>NC_136480.1:23058569-23722533 GCF_902686455.1 Sciurus vulgaris | reverse complement strand
GGACGCGGGGCGCGGCCCCCTCTGCTGTGTACCTGCTGGTTGGGCCGTGCAGATCTTCGCTCTTGGGTTCTGGAGTTCCGCAGACACTCTGACCTGCAGGCTGCAGACGGTTCGTGCCACTTGGTAGGTTGTCTTTCTATTCTTGTTTCCTGCTGTGCAAAAGCTTTTTAGTTTGATAGACTAAAATTAAAAAAAAAAAAAAAAAAAGAATCCCATTGTCTATTTTCGCCTTTGTATTTTGTGCTCTTGGAATCTTATGAAAAAATCAAAAACCCCTGGCCCACTTCCGTGCCCTGCAGTGGGTCCCTGTTGCCTCTGGTAGTTCCGGCCTTACATTTGTATCTGGAGTCCAGCTGAGCTTCCGCTGTGGCTGGTGACACGGGTGGTTCCCAGCGCTGTTCACAGAGGAGACGCTCCTTCCTCCCAGCCTGCACTGAGCTCTCCTGTCAAAAGTCAGCTGCGAGCTGTGTGGGTTTCTTCTGGGCTCTGCACCCTGGCGCCAGTTGTGTCGGTTGTTTCTGGGCTGTGGACCCTGGCGCCAGCCGTGTGGGTTTCTTCTGGGCTCTGGACCCTGGCGCCAGCTGTGTGGGTTGCTTCTGGGCTCTGGACCCTGGCCCGCGGGCATGCCAACGCCAAGCAGGCTTTCCTTTTCAGGCTGTCACGGTGCTGCCCGGAGGACAGCAGCTCTGAGCCCCTTGGAGGGCGGGCGGGCCTCCCCTTGCCCTTTCCTGGGGACGGTCCGTGTGGTGTTGGGGACGTCGGCGGCGGCTCCGCCTACATCTAGAATGGCTTTGCCTCACAGGCACATTTGAACGTGTGCATTTCACGTTCCGTGTGGGCTTGAGTCGTCACCAGCACCGGCCAGCAGTGCAACAGAGGGTGCGCTAGAAGAGTCGCTGTGACTGCCCAGAGCAGCAGGGGCAGCGTCCCTCGGAAGGACCAGGGGGCCGCTGCATCCATGGCCCTCAAGTGCTCTGCAGCTGGTGGGGAGAAGGACGTGAGAAGGCACCCTAACACCCTGGCCTGGGTGTTCAGAACTGGCCATGCCTACTGGGGAGGGACCTCCTGCCCAGGTGGGAGGGAGGGTCAGGGGACGTGGCCTCCGCCTTCAGCCCTCATCACTGGGTTGCTTGTGTCCATTCCCGCAGGACCTCTCGGCCGCAGCACACAGGCCTGGTGCTTTCACAGGCATCCCTGCAGCTGAGCTGGACACAGGGCAGACCCCTCAGCGTTGCACACAGACAGCCAGGCTCTGCACCGGGTCAGCCACCTCAGGACCAGGGCTGTTAAGAGAGTCTGTCTGTGAACATGGACGGATGGCTGCTTCTCGGCGTCGATCGCTAACCAGCACAGGCGCCCACGCACATTGTGATCGCAGCCGCAGGGGTTCACACGCGGCTGAAGACCACGGGAGCCTGCATGCCTGCAGGTGGCCTGCAGCGGCACTCGGCATCACAGAAGGGACTCGCACAGCCTCAGAGTGGGGTGTCCTGCACCTCCTCACACACTGAGGGACGGGGTGGACAGCGCCTGTAGCAAGGGCCCAAGAGACTTCACAGAGGAGGATCCGCTCTCACAGGTGCAGACAGGGCAGCAGCAGGACAGGTGATGGCGGTCACACCAGCCGCGCAACGCCTGCAGAATAAGGGGCCACGCTCTATCAGATGAGGCAGGAAGACGCTCTTTCACGGTGCAGAGAACCCAAGACTCCAGCCGCAATCACTCGAGCTGCCAAGCACCAGAGAGAGATGCGCTGCCTTCAGCTCGGGAGAGGGCAGCGGGCAGCGGCAGGACGGGAGCCAGGCAGCCACGGCTCTCGACACAGTGAGAACCGCATTCAAACAGCCTCTGCTGCAGCTCAGTCCTGCTCTGCTAATCCCTGATGCAATCCACCCTCTCCTCTGGCCGGGTCCCAGACTTTCATGAGTAGTCACCAAAACAAACGAAGGAGCGCCAGTGGAGGAGGCAGAGGGCATGAGGGGGCTGGAGCAGGGCACCTACCCTGGCACTCCACGTGGCCAGGATTCCGACCCTCATCACCTCTTCTGGGGGATTGAGGTGCCCACGAGTCTGCATAGCAGGACGGTGGCACTCTGCTGCTCCCTAGCCCGCCTGTGCGCCCAGGTCCTGGGGCACCTGCACCGCGGCGGGAACTGCGTGTGCTTCCCTGCGTCCCAGCTTTTAACAGAGGACGGTGGGACGGGACCTCCTCACGGTTGTCTGCCTTTCCTCCTGTAGGGGACTCCTTTCCAATCCCGGTGTCCTGTCGGCCCTGCCATGACTTACGCTTACGACTGGCGTTTGGAGAGACCCTTGCATAAAACGACTCTGGTTCTCAGAGGCTGACATGGTCCAGTTAAAATGCTGTCTTCTAAGCAGGTGCTTAATAGAGAGAGAAAGATGCTCCTGACCCAGCTGCGGCCTGGGCGGGTACGGATTCCTCCACAGCTGTGCTGAGTGGCCAGACATGAGGCAGGGCAGCCTGCGGCCTGGTGCGCTGGGGTCCTGGGTCTGAAGTCTCTTTCAGCCTCAGGCAACTGGAAGAGAAAGGCATCATCCGGCGATCCTTGACACACGGTGGTTCCGACCCAGCAGACAGTGGGCCACAGCAGGAGCCCCGTCTGTCCAGCAGAGCGTGTGCTGTGGTGTCGCAGGCAGAGGCTGGCGCTGCTGGACTCCCTACCTCTCAGGACGGCCTCCGCTGAAAGACTCACCTGGCCTGAAGTGTCCAGCGTCCAAGGTAGAAACTCTGTCTCCTCAATGTATGTGAATCGCCCACGTCCTCCAGAGTGGACCTCCACGTCCCCCTGCCAGCCCTGTCAGAGCCACCCAGGTGACACAGGAGCCTGTTGGGTGGGTGAAAGCCTCGGTTCTGCTCTGGCTTGATCTGCATCAGCAAGACTCCTGGGAAATCCAGTGGCTGAGCTGGCCCCACCTGCCCTGCAGACATGCATACGCCTCACCTCAGTGCCCAGCACGAGGCTGTCTCCCACTGCCGCCCATCGCTGGGTGACTCTGGACAGCCCGCCTTCCTCCTGGCTTTCTCAGCAGCCCAGTGAGAGGAGCGACGGGGAGGGGCAGCTGCCATGTGTCCAGTGGAGCCTGGGAGGCCGGCCTCCAGCCCCGCTTCAGCACAGTTCCTGTGGCGAGGCACTGTCTGCTCCCCGAGCCGCCACCCCCTTCCCCCTGAGGCAGACATGAGTGACCTGGGAGGTAAAGGACACAGAGGGACAGACGCAGGGTGCTAAGCTGCCCCTTCCCTCTGCATGGACCTGGGGATCTTTCCATGGATCAGGGCGAGTGGCCTTGGCCATCAGAAAGCGGGTCCAAGGGGAATCTGTTCTCCCTCCCGGGGCCGTGGGGTCTGGGGTTGCAGAGCCGGCTGGGGGACTGGCGAGTTCCGTAGCAGGGCTGCGTCCACCTCGGCAGGGACGTGGCTACGACCACGGCCATAGGATAGCCTGCAGAGGAGACCTTCTGAGCCCGTGAGCGGCAGTGAGGGGTCAGAGGAGCTGCGGCTGGGTGGGGACACAAGAGCGTGGTTCCAGAAGTGGGTCCTCGTCTCCTCACTCCCCACGTTCTAGAATCTTCCCCTTCCTGTTCTCACTGTCACGTCCTCTCCTTCCCCCTCGTTTTCTGACCCTGACCGCCCGTCCCCAGCACTGAGCCTGCTGAGGAGCCTGAGAACCAGGAGGTCCCTCCTTGCCTTCCTGGGGAGGTCTGCTGGCCACCCCTTAAGGCTGCACAGGCTAGTGCCAGCCTTGGCATTGGTGAGCCCGGTGTTTACGTGGCCTGGGTGGCGCAGGTCCTGGCTCACCGATGACAGCGTAGTGAGGGAAGGCTCACACGCACCCGTGTGCAGGTGCACCCAGGCGGCATTCAGCATCCCCATCAGCTCAACCTCCCCACGAGGGCAGCGCTGTTCACCAGCCTCCTGCCAAGCAGACCTGGCTATAGAACTGGCCCCAGATCACTTGGGGAAGCTGGGGACTTGCCCATTTCCGACGTCCATCTCCAGAGAAGCGAGCCAGCATATGTGGTGTGCTGGGACCAGGGGCACAGAGGGCCTCGAAGGAGAGTGAGAGGCGAGAGCCCAGCAGGGGCACAGAGGACGTGTGCGCTGACCCAGTCCCGTCCTCTGCAGTGACCTGGCTGGGGTGAAGAGACACTCGGGTGCAGTTGTGCGGGCCAGTGCGGGCAGTCCCTGCGGCACAGGCTGTTGGCACTGTGCAGACACCGTTCTGGTGTGACCCTCCTGTCCGGAGGATGGGCCACCTGTCCTTTCTCTTCCCAAGGTGTTCAAAGCAGGACCTCTGCCCCCAGTGCAGGTGTAGGCAGACGCTCCGTTACCTCCCCGTGCAGGAGGAACAGGCCAGGAACGCCAAGGCCTGCGGCACTGTCCACAGCAGTCGCGGAGCGAGTGGGCGCTGCTGGCCGGAAGTTCCCAGTCACTGCTGGCACCCACCACCACACGTAGCCACGCCAGGACCCTTCGGCGTGGAAGCCACCGGCTGTGGGGGACTCCCTCTGTCAACAGGACATCCAGGTTACCAAGTCTCATCACCCACCGAAAGGGAAACAAGGAAGATGCCCACACGTCCAGCTGGAAAGGGAAGTCACGGTATCCCAGAAGAGAGTCCCGTTAGTGGTCAGCTGCTGGTTTACCTGGGGCCCTCCCGTGTGAGACACAGGGCCAGGAGCGTGTCCTGTGGGGTGCGGGGGCTACAGCCACTGCGGTCCAGCCGCAGCCAGTCTGTTTGGAGGGAAAGATTTAGGGCTGCAAGTTCGTCACGTGTTAATTTTTGCACGATCCCTCGCGCCCTGAGCGTGCGCGTGGCGGCTCTCTTCTGTGACGGGTTCTGTGGCGCACCTGCTGCCGTGAGACCCTTCATCATCTCTGAGCACCAGGAGTTCTAGCATCGTGTCACGTCTGACTCCAGGAAATATTATCATAAGCCCAGAATTAGAGACCCAGCGACGGAACCGGCTGGCGTCAACTGCCCGTGAAGTTTCCATATTTTGAGGAAGAAAACTTGGTAAGTTTTCATTTTAATCAAAAACTATAATGGGACCAGAGTTGCTTGTCTGAAATGAATAATTTTCTCATTTCTGGGTGCTATCAGATAATGGCTCCCTCATCCATGAAACAATTATAAAACTAGAAACACTCTGCCAATATCAAATTGGGTCCCTCCACTTTCTTTTAATGCCTGCTTAATGTCTCATCGACTTGGAGCTTAAAGGATGGAGCTGGAGAGCGTTCGAGAGCCGTGCTGGAAGCCGTTCACCAGCTGCCGCATGGAGCCCTGGGGGCTTGCCCTGTCCCAGCCAGTCCTGGGCAGCCCAATGCCGAGTCTGGGCTCTGGGTGCGGGATGACACTACCTTCAAGGTGCCTGTCACAGCTTCCTGTCCACCAGCTGAGGAACTGCCCCCGTGTCCCAGCCCCGAGTCCCAGTTTTACTCTGCTCATTCCAAAGGGCACATTCGGATTTCGAGGTTCAGTTCTGTTTGCTTGTTGACATCTTTCTCACCCTTTTGCCTCCTGGCACAAGGGTGGCCAGTCCTGAATCATGCCACCATCAGGAGGAAAGGGCGCCAGTCCTGGAGGTGTACCAGGGACCCAGTGGCGGACGCAGGAGGATTCCGCGTGCAGGGCAGCCTGGGCAGCTCACTGAGACTGCCTCAGAATCAAAGGAGACGTACAGAAGGCCGGGGATGTAGCTCCGTGGCCCAGTGTCTGGGTTCCGTTCCCCCAGGAGGAGAGACCACCTCCAGGCCCCCCTGCGGCAGGCACAGTGGGTGGCGGCTGTGTCCCCCTGACCTTTAGAAGTGACTTAGCCGAGGGGCGTGTGCAGACTGGGGCTGGGCACCTGCCGGGGGGAGGCAGAGCTGGCTCTTCCTGCTGCAGGTCTCTCGGTCAAGCTGGGCAGGCCTCTGGTGGCGCCACTGCGCTCTGGCTCTGGTTCATGGTGCGTGTCCAGCTGTGTCCTCAGCTGTAGCCCAGGCACAGTTCTGGGAAGTGGATGGCTCCCTGAAGACTCGGCACCAGCCAGATCCCTCCCATGGCAGGTCCGTGAGGGTCTGGGTGGTTCGTTGTCCTCACCTGATAGAAGGGCGTCTGGGGAGCTGGCCGGCGGTGCTGGCGCGTGGTGTGAGCGGGCTCTGTGGACCTGGGTGGGGGTGTCTGAGCCCCGGGCTCTCCAGATCCACCCTTGGCTGTGTCGCTCGCCTCCCATGAAGTCCCCACCTTCCCCTCTTCGTCCCAGCTCCCTGTGCGAGAGTCGGCCATCAATTGCTCAGAGGTACCTACTGACCGTGCCGTCAGTCAGGGCAGCCAGCCTCAGAGTGACACCCACCTGCCCGGCTGCCTGGCTGCCCATCCTCCACCCTCAGAAGCATGTCTGCAGCCCCCACGGCTCCACGTCTCGGGGCCATTGTGGCAGCACAGAGAGGGACGGCTGAGCACAGCAGGCGGCCAGTGAGTGTACGCCCGCTCACGTTTCATGGCTGGAGCAAGTCACACATCCTGCCCTGGTTTCCAGGGGTCAGAGTGGGCCTACCTTGAGGTCACAGGAGAGGCAGAGCATCAATAGGTGGCTCTGATGGAGGGGACCCCAGTCGGCCTGCCTTGGTCAGCTTTGTCACGGCTGTGACTGGACCTGATGGGACAGTACGAGGCTCCACAGTCTCAGATGCCTCATCCACTGACGGCTGACTCCACAGCTCTGGGCCTGGGTGAGGCCGGGCATCATGGCTCAGGACACAGCCAACAGGAGACAGAGAGCTCCGCTCACCAGGGACACCCCCGGGACCACCTCCTCTGGCCCGCCCACCGGCCTGCAGCTACCACCAGCTGACCATCTCAGTGCAGTAATGCACTGATCAGCCGAGGGCTCGCGGCCCAGCCTCACCTCTCAACCTCCTTGCATTGCCGCACACGTGAGCTTTCGGGGACACCTCGCATCTGCACCACGGCACAGCCCCGTGCAGGAAGAAATACCCCTGAGCGCCCTGTCCTCATGCTTGGAGGCTGGCGGGCGGAGGACAGGGCGTGATTGCAGAGCAGGCGAGGGTCTTTCAGCAGCAGAGCCTGTGTGGGGAGGCTGGGTTGGGGAGGTGCAGGTGTCCTCCTCCAGGGAGGCAGGGAGGGCGAGGTCTGAGGCTGCGGGCAGGGCAGGGGACAGCACACACTGCACAGCACGGTGGAGCCCAGAGTCCCCCAGGCAGGGGAAGCGGCTAGAAGTCTTCTGCAGGAGGCCGTGACCTCAGGGAGGCGTTGGAAGGTCACCGCTTAGACGGTGAGTTTGGAGAGGCCTGGTGGTCTGTCACTGCCTGGGCACCCTACTTCACCACAAGTCAGAAGACAAGAAACGGTCACCACATCCACAGGTGTGGGAGGTGGGCTCCCAGCCCAGGGTCACCGTCCTGTTGGGCCACCCAGGCGATGGCAAAGCTGATTTGGCCCTGGAGTCAGTCCGGGGTCCCTCCCCCAGCTCACGTGCTTTGGGCAAGTCCAGTTCCTGGTGACAGTGGGATCCAGGTCCCCTTCTCTGAGTAGCTGTGGGGTTGGGGTGCTCGCTGGGCCTGCGTCGCAGCTTGGAGGTGACTTCTTCCAGGCCAGCGGGGCACCACGGAGGTGGCTTCTTCCAGGCCAGCGGGGCACCACGGAGGTGGCTTCTTCCAGGCCAGCGGGGCACCACGGAGGTGGCTTCTTCCAGGCCAGCGGGGCACCACGGAGGTGGCTTCTTCCAGGCCAGCGGGGCACCACGGAGGTGGCTTCTTCCAGGCCAGAGAGGGCACCACGGAGGTGGCTTCTTCCAGGCTAGAGAGGGCACCACGGAGGTGACTTCTTCCAGGCCAGCGGGGCACCATGGAGGTGGCTTCTTCCAGGCCAGAGAGGGCACCACGGAGGTGGCTTCTTCCAGGCCAGCGGGGGCACCGCTCCCTTCAGAATGGGCTGCGGCTCTGCTCGGGCTGTCTCCTGACTGAGCCAGACCCGCCATGATCATCTCCCTCCATGAACTTCAAATAGCTGAACTGGGGTGTTAATCACACCTGCACCATCCCTTCCTCTTGACCACACAGCAAACTCACGATGGGACTCATGTTATTTCAGGTGCCTCACCCGTCCAGGGGCAAGGGTCCACCCCACCCGTCCAGGGGGAAAGGGTCCACCCCACCCATCCAGGGGGAAAGAGTCCACCCCACCCGTCCAGGGGGAAGGGTGGACTGGGCAGACACCAGGACAGGGCAGCTTCGAAGCCCACCTCTCATGCTTTGGGCTTTCCCAGCTCATGCAGCAGGGGGCCTCCCTGACCTCCCAGGGGCCTCCCTGCCGCTCCCACGGTAGCTGATGCAGGCAGCTGTTGTCCCCAAGAAGCAGCTCACTGACCTGTGCAGTAATAAGCCACTAGATCATTTGGGGCCATTTCATGTGCGTCCATTCGGCTCTGAGAGCCTGACTCAGGCTGCCTGGTTCACAGACACCGGTCAGTAAGTGGGTGTGGCATCAGGCACCTTAGCTCAGAGCAGAGGCCACAGGCATGGGGCAGGTGTGGGGCTGAGCATGGGACTCCGGGACAGCCAGGCCCGTGGCCTCAGTGCCTCGGCGTCTCCAGAACAGGAATCAGCTCGAGCATCCCACAGACAGCCTGTGTCGAACCCTTGGCACGAGGCCCAGGACCTGAGAGGCCACCAGCAGCTGCTGTCACTGGCCCTTCTCACCAGACCCGGTGGCAGCTGGTAATGCGGGCGGCTTGGCAAGGGATCCAGGTTCTGTCCTGAGAGGGGCTGCAGAGCAGAGGCCCCCGGGCTCACCGGCATGTCACTAAGCCTCTCTGGGCCATCGTCTCTGGGCCTGTTCAACTGAGATAACCGCCCCTCTGTTCCCTGCCAAGGACGTCTGAGGTGGCAGTTCCAGGCCCCGAGGGACCGCCCTGGGACAAGGACAGGGACAAACACCTTGCTGCTGCACCTCTGCCCTCCCCAACAGGAAGGCTTCCTGCGGCCCCACTGACGCGGCAGGAAGCAGAACCCTCCGGTACAGTCACCCCACGGCCTTGCAGCGGGGATTCTGTTATTTATCCATTCAGACTGCCACAGACAGCTTCCTGCCACCCAGCAGCCAGCAATCAGTCAGTGCCATTTCCTGCTGTCACGCCTGGGGTTGCAGCGGGCAGTTTCCCGGGCCTGCACCTCGGAAGTCTCCAGAATATCCTTGGACACGGAAGGCTGGGTCCTCGCCTCAGGTTCTCTGCCAGTCTCATGCAGCCTCAGCCCAGGTGGCACGAGTCAGTGTGGTCTTCCCTAACTGATGTGCAGGGGCTGGCTCAACACAGGTGGGGCTTGTTTGCTGTGGGATGAGAATATTATGTGGTCTTGGGTTTGTTGTATGCCAGTGTCAACATTCAGGTTGCCATGACATGACTGGTCAAGAAGGTGAAATGGTTGGGCAGAGAGACATCTCTCTGTAATCTTAGCAACTTGTGAGGCTGAGGCAGAAGGATGGAAAGTATGGGACCAGCCCCGGCAACTTGGTTCAGTGGTCGAGGGCCCTGGGTTCATACTTAAGAACTAATAGCGTTGAACGGAGAATTGCTTCTTACAAATAAGCTCATCATGGGTTGCTCTGTTAGAGTCACTATAATCAAAGCAAAGTTCGTAAAATCCAGTTACATGCTGAAGTTATGCAGAGGAAATGGCCCCAAAGAACACGGAGAATAACATTGATAAAAAACCTGTTAATAAATCCCCTGAAGAAAAATGTTTCTGGAGGGCAGGATCTGGTACATGTGTTCTAGTCCACTGCCTGCTTCTGTAAATCACGTTTCACTGAATGCTGTTATGTGCTTTTGTTACACGGTGTCTCTGTGCTGTCTCCGCAGAGTTCCGGGGTTGACAGGGACCAATGGCCTACAGAGCCTGAGGTATTTATCACTTCGTCCTTTACCCCTGATGGCGTATGGACTCTGGTATAGATAGCAGTTAGTAAATTAACTTTTTAAAGACATAAATGTGAAATAAATTTAGAATATTGCTGTAGCTATATTTAGGTCACACCCGAATGAAATAGGGAAGGACATTTCTCAGGAGTGGACACAGCGGACTACCAAGAGACTCAAAATACACAAAGCACAAATGGATGAAACCAAAGTGGGAGAGGTGATTCCACATCAAGCCGGGCGTCAGCGCCCACTGTCAATCACAGCCACTAGACGGACGAATGAGAACCCAGAGGCTGGGAGGCATATGGAGCAGCATCCTGCCTGCACCCGCAGGCTGTGCGTCCACAGCAGCAGAGCAGACCTCCCCCGGGGCTCCTGGGACAATCTCTGGTGGAGCCCGTGTGTTGGGAAGCACAGTCTCACTGAAGTCCCCTCATCCGAAGCGTGCTTCCTGCCACAGTGGAATGAAACTGGAAACTCAACAGGGAGAGATGTGGGGAATTCACAAGTGATGGGCGTCATAGTCCGAAATAAACACGAGGTCAAAGAAGAACGTCTTGAGAGAAATCGGAAGACGGCTCCGGGTAAGTGAGGATGAACCCAGCATAATGGGGGTGGGATGCAGCTGCAGTGCCGAGAGGGCGGTCAAAGCTGTCAACAGCGACCGAGGTCTCAGTGAAGGAGCTGACCCAGCCCCGCGCACGCAGGAAGGACGAGTGAAGGGCAGCAGAAGCAGATGAGGGCGTGGGGAAGGCAAAGTCAGCCCTCTCCCCAGAAACCAAAGGAGGGAGAGCCCCCAGCCGTGCGGAGGCAGACACGTCACGGAAGAGGGCCCAGGAAGCAGCAGGCCTGGGGACACGCAGCGCCTCTGCCGAGGAGGGCCGGGCACGGAGGGACTCTGGGTTCACTAGAGGTCCCGGCCACAGAGCCGCCTGCTGTCCAAACCACTCCTGAGGGACAGGCCACGTCTGCTCAGATGTGACCAGCGTGCGGTGGAGGAAGAGGCGCGGGATCCCTCTGTCCTCTGCAATGTCTGTGATTAAAAAAGACCCAAAAGGAAGATGTCCCAGGGAAAGGATCAGTACCGGCAAGAAGCGCTCAGACACACAGCACGCCATCGCCAGCCACTCCCCATCATGGAGAAGCCAGCTTCTGAGAACCACCTGCCTCTCCGCCAGATGCTGGAGGTTCTGACCGGCCAGCAGAGCCTCTGAGCGTGGCGCCTGCTGCATCCATCCAACTTGGTGGCAGCTCCAGACATGGATCCGGCCGGGGCCACTGCGCTGGGGATCGGAGCGGGAGGGCAGTGCTTCCTGCGTCCTGATCTTCCTGCCTCTGAACCGAGACCCGCAAGCTGACGCGCCTTTCCATGTTCCCTGAAGGCCCAGAATGTCCCCGATGGTGTGTCTGCCTGCGTCCGTGGCATCTCTCTGCCAAGCCTCCCTGTGGTCCAGTGAGCCAGTGGCGCTGGCCGCCTCAGAGGCCACGACACAGGGCGTGGTTTGTGCTTTGCCCTTTCTCTGTTTTATTCCGAACATTCCTTAAACTGACCGGCTACCGCTCGGGACAACGATGCCGCCTCTGACAAGACCGTGGAGACAGGACCCCGAGGGGGTCTCTGGAGAGGCGTGGGGGATGCCCAGTGAGGGGTTGGCTGGAAAACACGGGTGGCTCCCTGTCTCCTCAGAGATCAGATGGCCGGTGGTCCTCTCTGCCCCGCAGGGGTGGTGGACTAGTCTGAGGGACCCCTTTCTCTATGCTACCTTTGGATCAAGGAAGGAAATCCTGCAGTCTGGGAGGTCAGATCTCAGAACGGGGGTCCTGACCACCCCAGCTACACAGAGAAGATATGGTCCCAGCTGTGCCCGACCCTCCTCCGCCCCCAGTATCAGCCTCTTCCCACCTGAGCCTCCCGGGGGCTCCCGTGTCCACTGAGGCAGCCTCTTGGCAGCTGTTCCAATAAACCTTAGGACACGTCCCTCCTCGTGTGAACAGTCCTGCTGACCACACTTCACATCGTGTCTTGTGGCTGGACTCAATTAACATCTTATCAAATTTTAGTTAGGTAATTCTCATTTAAATCTATTTGCTTTCTATAAACCCTTATTCCCAGTTCTGGACAGTCTTAAGGAATTACAGATTTTATGGTAGCATTAGGTTCCAAATCTCGTTTTGATTTCTACTCACCACCCTGAGGAGGTTTTATTTTTCTCTGAAAATAACTTTTTTCTTACTCCTCTAAGGCCTTGGATGGCTGCGGTTTACTGACCTTTGTCCGAAGATTGCAGGTCTTGGGAGAGCAGGTAGGAGCATGACCAGAGGGCAGGGCCAGCGCAGGAGCTGAGTCTTCAAGAGGCTGTTGGGGTTTTCCAAGATTCAGGGACCTGCTCTGTGGTGCTCATGCATCGTGGGTGCTTAGGACCTGTGAGCCCGCCTCTCTAGCCACGTCTGACGTCGAGCAAAGGTAGCCTCAGGCTCGCCTCAAAATCTGCAGTGTGGGAGGTCAGAGGAAGCAGAGGGTTCTCATGGCGACACAGACCTCCTTCCAGATGTCCTGACCCATGCGTTCTCAGAACCGCAAGACAGAAACAACCATTCCAGAGCTGTGATAGTCACCATGATGCCATTTCTAGCTAGCGGGAGCGTCCCGCGCTCTGGAGGAGCGCTGCCGTCTAAGGAGACCAGCCAGAAGGTGAAGGTGCTGCGGAGTCCATCTCAAGGAGGGGCCGTGTGAAGAGGGCCATTTGGCCTGTCTCATTCGCACCAGAGGGACCGTGCCTGACAGAGGTGCCTAAGCGGCCACACAGGGAGGAGGAATTTATTACTTCACTTCCTGAGAGAGGCGGGCATGCCCTGCCCCACAGGGCCACAGACAGAGCACCGGGATTGGGTCGGGAAGCAGGAGCGGGAGTCCGGGAAACCAGGCAAGAGCTTTCCTCCGAGGGAGGCAGGGCAGGGTGAAGTGCTAGGAACTGGCTGGCATGAGTGATAGAGAGCAGGCGTGTGAGGAGATGTGGGCGTCGAAGGCCTGGTTCAGGCTGAGTCCAGGGCTCTCGGCTGAGTCCAGGGTCAGTGAATCAAGAATCGCGTGTACTAAATAAGGTGCCTTCAGACAGAAACGCAGCTGACAGGACCACACGGGCGCTGGCTGGTGGGAATGGGGTGTGCCACTAGAGGCTGAGCCCTCTCTCCCGGGAGTCCGATTCAGGGACCTGGTTCAGTGTTTGTGGCATTAATTACAGAACCTAACGATCATGAATAACAAGAATCAGCCACACACCCCAGTGAGAGGCAGAGCAGCTGGACCTCTCGCACGTGGCCGCTGGGAGCATGCAATGGTAGAGCGCCTCTGGACAGCTAGACAGCTTTCCCAAGGGCAAACATGACCGACAGTCATGCCCACTGCACTCCTGGGCATCGATTCCCCATGAATGAAACTAAAGTTCCTACGTGCACTCTCAAAAGGGTAGGGTCATGTCTCTTGCTGAATTTGGGAAGTTTTCAGCCATCTTTTTAAAAAAAAAAAGCATTGGGGCCTATATTCTATTTCCTCTCCTCCTGTGATCCAAGGGAAATGAAGGTCAGATCTTGTCATGGCCTCCTGAGTCCTTTGGACTCGGTTCCTTGTGTTTCAATCTGCTTTTCTTCCTGTTATCTGCACTGGATGCTGTCCATCCATCTATCTTCAAGTCGACTGGTTCTTTCCTATCTCATTTCACTTCTGCTCTCCAATGAGGGTATTTAAAATTTTTTTTCCAGTTATAAAACTTCAAATCTTCTCTAGATCTTATATTTTGTTGCTGAGATAGTCTGCTTTTCGTTTCAAGAGTATTCATGATCACTTGTTGGAGTATCTTTACAGTAGCTGTTTTTAAATATTTGACAGCTATGACCCCGGTGTCATCTTGGTGTATCTGTCAATCACATGTTCTGATTTGAGCGGGATGGTCCTGTTTCTTGAGGTGACGAGTTTGGACTGTGTTCAGGACATTCTGAATAATGTTATCAGACTTGTTCCTAGTCTATTTTAGGTTTCAAATGCATGTCTGGCTGACTCTGCTGGGTCGTGGTCCAATGACAGTTCAGTTTGTAAAGCCTCGGGTCTCATCTCCACTTGTGTGCTGCATAGACAACAAGGTTCCACCGCACCGACTCCTCCGCGTGGCTGGGTGAGGATCACCCAGGGTCTCAGGCAGTCACAGCCGGGGAGGAGCCACTCTTGCTGAAGGGGTGATGGAGTCACAGTCCTGCCCTTGTGCCTGGAATCGGTTCTGTCCCCGGGGGCGGCACACCTCCGTGTTCCTGAGACAGGGTGGCACCCTGGCTCCTCCCAGGGAGGGACAGTCTCCACCCCAGAGCAGGGGATGCATAGCAGGGTGGTGCCCCTGCTTTCATGGTGTCCACCCCGAGAACAGGCAGGTGTCCACCAGTGGTCTCTACTGTTGGGGTGCCCTGTTCCCAGTTCTCTGGGCAAGAGAAAGCAGTTTCCCTGGGCTTATTCCTGCCTGTGTCTTCTGACGTTGCCCGGCTGCAGGGTTCTCAAGCACCCAGGCTGAGGGTATAAAAGACACAAAGATCCTCACTTGTCCTCTGCTGGGTGACTTTCGTGTTTTGCCCAAAGATTTTTATTGTGGTCAGCAGGAGTAAAACATGAAGTTTACCCACAAGTGGCGGTACAGCCAATGTCCTCTTGATGCGTACCCGGGATTTCTAGATTTTTTATGGACAATACTGAGTCATATTCTGACTTATGCCACTGGCCTCTTGGTTTCTTAGGCTAGATTCCCACAAGTGGAAATCTCAAGTCAGGACGATCTGTACAACACTGCATCTCTGCGATTCTTGTTAAATTGTTTTTCTTTTTAATACTGGACAGATTGATACATGAAAGACTATTCAATCTCAGCTCCTGGTTAAAAGCAGGAAACGTTGGCCTTTTTGTATTTCTTTAGTGAATCATCGCTTCCTTCCCTACTGAGGTGCTCGTGCTAGGCTGCTGGTTTGTAAGAGCTCTGTGTGTAGGATATTAACATGCTGACTGCCACGCAGGCTGCGAACACTGTTCTCAGTGTGACCTTTAGTTGGGTCTGTGCGGGTTTGTTGCCCACCAGGTCCAGTTTTTTATGTAGCCACGTCTGTCGGTTTGTATTCCAGTCTTCCTCTTGGGCGGATCTGTGTTCAGGCCCGGCTCCAGGTCTAAGCTGGTCCCCTCACTTTTGCCGCCTTTTATAGTTGATGCTCCAGGAGGGAAGATTGAAACCCACACAGCTGTGTCTAAACCACAGGAAGACGGCGCAGCCTGGGGGTCTCCTGGGCCACGCTTTGCCTAATCGGAAGGGACAGTCCTACAAACACACAGGCCCCTCCTGCCTGGGCACGATGAGGACATGGGCCCTGCAGAGCCCTGTACTTGGCTCTCACGGGCACGGTGCTTGGCTCTGGGAACATCAGACAGCACGGTCGACAGGTGCGGTCCCCGGGTCTGTGCTATGGTCGAGAATCAGGAAGGACAGTGACTGGAATAGCACTCGGCAGCTTCAGGTGCCAACTTTCTGACAGGCAGTTTCGACAACTGTCCCTGACTTTTTCTCAAGCTGAGAGAGGGTGGCCTGCGGTTCCCTCACTGTGCCATCAAGAACCAGTTTTAGTCCTCTGTCAGACACGGTTCTCGAAAGTACTTAAAAGTTCCAAAGCATGGTCCTGATGCCTGTTTCTGCCTGTGCCCCGTGAGCCGACGGAGCGCTCCGCACTGTTGCTCCGTGGGAGAGAACCTGCCATCACTTCCCGCAGTTTCGCGTTTCAGTTACTGCGATGCTGAAACATCCATCGAGCGGATTTCTGGAATCTCCCGTAACGTCTGTGAATGGGCCA
This sequence comes from Sciurus vulgaris, assembly GCF_902686455.1. Taxonomy (NCBI): domain Eukaryota; kingdom Metazoa; phylum Chordata; class Mammalia; order Rodentia; family Sciuridae; genus Sciurus; species Sciurus vulgaris. The sequence goes on along the minus strand of NC_136480.1, from coordinate 23,706,717 downwards.
CAAAACACTGAAGGGTCAGCTCCGCACATGTGGCAAAGCAAGGTGAGGAGGAAATTCAAAACGGTCTGGGAAGTTCAGAGACAGAAGCTGAACCCCCGAGAGCAGGGTCCCCATTCGGAAGTAGAGGGCAAAGTTCACCTACTTGCGTCCATGTCTTGATCATTAATTAGTCATTCAGTTAATAATCCTGTCCTGAGCTACTCTGCTAACTCCTCATTAAGAGAATCAGAGCTGGTAGTGAAAGGATGAGAGCCCTTTTCCACAGAGCGCAGAGAGAAGTGCAAGCGTCCACGGTGGCCCACTTGACATTCCTCGCAGGTTAGTGGTCTGAATATTGATGCTGCAGAGCAGGAGGGAGGGCTGAAGGGAGGCTCCGGGGCCTGCTTTGTTCACAGCCAAAAATCAATACTGCCGGGCTGCCCCACACGCTTCAGTAACCGCCCATCAATTATTTACAGGCGCTTTTGTTCAGAGTTTGTTTACAAGATTGCTTTGTCACTTGGACGGCTGGCTTCCCCCCGCTCGGCTGCTGGATGGGACGCTGCGTCTGTGCCCTCAGCTCCAGATCAGGAACCCACGCTGGGTGTCCTTCCCGGCAGGGCATCCCCTCCCACGCACTCCCTGTCCCTGAGACGGCCGCCTGCCAGGGTTTCCAGCACTCTGCAGACTGGACACCAAGTCACGGTCTGCGCTCCTGAGCTGCCTCAAGTCCATCTTCACTTTCCTGAAGTCCTGACTGAGGTCGGAGATGTGGAGAAATGTGTCCTCAGCTTCCGTGGCCTGCGTCCACTTAAATGGAGCCCCAGGTCTGTAAAGATGCTTTTGTGAGTGCATCGTAGTGCTGACGACAGCGGTCCATCTGGACACACGCGTGCCTGTGTGGGAGGTGACTGGCTCCACCTCGGGCCCCAGGCCGCCTCCTCCCCTCCCTCCCCACTCCCTGCTCCCCTCCTCCTCTCCCTCCTCCCTTCCCACTCCCCTCCACTCCTCCCTCCCCACTCCCTGCTCCCCTCCTCACCTCCCTCCTCCCCTCCCCTCCTGCCTCCCTCCCCTCCTCCTCTCCCCTCCTGCACTCCCTCCTTCCCTCCCTCCTCCCCTCCCCACTCCCTCCTCCTCTCCCCTCCTCCACTCCCTCCTCCCTCCCAGTTCCCCTTCCTCTGTTCCACTGGTCTTCTTCCTATTTGCTGTGTATTTTTGAATCAGTGCCTTATAGAGACACATGGAGGTGAGGTTCGCTGTGGTGAGTCCACATACTTTGGTCAATTTCACTCCACAGTCCCCCTCGCCCTCCTCCCCACCCTCCTCTCCTCCGTTGATCCTGCTTCTGTTTCATGGTGACGCCTTTTCTCATGACTCTGCTCTGGCTCCTGCGTATGATAGAGAACATCCTGGGTCTGGCTTCTTTCGCTTGGCATGCTGTTCTCCAGTTCCATCATTTACCAGCAGATGCCATCTCTTCATTCTTCTTCACAACTGCGTAGTGCTCCCTGGTGTATACGTGCCACGTTCCTTGATCTGCTCATCTGCTGATGGGCACCCAGACTGGTCTGTAGCTTGGCTGTTGTGAGATGCACTGCTGTCAACGTGGATGTGGCTCTGTCACTATGGTACGCTGATTTTCATTCCCTTGTGTAACTACTAAGGAGAGGGACAGCTGGGTGGTGTAGTGGTCCCATTCCTAGGCTTCTGAGGAAGCTCCATGCTGCTTTCCAGAGTGGCTGCTCTGATTTGCAGCACCAGCAGCGCATGAGTGAACCTCCCCACAGCCTCCCCAGCTTCGGTTATGATTGTGTCCCGGTCATTGCCGTTCTGTCCGGAGTGAGATGAAACCTTGATGTGGGTTCCATTTGCGTTTTTCTGATTGCTAGAGCTGCAGAGCATTTTTCACGTGTTTTTTGGCCATGTGTGTTTCTTCTTTTGCCCGTTTACTGATTTGGTTGTTACTTTGAATTGTCTACACATTCTGGACATTGATCCCCTGGGCAGGGTGGCTGGCCCAGATCTCCACCCTCTCAGCTCCCTCCTCTCCTTAAGCCCCAGGTCGAGGAAGGACGTCTGGTTCTTTTCATATGAAGTGACCACACACAGCTTGTTAAGGGCACGTGTTTCACTGACCGTTGTGCTGGGTTTGGGATGTGGCTTGTCCCTGTGGAAACACAGGCTGGGATCTCCGTGGTGTTGGGAGGGGCCCCTGGGACGCTGAGGCGGCTGAGGGATTCAGGCATCCCTGGCAGCCCTGCACCAGGACTGGGCCAGCGCTTTTGTGAGCGGGGCTGTTTGCACAGCTCTCTGTCCCTCGCCAGGACTGTGGCTGTGGCCTGGGACGGTGCAGCCCCTGGAACCACGAGCCACAGTAGGCTTCTCTGTAGGGGCCCGATCTGGGGCGCTCTGTTCCAACACAGAGCTCGGGCTGCGACAGGCTGTCCACGTGGCCACCCCCTTGCAGGTGAGTGCAGAGCTCTGGAGGCCCCGACTCAGGCTCGCTGGCCTCCAGGTCTCAGCACCCGCTTTCTTGCCCTCCTGAGGAGCACCTTCAAGGTCACCCACTTCTGTCTTACAGGACAAGGACCAGCAAACTCCCTGCAAAGGGCCCTTTCAGCCTTTGTGGGCCGTATGCCTGTTGCAGCTGTCCGTCATTTTGTTCTTGTACAAAAGCAGCCAGAGATAATTCCCAAAGGAATGGCAGGCCTGGGCTCCAACTAATCTCCAGATACAAAATGAGGCGTCCCAGATCAGACCTACGGGCCTCGGCTTCCCACGCCCTAGAGAATCTGCGTGTTAGGTACGTGGTTTGAGACTGCTTGGCCGTCTCGAGAGCCCAGACATGGAGAGTCGGTCACCAGACTAGCACTGGATCCATCCTTGACCAATGAGTCCCTAGTAGCCCCAGAAGCCACGCACAGAAGCATTCTGCAGTCAGGACCACACGCCTACGAAACAGGCATGCTTGGTTAGGCTACGTCCGTTTCCAGGAGCCAGTTCTCCAACCGTGCACCAGCGAGTCCTTCCGAGACAAACTCTGAGCCCACAGGCAAAAATTCAAATGAGGGGAGCAGCCCAGTAGGGCGGGTCGGGCTGGGGAGTGTAGGCCCTTCAGGGGCCCTTCCTCCATCAGTGGAGGTGGCCAAGTCACCTTGTTCTGGCACCTTGGGAACCACGCGCCTGTGCTGGGGTGCAGCTGCCCTCCTCCAGCTCTGGCCAGCGCCTCTGATGTGCGCAGGGCCAGTGGCCTGCCCGGGACGAGAGTGGCGACAGAAATCAGATAGTCCAAGTCCAACCCAGAGCAGTCCCATGTTTTAAAGTACGACCCCAGGCCAACCGTCTCTTCAGATAAGTCAGTTACTTGAACTCAACTAGAAACAGTCGCAAACATCCGACCCACTTGTTAAAGATGTCGGCGGCACGTGCTCTTCATCAGTTCCGGGCATGTTCTGGGACGGCAGCAGGGTGTGGATGCTGGGCACATCAGATCCCCGCCTGAAAGAGCAGCTCTGACACTGGCCAGGTTCCCAGGCTGGCCCTTCCCAGGGCACCCGGACACAGGATGCGACGGTTTACCTTTAGAGTCCTCAAAGTGCGGTCAGCCTGCGATCGTGTTCCGTCGCCACCCCGAGTGGACTTCCCGGTAATGACCAGCTCTGAGTCTGGGCAAGTTTAACTGGGCTGGCTTTGAAGCCGTGCCCTATGGGATGGGAATACACACAGAGCTCTTCCACATGGAGTAGAGAAACGGATTTGTTGGTGGAAGGAGAGAATTTTGCGAATGGTCAGGGGAGCCTGGGAGGGTGAGCACTTGCTCAAGGTGTGAGGGGTTCCTCTTCTCCAAGGGCATGGGAGGACAGGTGTGTGGCTTAGAGCTTCTGGGCCTGGGGTGGGTCTGAAGTCTGCCTGTGTACTGGCCCCTCTGCCTGGTTCCGCGGGCGGCTTGGTGCTCTCAGAGGTTGGTGTCAAAGGGCTCTTGGGAGTGCAGACACGGTGCCACCATGCACCCACAGCTGACGGGACAGCCACCCTCGACTCCCTGGGCATCTTTAATAAACTCTGTAAAAATGCAGAGACGTCCCCCACCTGCTGTCCTCCAGGAAGGAACAGGATGATAACCTGAAGGGCTTCTCCACGGAGGCCCCGTCAGGCTCACCTTTGAACAAGGTGGGAGGCCACTCAGAAGCAACAGTGTCAGCTCTGAGCTATTCCTCAGGTGCACTGTGGACCCCCGGAAGTTGCTGACTCCCTGCAGATGAACCCCAAGGCGGGCAACATCTTTGTTGCTTGACCCTGTTTGGGTGCAAGATCTCGGGTGCATAGGTTTGCAGAAAAGTAGTGACCCAAACACGGGCACCAATTTTGCCATATGGTCACATCCTTTTGATTAATTGGAATGTTTAAAATGAGTCGTTTTACATGCTTATGTCTAAAAATCTGCAAGCTTGGCTGTTAACACAGTCTTTTTTTTTTTTTTTTTTTGTATCAGTAATGAACTAAATTATATACAAATCTAAGACCTCAAATAGCTCAGAGCAAATATCTGTATTTCTTCCTGGAAAATGTTAAATAATAATAGCTTACTTAGCAATTTGGCATTCACTTCTTATCAAGAGATGTCAAGTTCTGACAGACTTCAATCATAGGACACAATCAACTTCGAAGGTCAGCCATGCCCAGATGACCAGAAACAAACTTCTAGTTTTATTTAAGTGCCTATAAAATGTATCTAAAATGTTTTCTCATATTTATTCCACATTGATGGGTAATGTAGTCAGATTTGAACAATACTTAGCTTTGTTCTAAAAGTACTGAAAATAAAAAGCCACCTTGATTAATAATTTCCAGACTTGTCTAAGTCAATAAATTCCTTCGGAAAAAAAATAAACAAAAAACTTTGTCAATAAAAAAAAAAAAGAAATCTAGTTCCTGTAAGCCAGATTTGAACCTAGTATGAATTATCAACCTGCTTTTCATGACTTGATGAAAATTCTAGACATAGTATAAAAGAGGAAGGATTGCCTGTAACTGGGAGTGAATCGTAGGGATGGGTACTATACCTAGAGAACCATGATAGCCCTGATAACAAAAATGTTATTTTCTGCCCCCAGCAGAATGAACAGTTTACTTAATACGACAGTAAAAATTCTGGTGGACAAGCCAGCCAAGTGCAAACAAAATCTAGCAAACACGTGGTATCACCCACTTATGGTCCTTCTGCAAGAATGGAATGCAGTGACGGTCTCCACCATAGACAGCCCTGCGGTATTGATCCTCCATGGTTGTGAGGGCAGGGGTAACTACGCGAACACTGTCTCCTGGCTTCTCTTCATGAGCGGTCCGTCCACGCCGTTACAGAGGTCTACACAGTGGGAACGCCGTGCGTTCCCAGCGGGGCCAGCCTGTCTTCTCACACTTCTGCAGGACTGCAGCCAAGCAGAGGGAGACAAGTCTACTGCAAAACCACTGAACCAAGAAAAGGCGATCAGGGTTCCACTTACACTTAAAGAAAGAAGACGGCCAACAAGTAAGGAAAGAATCAACCCAAGACAAACTCACTTAGAGTCTTACAAACGCAGCGCTTAAACACCACTGTCCAGAGGTCAACACAGCACTTTCACATAACTGGCATAAACTGCAGGTAAGAGACCATCTTGAAACACCTTGTGTTTTAAAGGATTTACCCACGTGACTGAACAAAAGCCATAAAAAACCCAATACGCTTTATTTCTTTTGCAAATGACATGATAGTACTTGGTTATGAAATACTGGAATCGGTAGGCTTACTAGAGACTCAGTAAAAGGCTGTCCATAGGTGAAAGTGCCCCCGCTCTGCAAACCCATCCATGGACCTTAAAAGGCAAGAACCTCAGATCGTCGGAACTGAACGTGCACTGCGCACACAGGGACCCGTGGAGGGCCATCGTCTTCAGGGCATAGGCAGCATCTTAAGCAGCTCACACCTCTGCAGAGCGTCCTAGCTTTCTTCAGTGGCTGGAGGGACAAAGGAGGCCCCTGGGGAGCCCCGTCCGCGCTCTGTGGGAGAGGCAGGAAGAAACTGCAGACCACGCCTCTTCCCCAAACCACTGTGCGGCGATCTGCTCCTGGGCCTTCTTGGGAGGTGTGCTCCCCAAGCCAGTGGCTAGTGAAATCAGGGAGCAGAGAGGACGAAGGCGAATGTCACTTCTCAGGGCACAGGTGTTGTCCATGTGAATCTGCTGGAATCCAAGAACGTTCCCGCCAGCACAGAATTCCACCAGCGCCCCTCCAGGACGACAGCACACCTGTGTCTGCGCTACCGCATCACCTGGAACAAATTGAACCAGTACGCATCGGACACCGTGCCCAGCAGAGATGACCTTCCTGCCATAGGCCCGAGGCAGCAGGCTCCCCACACAACCTTTCTCCACGACAGCCTCTGCAGATCAGCTCTCCGTGTCACGTGCGTGGCATTTCCTGGTTCAGATACTAAGAAACCCAAGGCCCCGCTGCATTTGGGGAGGTTGTGAGGATCCGGGGGATGAGGAACACTCACCGTCCGAGGATCGTGCACGTGGACCCCACTTTGCTAACGGCACTGATTCTCCACGTGAAGCCTGCTTCAAAGGATTGTGTGTTGAGAAGAGATTTTTTCCATTATTATTTTTTAATGTAGTTACTGTTTTAAAAGAATTTCATAAAGCTGCTACGTTTGATGGAAACATACATCCACTAAGAAAGAAGTGTGTGTTTTTCACCTTTAAGCAGCTGGGCTCATTACTTAGGACCTGAGAAAAGAGAACAGCAGTTTCTAGTTTGATTATCTGTCTAACCTGCACAATTTTTATATAATGTACCATCTAAGGGGAAAAAACTAAAAGCATAAGATTTTGACATGCCTATACACGGAAGCATCTTCAAAGGAAACCACAGTGTTTGAGAGTACGGTCATCACACCTGGACTTCAGGTCCACCCAGCTGTTGGTCCACACCCCGGCTTTGGCCCTGACATCAGTATGTTTATATACTCAACACGGTTGCTCCTATTTTATTTTATACTGCAGCAAATCAGATAAAAAGCTTGTCCTGATGAGCTTGCAACCTAGAGCAGGAGCCGGAAGACCGTCCTGCACAGGATCAAACATGGCACACATCTGCATGGCCACAGGCCATGCTCCGCCCGGAGGTCACTTGGAGCCACAGCCATGGGTGACAGGTAAGCAGAAGCTCACTGATGCAGGCTGAGGTCTGAATTTCACGTGATTCTCCTGTGGTTTGAAATATTATTCTCCCTTTGGCTTCCCACATTTAAGAATGTGAGCCCACTCTTAAGTCTGTGGGCCTTGTAGAAACAGGCCCAAGGCTGACGTGGTCCAGGGGCCACGCTTGCCAACTCACTGCCCAAGAAGAGGCAGGACTAAGCAGTAGCCTGCGGGCAGGTGCCGTGGCTGTGGAGAGAGATCCAGGTGCAGGGCCTCAGTGGAGAAGGGGCCCTGGGACGGGGGGCCTGCTCTCTGGAGACCCAGAGCATCTCCAGCCCTGACTGCCGGGGTCCGGGGAGACGAGGCTTCATGGTGAGGGGTCATCCCGGCCAGGCTGAGAGGGGAGATTGGGGGGCTACAGCAGGGACATGAAGGGGCAGCTTCGTGTCCCTGTCAGCCACCTGTGGGAACCATGGTTGGTGACTCAGCAGGAGGGCCAGGTCACAAGTCATCTTGGGGACACTGTGGGGGCTCGGCTGGCCGAGCTGCCCCTCACCTGCCTCATGTGCCTGTTCGTCACAGACGTAATGAGGGCAGCAGACAGGGAGGCCCCTGCTTTGTGGTGCTGGGGTTGACACGGGCTGTACCACTGAGCTACGTCCCAGCCCTCTTTATTTTCAGACAGGGTCTTGCTAGGTTGCTGAGGCTGGCCTTGAAGTAGAGACCCTCCTACCTCAGCTTGAGTGACTGGGACCACAGGTGTGGCCACCTGCCCAGCTGGTCAACGGATCTGAAGTGTGCTTTTGTAAGTGCACCCAGGCTTGCTATGTGACCACATCCTAGAGGGCAGGTCGTGACTGAATCAGCAAGTCCCATGGTGCTCGTTCTATGGTCATGACCATGGCCAGGGTGCGGCCCTAGGGACACAGGTCTGAAGTAGAGAGCCATTTAAGGAAGACGTGGACAGGACCGCGTGTCTGCGATGATGGTGGTGGGGGGCGGGTGTGCTGAAAACAGTCACCTCTGTTCCTCTTCCAGTTTGATTTGTTAATGACAACAAGGCTCCACTTTAATCTCTGCTCTTGCCAGTGTGGCCTCCTAGGGCCATGCTGTTACATGATCAGAAACCCTGAAGGCTCCAAGGTGGAAGCAGAGCACGTGAGTTACTTCTACTCTTAACTCATCCCTCCTGGAGACTTCCAATATGAAAGAGTGGAAATCTTTATATGCTTAACAGAAACTGTGAAGAATAAAATGAGGTGAGAAATCTCAGGTAGGAAGCTTATAAAACACGATTGGAAAAAAAAGTGTGTTGTCTACAGCAATCTTTCCACCTGGGCGCTACTACGTTGGAATCAGACAGGTTGGGTTGCACCCTGTGCTGCAGAGGATGCTTAGCATGTGACTGTGGGGACCACCCTGTGCTTGCAGCATGCTGAGGGGCTTCCCTGGAGGTGGACCACCCTCTGCTTGCAGCATGCTGAGGGGCTTCCCTGGAGGTGGACCACCCTCTGCTTGCAGCATGCTGAGGGGCTTCCCTGGAGGTGGGCCACCCTCTGCTTGCAGCATGCTGAGGGGCTTCCCTGGAGGTGGACCACCCTCTGCTTGCAGCATGCTGAGGGGCTTCCCTGGAGGTGGACCACCCTCTGCTTGCAGCATGCTGAGGGGCTTCCCTGGAGGTGGACCACCCTCTGCTTGCAGCATGCTGAGGGGCTTCCCTGGAGGTGGACCACCCTCTGCTTGCAGCATGCTGAGGGGCTTCCCTGGAGGTGGACCACCCTCTGCTTGCAGCATGCTGAGGGGCTTCCCTGGAGGTGGACCACCCTCTGCTTGCAGCATGCTGAGGGGCTTCCCTGGAGGTGGGCCACCCTCTGCTTGCAGCATGCTGAGGGGCTTCCCTGGAGGTGGACCACCCTCTGCTTGCAGCATGCTGAGGGGCTTCCCTGGAGGTGGACCACCCTCTGCTTGCAGCATGCTGAGGGGCTTCCCTGGAGGTGGACCACCCTCTGCTTGCAGCATGCTGAGGGGCTTCCCTGGAGGTGGACCACCCTCTGCTTGCAGCATGCTGAGGGGCTTCCCTGGAGGTGGACCACCCTCTGCTTGCAGCATGCTGAGGGGCTTCCCTGGAGGTGGACCACCCTCTGCTTGCAGCATGCTGAGGGGCTTCCCTGGAGGTGGACCACCCTCTGCTTGCAGCATGCTGAGGGGCTTCCCTGAATGTGGGCCACCCTCTGCTTGCAGCATGCTGAGGGGCTTCCCTGGCTGTGGACCACCCTCTGCTTGCAGCATGCTGAGGGGCTTCCCTGGAGGTGGACCACCCTCTGCTTGCAGCATGCTGAGGGGCTTCCCTGGAGGTGGACCACCCTCTGCTTGCAGCATGCTGAGGGGCTTCCCTGGAGGTGGACCACCCTCTGCTTGCAGCATGCTGAGGGGCTTCCCTGGAGGTGGACCACCCTCTGCTTGCAGCATGCTGAGGGGCTTCCCTGGATGTGGACCACCCTCTGCTTGCAGCATGCTGAGGGGCTTCCCTGGAGGTGGACCACCCTCTGCTTGCAGCATGCTGAGGGGCTTCCCTGGAGGTGGACCACCCTCTGCTTGCAGCATGCTGAGCGGCATCCTTGGCCTCTACTTAGATGCTGGTAGCAGCCCCACCCAGCATGGGATGACCGTAAAGTGTGCTCGCATGCTGCCCACACTGTCCACGTGGGGAGTTGAGAATCACTGCTCTGAAGTGATTTTTAACCTTGCCAGGGAGGTTAAAAACAAGAACATGAGAACTAGAAAAGATCCAACATTACTCACTTCTCTGGCCAATGCTCAGCTTCGGAGCTAAAGCATGGCAGGCTGTTACCAGTCTCAGCACAGACAACTTGAAGCAGGAGACGTACTCAGCTGGGGAACGCAGAAAACCCTGAATTAAAACTAGAAGAAGGAGAAGCGGCGAGACGGCGGGGTGGCGTCTTCCCAGAGGATGCGTAGCTGCCCCTCCCTTGAGATGCAGAAAGCTGTGGAGGGAGAATGGACTCAAGGCCAGTTTCTCCACCAGAGAAGGATGGCTGGTCAGGAATTGGCCTTCTCCTCTCGTATCTCCATCTAAGGCCACTGAGATCTCCAGGTGACTGCTAACTCTTTCCACGTTTGTGTGGGAAATAAAATTACCACGGGTGGCTTACCACAGACGTTATGATGGTGTTTTCCGTCTTCCTGGGTCTCAGTGCTACTGTGCATGAACTGCTTAAGGACAGTGGAGACCGTTCGGTTGCACAGCTGGTGTCTCCAGGGAGGTCACTGTGCTGCCTTTATGGGACTGCGTTCCTCCCATGTTGTGGGATCAAAACTGACATCCGGAAACCAAGCCACCGTGGAGGCCGGCCCAGCTCCAGGGACGGTTTTATGTGCACACAGCGCATAACAGACATGAAATGTGTCTGACTTGATTAATAAAGGAAACAAAGTTTTACAACTTTCAGATTATACTCAAGAGGCATATCACTGGAAAAAAGAGCAGTCCTAGTGTCTCGATAGCTTGGGGAACTGTATCACCTGTCGACGGCTTTTCCAAGTGCTAAATGAAATGCCATGGCCGCTGAGGACTTAGCTAGACAAACTTACGGTCCCAGCACACCCGGCCAAATGCCCTGAAGGCCTGCTTCCTGCTGATGCTCTGACTGCACATGAAGTGTGGGTCTACCAAGTGAGATAGAGACACATTTTTCCAGGAAATCACCTGGCCTCTGCTCATGGTCTTATTTTACATTTATATCTAAAAAATCAATACAAATACAATCTTCCAGAATGTTATTCCCTCCCGTACAAGAGCTACAATGAAGAGAAATCCAACACTGCTAGATGTAAAGTCTTAGCTCGTTGGAGACTTCGGCATTTAATTCGGGAAGGACTCAGGACGGAGGATGCCTGAAAGGGGCCGAGGCAGGGTCACGAGATCTTGGCGTGCGGTCTGCTGGCTTTGTGCAGTCAGGACGTTTCCTGGGAGGGGCTTGGCCTCCATGCTCCTCCAGCCACTGACCCCGCTCTCTGGCTACAGGAGGGCATGGCTGCCCTCGGCATCCAGGGCCTCACAGCTCCCAGAACATGCAGATGCTCCACCCCTCCTGCAGGAGGGCATGGCACTCCCAGGGTCCAGCTCTTCTCTGCACACCTAGAGCGTCAGACGATGCAGACGCCGTGGAAGTGACGTACACTACGCTGCGCAGGGCATGAGAGGGAGAGGCCTCTGAGCTCAGCACACGAGCAATCGACGTGCTGAATATCCTTGACTCACGGAAGCTTCTGCCATGGGTGCAGGTCCTGTGGATGCAGAGGGCCAGCGATCACAGCCTCACTAGGAGGGACAAGTTAGTGGGTAACGGCAGCCTGTGTAGAAAGTGGGCCGGGTGGAGCACACACCTGTGATCCCCGTGACTCAGGGAGCAAGGCAGGAGGACCCCACGTTCAAAGCCAGCCTCAGCAGCTTAGTGAGACCCTAAGCAACTCAGAGAGAGCCTGTCTCCAAACGAAAAATACTGGGGATGTGGCTCAGTGGGCGAGTACCCCCGAGTTCAATCCCTGGTACCAAAAAAAAAAAAAAAAAAAAAAAAATAGTCTTCATTTTGATATTATAACTAAAACTAGACAATAAAGAACCGATCGGCTGGCTTACTATTCTATCAGTTATTTGGAATGTGATAACAGCAGCTAAGGTTTTCATTCAATTTAAAATCTATTCTTTTACATCTTGTCACACACACTGAACTTTTTGTCAACAGCATCATATTCAAGAACACGTCTTATGAGATCTTGCCGTCACATCTCCTGCGCCCACGTAGAGAGCTGGCTTGCGTCTGACCTCAGTGCCTGGAGGTGACCGTGTGCAGAACACAAAGCCTCGCGAGGGGAACACAGGGCGAGTGCAGTCCACAACTTGGCAGCCGGGCCAGGACCACCACGCTCCTCTGTCTAGCCGCCATGACCACAGAGCTACCTGGCCTCTGTTTTCATTCAAGAAATACGTGCCCAAGCATGCGGTTGGCCTGGGACACCCGACAAGTAAAAACAGATGGGGGCCTGCAGAAAAGGCTCAGAGAAATTGTGGTGAGAGCCGACGTGGACACCCCAGCAGGCCTGAGGCCTGGACATGGGGCTGTGGGCTGATCCAGCACCAGACGGCTCCTGGAAGCAGGAGGGAAGCACGTTCCAGCCAGAGGGACAGTCACCACCGCCAGGGCGGGGGTCAGAGGGATTCCTAGAAGGCCAGGCTAGGGCAGGGAGAAGGGTGGGCCATACCCGCCAGAGCGTCCCCCAGGGCCAGGCGGGTGCCAAGGACGCCTCTGCAGGGCTTCGGCTGCACTGGCTCAGAAGCCGTGCTGCACAGCCCACTGTGGCTCTGCTGGGGCCTGCAGAGGAGGCAGCTGGAGTTCCAGGAGGGGCGGTGGGCACAGAGGGAGGCAGGCATCGCTGGATATGGGGAGACGAGGGACAGGTCGGAAGGAGCGGCAGGCAGACTGGACAAGGACCACCTGGAGGAAACCCCAAGCTGTAATGGAGCCTCCACCCTCCAGCTCCTGGGGGCCGACCAAACGCTGGCCTGTCAGCGCTCGCACGTGCATGTCCCTGGGGCTCAGGAAGGAGATGTGGCCCTGGCGCTCTGCCTGAGGCTGCTCACCCCCAGCTCAGGGCCCCGGAGCCTGACCCAGGGAGCCCCAGGTGCCTGGCCAGCGTGGTGAGGTCTGCTGCAGGCGCGTCGGGCCCTGGGTCAACATGTGGCGGGTAGGACGCGGGGCTGGGGCTGGGGTCTGCCCTTGCCGTGGTGGTCTCGACTGCAGTGCCCCTCTGCAGGACCAGCCAGCCATCGGGCAGCACCGTGCAGCCCTCCCTTCCAAGCAGGGGTCCACGTGACACCACAAGGAGGCTGGAAAGTGAGGGCCGCAGCCTCTGTGAGGCTCCTCTTCCACACAGGGCACCAGGAACCCGAGCACAGAGGAGCACAGGGCATGCAGAGCTGGCAGGAGCAGCTCGCCTGCCTCTGCCCAGGCACGGGGGCCGGTGGTGACCAGAGAGCCGAGGGTCATGGACTGACCCGGGTGCTCAGCCAGGAGGCACATCCCAGCCCTGTTCTGTATCTCATTAGAGACAGGGTCTCCCGAGTTGCTCGGGGCCTGGCTCCCACCCACCCGTGAATGTTCTGGACGCCTCGGCCCAGCGAGCATGCCGTCGCCTCCCTCCCACAATCAGCCCAGACCTCTGGACTTGGAGCAGTGGAGGCAACCCCTGCCCTGCTGGTCATCCCCACACGCCCAGAGGGCAAAAGGGACTGTGTTGCTGACGCAGACCCAGCTGAGGGGCGGGCACAGGCTGAGGCAGCAGCGAGAGGACGGAGCCTGGGCTCCAGGCTTTTACTAGCGTACTTCACTTGTACCTGGCGGTGCTTCCTGGGACGTGATCACACCTGGTGGAGGCTTTCTGGGACGTGAGCACACCTGGCAGTGGCTTCCTGGGACATGATCACACCTGGTGGAGGCTTCCTGGGACGTGACCACACCTGGCGGTGCTTCCTGGGACGTGATCGCACCTGGCGGTGGCTTCCTGGGACATGACCACACCTGGTGGAGGCTTTCTGGGACGTGAGCACACCTGGCAGTGGCTTCCTGGGACGTGATCACAACTGGTGGAGGCTTCCTGGGACATGATCATACTGCATGGGGTTCGGCTTGCTGCATTTGGGTGCCCAGTTCCGCCTCCATCCCTCTATCCCCTCTCCCCCTCCTCTGCTCCACCTGTAATTAGAGCACAAGTTTGTCAAATTCATTCCACATTTCCTCCCTCTCCATCCCTCCTTCCTGCTCCCCAGCTCCTCATCCTCCTCCGCTGACCTTCCACAAACTCCCGGGAGACCGGGCCCTCCACACACCTGCTTTCCCCTACGTCACTCCAGCTTCCACGTCTGAGAGAAAACATTGGGCCTTGATTTTCTGAGTCTGGCCTAGCACCTTACCAGTTCTCTAGCACCCCCTGTTAACCAGCGAGGGCCGTAAGGCACACTCATGCACACTCTCTGGAGCCAGCAGCCCCGTGTGGCTGGCGTGAGGTGGTCAGGGAGGGAGGACACGGCTAAGGATGGGCAATGACCAAGCTAGATTCTCTAAGCAGCAGAGCCAGCATGGCGGGGAGGCCAGCAGAGTCCTCGCCAGGGGGAGTCCAGAGGGGAAGCCCAGCCTTGCGGCACGACTGCAGAGGGAGGTGGGCACAGGGGCCCAGGACCCCAAGGCCAGACCCGGAAGATGAGCTTTGGGAAGAGGAGTGACCCATCCCAGGAAAGCCGCCCCTCAACCAGAGGAAAACCAAAGCACCCGGCATTCGCTTCTGAAAGGTTCAAATACAACCAAGTCAGGGGTCACAGGACGGAACTCCTGGAGCACGCGGTGGTCTTTCCTCTAATGTGACGTGCAGCAGACCCTGGAGAGCAGGCTGCTCTGGACGTGATCCCTCACATCCTCACCTGGGGAAAGGGCTAAGGGCAAGTGCTCCGTAGAAAGAAGAGAAGAGTGGCCAGTCGAGAACACGGCTTCTGGTCCTCCGAGAGCCGGGTCGCTGAGAGCCGGGTCGCCGAGGGCCAGCCTTCAGCTTCCCGGCATCCTACGCAGGAACAGAGGACCCCCTGGGCACTGACACAGCTGCTGGCCCGTCCTCGCACTTCTGCGGCTCGGCACAGGAGGTGGGTTGCAGGAGCACACACCGTCCTGTTAGGAAAGGCCCTCGCTCACTTGGCCAGGGTGCCTCGTCCCTTCTGCTTGAAGCCCTCGCCTTCCTGCAGGAGCACGCACAGCCCACCTGCCCGCCTGCCCGAGCACCCCCACGACCTTCCACTTCCTGCACTGGGGCCGGAGGACACAGGAGCCCTGGTCCCCTGGAAGGCTGGGTTTCAGGTGATGGCTCACGGTGGCCCATGGCTGCCCTGCCTGTGGTGTGCCCTCCTCGCCCTCTAGTGTAAAACAGCAGCATCCGCTGGCAGAACAGCTGTGTGCTCACAGCCACGAGATCAGCCCCCTCTGCGCAGACCAGTGGCAGCGCCCTGGCTCTCCAGTCGACCCTGCCTTGCTGCCCAGGCCTCTGGGTGCAGAGAGTGCAGGCTTTGCCTAAAAATCAAACTGCGGCAGGAAAATCAAGGCGAGTTTTCCTAGAGTGTGCCCATCTGGGTGCCTGTTCTCAGCACCGCCATGCCCACACTCGCCATGCTCTTTAAAAATGCGGCCATTTTATCAACGTCCATATTTCCTGCTATTTTGAAACGAGAACCGTTACCCATCTGACCTGCTGTCAGGAGCATGAGCGGGACTGGCGTGCCAGCAGCTCTTAGAGCCATGCCACTCATCCTCACATCCCGCCAACACCAAGGTGTGGAAGGCGTCTGTGTGTGACTGAGTGTGAACTGACCGGCCACGCAGGGGTGTGACGACCGGAGCTCACAGGAGACTCAACTCCCGTACTGACACGTGGAGTCGTTACTTCTTCCTGGCAAGGTCAGCAGCATCTGTGACCTCCAATGGCAGACACGCCAGCAGACCCTCCCAAGCATCTCCCACACCCTGAGTGGGGAACACAGACGAAATCTGCAGGTGCACCCAGCTCTGAAGGAGCTGCACCTGCCCATGTTCCCACCCAGCTCTGAAGGAGCTGCACCTGCCCATGTTCCCACCCAGCTCTGAAGGAGCTGCACCTGCCCATGTTCCCACCCAGCTCTGAAGGAGCTGCACCTGCCCATGTTCCCACTCAGCTCTGAAGGAGCTGCACCTGCCCATGTTCCCACCCAGCTCTGAAGGAGAAAACACCTGCCCATGTTCCCACCCAGCTCTGAAGGAGCAGCACCTGCCCATGTTCCCACCCAGCTCTGAAGGAGTGGGCACCTGCCAGGTTCTCCTGGGAAGCATCTGGTCCACATGCCCGTCAGCCCCCGGGTCTCCCTGCCCTGCTGCATGACTCCACAGTCTAAACTGTGTGCACCCTCTCTCGCTCTCACACAAGCCCTGGCATAGTGTGCTCACACACTCTGCACCTGGGCGGCTTGTCGGATGCAGTGACCACACGTCCTTCTCAGAGATCCTAGGGAGCCACACGGGAGCTCTGTGCAGAGCAGCTCACGTCCTCTCCTCTGACACCTGTGCTTCATCCACTCACCTGAAACTCGTGGTCCCAGGAGGGACAGCATGAAGGGTGTCTGTGTCCCACGTCCCAAGACCCGGCCACCTGGAGCCCCACGTCTGCCCGCTCCTCCTCACAGGCCTGGTGCCCTGACTCCTTCTCCCTGATGTGCGCAGACCCACCACTCCCGGGGCCCATGTGGGAGCCCTTCCGAGAGGCCATGGACTCCCCAGGCCTCTCCTTGTCACCTGCCAACAGCATCCAGGTGTGCATGCCCCACACACTCCATCCAATCCTCATGAAGTCAGGTATCAGCCGACATGGTGGAGAGGTGGGCCCACTTTTTCTTCTATTAGGCACAAGGTCTCTGTTTTGGTGCCTAAGTCCTTGATCCACTTTGAGTTGAGTTTTGTGCATGGTGAGACATAAGGGTGTAATTTCATTTTGTTGCATATGGATTTCCAGTTTTCCCAGCACCATTTGTTGAAGAGGTTCCATTGTGTGTTTTTGGCACCTTTCTCTGGTATGAGAGAACTCTGTTCATGTGGGTTTTTTTCTGTGTCTTCTATTCTGTACCACTGGTCTGCCTGTCTGTTGTGGTGTTAATGCTGTGACCATGTCAGCTTAGGAACTGACTTCCTCAACAAAACCCTAAAGTGCAGGAAGTAAAATAAGAATCAATAAGCAGGATGGAATCAAGCTCAAAGGCTTCTTCTCAGCAAAGGAAACAATCAAGAACATGAAGAGAGAGCCTACAGAGTAGGAGAAAATCTTTACCACATGCACCTCAGATAGAGCATTAATCTCCAGGATATATAAATAACTCAAACAGCTCAACACCAAAAAAAAGAAAAACCAACCCAATCAATAAATGGGCTAAAGAACTGAACAGATACCTCAGAGTAAAAGAAATACAATCAATTAACAAATATATGAAAAAGTGTTCAACATCTCTACCAATTAGAGAAATGCAAACTACTCTAAGATTTCATCTTTCTTCAGTCAGATTAACAATTATCAAGAATACAAGCAATAATAAATGTTGGTGTGGATGTGGGGAAAAAGGCACACTCGTCCATAGCTGGTGGACTGCAAATTGGTGCAACCACTCTGGAAAGCAGTATGGAGATTCCTCAGAAAACTGGAATGGAACCACCATTTGACCCAGCTATCTCACTCCTTGGTTTATACCCAAATGACTTAAAATCAGCAAACTACTGTGACACAGCCACATCAATGTTTATAGCAGCTCAACTCACAATAGCTAAACTATGGAACCAACCTAGATGTCCTTCAACAGATGAAGGATAAAGAAAATGGATAAAGAAAATGTAGAATCTCCACACTGCTTTCCAGAGTGGCTGCACCAATTTGCAGTCCCACCAGCAATGTATGAGTGTACACTTTTCCCCACATCCTTGCCAACACTTATTGTTGCTTGTATTCTTTTTGTTTTTAGATTGTTATAAGGTTTTATTTTTTTAATTTTTTAAATTTATTTTTATTGTAAACAAATGGGATACATGTTGTTTCTGTTTGTACATGGAGTAACAGCATACCATTTGTGTAATCATAAGTTTACATAGGGTAATGATGTTTGATTCATTCTGTTATTTTTTCCTTCCCCCTACCCCTCCCACCCCTCTTTTCCCTCTATACAGTCCCTCCTTCCTCCATTCTTGCCCCCCTCCCACCCCCCATTATGTGTCATCATCCGCTTATCAGTGAGATCATTCGTCTTTTGGATTTTTGAGATTGGCTTATCTCACTTAGCATGATATTCTCCAATTTCATCCATTTGCCTGCAAACGCCATAATTTTATTATTCTTTATGGCGGAGTAATATTTCATTGTATATATATATACCACAGTTTCTTTAACCATTCATCAACTGAAGGACATCTAGGTTGGTTCCACAGTCTGGCTATTGTGAATTGAGCAGCTATGAACATTGATGTGGCTGTATCTCTGTAGTACACTGATTTTAAGTCCTTTGGGTATAGGCCGAGGAGTGGGATAGCTGGGTCAAATGGTAGGTCCATTCCAAGTTTTCTAAGGAATCTCCACGCTGCTTTGTATTCTTGATAAGTGTCATTCAATGAAGTATTACTCAGCCTTAAAGAAGAATGAAATTCTGGCATTTGCAGGTAAATGGATGGAGCTAGAGAACATGATCCTAAGTGAAATAAACCAATCCCAAAAAACCCAAAGGCCAAATGTTTTCTCTGATATGCAGATGCTAATTCACAAAAAGCAGGAATGGGCTAGGAAGAAACAGAATTGCTGGGGATGAGGCAGAGGGTGAATGGAGGCAGGGGTACGAGGGTAGGAGGGACAGGAGAATGAATCGGAGATCATTTCCCTAGGTGCATATATGATAGCACGTCCGGTGTGATCCTACATCATGTGCAATCAGAAGGAGAGGTCACACTGTTTACGTACGACATGTCAAAGTGCAATCTACCGTCAGGTACAACGAATCAGAAGAAAAATAAGATCTTAAAAAAACAAACGAATGAGTGCCCGACAGGCACAGTTCCTGTCCCTCTTGGGCCCAGAGTGCTCTGTGAGGTCATCCACACGTCGGCCACCCAACCACCCCCGGCCATGCCTGCTGAGGAGGACTCCGTGTCCACACCATCATGAGAGTTGTCTGCAGCCTCCTCCAACTAAACAAGCTCTGTCATCTTAGGAAAGTGGAGAATCGGGAGCATCCTGAGGAGGTTTTGAAATAGCTTTAAAAGTAGGTGCCTTCCATTCCGAAGCCTGTGTCTTATTAATCTCTCTTAAACCCGATGTTTAGAAAGCATTCTTCTGACAAAATAAATTAGGCTCCCTTGTCCTACACACTTATCTCATTTTATCATAAGACCCTTCAGTGCTATCTCCACAGGGCCGTATTTTGATAAATGTGCAGCACACACATAGCTCCCGCCACAGAGGAGCTCAGGATTTGGAAGCAGGGTGCTTACGGGCTGAGCCATCTTGTGTGCGGGACTCAAGCACCCACCACTTGGCATTAGCTCCCCTCCCGTGCCCCAGAGATGCCCGTCACTCATGCAGGGGTGGGGAGGTCATAGGGTAATTAGAAAGTGGGGAGACAGCGAGTTCTCCTGTTTAACAAAAGCTGGGGCTTTGGAGAAGCCCAGGCTGCACCAGACAAGCAACTGCAGGGTGGACAGGTAGCAAGGTGCAAAGGACGCGCGGCTTCTGTGCCCACATCCACCAGGGCCCGCGCCTGTGTCTTCAGGCTCTGCTTTAATCTGCATGTAAATCCAGGTGAAGTCTACGTTTGAGATCCTCTGTGACCAACAAGAGGACGGCAGCCATCAGCAGCCGCCTTCCCACTTGCCAATCAGGAGCACGACGCTGTGTGATCACAAGGGATCAGGAGCAAGCGTGGGCACGGAAGGAGCCATCCAGAGGAGCAGCACCAGGCGCACAGGCACGCCTGCCACAGGCCCCAGAGACCGCCCCACAGGTGCTGCCGACTGCCCAAGGTGGGCACAGGGGCCCGGCCGGCATCCCGCTCCCGGGGGCCGGTGTACTCGGGCCGTGAGCGCCACGCTGACACACACGCTGCCCAACACGAAGCCTCAGCCAGGCACTCCTGAGGCCTGTCACGGCGGCCATGTCACCTGCACTGAGGGTGCCCGGGGAGGATCTGCGTGGCCCACAGGTTCCATGAGAGCAGCTCTGCTGCTGCTGACCAGGTGCCACACACTCAGGCGCCATCACCTACTGATCCTTCAACGCCAGAGAGAGAGCATAAGCCATTTCAGCCTCTGCATCATTCGCTTTGCCAGAGACACAAGCTGAATGTCCACGAGGAGAGGAAAGTATACGGTGGCCTACTCCGTCAACGGCCACCGTGGAGCCCAGGAAAGGCCCAGTGGGAGAGCACGCCCTGGCATGGGATGGCCGCAGCCTGGTCCCAGGGCTCCACAGTATGCCAGTGGCACTGCGCATCCCTGAGATCTCCCACTCGTGGTGCAGACCCGTCTCCGAATGCACAGGGAAACATGGAGTCACCCCGGCAGCGGTGCCAGCGGAGACAACGCCCGCACAGGTGGCTCAGAGCCAGCTGCCACACTTTCTTTCCCAAGACGAAGATGCTAATAGTAGTCGTCATTCTGTGGGTCCTTCCCAGTCCTAATAAAAGTGCTGAACACGGGCAGGCATTTTATGGAAGACCTTTATGTCCAGACCCTCTCGGCTAGACAGAACATAAAAGCAGTCCCAAGATGAATCCTAAGTTCCTTGGGGAGAGCCCACAGAGGAGGGCGAGGCGGCTGCCACCCAGGAGCAGTCTGCCTCCCTGCGCTGAACCCGACCCCAGCCCCTTGGGGATGAAGGTCACGGCCGTCTGTGCGGCAGCCTGCGATGGTGGGAGGCACACACCGCACCAGCTTTCCAGCAAGGCGAGGCGTGGGCTGAGCGGGAGCCGGGGTGCAGCAGTGTCCTGGAGGTGACAGGACAGCGGGACTGTGTGTCGGGAGGACGGCTGCATCCTGGTCAACAGCCCGTCCAAAGAGCTCTGCACAGGGAAAGGCGCTCCATCCTGCCTCTGCCTTGGCGGAACACCTGCGGGCTCAGTACACAGGACTGTCCGTGAGGACGGGTTGGCTTTGTCGGGACAGATGCCGCATGCTCCGTGCCACCCCGGGATCGGAGCAGCCTCTGCATTCAGCAGCACACCCGCCCAGGGTCCCCAGTGGGCAGCTGCGGATGGGAAGCCTGTAGGGAGGACGGTGGCGAATGCAGTTCTCAAAACGCCGTCAGCACTGGGGCGGCTTCTGGCTTCCTGCCACACGCACTCAGGGAATGTTCCTTGAGACTCTGCTGCACGAGGCACATAGAGCCTGCTGTGAACCAGAGGCACAAGCTCACGGGTAGGCCCTGGGCACCTTCCTCCTTCAGTGACCAGACTCACCAAGAAGGATGCGGCTCACAACGGGGAGGCCCTGCATGGGTGCAACCCCGAGCAGCAAGGCCTGGGGCCGGCTGCAGGAGAGGAGGCACTGTCAGCAGAGGCCAGGGAGAGCCAGGGATGACCTTCAGCCTGTGCCTCAGGACGTCAGAGGGACGAGGAGCCCTCCAGAGCCCACGCGCAGCATGACCAGCTGCACCCCAGACCAAACCAGGTGAACGAGGGAGAGGACAGAAGCAGAGACCAGCTCCCATCCCCACAGTCCAGGGAGGCCCACCGGGGAACCCAGAGCCAGGACGAGGTTGGGCTCTGGATTTTGCACAAAGTAGAGACGACAGGATTGGCTGATGGACGTAAGTTAAGGTGTAAGAGGAAGGGAAGAATCGTTGGTGACTCCTCAGTTTTTTGGTTTGAGCAATAAGATTGAAGTTGTTCTTTAAGTAAAACAAAAAATAGGAGTGTAGTTGTTACCTTTTGGATCTTTTAGATTTTAGCTGGTCACCTGGATGAGGGAAGCTTAAAAGCCTTTGGCGCTGTGACTCTGGAGCTCAGAAGAGAGGAGTGGCTTTGACAGGGGACGTGCCCCGTCACGGGCACCTGCGGGTGGTATTTAAAGACACGACTGGAGGAAGACCCACAGGAGCCATTACAGCTGGACGGCAAAGAGAAGAACCAGGTCAGCGCAGAGAGGCTGGTGAAGCGGGGTGGCCGGTGGCCAGAAGCAGCCAGGAGGGAGCGGCAGGGGAGGAGCCGGGAGCAAAGCCACAGGGCGAGAGACCCTGTGCTGGCCGGGCCATGACCCCGGGAGAGACCGAGACCACCAGAGACCACTGTGTGGAGGTCACGGTGGCCCTGCAAGACGGCAGACCAATCCTGGTCTCAGAACGTTAGTGAGCGTGCAGAACGTGGACAATGGAAGCCACTGACCCCAAGGGCTCCCTGAGAAGTTGCCACAAACAATGGAGCAATGGGTACCCAGCAGGTGAGCAGAGGTGGAGGCCACAGCCTGGTGGAGGGACAGCCTGGGGACCTCTGAGGGAGGGGAGGGCGCAGGGGAGGGGCTTCCCTAGAGAGCAGCGCCCCTGCTGTGGGCGGGGGTGGTCCCTGCCGAGCTGTGCCACCAGCCCAGCAAAGCAGCAGCTGGGCTGCCCGGCACAGCCCCACCCACAGCAGGGGCCGCCCCCAGGCTGCCTCAGTGACCATCCAGGGCAGCCCACGACGCAACATCACAGGAGATAAGGAACTTCATGAGGCTGATGAAAGGACGCCTGGCGGCCTGAGGAGCCCTCAGAGCCACTGGGAATCTGGCAGGAGTAGGTTGAGAGACTTAGGTGGCAGGGGCTGCCGAGGCCCTTGGAAACGGCGGAGCGCCCGCATGCTTCTACGGATCTCTGTGATGGCGCAGGACATAGCTGCACAGCGGAGGAGGATGTGTTACCCTTATTACATCCATTTCCCCCCGGAGCCACCAAGCAAAATTCAGCCTGAGAATTACACCCCAGCTCTAGCCTCTGCCCTTTGGGGCCTCCCTCCTGTGCCCCCAGACGATTGTGTACACCTCCCAACTTCACTCAAGGAAACGTCTGGCCCACCTGGAACCCTGCCTGTGAGAGCAGCCACTAGTCCCTCCCTTGGTCTATCTGAACAGACTTACACGTGAAGGTTTCAACGACCGGCCCCAAATCAACACAGGACGCTGTCTTCTAGCCAACATGCCTCGTCCTCCTGTCTTAGTGTTTACGATCCCTAGCATGGCCGGATGAATGCTTTGAGAGGATCTCTCCAGCTCATGAGCCTTGGCATTCAGAACACAGGACATGGAGGATTATATATACACACACGCACACGTGAACCAGGAATTGTTCCCACTTTAAAAATAAACGCTCCAAATGTTGCAGCCTACTCTTCAGACCTAATATCCCTGTAGTTCATGAGTACACCACCAGCCTATTACACACTGAACTGTGACCCCAAATTCACACCAAACCCACAATCCCCAATGTGCCCATATTGGGAGACAGGGTTTTAGAGATGCAATAAGAGTAAATGAGGTAATAAAGGAAGTGTCCCAATTCCACAGCACTGGTGTCCTTGCAAGAAGGGGAGACACCAGAAAGTGCTCTCTCTCCTAACACAGACAACACCTCTGCAGTATGAAAGATGGTGGATGAGACAGACATCATGACCCTGTGTACGTGTACAATTACCCGAATGGTGTGAATCCACATGGTGCACAACCATAGAAACAAAAAGTTGTACCCCATTTGTGTACAGTGAATCAAAATGCAGTCTGTAAAAATAAAAATAATAATAAATAAAATAAATAAATAAAAAAGAAAAGACCTCTGCAAAACACTGGCCACCCACAAGCTGAGGAGGCAGCCTCCAGAATCAAACCATGAGAACTCAGCAACAAGAGGGCCTCAATAAGGAGTAGTAGTGGTAGGAGTCATAGGAGTCATAGCCTCCGAGACGGCAACAGGAAGATCTCTGCGGCCACAGCACTGTCTCTGGTGGCTCTCGTGTGTTATTAGGTCGCCCTAGTGCCACTCAGTAATTACAACTTTATAGGCTGAAGAAAGGTGAGATGCTTCACCTTCAAAGTATCACACTAGGAACAAAATCAGGCAAAAGGAATATTTTGGGATGGCTCAGGTTTCTGAGACCTGTATTCGTACATGCAGGGGTTAAATTAACTTTTAAACCCAACTCCTAAACTGGAAAATATCAATTACAAGCCACAATCTTCATCCTCAACTGTTGGTAGCTTGGCCCCTGTCTGCCTCTGAGTTTATATCATATAGATTATCACAATACCAGGTTGTGTTAGAGAATGTCTTGCTCCTGGGAAATGCATGTGGCTTGTCACTTGCTTTCAAACAATTCAAGATAGAAAGAATGGCTAGACAGGCAGATGCCTATTTAATTGGTGATTGTAATTCAGCAGAATGGAACAGGTGCAAAGTCTAGTAAACCAATAGACAGAGATTTTGAAAAAGGGCCAAATGGAAGACTCAGAACTGAAAAAAAAAAAAAAAAAAATATTTGAGAGCCCAACAATAAGTAAGTTCTGCATGAGGAGGAGACTGTCTAAACCTGAAGACAGGTCTTCTGAAACATTCCAATCAGATAACTCCATCAATCATCGGAAGGAATGAAGAGTTTTCGAAACACTTGGGAAACTGGTAAATAGACAAATATTCTCATTTTCAGAATGCCCTAATGAGAGAGAGAAGGGAAAGGACAGAAAAGGTGTTCAATGAAATAATAGCAAAAAACTCACCACATCTTGGAAAAGGCATGGACATCCATATACAGAAGAACCTGGACCCCCAGACAGCCACCAACAACAAAGGGCCTAACCCCAATTTACTATAATCTCTGTCAAGAGACAGAGAAAATGCTTTTTAAAATGCAGGAGAAAAGCATGAAGTCACATTTAATGGTAACCCCATCAGACCAACAGAGGATTCCTTAGAAGAAACCTTACCGGGCAGGAGGGGATGGGATGACATTATAAGTTCTGAAAGAAAACAACTGCCATGCAAGAATATTATACCCCACAAAGCCATCTTGGGAATGAGGGAGGAAAAACGATGAAGTAAAAGCTGAGATGATTCATCACCAAACCAGCTTGACAAAAGATGCTTCCTGGAGTCTTGTATCCAAAAGCATCAGAAACAGAAGTAGCGTCGTGAAAGTATTCAAGCTGCTGGTGAAGTAGATGCACAAGAGAAACACATACTAGAATCAGACCTTATTGATACAACGGGCCACCACATCATGAAGATCAACAAGAAAGAACTACATTCAAACAGAAGAAATTTAACAAAATGACAAGAACAAATCCTCACATGTCAATAACAACCTTGAATTTACCCGGACTAAATTCCCTAATCAAAACACACAGCTTGGCTGAATGCATTAAACAATACACATACATACAATAACAAGACCCTGTCATGCTGCTTGCAAGAAAGTGCCTTTAGCAGTAAAGACACAAAGACTAAAAGTGACAGAAGAGAAAAAGACATTCCATGGAAGCCCAAAGTGAGCAGGAGGAGCTTCTCTAACATCCAAAAAACAATAAAGACAAGCAAACAAACAAACAAACAAAAAAGACAAGAGCCGTAGAGAGACAGAGAATACCACTATCTAATGACCAAGGGATCAACTCAACCTGAAGACACCATGATTGAAAAAACATGCTCACCTAATGTCAGAACACCCAATTTTATATAACAAACACATTAAATCTAAAGACAGAGATAGGCTCTAACACAATTTCAACATCCACCTCTCATCAATCAGGACAAAAAAATCACCAAAAAAAAAAAAAAAAAAAAAAAAAAAAAACAACAAGCATCAGAGTTAAACCACACTACAGATCAAATGGACTCAAGAGAGTCCTGCAGGACATCTCCTGCAGCAGAACACAGGTTCCTTTCTCCAAAGGGAACATTCTCTGGATATGTAATACATGAAGCCACAAAACAAGTCTCAACACACTTTCAAAAAGCTGAGGTTGTATCGTGTACATTCTCTGACTACAGTGGGGTCACATCGAAAAACGAGAGGGGCTTCAGAAACTGTAGACTTCATGGAGCCGCAAGCTACCGAAGGACAGTGATGGATGAAGAAATCAAGAGGCTGCTTCAAATTCTGCTGCAAAGAATGGAAACACAACACGCCCCACTCATGAGATGCCGCAAGGATGTCACGAAGAGGGCCCAGGAGCAGAGGGACTGCCACACACGGCCACGGTGCCCAGCAGAGCTCAGCAGTGCCGGCAGGAAAACAGACACATGGGCAAGAAACCCGCGTGACCCACCTACAGCCAAGCGGTGCCGGAACAGGCCAGCAGGAGTCCAGTAGAGCAGAAGGCGGGGGGAACGGGTGTGCTCCTGTCCTCCCTGGGTCGCCTTCTGCCCTTCACCCTGCCTCTAGGACAGAGGTCAGGCCCAGGGGTCCTCAGGCCTTCAGCCACACCCCTGAGGCCTTGGGCTGGCCTGAGTCATGCAGCTGGCCCCAGGTCTCCACGTGTGGGGGCCTGTTGCTGATCTCCATGATCAGGGCCAAGTGCCTGCGCAGTCACGTGTGCTCGGCCACAGTGAGGTCAAGAGCAGTCGGCCTGCGGGACATCCTGGAAGCTTCCTTATTCCTGTGAGTGTACTTGACACTCCCAGTGAGGAAATTGCCTGAGTGTGCATTTCTCAGACACGGCCCCCTCCTTAGGCAATGCGTGACCATCTAGCCACACGTGTATCCCCTTGGTCCTGTCTCTAGAGGGCCCTGACCATATGAGGGTCAAAGAGCCTTGAGACAGGGATTCAGGATGATGAGAGCTACTCCTCGGACTGGCCATTTACATCCAGAATGTATCCAGAACTCGAAGAGCTTACCACCAAAATACAACCAACCAATTGACAAATGGGAAAAGAACAAAACAGATACTTCGCAAGAGAAGAAATACAAATGGCCAACAAAGAAATGAAAAAATGTTCAGCGTCTTTAGCAATTAGGGAAATGCAAATCAAACTACACCAAGACTTTATCTTACACCAGTCAGAATGGCAGTCATCAAGAATGCAAATAATACTACATGCTTGGGAACACGTAGGAGAAAAGGGACACTCACACTATTGGTGGGACTGCAAAGCAGTGCAAGCACTCTGAAAAGCAGCATGGAGATTCTCAGAAGACTAGGTGTGGAACGACCATGTGACCCAGCTGTCCCACTCCTTGGTCCACAAGACCCAACATCAGTGTGTGATAGTGGTACAGGTACATCAAAGTGGACAGCAGCACGAGTCACAGTAGCCAGATTATGGAACCAACACAGATGCTGTCAGAATGGATCAATAAACTGTGGCATGTGTACACAATGGAGACCTACTCACCATGAAGAAGAATGAAAGGGTGGTGTTTGCTGGTAAATGGACGGAAATGGAGAACATCGTGCTAAGTGAAATGAGCCCGACTCAGAAAACGAGGGTTAGGTGTTTCTCTCATCTGTGGAAGCTAGAGTAAAATCGGGGGGAGGTGGGGTCGGCTGTCAGAGATCCAGGGAGGATGAGTGGAGTCGGAGGATATCCGAAGGGAGGGAGGAAGCCCAGGAAGGGGAGGAAACGTGGAGGGAGGGAAACACCATCCCACCATTGACACCGTGAATACCCAGGGCAAGTCCACCACCAAACAGAAAGAAATGAGCAAGAGGAAGATCAGTGGAACTGAGGAAGGAGATTCCGGGGCAGGAGGGGGACGGACGGAAGGGGAGTGACTGGAATTCCAGGCTTGGGTGGCCTTGTCACAGTGGACCCAACCACAGTGTGCAACTGCGATGCTCTAATAAACAAGGGAGAGGAAAAGGGGCTGGAGGATGGGCTTTGGGTGGATCCAGCCTGGGTGCACACAGCCTGCTGGGCTCACTGCCCAGGGCGGAGGAGGGCCGTCGGGCCACAACTGTGTTCCTCCATCTCCTGTTCTGCACTCACCACCTGGCCTTCAGCAGGGACAGATGAGACTCACGCAGGAGAGCCAGGAAACACGGCCCGAGGACAGCGAGCACCCCCTCCACATACTCAAGGGGAAAACACAGCAAATCAACCCAGAATCTTATACTAAAAATGAAGGCAAAATACAGAGGCAAAATCCAAGTAGAAGTCCAGAATCACTGAGAGGTGGCAAGGTGAGGCGCACTGAGGCACTGAGGGACAGAGGGACAGAGGGATGGAGGGATGGAGGGACAGCGGTGGGCGGTGGGCCCCAGCCCAGTCTCCCAGCCTGCATGGGGCAGAGTGCTCGACCAGGCAGAGCTTCAGGACAGGAAGATGAAACAGGCCCACAGAGGCGCGCTGACCAAGGGGTTGAAGGTGGAAGACAGGGAAGAGGTGAGCACCAAGAGCAGACATCCGGGTGCTAGCGGCACACAAAGCACACCTCAAACCATCGTGCACGGCCCCGAGGCGAGTGAGGCGTCCCTGTGAGGAACAATCGTGAACGCAGGCACCACGGAACTGGGAGCACAAGACAGTGCACCTCAGAGGGAGACAGCCCTGAGTCACGTCAGGGATGCCGCCCAGGCCAGCTCAGCACCCAGCAGAACCCCTGGACGGAATCCACAAATACACCAGCACCATGCTACCAGCTGGACGTGGTCGATACTTACAGATACTATACCCAATCACAGCAGAACCCATTTCTTGGGGCCCACATGGTCAGTTCACCACCATAGACCATGTTAGAAATCAGGTAAGGCTCAGTCAACTTAGCGCTATTAAAATCATAAAGCTCATGGAAACTGGACACGATTGAGCTAGATTAGAAACCACAAGAAAAAAAGCAGGAAGCTGTTTGGAAATTGTCATGATTTAAATGTGAGGTGTCCCCCGGAAGCTCACGTGTGAGACAATACAAGAAAGTTCAGAAAAATGACGGGTTCACAGAGACCTGACCCAACCAGGGCCATGCTCCCTGGAGGGACTGACGGGGGCTGGAGGCAGGTGGGGAGTGGCTGCGGGAGGGACTCGGCTCCCTGAACGTGTGTGTGCCCACCACCTGAGTCCTGAGTACCCAACACAGAACCTCATGGACAGAAAGACAGAGGTATGCAACTGCAGGCGGGCGGGCGTGCCATGGAGCCAGCGGGCCCAGCAGCAGAACTGAGCTTTGTCTTCTAGAAGACCGTGGAACACCTAGCAAGTTAAATCCCCAGAAGGCTGGGAACCACCCTGAGGACACACCCTGGACACAGAGGAGTGGAACCAGAAGTAATAGAGAGGCATTTGGAAGATTCTGTCAAAACTCAGCACGTTTCTAAACAGACATGGGTCAGCGAGGAGACTCCAAGAATAGCTAGGAAATGTTTTGAGTGAAATGAAGTGGAAAGTAGTGCATGAAAACCCACAGGACACAGCCACAGGGGCTGCCGAGGGGGTCGCAGAGATGACTGCCGTACTCAGAAGGAAAAACTCGGGTCAAAACAAGAAGACTAAACACCAAACAAACCAACCCAATTAATAAATTAATAAATTGATAAGGAACTGAACGGACACTTCACAGAAGAAGAGATACAATCCATCAACAAGTAAATGAAAAATGTTGAACAACTCTAGTGATTAGAGAAATGAAGATCAAAACTACTCTAAGATTTCATCTCACTCCAGTTAGAATAAGAATTATCAAGAACACAAGCAACAAAAAGTGTCAGCGAGGATGCGGGGTAAAAGGCACACTCATACATTGCTGCTGGGAATGCAAATTGGTGCAACCATTATGGAAAGCAGTGTGGAGAGTCCTCAGAAAACTTGGGATGGAACCACCATTTGACCCAGCTATCCCACTCCTCAGTCTATACCCAAAGGACCTAAAATCAGCATTCTACAGTGATGCAGCCACATCAGTGTTTTAGCAGCTTAACTCACAATAGCCAAACTATGGAACCAACCTAGGTGCCCTTCAGTAGATGAACAGATAAAGAAAATGTGGTATACAATGAAATATTACTCAGCCATAAAGAGGAATGAAATTATGGCATTTGCAGGTAAATGGATGGAACTAGAGAACATCATGCTAAGTGAAATAAGCCAATCCCAAAGAACCAAAGGCTGAATGTTTTTTCTGACATGCGAATGCTGATTCATAATAAGGGGACATGGGCTAGAAACGAATAGAGTTGCTTTGGATGAGGCAGAGGGAAGTGAAGGGAGGGGAGGGGGTGTGGGGGGAGGAGGGATAGTAGAGTGAACGGGACATTATTACCCTGTGTGCATACATGATTACACGCCTTGTGTGATTCCATACCATGTACAACCAGAGGAATGAGAAGTCTGACTCCATTTATGTATGATGTGTCAAGATGCATTCTAGCATCAGGCATAACTAATTAGAACAAATAAGAAAAGAAAGCATTGAAAGAGGAGCAAATCAAACCCTATGCAAGCACATGAAAAAGAAATAACAGATGTGTGTAGCAATGGAAGAGAAAACAGGGGAAAAAAAGCAGAATAGGACGGGAAACACAGGTTCAGTCTTTGGAAGGGTCACACTGATCAGTCTCTCCAGAGTGAAGGAGAACAGGCAGAAACAAACACCCAGTAATACCAGTGTCGATGATGGAAAGGGACATTGTGCGAACGTGCCAAGGATGGGTGTGGTAGGTGCCACTTCCGGTGAGTCGGCTGACGCCTGGGGAATTCCACAAACAAGGAACGACCAAAACTCATGGGCATCCTGATCTACCAACACCCCAAGCATCCTGTACCCAGCAGAGACAGAGTCTGTGACCCCAAAGCTTCTCACAAAGAACCCACATCCCTGCAGACTTCGCTGCTGGAGTGTTCTGGACATTGAAGGGAGAGCTAATAGCCATCTAACACAGACCTTTCCAGGCCAAAGGGGAGGAACACCTGCTGCCTGATTCTACGCGGCCAGCACCACTGTGATACAAGAACCAAGCAAAGACATTAAAAACAAAGAAAACCACAGACCAACATCTCATGAAAGAGATACGAAAATCCCGTTAACGTGCCTAAGTCAGTAAAAACTTGCAGGGGGTAAACCATGGTGGCCTGGGCTTGGCGATGGAGTTCAGATGAGAATCCAAACACAAGCCACTGAGAAAGACCCAGAGAGAGTAAGCTGGACTTGACTGAAGTCTGCAACTCTAGCAGCAAGGGACCCTACCAAGAGAACAGAGGACAAGCCACAGAGCACAAGAGAGGGGGGCAACTATTAAGTAGCCATGAGGTTCCCTTGGGGAGGAGGAAGATGCTCTGCAGCTTCATAGTCCTGGTGGTGCACAACGTTGTGCGGTACTAAATACCAACAAATACAAAAGCTCAGCACATCGATTCCAACAGTACATGGAATGGTGATACACCACGACCAGCTGAGGTCTATTGAAGTCATGCACTTAGTTCAACATTCAAAAGCAGATCGGCATATTTCACTAGCACACTCTTATGACAAAGAAAATTGCTTCACAGCTCAGTAAATACAGAAAGATATTTGACAGAACTCAACATCCATTCCTAACAAATAAAATTCTCAGCAAAGCACAACAGAAGAAAACCTGTCCCAGCTGATAAGAGGCACATAGAGAAAACCTACAGCAAGCGTATATAATTGTTGAAAACCAAATGTGTTCCCTTAAGATCGGCAAATGGCAGAAACATCTGCTCTTGCCACTTCCATTAAACATTATGCTAGAGATCCTAGCCGATGGAATCAGGCATGAAAAATCAAAATAAAAAGCAAATAAAACCATTTCTATTTGCAGATGACATGGTCAGTCACAGTGAAAACTGAGAACAAAGGCAGTTCCAGAGCCAGAGGAGAACAGGACGGTGCTGATGGAGCTTGGGAGCCTCAGTGCTGCGGCCAGAGACCAGAGCTGGGGAGGAGCCGCCCGCAGCCTCCAAGAGCGGACTCGGAGGCACAGTTAGTGCCGAGGACTCGCCCTCTCAAGGAAAATGGGGAGGACACAGAGACAAGCAGGGAACGGGTCTGCGTCAGGCTTTCTGCCTTAATTTTTGGACACCGAAGGTGACGTCAGAATTTGTAAGATGAGCTTTGGAAAAAATGAGACACACACACAGGTTAAAAATAGCAATGGGGTTGTCACCGAATGATAGGCTCGTGAGGACTTAGTCATCTCCTTTTTGCTTTTCAGGTTTTCCCAAGTTTATTTTTATAATGACTCCATTTAATTTTGCAGTAAATATTCATTTTCAAATGGGAAGAAATCAAAACATAAATGACAAATTAGGAAAAATGTCTGTGACAGAACAGATGGAGCTGTGTTATTTAATACATGAAGAGCTTTAAAAATCAATTAAGAAAAGATAGATTGAGAATCTAGAGGCATAAACAAACAGAAAGCTGGAAAGGAAGTACAAATTATAACCACGAGAAGACACTCAACCTCACTACCAAAGAAATGCAGATTGAAGCAACTCAGAGGGCAACTGGGAAAGCTTCACGATTTAAAACGCTGAGAGGTTCTGAGGGGAAGGCACGGTCTTTCATGTTGATTATTATTTTCTGTAAATATTGTAATGAAGTTCTAGAACACTTTTGGAAATATGCATCTGAATTTTAAATGCACATAACGTTTACCTCAGTAGTTGTACTAGGAATGTGGGTGTATTTGTAACATACACACAAAAAGCACATGTGAGTCATATTTTAAATTTTTTAATTTGTTCTCACTGGTTCTACAGGACAGTGGAATGCATTCTGACACACTGTACACAATTGGAGCATAACACCTTCCTCTGGCTGAACTTGGTGCTAAGTCCCACCAGAAGTGTAATCATGCATGTATACAGGGTAACAATGTCTGGCCCATCCTGCTGTCCTTCCCGTCCCCACCACCCCACCCCTCCCTCACTCCCCTCTGCATAATCCAAAGTTCCTTCATTCTTCCTTACCCTCCCACCCCCAGCTATAGATCAGCATCCACTTATCAGATAAAACATTTGGCCTTTGTTTTTTGGGATTATTTCCCTTCATAAGATATTCTCTAGTTCCATCCATTTACCTGTAAATGCCATAATTTATTTCTTCTTTTAGGCTGAGTAATATTCCATTGTGTACATGTGCCACATTTTCTTTATCCATTCATCTCTCGAGGGGCACCTGGGTTGATTCCATAGTTTAGCTATTGTGAATTGAGCTGCTATTAATCATTGATGGGCTGCGTCACTGTATATCCAAAGGACTTAAAATCGGCATACTACAGTGAGCAGTGCTCTTTCTAAATACCAAAAAATCAGAAGCAGCCTAGCTGTCCATCACCAAGGGAGTGGCTAAATGAGCTATGATAAGTCCCCCACACACAGAGGGAAACCTATATGGCTTCCTGTCCTTCGTGACTGGTCTCAACCCTGCATCATTCAGTGAACTTGTAGGATGGTATGGAGGACACATGGAGGACACATGGGAGACGCTATCGAGGAACGCTAGGCATGTCTGACAATGGCCCCTGGCTCTGGGTAGAGGCTCTCTACACCACAAATAGGGTCAGCTCCAAGGGCCCTGAACCTTGACCGCAGTGTGCTGTGCTTTGCTTTTCCACTTGGTGACACGCTTGTGGCCAAGGGTGGCTGAGCACTTCGAAGGAGAAGATTCAGTGCAGGAAGTGAGGCTGGACTGAGCCATCAGCCGCACAAAGCACCACAGCTGATCACAGCGGGTTTTCTTTGTAGCTACAGGAAATCATTTTGTGACCTCAGATCTACAACGTCTAGGTCTGGGGAAGTTTTAATTTAGGGAGAAAAGATAAATGGGAAATAAAGGCTAAGAACATTCCTGGAAAATGTAAACGTGAAAGGAGGTTTCGTCTTGTTCTGCCTGCGAGGCCAGAGTGGAAAACCGTGAAGGGTCAGGAAAATTACACCAAAGCTCATGCACAGAGTTATTTCCGTGCTAAATAAAAATTTAATCCCACACACCATTTTTGAGCTCCTTTAAATGTGAAGACATAAAACCTCCCATGAAGTTCCACCAGAGCCTCATAATTAAAGAAGAGTCGCGGAGGCCAAGGTGATCCACAAGGAAATGTGTTTGCTCCACGCTGAGTGAATTTTAAACAGGTGTTTGCAGGTATCAATAAAGCTAATGTTACGGGAAACAGAAAAACAAGGAGCCTCGGAGTATTCAGTGGAGACCGAAATGGCAGCACGCTCACCCCGCACACTCACCATTAAAAGCTCGTTAGCTCCCAGCTGTTCACCCATTAGGCGGCAGCGAAGCCATGCGCCCTCACTGCCACGTGTTCATGCCCGAGGTTTCCACCCCATGAAAGGAGAGGGGAGACGGGACAGCATGACCGTCAAGAGCTCACTGCAGGCCGCCAGCAGCCGGGCAGAGCTGAGGCTGGGAGGGGAGGCCAAGGTGGACAGGGAGGAGCAGACGACCCCGCACCGGGCTGTCCTTGAGCCACGTGCAAACCAGAGGTCACCCGCAGTGCCACCGGCAGCGGCGCTTCCAAACGAAACGCTTTGGCCCGCTCGTCCATCACGGCACAGACCCGACCGCGGCCTCGCGAGAGGTGACAGGAGCTCGGCTGGATTTAGAGCCGTGCGCACACCTGTGCTCGCCTCCAGGAGCCGCAGGCTCCCCGACCAGTGCGGGGGACGAGCACCAGCCGCACGCGCAGGCACCCAGGGGCGGCCGGCCACCAGGACTTGGGCAACCTGCAGGCCGCGGCCAGGGGTGGAGCGCTTGCGCGCCAGGCACTGGGTTCGAGCCTCAGCACCGTGAGAAACCGAGAAAATAAAATGAAGGCGCTGCCCATCACTACTACGAGAAATGTCGGAGCAAAGGACAACAACAAAACGCGAACTGGCAGCTCGCAGTCGGACCCGGCCCAGGACGCCTCTGGCTCTGCGTTCTGACAGTTCCAAGTTTTTAGCTGTATCTTAAAAGTCAGTAAGTGCCACTCGCTGCGCCTCATGGCTGCTCTGGTCAGGCCCATCTGCTTGGCTCCCGGCGGCGGCTGGGCACTCGGCCGCGGGACTGGGCAAAAGGTGGGGGTGCACCAGAAGGAGCACGGGCCAGAAGGAGCACGCGCCGGAAGGAGAAAGGGCCGGAAGGAGCAAGGGCCCGAAGGGTCAAGGGCCGGAAGGAGCAAGGGCCCGAAGGGTCAAGGGCCGGAAGGAGCACGCGCCGGAAGGAGCAAGGGCCGGAAGGAGCACGCGCCGGAAGGAGCAAGGGCCGGAAGGAGCGCGGACTGGAAGGAGCACGCGCCGGAAGGAGCAAGGGCCAGAAGGAGCAAGGGCCGGAAGGAGCGCAGACTGGAAGGAGCGAGGTCCGGAAAGAGCGCGGACTGGAAGGAGCAAGGGCCGGAAGGAGAAAGGGCTGGAAGGAGCACAGGCCTGAAGGAGCACGTGCCAGAAGGAGCAAGGGCCAGAAGGAACATGTGCCGGAAGGAGCTTCTCGGCTCACAGAGAACAAAATCCCAGGCCGCAGGCAGCACACAGCACGACCACCACAGCTCAGCGACCTTGGAAGGGTCCTGGGTTCAAAGCCAGCCTCCGCAAGTTAGCCAGGCCCCAAGCAACCCTGCAAGATCCTGTCTCAAGATGGAAAATGAGAGGGCTCAGTGCAACTCAGCAGTGCCCTGGGTTCCAGCGCAGCACCAGAAATGAGTGAATCAAAATAGTTCATCGGCTGTAGACCTGTCCTGCCTAGGTGCTCTTCACACAGAAGGGGAGCAGGGGCTGGAAGCTCATCCGTGAGGAGCAGCAACAACAGAGACCCTGTTCCTTTTGACATTCATCTATCATCTATCTGTTTATTTATGGCATCAAACTCGGAGGCACTTAACCAGTGAGCCACATCCTCAGCCTTTTACTTTTATTTTGAGACAGAGTCTCACTAACTTGCTGAAGCTGGCCTCAAACTTGTGATCCCCCTGCCTCAGCCTTCTGAGCCACTGGGATTCAGGTGTGCACCACCACACCTGACCTTTTAACTTTTTAAAATATGTGTGACTGTGAAAGCAAAACTTGCATTGCTTCCTGTGGGACAAGAAATGGCCCATCTGTGCCACACTCTTCTGACGGCGCAGACCTCTCATTCCTTACAAAGCTCAGGGAAAGGAGCCCTATGAGCATGTTGGACACAGAGGGGAGCCCTGTCTATGGAGCAGCCGCCCCTTGGCTCTGGAAGTGCTGAACGCCTGCTGGAAACCAGAAATGAGGACCTGGATGGGATGAGGCCCCTCACACGGCAAGAGCAGGTGGGCAAACGTGACCCTCAGCCCACCAGCCTGTAACACCTGCAGTCACGGGCAGCCCGAGCCCCCAGGCAGGATCCCTGGGACTGTCAGAAAAGCCCTGGGACCAGCCAGGTGCAGTGGTGCACACCTGTCATCCCAGTAACTCGGGAGGCTGAGGCAGGAGGATTGCAAGTTTGAGGCCAACCTCAGCAACTAGTGAGACCCTGCTTCAAAATTTAAAAATAAATAAATAGGTGCACTTATTCACCAAGATGTGACTGGATGGATAAGTGCACCTGGGCTCAATCACTGGTACAAAAATAAATAAATAAAGCCCCAGGACCCTCATCACGCGATGGCCCACCAAGGGGTTCCACTCATTCTCTGGATGTAGTCAGACACTGAGTGATTGACAGACATAGCCGACACCCATCCCTGCAGGCCCATGTCACTCATGCACAGAAGTAAAGGCGGGCGGATTGACACTACTCGTGAAGGACTAGAAGTCAAGGTGGGAAGCCCTCCAGGGTTAATGGAGGCACGCTGTCCATTCATCTCATGTGCAGATTTGGTTGAGAACACCAGCTATGATCACCTATGTGGACTCACCCACTGAGTCCATGAGTCAAAGATGGGCTTTGGAGGAGACGAGTTAAAATCTCAGACTTGGAGGTCACTTATTTCTGGGACTACAGGAAGCCTAGGAAGCTTCCCTGTACCCAGGCACATGTCACTGTCTGCAGGTTCTGCAGCAGACGACAGTCAGGAGGTTCTGCTCACGCCAGGATAACATTCTGTCTCTACTTCACATCTGCACATGGGATCCACTCAGACCCCAGAGACAATCCCCCAAGGCTTCTGGTTTCTAGACAGACTCGAGTGTGCTCCTGTGCCCTGCTCTGGGCTGACAAAGACCTTCTAGGTCCCTAACTCGGTGTAAAGCCTCCTGTGGCTGCTGCCCTTCGCAAGGCAGTAATTTTCATCTGAAATGTTTTCAAATTAACTAGATTAAAAGAATGCCACTCCTTGGGAGGAAATTGTGTTCTGAAAATAGAATCTACTTTGCCTCCACTCCTAAGAAGCCCTTTCATCTTCAGTTCCAGTTGAATCTCAAGCAGGAGGATGAAATGGGTTTGACACTTTCCTATTTCTATTAGATGGATGGCCATCTGCGCGCAGGTGAGACGCCCCCGTGCAATTCATTACCGCGCACAGATGCCTGCGGCCCCCTGGCCGGGAGGGCTCATGCTTCTGCTGATGGCGGGATGACGTTTTCCCTGGATTTATGCTTTTAGTATTCCCGACTTCACAAAGCATCTCAACCTCAATGTTGGCAGACAAATAAGGCAGCTAATCACCCTCTGGTTTCAGGGAGGTCGGAAGTGACTTATCCAAATCCCACCCGGGGAGAAGGATCTTTGAATTCACATGACCATCTGATTCAGCTGGAAAGAAGCAAGGTGACCTACAGGCTGGGCCCCAGCATTGGCTCAACGGGGAGGAGAATGGGGTCTGATGTTTAAATTCCTCCCAATCAGACTGCACGAATAAGAGATGTACAGTCGGTACCTGCTCTCAGACGGCCGGCTCTACCGAAAACACCCTCTGTTAATTGCTTGCTTGCGATTCGTTTCGGGGTTTGGTTTTGCAGTAAACTGTTTCAGATAAGCAGTTCTATTTGGTGGTTCATAGTGAGGCAGCCCAATTTAGAAATCCAATACCCACTTAGGCAATAATTAGTCATGAGGCTAAATGGCAAAAAATGGCTTTTTAATTTTGAGCTTACATTTGGGCAAGGAACATTAAAAACACTGAGCGTGAGCCAGTACCATCTCCAGCAACAGCAAGTGGGGCTCCTGGTCTCTGTGAAAGGAAGCATTGATACTTTGATATTTCTTTCTTTCTTTTCTTTTTCTTTTTTTTTAAGGGAATTGCCATTTTTATTGCTGTGCTTGAGTTACGGATTTTAAAAACTGCATCATGAATGCAAGTTTAATTCACTCTCTAACAATGAATCAAATGTAGATGCAGAAAGCAGGACTCCAAATCAGATAAAAGTGAAATTCAGAAAACGCCGTCTCTTTACCTGCCGGTCTAGGTAATAACTCAAGATGGAGACTTACTGTGTTTAATGGTGTAATCAAAAAACGTGTCAAGACCCTGGAATTGCAAAGCCGCTCCGCTGGCCCATCCCGAAGCCCGTGGGAAGCAGGCAGGTTGTCGGAATCGATGGACAGAAACACCTTTCACTCCCTGGGGAGCTTCGGGGACTCTGACCTGGGCCACCCTTATTTTTTCAAATTCCTCTCTCTGGCATAAAAGGCCTTCCTGAAAATTCTGGCGTCTGTTGCCGGGTGCTGGTAGGCAGGTGAGGATTCCCTGTGTACCTGGAGAACAGGGAGCTGGCACGTAAAGCTCGGGCACACAGGTCCCTTAGGCTGGCCAGCAGCAGCCGCTCGGTCTTCAGCTCCCTGCCAGCCGCCTGCGCATGGCTCCATCTTCTCCAGCAGCCTCTGCACATCACCTGCTCCTACATGCTCCTGAGGACCCCCCAGTTCAACTTGGTGGGTTGCAGGGTCCTTAGACGCCACTCCTCCCCAGCTCATCCCATCCCAGGACCCTGCTGCTTCTCCTGGGAGGTGCGGCCTCTTCTCCACCCTAGAGGCCCTGGACTGGGGACTGCTCTGGCCAAGGGACTCAGCAGGTCTTAGGAAGCACGTGCTTACTGGGTGGTGACCTTGTGCTGCTGACCACCAGGTGAGCAAGCCAGGCTTCACAGCCAGCTGAGAGGACCCAGTTGTCTGTCTGCCCAGCTGACCACTGGCAGAGTTGAGGGAGCAGGCCAGCCAGAGACCCCAGACACAGCCACAACGGCCCAGCAGAACACCAGCCAAGTCCCCACCCTCACCTCCACCCCTGTGGGAATGTGCACGCGCCATGCAGGCACAACAGCACAGCCCAGGAAACCACAGGCACCCAGGACGAGAGAGGCAGGGGGCTCAAGAGGCTTGCTGAAGCAAAGGCGGGTCCACACGCACCCCATGAGCTGGAGGTGAGCTGCTGCCTCCGGGAGGGGAAGGCTGGCCTAGGACAGGACAGGTCAGATGCCAGGTGGGGATGCTCTGACAGCTGTCCCTCGGGGCCACCCAGCACCCACTGCCCTCCACTCCCCTGGTTCCACTGCAGCCCACCTTCCAGGTGCACTGCAGGCCACTGACCCAGATGCAGCACAGCCAGTGTCCTGTGTCTGCCTCCAGCCATGTGGGCCCAGAGTTCCTGACCACCCCCAGGCCTGCTGCCCACTGACCAGGACTCATGGCTCCGTCCCGCACTGAACTCAGGGTGTGAGGCGTGAGCTGCTGTCGCCATCTGCCAACACAGGGAGCCCCGAGGGACAAGGGGCAAAA
Organism: Sciurus vulgaris; assembly: GCF_902686455.1. Classification (NCBI taxonomy): domain Eukaryota; kingdom Metazoa; phylum Chordata; class Mammalia; order Rodentia; family Sciuridae; genus Sciurus; species Sciurus vulgaris. The sequence goes on along the minus strand of NC_136480.1, from coordinate 23,667,357 downwards.
GGCAGGATGAGTAGAGTCCTGGAGTTCCTCCTGGGAGCCCGGTCACCAGGGTCAAGCTGGCCACCACAGGACCCCACTCTCCCTGTGCTGAAGACAAAGCACATGGCTTTGCCCACTGGAAAGGGATGCAGCCAAGTTAAGGGCTTAGATGGAATCTGTAAAGACCCGGCCAAGTTCCGCAGGCCTCAGGTGACCCATAGGCCCCAGGTGGCCCACCAGCTGAGGGGCATGTGTGTTGGTGACAAGGAGACAACATAGGAAACAAAAACCAGTGACAGACCACATGGGAACAGACACCCAGTTACAGGTTCAGAGGAGGAACACGTTTTACCGTAGCAGATAAATGTTTTGGAACTGCAATCCCCAAGGGAATACGGCAAGGTGTCCACGCGGTACTTTAAGAATCTGCAGGCTGCATAGTTCAAAATGGACCTGACTATAATGTCTAAAATATGAGCTGCTTAGAACACAGGAGACGTGGATTCGTCATTTCTTGGCTGTAACAACAAAGAGCAGGCAACGAAAATCAATTAATTAGTTAAAGAACATCAAACTTTAAAACTTCCAGACATCAATAGACACAGTGGACAGGAAGAAGGAAGCTACAGGCGGGAGAAGCATCACAACACGTCTGATGGAGGCAGCTGTGCAGAAACGCCGGCAACCCACACCTCACAACAACCAGAAACCCGGAGGCCCAGGAGGCACAGGGACCAGAAGGGGCTCCACAGGGCCCGGGGCCAGTGCCACATGCAAGGCATATGGCATCTGACCTCCAGGGCAGTGCAGGCCAGCAGCACAGTGACCCTCACGGGGTCAGCACAGCTGGCCCAGAAAACAGAGGCAGCAGGAAGACCCGGCTGAGGGGACCAGAGCCCCCCACAGCCCAGTGGATGAAAACCGTGCGTGGTCCTGCCGGGCAGCAGGCATTGCCTCCAGGCGTGGAAGACCTCTGCCCCACCACCCCGCGCCTGCCTCCAGGTGTGTGCCTGAAAGAGTGGCAGGAGGACTTGAACAGGTCGGGGCCACCTTGACACAGGTCCCGGGCCAACAGCCTACCACAGAAGCACAGAGTGGGCGCGCTTCACCCTCCAACACACAGCTCTAACTCACACTTCAACGCTGGACCAGCAGGACACTCCCCAAGTGCAGCAAGCCACTCGCAGACGCTAGGCAAGGCACCTAGCACCTCAAATTCAAATGGCAAGAGGGGAGGCACCTAGCACCTCAAATACAGATGGCAAGAGGAGGGGCACCTAGCACCTTCAAATACAGATGGCAAGAGGGGCGGCACCTAGCACCTCTAATTCAGATGGCGAGCAGCTGCTGGTTGGCATGTTGGGGAGAGAGCAGGAGCTTTTGGCACGGGAGAGTCCTGCTGTGGAAGGTGCCGGCTGCCTCTGAGCCGTGCCCAAACCTGAGACGGCCGGGCTGCTGCGGCCCAGCAGCACCAGTATGCCGCCGTCCAGCTTTGATGGCAGCACAGCAAACACAATAAACAATGACGCCTCTGAATTTCACCAGGATGCAATTCTTTATGACAACAGAACTGACGAGCAAACAGTGCACTTCCCAAGAGTAAAGGAAATGTGGCATTTTACCCACCCGTGTCAGCGGATGGTGAGGGTTTCAGCAGCCTGGTATTTATGGAAACACCTGGGCCGTCCTGACTGCTGACCCAGAGCGCGACAGTATTCTTCCGTCTCTCGTGACACCTGTGTGACAAGATCCACTTGATACAGCTGGTGGATGGAGCCCTGCTTAAAGCAGGTGTGCCATCAAAGGGGAGTGGAGCCAGGCGCATGCAGGCCAGCCCGTCATCCCAGGGCTCAGAGGCCGAGGCAGGAGGATCACGAGTTCGAGGCCAGCCTCTGCAACTCAGCGAGAAACTGTCTCAAAATAAAAAATAAAAGGGCTGGGATGTGGCTCAGTGGCAAAGTCACCCTAGGTTCCATCCCAGGAACCAAGAGAGCAGGAGTGGGTGGAGGGGAGACTCCATGCAAAAATGAGGACGTTCATAGAAGGCTTGCACTGATGGGTGTTTACACAGCCAAGGACGGAAAGTGTGACCAAAATTGTAGCTGAGGAAATTGTAGCTGAGGAAATTGCTTCACCTCCTCCACAAAATGAGGCGTTTTTCAGCAGCGTGGCATTTTAGGAATGTAAGAAGAGAAAAATAAAAATAACAGGAGAAACCGCAGGACGCACTACGCAGCAGCCACGCGAGGGGCGCGGGGACCAGGCAGGCAGGCCCGGGCGTGCAGGGCGCGGGGCCGAGCTGGCACCGAGGAGCAGCCCCCGTGGGTCCACGGACTCTGAGGAGCAGGAAGGCACGAGACCGTTGCTGCAGGGATTCACAGGGACGTAGGGACTCAAGTGACAGCGGGGTTAGAACTCACCTGCCAGACCATCTGCCCACTTAAACGTGTGCGACTCGGGTTCATGGTTAGTCAGAGGGGTGCTATGTTTGAATTCGTGTCAGAACTTCTGAAACTGGCCATAAAGAAAACTAAACAAAATAAATCTTAAGCTGACTTTTTCAGAGAAGCCAAACTAGTAACTCATTGTCATTCCAAATAAGAAAGAGAAAGGGAAAGAATGAAGTATGAAAATCTGTATTTCAGCAGTTGGTGCGATTGTTTTTCAATGCATCACAGAGTCTCAGGGTGAAGAGGAAACTGATCTGTGCTCTGAGTGAACAGAAAGGCACATCTAGAAAAATGCTCTGCTTTCTCTGCAAGAGCGAGCCAGCCGAGGGACCTGAGCAGGAAGGGCAAGGCCCAGGTGGCAGGCAGAGCGAGGCTCCGACCAGCCACCCCAGCCCAGTGCCCACGTCCTGATCCCCAGGAGCAAGTCCACCCCAGCTGCTAGGACAGAATGCATGGACTGGGCGCCTCACCAACAACAGTCATTGCTCACACTTCAGGAAGCCACAGGCACAGATCAACGTGCCTGCACTTCAACCTTCTAGGGAGGGCTGCTTCCGGGGCAGACACGGCCCTTCTGTGTCCTTGCATTGTGGAAGGGCTGGCTAGCTCCCCACAGAACCTTTATAACCCCAGAGTGCCCACCACCTAATACCGTCACCTTGGGGTTTCCCTTCAACATACGATTGGAAGGGGACACAAATATTCAGACCACAGCACAAGGTAAAAGGGCCTTCGCAGGTGTGACTGAAGGGGAGATGATCCTGGACCACTGAGGAGGACACAATTCAGCCCCACAGGTTTTCATAAGAGGGAGGAGGAGGACCAGAGCCGAGAGAGTGGCGTCCCAACAGACGGGGATGAAAGCAAGAGAGCACAGCAGGCATCGGAAAGAGGATAGCTCGAGGGAGAGAGGACAGCGCATCCGCCCCAGACCTCAGCACACTGGCTCAGGGACCTGTCACCTCCAGAACCACAGACGCAGGTCCTCAGACCCCAGGGGACCAGCCCTCAGCGCCTGGCTCAGGGACCTGTCACCTCCAGAACCACAGACGCAGGTCCTCAGACCCCAGGGGACCAGCCCTCAGCAGCCTGGCTCAGGGACCCCTCACCTCCAGAACCACAGATGCAAGTCCTCAGACCCCAGGGGACCAGCCCTCAGCAGCCTGGCTCAGGGACCCGTCACCTCCAGAACCCCAGACGCAGGTCCTCAGACCCCAGGGGACCAGCCCTCAGCAGCCTGGCTCAGGGATCCGTCACCTCCAGAACCACAGAAGCAGGTCCTCAGACCCCAGGGGACCAGCCCTCAGCAGCCTGGCTCAGGGACCCGTCACCTCCAGAACCACAGACGCAGGTCCTCAGACCCCAGGGGACCAGCCCTCAGCAGCCTGGCTCAGGGACCCGTCACCTCCAGAACCACAGACGCAGGTCCTCAGACCCCAGGGGACCAGCCCTCAGCAGCCTTGCTCAGGGACCCCTCACCCCAGAACCACAGACGCAGGTCCTCAGACCCCAAGGGACCAGCCCTCAGCGCCTGGCTCAGGGACCCCTCACCCCAGAACCACAGACGCAGGTCCTCAGACCCCAAGGGACCAGCCCTCAGCGTCTGGCTCAGGGACCCCTCACCCCAGAACTATAAGACGACTCTGGTGTTGCTTTAAGGCCTGGCGCGGGGTCGTTGTTCCACAGCCCTGGGAAACGCATGCAGACAGCGCCATTCCTCAGCTGGAGCGAGCCACGCTTCAATCTGAGTGTGGGACATGTGCTTACAGGCATTTGTTCCCTCCTGTCACTACAGATTCAAACCTTTCCAAATCGTGAAAATGTGGGTGGATCTTACCCAGTGCCTCGATTTTGCTGATGTTATAAAACAAAAAAGGGCCTGGCAGCTGCCCCTGGACAGCTTGGGTGCCCTCCCCACCTGCCCACCTCCCTGCTTCCCGACTCCCAAGCCCTGCACCTGGGTGGGCTGGCTGCTGTGCTCCTTCACAGGTGTGAAAGCTTGTCGGAACTGCACAGGACAACGCTCTTCTGCCAGGTGCGTCCTCCAGGAGCCTAATGAGAACCGTGGCATGTGAAGAGACAAGAACCATCGTTCCTGGGCTGCCAAAAGCACGTGAGGCCACCGAGAAGCCAAGCTGTGACACCGAGGTAAGGGACATCCACTTTGTCACCAGGGCCCAGAGGGGAGGCCAGCATCTGCAGGGAGCAAGCAGAAGCCACCTCTGACAGCCAGAGCTGGCGGGCCCTTGTGGGTCAGCACCTGAGTGCCACCCCGGGCAGAGCCCTCCAGACCCTGCAGCACAGCTGCACGGAGGCCGAGCTTCGCACGGACCTCCCCTGCCTCTCAGTCCTACGGAAGTCCACCCACCTTTCCGGCCCAAGCTCAACTTCCACAGCAACAGAAGGCTTTTCTGACCGTCACCAACTTGAGGATCTCAAAGTGCAACTCCAGTGCATGTCCCGGTGGCCACACCACAGCGACAGCTGTCCTCCTACCCCATGGCACGCAGGTGCTGCCGAGCCCCTGGAAGGCTGGGCCAGGCCAGAACCCCCAGTCTCCCCTCCCCCGAGGGCTGGCGGGGTCCAGGAAGGGCCGCCCAGGAGCGCTGTGCTTCCCACTTCTCCAGGGGCACTAGTTTGGGCAGCGCTTTTCTGACCATAGGTACCTGTGGACACCACAGGTGTGTGGCTGGAAAGGCCCTGTGACCTGCTGCACATCTGCCAGGCAGCCAGTCAGGTAGTCTGGCTGGTCCCAGGGTGGGGCACACGTTCTCTTAAACGACTAAACAGTGCACGTGCTGGAGGGGGTCGCGTGCATCATCCAGGCTACTGTGTATATGAAATGCGACAGCTACAACGTGGAGATCCTTCTGAGCTCAGGCCCAGAGAGAGGTGCCGTGGGCCAGATCGGGCTGTGGGCAGTGACATGCCGACCTCGGATCTCAGCAGAGCCTACGCACAGACGGGGGAGTCCACCATCACTGTTCTCAGCCAGTCCTCCAGTCATGCAGACCCACCACACGAAACTCTGTTTTCCCCAGAGCCCAGAGTGTGTGATCCAAGCTGCAGGTCAGCCGCTGGCCGCGGTGAGGTTTCTTCCCAATGTAAATGCCTTAGGGAATGGCAAGACACCGCTCTGCCCACTGTGTCTTTAGAAACAGCAAAGTGGAGATGGCGTCGTGTGCTACTCTGGTACAAAGTGGTGACGGAGGTGCTGAGCAGTAGGGAGCAGTAGAGAACAGCGTTGCAGTTGCGATTGCCACTTTGCTAACTTTGAGATGTGGGTCTGCCTTCCCTATCTGACATTTTATAAATGGCATCTTCCCATCTTGACCGCAGCAATCTGCTGGCGTTGCACATGAACTGGAAGAGAACGTGGAGCCTCTGCTCCCGGTGCCCTGATCACACGCCACATCCAGGTCGGAACGAGACTCACGTTCAGAGCAGGGATGAGCGGCGACGTGGGTGTTCTCCTTTCCTGGCAGCATGGGCCATGCGTAAAACAGAAAAAGCACCAAGTAACAGCGAAGGTGGCTAACAACTCAAGTCCAGTGGCCGGGAGGTGCTGTGGAGTGCTCAGTGTCACCATGTGGCTGAGCTGAATTCTCCACCCCAGGGTCCCCACAGCACGTGGCCTGCGGCCATCGTGAACGCGCACATCCAGGTGTCCCTGCACCCAGGAGCAGCCGGAGCACAGGGGCCTTGCCCAGCAGGGGAAGGCCCACATGCCTGCCACCTGCAGAGAGGGCCACAGGGCAGCCGTCCAGGGCCACCTCCCTCCCCACCCAGCCTGTGCAGGGGCCAAAGGGCAGGCGTCCAGGACCACCCTCCCCACCCAGCCTACGCAGGGGCCACAGAGCAGGTGTCCAGGGCCACCTCCCTCCCTACACAACCTGCTCAGGGGGCTCACCAGGGCAGGTGTCCAGAGCCACCTCCCTCCCCACACAGCCTGCACAGAGGGTCAACTAGACTGGGCATCCAGGGCCACCTCCGTCCCCATGCAGCAGTGCCTGTCTTCACAGGGCCATGACCAGGAGGCTGGCCTCCGTAGTCACCACACTCACAGCAGGAGGCCGAGGTGCCCCAGCACCCACCTGTGGCACAGGCAGCCGGGCACAGCCTGGGGGCACCCTCCCCCAGCATGGCCTGCCTCCCTCCCTCCTTCCCCTGGTACCACAGATGCCACCCAGACAGGTCTCATGGACTACGCCCTCCTCTCCAAGAGCAGCTCAGTGACCAAATGCACCCGTGGCCATGCTCTGTGGCTGCCCGGCTTGAAGGACAGGAACGCATGAGAGCCAATGTCTGCCATGTCCCCATGTCCTGAGCTGACAGCGAGGCATAAGAGGAGGGACTGAAAACCAGCCTCCTCTCCTCGCGCCTCTACACACTGTTGGAAACCCAGGGCTGTGGCACCCGCCCTTCCCGACAGGAGGAGGGGAGGAGGAGGAGGGGACTGGACCTGCTGGTCCGCGACCCTGCCCTGCACACGGCTGGCTTCCTGGGCTGCTACAGTGTCCACAGTCTTTGTTCAGGCCACAGTGAAGGCCAGGATCACCCATGAGGCTCTGGGCTGCCCTGAGACCCAGGAAGGGGCCTCAGCTGGGCTGGGGGTAGCAAGGGTCTTTCTGACCCATTTCACCAGATGTAAAACTGGCGTGTTGACCCCCTTCTGCCCGCGGCTTTTCAGTTAGTGGCAAGAAGAGGGTTGTGACCCTTGGTCCACCACAGATGCCCTGCATGGGCTAGGGTGCTTCGTGGTCCCAACTTCTCAGCTCCTTCTTTTCCCAAACCCTATTTCATCCCTGAAGCCTAGTAGAAAACAAGGTCCAGCCGCTCTCCAGACACATGGCAACTCGACTGGACTCTGCGAGGGCCCTCAGGAGGAAACCACCAAACTGCTGCAAAGCATGACTGGTGGCCTGAGGAAGCCACTGTGGACAGGGCTCGTCACATACATGGCACCAGGTGATCTCAAGTGGCCCCCGACTCCCTAGACTGGGGTGACTCCCAGACACCACACCATCTCCAGTGGCCCCACCACACCCTGGACTGGAGTGACTCCCAGACACCACGCCATCTCCAGTGGCCCCACCACACCCTGGACTGGAGTGACTCCCAGACACCACGCCATCTCCAGTGGCCCCACCGCGCCCAGGACTGGGGTGACCTCCAGACACCACGCCATCTCCAGTGGCCCCACCACACCCAGGACTGGGGTGACTCCCAGACACCACGCCATCTCCAGTGGCCCCACCACACCCAGGACTGGGGTGACTCCCAGACACCACGCCATCTCCAGTGGCCCCTCCGACCCTGGACTGGGGTGACCTCCAGACACCACGCCATCTCCAGTGGCCCCACCACACCCTGGACTGGGGTGACTCCCAGACACCACGCCATCTCCAGTGGCCCCACCGCGCCCAGGACTGGGGTGACCTCCAGACACCACGCCATCTCCAGTGGCCCCACCACACCCAGGACTGGGGTGACTCCCAGACACCACGCCATCTCCAGTGGCCCCACCGCACCCAGGACTGGGGTGACTCCCAGACACCACGCCATCTCCAGTGGCCCCTCCGACCCTGGACTGGGGTGACCTCCAGACACCACGCCATCTCCAGTGGCCCCACCACACCCTGGACTGGAGTGACTCCCAGACACCACGCCATCTCCAGTGGCCCCACCACACCCTGGACTGGAGTGACTCCCAGACACCACGCCATCTCCAGTGGCCCCACCACACCCTGGACTGGAGTGACTCCCAGACACCATGCCATCTCCAGTGGCCCCACCGCGCCCAGGACTGGGGTGACCTCCAGACACCACACCATCTCCAGTGGCCCCTCCGACCCTGGACTGGGGTGACCTCCAGACACCACGCCATCTCCAGTGGCCCCCCACGCCCTGGACTGGGTGACCTCCAGATACCACGCCATCTCCAGTGGCCCCTCCAACCCTGGACTGGGGTGACCTCCAGCACCTTTATTCCAAATACTGGAGAAGCCACCTGTCAGGACGTGGGCAGCACTCACTGCACGGTTTCTGCCCTGATAACGGGAGCTGGACGTCACTCCCCTGCGCCCGTGCATGGCGCCCTCCCTATGTAAGCAGGAAACTCTTTCCGTCGAGTCTACTAGCAGGCAGGGTCGCTCCTCCACTGCTCTCCACACACTGACCGTCTGCTTCCCAGACTGGGGCCAGCGCTGTCTCCACCCAGGGACACGTCCTGGGCCCCACACACACAGTGCTCTGCTGTGAGGCTTTTGTAAGGAATGTTGCGCTCTCTGTTTCAGGTACAGGACTGGCCAGGCCTGTGCAAGACGCCAACAGTATCCACGTGCCCTGTGCCCACCGGGGTGGGTCTGAGGGGCACGAAGGCCTGAGGCAGACGGGAAAGGGGCAGGAATGGCGGGAACAGGGAGGGCCCAGGGCGGGGCGCCTTGAGGCCTGCCAGACTGACCCGCTGCGAGGGAACGGGCTCAGAGCCGTCTGTCTGGAACTGAGGCTGGTGCCTGCTTTGCCAGCCATGCCCTCTGTGGGTGGCACCCTCTGCCCTGCTTGAGTCTTCCATTCCAACTGACCCTCTGTCCACGTGTGCTGCCCAGACCAACGCCACATTGTCTCCAGACGCCTCTGTCCCTGCTGAGTGGCCGAGCTGAGACCCTAGCGGGTTCTTCCGCGTATGGAAGCCCACCTGCCCGGCACTGTGTCTTTTCCCGCTGTGTGTTCCCGGCATCCTGTGGCGTGTCACCTGACCACACGTGGCAGCCCTGTGTCTGTGCACGTTCTGTCTCGTTGGTCTGTTTTATGCCGGAGCCAGGGTACCAGCGTCTGTGCGCTGACGGGCCCTGCAGCCATCCTGAGTCCCGTGGGCTCTAACAGGGCTTGGTGGCGTCTTGGTGGCTTTCTACGTGTGCGTAGGTTAGGGAACGTGCCTCAAGCTCATCTGACCGCCGTCGCTGGCACCATGGTCCAAGTAAGCCGAACAGTCTGGACAGACAAACTGAGGAAAGACAAAGACTCGCCCTGGAATGAAGGTCTGCAGCTGCTGAGGCGGAGCTGCGAGCTGAGGGGAGGCCTCACTCTCCAACGCCCCAGCCAGCTGTGATGTGAGCTGCCGCGCTGCCTCGCCTTGTGCCGTGTGCGGGAGCTTTACCTCCCCCAGCCCTGGTCTCAGACCCCTTGCTGGGCAGAATCTCAGGCGTGCTTGGTCACACGACCTCGAGGTGTAGCTCTCCTGTAGGCCGGTTATGTTGTGCTTTAACAAGCGCGTTAACCTGACTGGATAACGTGCCTACATATGACTTGGACACTCCTAAGTAAAATTGGATCTGTGCCTTCCGAGCCCGGTCTCCGATGTCTGAATGAACTGGGTGGACATCGTTGTCCCCCACCCAGCGGGACCCCTAGTCTCCAAACACCAACACCAAGGTCATGTGAGGAGCGGACACGACCAGCTCCCCTTCACCCGAAGCCTGCACTCTGCTCTGGCGAGGACTTGTCCACCTTGCTGGGCAGGGCAGGGCAGTGCTGGGGGAAACGTCCAGCCTGCCACCACTGAGTCCTGGCCCGTCACATATGGCTTTTACTTTGTCGAGTGAAGACATGACTTTGGATGGGGGTGATGTGTTTCTAAATCCTGCATCTGGGGAGAGGTTCATGTCCCAAACCTTCAGGAACTCAAACAACCAACAGCAAGAGGCACATTGGCTGATTTAAAATGGGAAAAGGCATAAGCAGACTTTTCTCCAAGGAAAGACGGCCTAGTGTCCAGCACCCTGGGATGCCTGAAGACACATGCTGCCCGCGACCCACCGGAGGTGAGAGTGGAGGCTGAGACTTCCCATCACACCTGTTACAAAGGCTGGTAACAAAAGAAGAGCGATTTTTTTTTAAGGAAAATTTGTGCACCGTTGTTGGGAAAGAGGGTCGGCACAGCCGTCATGGAAGACAGTGGGAAGGTGGTGTGGTCGAGCCAGGAGGAGTCCCAAGCCAGGCGTGAGACAGGCGAGAAGGCTTGGAGGAGAAGGGACGGGTCAGGAGAGCCTCAGCCTAATGGGCGCATCCATCCCGGATGTGGATCAGCGGGCTGGGGACTAGGCAGGCGGGTGTGGCTGGAGGGGGCGGGCCCCTGGGGGCTGCCTTTGGGTGTGTGTCTTGTCCCTGGAGAATGGAGCGCTGTCTCCTTCCTCCTCGTCATGTCCTGAGCTGCCTTCCTCCTCCATCTCCACCATGATGTCCGCCTCACCTCAGGCCCAGAGCAATGGAGTTGGCCCACCATGGATGGAGACTGAAACTGAGAGCCCCAAATGGACTTTTTCTCCTCTGTCTTTTGGTCATAGTGGTGAAAAGCCACGTGGAACAGTTTCCTACAGAAGCGCAGTGTGATCCGGCCATCCCGCTGCTGAGGACATGACCAGAGGACACGTAATCAGCCTGTGCAAGGGGCGTCTGCGCTGCCACACTCATGGCAGAGTTCACTACAGCCAAGACGCAGAACAACCCACGCTTCCAGAGGGATGGAAGGACCAAGGAAGGTGTGTGCTCACAGCGGAATGGCGGCCAGCCTCAGCAGGAAGGGGTTCTCGCAGCTGCAACGCCGCAGGTGGACTGGGGAACACTAACAGGCCTCTAAAGAGCAGGGAATGCACCGTACCTCACTCAGACGTGGCCTCTACAACAGTGGAAATCATAAAAGTGAAACAGGTACCAGCGGCTGGGGTGGAGGGATCGGGCAGTTGTCTGTCATGGGACTTGAAACTGCAGGTAGAGAGGAAGAACACGTTCATGAGATCTACTGCACGTCACCATGACGGCAGCTCACTGCATGCCTGGAAATCCCCAAGCGAGATGCTGAGTATGTCTCACGCGGAGTGCGGCTCTGCCCGTGCTAACGCCACGTGGCCGTTCTACAGCGTAAGTACTTAGCAAAGCAGCCTTTGTGCCCATGAATATACATGATTTCTTGGATTAAATGAGTAAATAATTACTTTTCTCATTTTCTGCACAAAATTAAAAGCAATGTAAATCCTCTATGATTAAAACAAAAACAGTTAAATCCAGGCACAGTGGCGCACACCTGTAATGCCAGCAGCTCAAGAGGCTGAGGCAGGAGGATCTCAAGTTCAAAGTCAACGTCAGAAGAGCGAGGCGCTAAGCAATTCATTGAGACCCTGTCTCTAAATAAAATACAGAACAGGGCTGGGGATGTGGCTCAGTGGTCGAGTGTCCCTGAGTTTAATCCCTAGTACCTCCCCCCCAAAAAAATAGGAAAAAAAAAAAAGGTTAAGACTTCATCTCAGAGTCGGTGAGCCCAGGGAGGTAGACTGTGGGTCTGCCACACCCTGGGCTGGTGCCAAGGCGGGACGTGTGGGAAGACCCAGGGGCTTGGTCAGCACTGTGGAAACCGATTCTGTAAATAATTTTACTCTCTATTGTGCTGTTGTTTTAACAGTCAATACTCACAACTTAAGTCTTTTTAAAACCCCACATAAATGTCATCTGTACATTCACTGGTACTGGAAAACATGACCCAAAATCAATAACTTTTGAACCACTGCCAGAGAACCCCAGGCTGCTAATTGAGAGCAGGCTCGGGCTCCTAGGAGAACGCGGAGGCAGGGCGGCAGCGGGAGCGAGGCTGGGGACCCGCAAGGCTGGGGACACGCGAGCCGGTCTGAGGGGGCTGGGTGGGTGCAGGTGAGTTGCCTGGGCTCCCCGCAAACCCGCGGCCGGCAGGTGCTGCCGCGCGGAGACTCAGCCCGCCGCGTCTGGAGCCGTGAAGGGCACAGTCCCAATAACTGCGTTTCATTCAGGGGTTTTGCTCACGTGTAACTTGCTATTTGAAAGAAAAATGAGAAAATATCGACCCCCTCAAAGCAGGGCAAGAGCCAGCTGCGTCTGTCTTCTATTTAAAGGCGGCGCTGTGGGATCCATCACAGAGGCATCTGCGAAGGCTCCTCCAGCAAGTCTGCGGTGGACCCGCCTGTGGAGGCCTCTGCCGGAATCAGTCCTGCAAGCCTGTCGCGCCTCCAGTCCGCAAAATAAAAACGCGCGGGCTCGCTTCAACGCAGGCATGGACGGCGCTGGGAAGAGGCTTGCTTACCCGTGGCGGCGGCGGTCCTCAGTTAGCCAGAGAAGATCAACGTCGACTTGGCACTGTGATCCCAGCAGCGACCAGGACGCAGACATGGCTGCATGGAAGCTGGGGAACAAACTCAGGCCTACTGTGTGCGATCCACGAGCACGCGCAGCACGCGCAGCCCAAACACGCCAGAGGGCTCGGGGACAAGCTCTCCACGCGCCTAGGCTCACTGGCCCCAGCGAGGTCAGCCCGCGGCACTGGGCTCCTTGCACCCTCCTGGTCGGGAGCACGCTGACCACCATCGTCCTCCGGGGGCAGCTCTGCTGAGGCTTCCTGACCCTTCCTGCGGCGCCCTGGCCCTGCTAGGGGAGTGAAGAGCCTCACCTCCGCCTGCCCCCCCGCCGGGTGTGTGTCGCCTGTCCCCCGGCCGGGTGTGTGTCTTTGATTTGCTGAAGTTCCTCTCCTGGTAACGTCCTGACCATGGGGCCCTAATCAACCCTGGCAGGTTGTGGGACGGCTCCGCGGGCAGGGCCCTGTGCCTGTCAGGAAGTGTCACCACTCCGCTCCCGGGGTTCAGAGCCCCGTGGAACCTCACTGAAGCCCAGCAGGTGCCAGCGGCAGGCAGGCCGTGGAGCCCTAAGGACCCCTGCAGACGCCGCCATCCAGGCTCCCTCACTGAGAGGTGCCCCTGCCGTTCACGCTCAGCCCTCCGCACGTCACGGCCGTTACCAGGTCTGCCACACATCTTTTTAACGTGCTGATAAAGCAAGGATTTACCCTGTCACACGCTGGCTCTTCAGTATCCGATGACTATATTTCAACGTGGCTCTTTCCTTCGCTGTTTCACTGATTTTAATTTATGAATTACACCAACCAGGAGAAGGGCCAGGTGTTTCCCTCCCTAACAGGCACCCAGGATGTAGAGAGGAGCCTGGGGCCGGGCAGCCTGGCCCGGGAGGCCGCGGGGAGGGAGCTGAGCCCACAGAGGCAGGTGGAGCAACCGGCTCCTGCCCTCCACCCTGAGTGCTGGTTTCTAGCACTGCTATGCGGAGCCCCCAGACACCATCTTAGCACTCCCAGGTCCCGAGTCCAAAGCGGGCCGCGCTCCAGAAGGAGCCGCCCTCTCACTCTCCCCAGCTGCCTGTGAGGCCCCGGGGCTCCCGGCCCCGTCTCTGAGGATGATCACCCCATGCCCACCTCCACGCCCATCCTCCCAGCCACCCTCTGACCCAGAAAAGACAAGAAGCCCCGGCTCAGTGGCACACGCCTGTCATCCCAGCTGCTCAGGAGGCTGAGGCAGGAGGATTGCAAATTCATGGCCAGCCTCAGGAATTACGTAAGACCTTATCTCAAAATAAAAATAAAGGGCTGGGATGTGGTTCAGGGGTGCGGTGCCCCTGGGTTCCGTCCCCAGAATGGATAGAGGCTCACTCAGAGGGTAGAGTGCAAAGCCAGAGAGAGCACATGAGGGCGGGTGCCAGCAAGAAGTCTTCCTGGAGAGAAGAGGAAGCTGGACACGCAGGAAGCAGGCACAGGCCGAGACCAGGCCGCCCGCGCTCCCTGAGGCCTCCAGATTCTCCTCCGCCAGCAACGTCTTCCGCTCAGCAACGTCGTCAGAGCCCCAGCCCCGAGAACACGTGGCGGCTGCTGGCTCGGGAAGGCCACCCCCTGAGGACACGCCTGCCCCTGCAGGAGGCAGCACTAGTGGGCTCAGCAGATGCCCATGGAGGAGCCCAGCAGCTCCCGAGGACCGCGCAGCAAAGGCTCGGCACTAACGGTGAGCAGAGTCCAGCTGAGCGGGTCCACTTGCCACGGACCCCAGGCCGTGGTCCCCAAGAGCCGCGAGGCTGTGACCAACACAGGCTGAAGCTGCGGCAGCTCCTGGGTCACCTCTGTGTCCTCAGCTGGTTCTGGACTGGGACACGGACAGAGGGCTGACTGCCCTGTTCACACAGCCCTAAGGAGAGGCCCTCATGGTCCTCCTCTGCACCGACTGCGTGTCCACGGCGTGTCCACTGCGGCGTGTCCTTGATGTCTCTGTCCCCACGTGTCTCCCACCCAGGGGCAGCCGCTCTGACTCTCAGCTCACACTGCTGCCCTCTGGCCCTTGTGCCTGCAGTGCCGTCTGCAGACCTGAGCTGGGTCCGCTCAGCTGACTGTGGGCGCTGCTGATCCCCGTGTACGCCCCTGGACTCCTGCCAGGGTTACTCCGGGGCCTCCCCCTGGCCTCCCCGCCTCTGCTTAGCATGCTCCACACTCTGCACGGCTGGAGTCTCACTCCCAGGAGGCTGGCCTGCGAGGCTATTCCCCCACTCTCTGGCCTCCCCACCTCTTCCCTTCCCTTGGCCTCACACTGCAGGCTCTGCCCCCTGGAGGTCGTCCTCAGGTGTCCATCAGTCGGCAGCTGCTCAGGGGTCCGTCCTTGGTGACCGCGCAGGGAATGCCGCTGCCCGGCCACCCTGTCCTCAGGGCCTCCGCCCTGCCTGCCTCCTCTGGTGGCTCCCGGGAGACCTCAGCACTGAAAGCTCCTGAGTGTCCCCGGAGGACAGGCACTGACAACTGGCGTTCAGGGACGCCTTGAACAGACGGGCAGCGAGGCCCTGGAAACAGGCGCGCCTCCGCCTCGCCAGCTGGCGTGACGCGTGACAAACGCCCAACACAGCAGCAAACAGGCCTCAGCACCTCCTCCATTAGGCTAAGCGGTCAGATCTGCGAGGCCCAGGTGCCTGTGCGGCCTGCAGGGGGCGTCCGGCAGCGCCCTTGGAGGCAGCGGAGAAGCCCCAGCAGCCGGCCTCCCGCTCCCGGGGGCAAAGCCAGACTGCAGCCCAGCAGGTTCTCCCGCTCAGCAGACTCCACTCCAGAGTCCGGCTGTCACCGTCACGTGACCCTCTTCACACTGACGTGTGGCGCACTCGCCACAGACCCCACTGCCCTCTCCCTGTGCTGGAGGACGGCGTGCAGATCGCAGTGAGTTTTCCCTGCATGTCCCAAGCGATTACCAGAAAACCCCAGTGCCATCCCTGGACCTCACCGTGGACGCTCACAGTGTCCATGACAAGGACTGTCCAGAAGGAGGAAGGGAAGGTGTGGCCTGCTGCCCAGCGCCCTGAGGGGTCCACTCCCTGTCACGAGAGCGGGCTCCCTCCTTGGCGCTCCGGCCCAGGGCTCCGCCTTGGTCCCTCCAGGCACCAGGACAGCTGCCAAGCCACAGCTGTGCTCCCACCCCAGGAAGGAGCAACAGCTCAGCCTGAAGAAGCCAGACTCCCGTCTGAAGCCCCAGGTCCCTGCGAACGGGCTTCCCGGGTGGAGGGAGGCAGCCTGTGTGCGAGCGAACGAGCGAGCGAGGGTCCTGGGGGCCACCCGCGGCTAAGGCCGCCTCCGCCTCGCCCCCAGAACCTGTTCCTGCACGGCTCTGGCATTGGAAGAGGGGTCCCCAGCCAGCTGCCATCAGCCCCACCAGGGCCTCTCGGGAACGGGCCACAGGGGCTGCACACGGAACCAGAACCACACCCGCCCACACCCCGGGGTCCTTCGAGCGCCGCCTTGGCTCCCCCTCTTGCCTGGGGGAGGACGTCTCTTTTCTCCTCCCCTGCACTCGGCCTGGGGCTGGGAGAGGGCTGAGGAACAGGTGCCCCAGAAGCTGCGGCCCCGCATGCTGGCAACCCCAGGCCTCCTTCTACAAGCCTCTCTAGGAATGCACCTTGCATCCCACGGAGCGGGGACCCAGACCTGTTCTCCATGTCCGTGATTTTCTTTCCGATGCTTAAAATGCCACCAGGAGGGGTCAGTGAGTGTTTTTGAATTTTGATTTGTTTTTATTCATGATCCATTTTAACCTGTATGTATTTATGTATTTATTTATTGGTACCAGGAATTGAACCCAGGGACCTTAACCACTGGGCTACATCCCCAGTCCTCTTTTTATTTATTTTATTTAGAGACAGGGTCTCACTGAGTAGCTTAGGGCCTCGCTACCTTGCTGAGGCTGGCTTTGAACTCGCGGTCCTCCTGCCTCAGCCTCTGAGCCTCTGGGGCAACAGACGTGGCCACTGCGCCGGGCCCATCTTAGCTCTGACAGACAAGACTGCACGAGTTTGTGGCTCACTCATGGACGGCTGGACTAGGACGGCGGGCGGCGTCCCCACACGCAGCTTCACGCGGCGGTGGGACACAGCGGAGGCCGTGCTCCTGGTGGCTCTTGAGGGCAGAGCACTGGCACTGGCCACACCGTCCTGTGCGCAGGACGCTCCTGAGCGCTCCTGCCTCGCTGAGGTTCTGTCAGGTGGCCCTTGGCTGCAGATGGGCGAGTGCCGTCGCGGGCTGGAAGGAATCCTTCTCCACGGTTACTGCCTTCAGCGTCGAGAGTAGACTCTAAGTTTTCAGGGCCTTTTCAAGAAAGTTCAGTGAGGACCAAATGCTCGCGAGGCACCCTTTTCAATAGCACAAGGGCCCGAGAAAAGAGAATCAGCCCGTGGAACCCAAAACGAGTGGCCCAAGCAGCTTCCCTTCCCTCAACAGTATCCAGGGAGGGCAGCTCAATGGCCAGCCGCTGCTCCCGGTCAGGCCCAGAGGCCCTCTGCACAGGGCTGGAGGGCCCATGGTCCAGGATCTGCGGCCCACATCCTGTAACTTCTGGGGCTTACCGCCTTTGTAACCCTGTAAGTGTGCAAACCCTGTAAGAGTGCAAAAGTCGTTCTTCGTTCTCAGGTGGTGCGAAAACAGGCCATGCCCAGGTCTGGTCAGGGGTGGCAGACCTCGGCCTCAGGTGAACAGGACAGGCCAGAGCCAGTGGGGGATCACCTGCAGTCCCACTACCGGGAGCTGGAACGGGAGGAGCCCTTGAGCTCAGGCTGCAAGGCTGGCCAAACACTCCCAACCCTGCGGGGAAGCCCTGTGTGCCCAGGAGCGTGCCCCAGCAGAGGGACCTGCAGGACACAGTCAAGCACCACAAAACACGGACAGACGTGAAGTCTTGGAAGAGAGGTGACAGGAAGGCTGGGGTCGTGGCTCAGTGGTGGAGCACTTGCCTGGCACGTGTGAGGCCCTGGGTTCGATTCTCAGCACCACATATAAATAAATAAGTAAGTAAATAAAATAAAGGTCTATTGACATCTAAAAAAAAAAATCAAAAAAAAAGAACTGAAAGGAAGGAGGATGCTTGGCAGAGGCCTGAACCAAGTGGGAAACGGGCACTTCGTCAGAGATGGCGAAACTCTCACGCTAAATCCCCATCACACGGAGTGAGGCTAACACCATTCAGGAGCGTAGGAAAGAGTCAAGAAAAGTCACAACAAACAGGATCAAGCCACAGTGACACGGGGCCAGCCTCCTGCCACCCGTGTGTATACGAGTGTCTGCCGGTCCTGGCCAGGCCCCCTCCAGCCCCGCAGGAGGCCGCGAGGAGCCCAGGGCTGGTGGGCCTTGGTGCCGCGAGCTCGCAGGAAGCAAGAGGGACCCCATGGGGAGCCGGGAGCACTGGCACAGAGCAGCGTGGCTCTCAGACCCTGGGGGCCTCCCGGCGTCCAGGTCAAGCAGTGACCCAGGCCTCCATTTTCTCCAGAAATGCCCTTGCCCCCTCAGGGGAAGCTCAAGGTCAGGGGGCATGTGCGTGGACCTCGGCCTGTGCAGGCAGGATCAGTGAAAGCACGGCCTGCCGCTCCCTGGTCAGAACCATTTGTAGGGCTACGTCAGGGGTCAACCCAAGAAATAGAGAGGATAGCAAACACTCCTTCAGAGCAGGAGCACCACCCTGTGTCTGCTCCCTCAATGGGCAGACACGGGCACCATGGCGGTGGGGGAGGGCACGGCCCAGGCCCTTCCTGCACGGAGAACGACAGCCGTTTGCACCAGAAAGTGGGCTGGCTCAGTGCCCAGTGCTGTCCTGCAGGGGACCGCGTGCCGTGCCCCCCAGGCCTGCCCACACCGCAGGGCTCACGCCTGCCGTGGCTGGCACTGGCAGGGCCGTGCATGTTCCAGGTCTAGCATTTCCTCAAACCCTGGGCTGGTGCAGCTTCTCTCCCACCCCACCTCTGCTGCCCACCAGCGGCACCAGGATCCCTGCGGCCGTCCAGGGCCACCTGCAGGCCCCCACCCTCCCCTTCCAAGTACAAGCAGGAGGTGACCTCAAGCAACCAGACACAGGCCCACAGGACTTCAGTGGCAGGGAGTCTCTGCTGTCCACGGCCCTGTCATCCGCATACCTTCCTCCAGGACGGCAGGGTCCGCCTGCCTCGGTGAGCCACACTGCGTGATCACCAGCCCACCTGGTCACCAGAGCCCTGTCACCCCAGCTGACTCACCAGAGCATTCCAAGGGGAGCCGAGCTTCTCGAAGGCCACCGGTTCCAAATTCACGGGTTTGAGCAAGGAAGGTGTGAAATCGCTTCTTCATTAAATCCACGTTAACCTCCCAGGTGTGCAGAACATTCTGGAAACACCTGTGCCTGCCGCCACCTGCCACGACCTTGTCCTCCAAAGGTCAAGCGAGGTCCCCCCAGAGTTCACGCATCACACATCCTTGAGTACCCGCTCTGCAGGGAGAGAGCCTCCCCTGCCAGGGTACGTCAGCGACCACTCGCCCTGATGAGTCCCCGCAGCCGTTGGACAGCAGAGCCGAGACTTCAGCAGAGCCTGGCTCCAGCGCCATCCAGCAGAGGCCGCACCGCCCAGCCTGGCCCAGCAGGGGCTCCGTCTTCTGTGCTCTCCAGGGGAACCACCAAGTTCCTGCCCTGGCACAGCCTAGGCCCTGCCCACGTGCTTTGATGCTAGGCCTGGCATGAGAGGAAGTGAACCGGGCGCAGACCTAAGGGGAGCACCTGTGAGCCATGGGCCTGCCTGGGAGGCAGGTCTTCCATGGCCGGCAGGAACCGCTGTAGCCTGTCCCCCTCTCCACTTCTCCCTGGACCATGCAGGTCAGCAGCAGTGGCACTGGAACGGCACCTTCGATGGCACAACTGTTGCCGACCCTCGACATTCCCTGTGACCTTTCACTGGCTCCCACGTCAGCATCGGTGGCTCTGGTGATGATCTCCACCACCGTCCCCAGAGGAGCGAAGCCAGCCCCAGCACGGCAACAGCACGTCCCCAGCACGTCCCCAGCACAGCCCCAGCACAGCCCCAGCATGGCCACAGCACATCCACAGCACGGCCACAGCATGTCCACAGCACGGCCCCAGCACGTCCACAGCACGGCCACAGCACGGCCCCAGCACGTCCACAGCACGACCACAGCACGTCCACAGCACGGCCACAGCACATCCACAGCACATCCATAGCACGGCCCCAGCACGTCCACAGCACGGACCCAGCACATCCACAGCACATCCACAGCACATCTACAGCACGGCACCAGCACGGCCACAGCTCGGCCACAGCACGGCCCCAGCACGGCCACAGCACATCCACAGCACGTCCAAAGCACGTCCCCAGCACGGCCCCGGCATGGCCCCAGCACGTCCACAGCATGTCCACAACACGTCCCCAGCACGTCCACAGCTCAGCCACAGCACATCCACAGCACATCCACAGCACGTCCACAGCACGTCCCCAGCACGTCCACAGCTCAGCCACAGCACATCCACAGCACATCCACAGCACGTCCACAGCACGGCCACAGCACGGCCACAGCACATCCACAGCACATCCACAGCACGTCCCCAGCACGTCCCCTGCTCGGCCACAGCACATCCACAGCACATCCACAGCACGGCCACAGCACGGCCACAGCACATCCACAGCACATCCACAGCACGTCCCCAGCTCGGCCACAGCACATTCACAACACAGCCCCAGGACGTCCCCAGCTCGGCCACAGCACATCCACAACACATCCACAGCACATCCACAGCACATCCCCAGACGTCCCCAGCTCGGCCACAGCACGTCCACAGCACAGATCCAGCACGTCCCCAGCTCGGCCACAGCACATCCACAGCACATCCACAGCACGTCCACAGCACGTCCCCAGCTCGGCCACAGCACATTCACAACACAGCCCCAGGACGTCCCCAGCTCGGCCACAGCACATCCACAACACATCCACAGCACATCCACAACACATCCCCAGACGTCCCCAGCTCGGCCACAGCACGTCCACAGCACAGATCCAGCACGTCCCCAGCTCGGCCACAGCACATCCACAGCACATCCACAGCACGTCCACAGCACGTCCACAGCACGTCCACAGCATGTCCACAGCACGTCCCCAGCTCGGCCACAGCACATCCACAGCACGGCCACAGCACGGCCACAGCATGGCCACAGCACGTCCACAGCTCGGCCACAGCACATCCACACCCCGTCCCCAGCACGGCCCCAGCTCAGCCCCAGCACAGCCACAGCACGTCCACAGCACGTCCACAGCACGTCCACAGCACGGCCACAGCACATCCACAGCACGGCCACAGCACATCCCCAGCTCGGTCACAGCACATCCACAGCACATCCACAGCACGTCCCCAGCACGGCCCCAGCTCGGCCACAGCACGGCCACAGCACATCCACAGCACGGCCCCAGCACGGCCACAGCACATGAACAGCACATCCACAGCACGTCCCCAGCACGGCCCCAGCATGGCCCCAGCACATCCCCAGCACGTCCACAGCACGTCCACAGCACGTCCACAGCACGGCCACAGCACATCCACAGCACGGCCACAGCACATCCCCAGCTCGGTCACAGCACATCCACAGCACATCCACAGCACGTCCCCAGCACGGCCCCAGCTCGGCCACAGCACGGCCACAGCACATCCACAGCACGGCCCCAGCACAGCCACAGCACATCCACAGCACATCCACAGCACGTCCCCAGCACGGCCCCAGCTCGGCCACAGCACGGCCACAGCACATCCACAGCACGGCCCCAGCACGGCCACAGCACATGAACAGCACATCCACAGCACGTCCCCAGCACGGCCCCAGCACGGCCCCAGCACATCCCCAGCACATCCACAGCATGTCCACAGCACGTCCACAGCACGGCCACAGCACATCCACAGGACGTCCCCAGTACATCCCCAGCTTGGTCACAGCACATCCACAGCATATCCACAGCACATCCACAGCGCGTCCACAGCACGTCCCCAGCACGGCCCCAGCTCGGCCCCAGCACGGCCACAGCACATCCACATCACGTCCACAGCACGTCCACAGCACGTCCACAGTACGGCCACAGCACATGAACAGCACATCCACAGCACGTCCCCAGCACATCCCCAGCTCGGTCACAGCACATCCACAGCACATCCACAGCACATCCACAGCACGTCCCCAGCTCGGCCACAGCACGGCCCCAGCACGGCCACAGCATGGCCACAGCACGTCCACAGCTCGGCCACAGCACATCCACACCCCGTCCCCAGCACGGCCCCAGCTCAGCCCCAGCACAGCCACAGCACGTCAACAGCACGTCCACAGCACGTCCACAGCACGTCCACAGCACGGCCACAGCACATCCACAGCACGGCCACAGCACATCCCCAGCTCGGTCACAGCACATCCACAGCACATCCACAGCACGTCCCCAGCACGGCCCCAGCTCGGCCACAGCATGGCCACAGCACATCCACAGCACGGCCCCAGCACGGCCACAGCACATGAACAGCACATCCACAGCACGTCCCCAGCACGGCCCCAGCACGGCCCCAGCACATCCCCAGCACATCCACAGCATGTCCACAGCACGTCCACAGCACGGCCACAGCACATCCACAGGACGTCCCCAGTACATCCCCAGCTTGGTCACAGCACATCCACAGCACATCCACAGCACATCCACAGCGCGTCCACAGCACGTCCCCAGCACGGCCCCAGCTCGGCCCCAGCACGGCCACAGCACATCCACATCACGTCCACAGCACGTCCACAGTACGGCCACAGCACATGAACAGCACATTCACAGCCCGTCCCCAGCACATCCCCAGCTCGGTCACAGCACATCCACAGCACATCCACAGCACATCCACAGCACGTCCCCAGCACGTCCCCAGCTCGGCCACAGCACATGAACAGCACATCCATAGCACGTCCACAGCACGGCCACAGCACATGAACAGCACATCCACAGCATGTCCCCAGCACGGCCCCAGCTCGGCCACAGCACGGCCACAGCACATCCACAGCACGGCCCCAGCACGGCCACAGCACATGAACAGCACATCCACAGCACATCCCCAGCACGGCCCCAGCACGGCCCCAGCACATCCACAATACATCCACAGCACATCCACAGCACGTCCCCAGACGTCCCCAGCTCGGCCACAGCACATCCACAGCACATCCACAGCACGTCCACAGCACGTCCACAGCACGTCCCCAGCTCAGCCACAGCACGTCCACAGCACGTCCACAGCACGGCCACAGCACAGCCACAGCATGTCCACAGCACATCCACAGCACGTCCACAGCACGTCCACAGCACGGCCACAGCACATCCACAGCACGGCCACAGCACGGCCACAGCACATCCACAGCACATCCACAGCACGTCCACAGCACGTCCACAGCACGGCCACAGCACATCCACAGCACGTCCCCAGCACATCCCCAGCTTGGTCACAGCACATCCACAGCACATCCACAGCACGTCCCCAGCACGGCCCCAGCTCGGCCCCAGCACGGCCACAGCACATCCACAGCACGGCCCCAGCACGGCCATAGCACATGAACAGCACATCCACAGCACATCCACAGCACATCCCCAGCTCGACCCCAGCACGGCCACAGCACATCCACAGCACGTCCCCAGCACGGCCCCAGCACGTCCCCAGCACATCCACAGCATGGCCCCAGCTCGGCCCCAGCACGGCCACAGAACATCCATAGCATGGCCCCAGCACATCCACAGCACAGCCCCAGCAAGGCCACAGCACATCCACAGCACGTCCCCAGCACGGCCCCAGCACGGCCACAGCACATCCACAGCACGTCCCCAGCTCGGCCCCAGCACGGCCACAGCACACCAACAGCACGTCCCCAGCACATCCATAGCACATCCACAGCACGTCCACAGCACGTCCACAGCACATCCACAGCACGGCCGCAGGATATCCACAGCACAGCCACAGCACATCCACAGCACATCCACAGCACGTCCACAGTACGGCCACAGCACATCCACAGCACGACCATAGCACATCCACAGCACATCCACAGCACGTCCACAGCACGGCCACAGCACATCCACAGCACGGCCCCAGCTCGGCCCCAGCATGGCCACAGCACATCCACATCACGTCCACAGCACGTCCACAGTACGGCCACAGCACATGAACAGCACATCCACAGCACGTCCCCAGCACATCCCCAGCTCGGCCCCAGCACGGCCACAGCACATCCACATCACGTCCACAGCACGTCCACAGTACGGCCACAGCACATGAACAGCACATCCACAGCACGTCCCCAGCACATCCCCAGCTCGGTCACAGCACATCCACAGCACATCCACAGCACGTCCCCAGCACGTCCCCAGCTCGGCCACAGCACATGAACAGCACATCCACAGCATGTCCCCAGCACGGCCCCAGCTCGGCCACAGCACGGCCACAGCACATCCACAGCACGGCCCCAGCACGGCCACAGCACATGAACAGCACATCCACAGCACATCCCCAGCACGGCCCCAGCACGGCCCCAGCACATCCACAACACATCCACAGCACATCCACAGCACATCCCCAGACATCCCCAGCTCGGCCACAGCACATCCACAGCACATCCACAGCACGTCCACAGCACGTCCACAGCACGTCCCCAGCTCGGCCACAGCACGTCCACAGCACGGCCACAGCACAGCCACAGCACGGCCACAGCTCGGCCACAGCACATCCACAGCACATTCACACCCCGTCCCCAGCACGGCCCCAGCTCAGCCCCAGCACGGCCACAGCACATCCACAGCACGGCCCCAGCACGACCACAGCACATCCACAGCACATCCACAGCACGTCCACAGCACGTCCACAGCACGGCCACAGCACATCCACAGCACGTCCCCAGCACATCCCCAGCTTGGTCACAGCACATCCACAGCACATCCACAGCACATCCACAGCACATCCACAGCACGTCTCCAGCACGGCCCCAGCTCGGCCCCAGCACGGCCACAGCACATCCACAGCACGGCCCCAGCACGGCCACAGCACATGAACAGCACATCCACAGCACATCCACAGCACGTCTCCAGCACGGCCCCAGCACGTCCCCAGCACATCCACAGCATGGCCCCAGCTCGGCCCCAGCACGGCCACAGAACATCCATAGCATGACCCCAGCACATCCACAGCACGGCCCCAGCAAGGCCACAGCACATCCACAGCACGTCCCCAGCATGGCCCCAGCACAGCCACAGCACATCCACAGCACGTCCACAGCAGGGCCCCAGCTCGGCCCCAGCACGGCCACAGAACATCCATAGCATGGCCCCAGCACATCCACAGCACGGCCCCAGCAAGGCCACAGCACATCCACAGCACATCCACAGCACGTCCCCAGCACGGCCCCAGCACGGCCACAGCACATCCACAGCACGTCCCCAGCTCGGCCCCAGCACAGCCACAGCACATCCTCAGCACGTCCCCAGCACATCCATAGCACATCCACAGCACGTCCACAGCACATCCACAGCACAGCCGCAGGATATCCACAGCACAGCCACAGCACATCCACAGCACGTCCACAGCACGTCCACAGTACGGCCACAGCACGTCCACAGCACGGCCATAGCACATCCACAGCACGTCCACAGCACGGCCACAACACGTCCACAGCACGTCCACAGCACGGCCACAGCACGTCCACAGCATGGCCACAGCACATCCACAGCACGGCCACAGCATATCCACAGCACGTCCACAGCCCGTCCCCAGCACGGCCCCAGCACGGCCACAGCACGTCCACAGCACTTCCACAGCACATCCACAGCATGGCCACAGCACGGCCACAGCACGTCCACAGCACGGCCACAGCACATCCACAGCACGTCCACAGCCCGTCCCCAGCACGGCCACAGCACGTCCACAGCACTTCCACAGCACGTCCACAGCACAGCCACAGCACGTCCACAGCACGTCCACAGCACGTCCACAGCACTTCCACAGCACGTCCACAGCATGGCCACAGCACAGCCACAGCACGGCCACAGCACTGCCACAGCACGTCCACAGCACTGCCACAGCACGTCCCCAGCATGTCCCCAGCACATCCACAGCACATCCACAGCACGGCCCCAGCACGGCCACAGCACGGCCTCATTATGGCCTCAGCACAGCCTGCCTGTGGTGGCAACACGCTCCACCGAGAGCCGGGAGTGAGGCAGGCTGTCTCCCCCGCCTCTAACGCCCCAGCAAGAGCCAGCTCGAGCCACTGGAGCAGTGCACCAAGAAGGCCGCCGCAGGAAACAGACAAATACACTGCTCCAGATCCGCTCCTTAGGCAGGTGGATGCCCGGCCCCCGAGCAGTGTGGTGTGGTGCACGAGAAGTTCCGGTTACAGGCCTTTCTCGGGTGAGTATTTCCTGCTCAGATCTGCTAACTGCTGTTCGCCCCTGGGCTGGTCTGGAAGGTCACAGCCCAGGCTGCCGCAGGGAGCAGGCGTGTCTCCCATAGCCCTTGGGCTTCCAGGAAGCGGCCAGGCCCCTCGCTCCTGCTTCCTCTGCTGGGAGAAGAGCCTCCCTTCGGGTGCACACCTCCCCTATGACCGCTCTGGGTGACCAGCAGAGTGGGATTGAACACTTGGGTTTCCAGGCCTCCCGGCCTCAGCTGCCGCCCCTGGTCTCCAGAGCTCGCTCTGCACACTGAGCCCTACTGCGGAGAGCCACCCCGAGGCAGGCCCCACACCTGCCATGTGACAGAAATGTGCATGAAGCCACCCAGGAGCCCATGACTCTCCCAGACGTCAGCCGAACGTCACCGAGCAGCCCCGTCCATGTACCCATCACCTCCCGAACAAGCCCCCAGAATTGCTGACCACAAACATGGCAGAACAACATGACGCACAAGTCACAGTTGGGGAGAGTTTCCTATGCAGCAGTGAGGGATACAACTCCAGCCTCAACCCTTCAACTCCAGATACACAAAGGCAGGGTGGCCTTGGCCAGTAGCGACGCCGTCTGGACACGGAGGGCTCTGCATACTGCCTCAGTGGCTCAGCGATGACCACGAGCGCCAGCCTGTCAATCAGCGCTCTGAGGACCAGCAATGACAGTGATGAGTTAAAAATAGTTCCTGCACGCATGGAGTGTGTCTCAGGAGGGACTAGACAATAAATAAGTGGAATGAGCATGAACGAGACACATCTAAAGTACGCCCGGCACTCTGCCCGGCAGAGCTCAGGGACGGAGGCAGGGGGCGGCGTTGAGCTGCAGAGTCCCTGGGGAGAGGGGATTCCACACACGAGCTAGACAAACACACCTCCAGTCGATGGATGTGCAAACCCGCCTGGCCACGTTCGCAGAACCGGCCAGTACCTGGCAGCCGGGGATGAGGAAGCAGACCTCCAGGCCTCCCAATGCACTGCTGTGGTCAGGAGGGGCACGCTCCCAGGGGGGCCAGCTTGGGGACAGACCTGGGACAGCAGCCCCACCACTGGACCACTCGCTCCTCCAAGTGCAGCTCCCAGGCCGCCTCGGGGAGCAGGCAAGTCTCCCACAGCTCTCGGGCTCCCAGGAAGCAGCCAGGCCCCTTGCTCCTCAAGTCCCTGCTGGAGGTCTGAGCCCAGAGGGTGCAGAACAGGGAGAGAAGTGGCCAGCATCTCGGGGCTGAGGGAGGCCCATGCAGAACTGAGAGACCAGGAGCAGCCCGCTGGAGGCCGACGAGGCTTTGTGCCCCGTCCTGCAGGAGGACTACCAGTCTAGGAGGAGGGGCTGGTGGAGCCAGCTCGCAGACCAGCTGGGCCAGGCCTCCTTCTCCATCTGCAGGGCATACACTCCCTCATCTAGCCTGAGCCAGAAAGGGTCTCCTCTGTGTACAGGCCTGTGAGCCCAGCTCTAGGGAAGGAGGTTCCTCTAATCCTAGGGGGTACGAGGGACTGGGTGTACAGTCCCTCTGATTCCACAGAGAGTCAGTGACTGGGTGCACAGTCCCTCTGATCCAGGAGAGTCAGTGACTGGGTACACAGTCCCTCTGATTCCACAGAGAGTCAGTGACTGGGTGCACAGTCCCTCTAATGAGGAAGAAGCCAGCACCGTGATGCACAGTCCCCGTAATCCAGTGACTGCCAGTGACTGACCCAGGGCCACACGGCAAGCCTGGCTCGCTGCACACCTGCAGGCGCGTCCTCTGGCGGCTCCCCAGCACTGAGGCGATGTGCTCACGCCCTCCCACCTGACTGCTGGCTCTCTTGCAGCAGTGCAGACCTGGGTAAGGAGCGTGACCTAAGGACCTACCGAAACCCCATTAAGAGCTTTAAATTGAATAGACCAAGCTTCAGCATCAGCCAATACCCACCATGATCAATGTTTCAAATTTACTGACCCTGAATTCTTAGTCATTGAAATTTATTAACAAATCCCAAAACCATGAGCATGCCGCCCTCACCTGAGCCTCCTCATCTGCTAAAAGCAAGCAGCAGTGCGGAGACCGTAGGGCCTCGTGAGTCCTGCAGAACCGAAGGCCGGCTCTTCTCATATTCGAGGTCAGCCCATAACCCTCAGGATCTCAACTCCCCTGGGCTTCCCAGCGGTGTTCTGCAGTGATCTCTCCTCCGAAAACTCCTCTCCCTTCTCAGGAAAACCCAGGGTTCTCCAACAAGAAATGCGAAGTTCCGAGTGTGCCTCGCTGACTCTTCTTGCAGAAAGTGGTGAGGACGGACAAAGCCGGTGGGTGTGGACTCCAGGAAGCCACTGCTGTCCTGACACAGGCCCAGGCTCACCTGCTTCCCTGTGCTCTTTCCTGCCTGGAATGCAGACCAGACATCTAGAGCTACAGCAGCTGCCTTGCCACCACGAGAGCAGAAGTCGCCAACTACGATGGTGATGCCAGAGAGCTGGCGCGGCACGCACGGAGTCCTGGCTCTGAACGACCTCTATCACTGGTGGCTCAGGGAGGACAGGGAGCCCCTGCTGAGCCACTTGCTGCTGTCACGCACATGGAAATGACCCTGACTGGTAACACTGCACACAGCAGAGGCTCCCCAAGGGAGCCAAGCATGAATGGGGGCCAGGTGTGAGGCGCTTACCTGTCTGCTTTAAGATCCTAAAATAAAGATGTTTCGTTGACGTCATGTTTTACCACGTAGAGGGTCATCCCGAGAGTCAGTGCCTAAGAGGGCCCCGGGGACTGACAGGAGACACCAACACAGCCTTTAACAGCCACTCCCCACGGACCAAGACAGCAAAGGGCACCTGCCGTACCTGACTTTTGCTCCCAGCAAAGGCCTCCAGAACCTTCCAGAAGCTTCTCTTGGCCTCTCTTTGGCCTACATCTGCTTGAGCTGTCTTTTCAAGCCCAGAGGCTTGGGACACTGTTGGTGGCCGTGTATGGCGCACACCCGTATCTTCAGGTTCACCCCAGGGTGGCCCTGGGCAGGCCTTGCAGGGGAAGAGCACAGGCCGCTGCCCCAGCCAGGGTGCTGGGGGCGCTTCGCCCACATTTCACCTGCAGCCCCTGTGGATGGAACGACCACCCCCAGCTCCTCGTGGTTAGGGAGACACAGGTGGGCAGCGCGCCCCAGGAACAGGTGCGTGAGGCATGCGGGGGGCGAGGAGCCCAGGACACCTGCAGCCCCGGCTGGACCTCAGGTTCAGAACCGGGCACAGCCGCAGCGCCAACATGAGGAGATGCCACACGGACCTCGGTGGGGCACGAGGCAGAGGCGACACGGGGACTGCCCAGCGCCTGCCAGCCGTGCTACAGGAACAGTGGTCAGTGAACTGGCCACCATGGCCAAGTGCCTTCACCAAGCCTCCCGAGTACCCAGCCACCACGCTGCACTCGAGGCGTGGCAGTCGGATCCGGCACAGCAGCTCCGCCCTGAGCCACACGCGGGAGTCTCAGAAGGCAGCCCCGTGCCCATCTCCAGGGCCACGGAGCCTGGGGTGGCACCGGGGTCAGTCGAAGGCAGCGTCCCCCACAGTGACGCAGCCTGGGGAC
The DNA here is from genome assembly GCF_902686455.1 of Sciurus vulgaris. Classification (NCBI taxonomy): domain Eukaryota; kingdom Metazoa; phylum Chordata; class Mammalia; order Rodentia; family Sciuridae; genus Sciurus; species Sciurus vulgaris. The sequence goes on along the minus strand of NC_136480.1, from coordinate 23,637,752 downwards.
ACACAGAACAGCAGGCCTGCAAACTGGAGAGTCGGCTGTGCCCGGGTGCAGCCCCGGGGACAGGGGTAAGTGAGGCCACACACGGGTCACCCGCTCACGCTCCATGGCACCAGAATCGCCTCAAGTCACGGAGATCAAAAGTGGCCTTTAGAAACAAAGGCTGCCCTACTGCTGTGTCATCACGGAGCCAAGCTGCACAGCACAGTCTGCAGGGCGGGCACGCGGGCACACAGGGACGAAGCCCTCAAGGCACACGGTGCCAGCTCGGAGCAGCTCTGGGAGCCGGCGTCCTGGGACAGGCAGCACGTAGGCAGAGCAGGGACGGGGTCGCTGGCTGGGCAAAGGCAGAGCACGCCAAGCCCAAGGCCAGTGAGAGAGGCCGTGGTGACCGGCACAGCCACCTGCCGGCATCTCCTGCACCAGCAGGAATTCACCCGACTTCTGATTCTCCATCTGCTGGTCGAACCTGAACAGCACGTCCAACGAGCCACTGTCCCCAGGGAGAGGACTGCACTCTGCTGCCCCAGGGAATGGGGTCCAGTTCTTTGTCCACCACCATGAGAGTGTCCAAATGTCCCTCTGCCACCCCAGCTGAAGCCATCACTTGAAGTCAACTGACGTGGTTAAAAGAAATGGAGCTCGTGAGCAAACGCAGTGGAAGCGCCCGGCGTCTGTGGGTCACAGCGTGGAAATGCCCGGTGTCCGTGGGTCGCAGCGTGGAAATGCCCAGTTTCCGTGGGTCACAGCGTGGAAACACCTGCGTCCTGGCACGCGTGGCCCCTGGGGTCCGCTTCTTTGAGAACAGGATGGTGTCTTGGTTTTCCAAACGTCCCTGCTGTCGGTGACGATGCTGAGTGGATAGCACTGATGCCGGCCCTGCTGTTACAGGGACGCCCGCGCGAGGCGCCAGAGGGACTCCCTGAGAGGCCCTGCTGTGCGGAGCGGAGGGAGGTAATCCTTTCCATGCTGACTGGATTTTCTTCCTGACCAGCTGGAAACTCCTCAAGCTCACATAGTGGGTCAGCAGGTGTTCTAAGTGGCCTGTGCTGTGTGATCTGCTCACTGGACGCACACTCACCCAGAGGCCAATGGAATCTGCACAGTAAACACACAGGTGGGCATCCGTGTTGTCCCCACGTAACTAGGAAGTTAGTGCTCAGGGAGGTTAAGTGACCTGTGCAAGCCACACAGCTACCCTGGCAGAACCAGCCTGTGGTCCCGAGCCCAGACTCTTAACTACCGTGCCACAGTGACAAAGTCACCTGCACCTTGAAATAAAACCTCCCGGTGACTTTCATCTTCAGCCATTGCCGTCACTGTGGGGCCCAGGGGGTTACAGATAAGGGAAGTCAGCCTGGTGGTTAGAGGAAGGAGAAGGCGCCGCCCGCGGGGGCAGTCAGCCACCAGCCACGCAGAGGCTGTGGACGAGCCAGTGCTGGCCCAGGCCTGGATCCTGTGTGCGACTTCCGAGCACTGCGGTGGGTTCCAGCCCAGACGGTTGACACCAGACGACAGCGCAGGCCAAGCAAGCCAGCCAGGCCACGCGGCCTCTGCCTGGAGACGTTCCGCACGCCAGGCCTGGCAGGGGGACGGACCCCCGCGGTGACCAATTGCTGGCGATGCTCCTGGTTGGTCACTAGCATCTGCTTGGGCAGGTACGAGGCCCGAGACCCTCGCTCCTGGGCCACCTGCTCCCCAACGCGGGCCACCACCGCAGTCTCCCTCGTCCAGTGGAAAGTGACCGTGTGCTTCTATTCACGATAAGAGAGCCCAGCTCAGAATCCCCGTCACGACCCATGAGGGACAGAGGGAGCGGTCAGCCTTCTCCCTGAGCGCCAGTCGTATTTCCAGAGCGCCGTTCCTCCTCCTGGCCTTTTGACCACGCTGCTTGCTGGACTGAGACTCGGGACACAATGGAGGTAATTAGGCTTAGGACTTTCCAGCCCCGGGTCCACCTGGAAGTGAATGCCACCCCTGCCATGGCCGCAGCCCGTGGAGGCTGCTGACCAGCGTGCACCTCGGAAGCCCTGCCACGGGAGCTCGTGCCCCACGCCAGGCACCACGACCAGGCCGTGCCCCGTTTCCTGATCCTGCCAGGTCGGAATGCTGCCTGACCCGCACACGGAGCTGTCCAAAGGAAGGACACGTGGGCGCGTGAGCACTTCCGAGCGCGTCACTCCCAAGCTGAGCGGTCAGTCCCAGGTGCCAATGGCCAGGCTGCGGCCCTGACCTAAGAGAAGCTCAAAGGTCATTTTATCACCGTTTCCTTTACAGTCCTTCTCACAGTGTGGAGGACGGAGCCCGGGCCCCAAGCATGCTTGGAAGTGCCCTACCACTGAGCGACACCCCAGCCCACCCACCTATTTCATTTTTTATTTTGGAACAGGGTCTAAGTTGCTGAGGCTGGCCTTGAACTTGCCATCCTCCTGCCTCAGCCTCCTGAGTCACTGGGATGACCGGCGTGGCCACTGCACCTGTCAAGTTCTGCTGTTTTGAAGGAGAGATCTCGCACGTGCTCTCTGGATTGTGAAGTAGCCAACTTCACAATTGATCATTAAACACACACACACACACACACACACGAATGATCCCTTCATTATGAGGAAGCCAGAAGTTCTTTAAGGTCAACCTGTGTTTTCTACCACGCTCCCATCACATGTGTCTGAAGGATGCGCTGTCTGCAGGGGAGACACTGGTCATTCAGCCAGGTGGTCACTCCTACAGGATGACAGGGGCCCTTCAGGAGCCGCCCGCCCCTGGCGTCCCCGCCTGTGGGCGACAGCTCTCCCCCGGCTGCTGCGTCCGCAGCTGCAGGAACGGGGGCTGACCACCAGCCGCCTGCAGGTCACAGACCACAGGCCACACGCCAGCCTCTGGCTCGCCCAGGGCTGCGCAGTCCTGAGCGCTTAGACTCTTGTCTAAGCCGCGTGCCTTACTTGTCCTTCAACCCTCCACCCAGTGGGAACACGGGTCTAAATTACCAAAATGCCTGGAGCGCATTTCTAAATACATATTTTATTATCTTCAGGAATGCTCAGTTCGCCTAGATAACAAGAGAGCAATGTTTTACCTACTAAAAAATGTATTGAGCACACACTCTACAAAAATCAACTAAAAATTGATCCCCGGCCCAGATGCAAAGTCCAAGACCGAGAAAGATCTCAAAGAAAACAAGAAAACAATCCTTGTGATCATCGGTTAGAGGAAAATACTTCTAAGATACCAGAAAAAACTGATAAATCAGACTTCAGCAAAGCAGACGAAATACCTACTCTCTTCTTACCTTCCACAAGGATAGTCAAGCCACAGGTTGGAACAAACATCTGCAATTCGATGATCTGATGAAGAATTTGTATCAAGATCATATAAAGAGCTCTCAAAATCCAACACTGAGACCCAAAAACACAGGCAACACTTCGAATGGACACTTGGCCAAGTCAGAGGGTGAGCGAGCAGAGGCCTTCAACGTCTGGTCACCAGCCTGGAGGGGACGTGGCATCCCTGTGGAAGCAGCAGCTGTCACGGGCAAAGACCACCCCGCGCCGCGAGCTCCAGCTAAATGGGAGCCACCAAAGCACCTGGTGATCCTGACGGTGACGTGCTGGTGGACGCTCACGTCCACGCTCTGCCTCCTGGGGACCTTCTCGCGGACGGCCCGGGGTGAATGTCAGCCTCCTCATTTCAGGATCACACAGATTCTGATGTTCCTAGTGTTCAAAGCCAGGTCTCAGGGACCCTTCCCCACAAGTCACACCAGGACTGACACCCGGGTGGCAGAGGCTGATGGCCTGGCTCCCGCCCCAGGGCAGAGCAAGGGGCCGTCCTCTCCTCCGGGGCGGACGGGGGACAGACCCAGGCGGGGCTCACCCACACGGCCCATGCCCAGATGCTGCTCTCCCAGCTGCGCAGGCTCCGGGCTCCAGGCGGCTCCCAACAGCACCGCTGGACTAGCCGTCCACACGGTGCGGGTGTGGCCCCTCAGAGACGGGCAGCACCTCCCCAGCCATGGGCCTGGCCTAGAGCCCCGGCACAGACGCCCCGGGAGGACCCTGAGCCCGCAGGTCACACTCCGGAGAGCTGGGGACCCTGCGCCCTCCTCTAGCCCGAGGCACCCCGGCTGACAGATCTCCTCTTAAACAAAGGCCTCGCAAATGCTTCCAGAAAGCCAGCCGCTGACCGAGACCTGGCCTGCGGACCCCTCACGGACAGCCACAGTCCCCTTGATGGAGCCCAGCCCCGGGCAGGAGGCCACACAATGGCAGGGAGGACCACGGGCACCACCTGCGCCCACACCACTCCGTGTCCCTTGGTTTCCCCTCACACTCATGTCAAGCTTTTCCTGAAAGTAACGTCTGCATTTCCACCTCTGGGATCCCCTCGCTGTCCCCGCAACAGCAGCCAGCGAGAAAGACCCCAGGAGATCACACCACGCAGGCGTCCAGCACTAGCTGGCCCAGCTGTGCTCAGTGCCCTGGGACACTGCCCAGGCGCTGGCTAACCCGGCTGTGCTGGGTGCCTGTGGACACTGCCCAGGCGCTGGCCAACCTGGCTGTGCTCAATGTCCCTGGACACTCCCCAGGCGCTGGCTAAGCTGGCTCTGCTCGGTGCCCGTGGACATTCCCTATAACCTGGCAGTGCTTGGTGCCCGTGGAAATTCCCTGGCAATGGCTCATGGCGCTTACGTTGGTGTCAATACTGCAAACAGTCTTCCCACAACCAACTGGTCTAAGTGTGTTTAAGTGTCTCTTCAAAATTAGTTCCCCAGACGTCCTGCGGCCTCTGTATGGACCAGAACTTTCAAACATGCCAGCAACCAGGACAAGAGAGGAGCCCAGCTCTCCTCCCAGCCCCTCACCGTCCTTGGAACTGAGGGTGTGGATGCCCCCGCCTAGGCTGACCACGTGGAGGTACCCACCTGGGTGTTTCTAGACGCAGTCGTGGCTCTGACCAGAGAATTCAGTGCCGGCTCCAGAGAGCACGGGACGCCTCATCTCCAGGGAGGAGACCATCTACACCCTCCTGCTGACCTGCCCACAGGGGAGAGAAAAGCCTGCTGGGCAGCGAGGGCAGCTCCCCAGGCCTGCAGCCCTCAGCTGGGGAAGGGCGTGAGGCCGGCGCGCTGTGGCCGCGAGCTGCGTGCAAATGGAGAGACGCACGCTGACGCCTGCCGTCTGCCCCTCCCGCTCACCACGGCCTCGTGCAGAAGTGTGCAGAGCACCGGCTGGTCCAGGGGCCTCGCAGGACCGAGGCCCAGCACCCACAGTGGCCTGTGCAGAGGGAGGCCCAGCACGGACCTCCCTCCCAAGGGAGGACATGGAGGTCCCCTGCCCCGGGAAGCCCTGTCCTGCTCGCCTGGCCCGGTCAGGCTGCCAGCTGGGCAGGCACGAGTGTCCGTCTCTTCTCTGGCTGGCAAGTGACGTGGCTGCCAGGCTCCACCAGGCAGGATTCAGAGCCACGGTGGCTGCGGTGGCCTCTGCCACGTCCAGCGCCCAGTCTCCCCAGGAAAACAGGGAGGCTGGCGCCACCGTGTGGATCCACCTGCACCATCAGCAGCACAGCTTCCCAGACTGCCGTGCGGCCCTCTGATGGGGCCGGACGCTGTGGCAAAAATCCCGCTACAGCGTGGTCAGGTGTGGCTCCAGTGGCAAACGGCTGCCATCGGTCAACTGCCTGCTGCTGGTGGGCAGCTGCTGCAGAGTGCACGGCCCCAGCCATCGCGGCACACGTGTGCACACGCTCCATCTCAGGTCACGTGCTCCTCCTCGTCCCTGGCCAGCCAGCACCTCCCCTCCTTACGACTGGCCGTCATGGCCCCACTAACCTCACACTCGAAAATCCAGCTGTCGCTTAAGGCGGGGGACAAGATGGGAGTGAGGAGAACCAAATAAAAGTGACCCTAAGTGAGGTGAAGGGGGACTGAGGCGCGCTGCAGCTGGCCCTGGACAGTACAGACGCAGCGCCAGCCTGCGGGAGCAACGGCTGGTCGAGTGTCCCGCTCGGGCTGGTCATGGCAGCTGGCTCTGGCCGCACTCGACTACGGGGCACGTGACAGGTCCCAGGGTCACGTGACCACATCCGCTTCCCTAGAACTCCTGGAACCTCAGCCCCCTCCCCCCCTTCCCACACACCCAGAGCCCGGCTTGCTTCCCAGCCCTGCCCGCCCCTGCCGTCCACTCTGGCACGCCCAGGGGACGGTCCCAGCCCCAGTCCACTGAACCTGCGAGGCACTGCCGCGGCTCCCTCGGACGCGTCCGGAACCAACACCCCACGGGGGCCCCATGGAACTCCTGTGGCGGAGATGTGTCCCCCTCATGGTCATCTGTGAGGAAACAGGCTGCTGGTGAAGAAAGAGAGTCCCACAGAGTCCATCCTGAGCGTAAGACGCACCAGAGCCCAGACACGCGGTCACGGCCACAGCAGAGACACAGGAGGACACCTTAGCCTCCATAAGCCTAAGCCACGCAGAAGCTCCGGGGTGGAGGGCCCTCGCAGAGAAGCCAGGCCCCGCAGGACTGGCACAGCCCAGCGCTTACAGGGGGACGCCGGGCACCCCCAGACTGACGCCCATCATGCCTCTGAAGAGTCCTGCAGTTCCCTTCCTAGTCCCAGTTCATAGAAGAAGAAACGGAGGCTCTGAGAGGTTCCTGACCCTCCAAGCGTGAAGGACCGCCGCAAGCCAAGCTTGCTCTGCCCGCCGCTTCCTGCAGACAGGTCCTGCCAGGGGCCCTGCACCTTCCCGGGCCTGGGGCTGCCCGAGAGCCAGTCAGTCTCCTGACTCCTATGAGAGTGTTCAGACCAGCAGGTCCTCGCCAGCCACCCTGCAGATGGCGGCTGGGGCTTTTTAATTCCAATGCTTGAACTCAAGGCAGACTCTGTGCTGTCCCTCTGCCTCCGTCTTAATGGGCAGTGGAGGTGGCCCTGTGAGAGCCACAGCCTCCCTTCTGAGCCAGGCCATGGTGGCTGACCAGCCAGCTGACTGGATGGCACCTCAATGGGCGTGGACAGTCCCCCTGAGGCCTCTCGCACTGACCCGCGGCCAGGCTTGCTGGGGTCCCGGGTGGGGTGACGACCTGGCCGCAGTCTCAGCTTCCCGGAGCTCAGCCCTGAACCCCGAGTCCTCCAGCAGCATAGAGCTGAGCTGGGAGGACTCAGTGTACAAAGAAAGGCCTTCCTCAAGCTGACCAGCGACGAGGAAAGGAGCCGCTGAGAACGGGCAGGGTGTGAGGGCTCGGAGAGATCAGATGCCAACAGCCCAGCCACCGGAGCCCTCAGGGCAGGGAGCAGGCCTGGGCGTCTCTTCACGTCACTGGCCAGCTCAGGAACCATGCCTGCCCAGAGCCAAGGCCACGGAGAAACAGGCCTCACCTTCCCTGCCCCAGGGGAACGGAAGGCAAGTCCAGAGACTGTGGAGGCCCCGGTACGTCACCACCACCCCAGCCACGGCTGGGGACACGTCCAGCCTCCCTGGACAGGAGCACCACACGACCGAGCCCGCAAGGCAGCCAGCACGTGTCATCTACCCGACATCCACCTCAGCCACACCTCCCAGCTGGACACTGCCACAGAGGGCCAGGAAGGCCGAGTGCCCAGGGCTCCCACTGAGGACGGCTGTCCAGGCAGCACGCAGCCCCTGGTGGACAGCAGAGCCCCAGCAGCAGGGATCAGCCCAGTTCCTTTGATGGTGAAGTTATGGAGGGATAGGGGCTTAAATCCAAAGAGGAGGAATCCCTGACAGCCCAGGAGCCAGGGAAACAGGTACACATGCCGTGAACAGGGCGGCTCTGGACCCGCAGACGGGGTGCCCTTTCCTCGGCTGAACTGGCGAGCTCAGACCCTGTCTGCCCTCCGTGGGCACCGGATTTCAGCCCTGGCTGAGTCTACCTTCCCAAGTTCAGTCGGGAGTGAGACCAGGACAGCCACGCACACAGAAGTGGACGCCTCGGCCTGGCCTGTCCACATCCCCCAGCCTCCAGCCTGGGTCCCGCACACCTGGAAACCTGCCCCGGTAACAGGCCCCACGCCACCCGCCTGGCCCCAAACCTGTGCTCACAGGAGAGATGTGTGCTCCACAGCCCAGACGGCGGCTTCAGCGCGGCCCTGGGACAAGTCCCTTACAGACACTGCAGGAGCCCCTGGCCAGGGGTGTGCCCAGCGGCCAGACGGCATCCATCCTGATCCTGTGCTGACTCCTCTGTCACCGTTTCTCCTCTGCTTCAGACAGTCGCTTGGGGAGGGGAAAGCGCTGCATGGGATTTAAGAAATCACCTGGCATCTCGAGTTCCAGGTCCCCTTAACAAGCCAGCGTGACGGAGTGGAGAGCACGGAGCCAGCCGTGCAGGACCATCGCACGCAGTCCACGGCAGGTCTCGGAGTGTGCAGTGACCCCCTGACCCGCCAGGAAGGGGCTCACGCTACAGCCCCCAGGGGCCCACGCGTTCCTGAGGGTCTGCAGTGAGCCGCGGTGGGTTTCCCCAACCCAGAAGTACTGCAGGGACTCGGCCCACGGGGAATGTGCAAGGCTGGCCGCTGTCAGCGCGAGCAGGAAGGGGAAGAGGGACAGGACCGGGCAGGAGGCCTGGGCAGGGCAGCCACAGTGCAGACTGGGTGCCAGTGCGAGTCGCCCAGCGCGTCCCAAGAGCCCGCGCCCCGTTAGGCCGGGCGCCTGCTCATTCCTCCAAGCGTCACCCGCACCTCTCCCTGCACCTGGGGGCTTACGATTTGCAGGTTCCACTCACAGAGGCCCCGAGGTAACTTGAGCTTTGTGAAAACCGTGCTCTGCCCCCTGAGAAAGGTGCAGGACCATCCAGACACACATGGGCTGCAGGTGGCTCTGTCCCTCCCTGGGAAGCAGAGGCCACCCAGGAAAGGACAGGCCCAGAGAGGGCAGCGCCCCTCCAGCCCCACCACTGCTGACTGCACTGGGTCCTGCTGCCCAGGCTACGCATGGGAAGCCGCCCACGGCCCACGTCTAAAGCGTGGACGCTAAGGTTCCAATGGGCTTTACTAGCCGACTCTGCACACGTACCGAGCGTCAGGGGCTCACCTGCAGGTCCCGGGGGTGCTGGCTGGCGGAGGGCAGCAGCTGGCAGCACATCACGGGCAGGCAGGGCAGTGAGAGCCAGCGGGACGGCAGCGCCAGCCCCCCATGGACGCACGTCCTGGCGGGAGAGCAGCACAGGGTCAGTGAGGGCCCTGCAGGCTCCCGGCGCCCACTTCACCCAGGAACCCCGGAGGCCATCAGGTCGCGACACCCAGACCCTCTCCATCCTCCACAGACACCTTCACAGTGGAGGGGTCTCCAAGTGAGCCGGTCGCAGTCGCCAGCCATTGAGGGCCCTGTGCAGCTTGAGCCTTCCCGACAGAGCACAGGGGGTGCTCTCTCCTTCCTGAAGGCCACACTCGAGCTGGGGACACAGGTGACAGGGGTCCTGCCTCTGCAGGCGTCCACGGACACGGCACCACGTGCCAGAGCTCTGGCCTCTGTCCACACAGCCTCTGGTCTAGAAGGCGGACTTGACCTTTACCAAACTAATTTCAGGGCTTCGTGGGGAAGAGGCTGGGAGCAGGTCAGCATAAGATGGGCTCAGCCAGGTGGATGGGCCGCAGCACAACGCTGCCCCAGGATAACGGGGTTCCTGGGGCTGCTCCGTCAAAACGAGCGAATAGAAGGAAGTGTCAGGCCGTAGCATTCTTGGCCCCGAATTTCCTGCCCTGTTTACGTGACAAGGGAATCAGAAAGAACTCAGTTGACTTTTTCTTGTTTTATAATTAACTTTTGCAGCAAAAGCGAGGGCTCCTGCGTTTGACTCTCCGGTGACAGCAGGCTCTGCCGGGCGCAGGCCGGGTCCCGGTCAACCGACACCCAGCCTTACGTGCAGCCTCCCCTCTCCCGGGGGCAGGGACATCGGGGTCCTCGTGTGGAACACGCAGCACTGCCCGCCCCTCCGCCCCCGTGCATGCCACCCATCCCAGGGACAGTCTCACCCCCCTCCACCCACAGCCGGCTCGCGTGTGCCTGGGGAGTCTCTCAGGTGATGCCGCCCCTGGACCCACAGTGAGCCCACCCTCTCTGAAGTGGTCGCCTCCGTCGCCTTTCCTTTGACAACAATGCCCTCCGGTGGCCGAGGCCAGGAAGTCTTCTGACTGCTCACAGACTCGGTACGTTTTTTCATGTGCTTTGTATTTTTATATAATCACCTTTTCACTTGTAATAAATCCGTATTTATAAGTGCAAACCACTTTAAGTGAATATGAGATTCAATTTAAATGACAATATCACACCAAGTACCTCACCATAAAAGAGCTGAAGAGCTGCACAGCGTCTAGGGGAAGGGCGATCCTGTGGACTGCCACCTCCACGCGGGCCTGGAGGACCCTGCTGGCCGGTCCCCCTGTTACTCCTAAGCACGGGGCCTGCGAGCCCTGAAAGCTGACCAGCCGCACTTCCCGACCAGGGGACTAGCAGACAGTCTCGCCCACTCACAAGGGACCATCTAGCTGCAGAGGACAACGTGCGAGCAGCCACCAGCCACCATGGCATCTTTGGGGGCGTCTTTTAGAATCATGAAAATGAAGACTTGACCCCCGCAGAGCAGAGCCCGAGGCAAGGGCAGGGCAGGACCCGGAGGGCAGCAGGGGGAGAGGGCACTGGGCGCGGGCTTCCCGGAGGGCAGGTCTCCATGCCGATGGCTGTGTCGTCCTGACCCTCTGGGGAGGAGAAAGGGCCCTCCAGGACCAGCGCCCGGGGAGCAGGGAGTCCGGGGGTGGCCTGAGGCTCCGCCAGGCTCCAGCTCCCAGAGGGATAGGGACATCACGGTTTGGACGTGAGGTGTCCCCTAGAAGCTCACGTGTGAGACCATGTGAGGTTCCGAGAAGTGACTGGGTTGAGAGAGCCTCAGCCCAGTCAGTGATCGACCCCGAGAGGGTGGACGGAGTGGCCGCTGAGGTGCTGGGCGTGGCTGGAGGAGGTGGCCCTGGGCGTGGCGTGCATATTTGTGTCTGTCCAGTGGAGTCTCTCTCCTCTTCCTGGCCACCACATGGGCCACTCTCCCACCACGCTGTCCGCCCCGCCTCGAGCCGAGGAGTGCAGCCTGCGGTCTACGGACTGAGACTGACCCGTGGGCCCCTGACGCAGCATCTCCTGCTCCACAGGCCTGCTGCTCAGGCCTGCTGGTCACACAGTGAGAAAGGCTGCACGAAGCAGGTGGCCCGAGTGACCTCTGCCTGGCCCTGCGGCACCCAGCCCTGCCCTGGGCCGAGGAGGACGAGGCCGGCGCTCCTGGAAACCATCCAGCACGAGGGCACAAACAGGCAAACGCGCCCTGTAAGAGCCCCGTGGACCCGAGAAGACGGGCAGAGAAGCCCGAGTGCGCGGGACTGGGTGGGAGAGGAAGCGGCCACTCGGACCAGGTGTCCGGGCAGCCCGGCCTCTGGCAGAGGCGGCTCCGACATCTCGAGTGACACATTGTGGCCCTTTGGAGCAAGATAAGGAAACGTCGCCATGTGCTCAGGAAAGCGGTGGCCGGTGGCCCAGGGAAATGGGGCAGAAAGGCCAGAGGCCATGGAGGAGGTCCCTGCAGAGCAAGGGACATGCAGGTCACAGCGCAGGGTGGGGACTGAGTCCAGAGGTGTCACGAGAGTCCAATCGGGAGCTGAGAGTGAAGGGGAAGAAGAGGGTCTCCTGAAAATCTAAGGAAGATCAGCAGAGGAAGGAACCAGAGGAGGAGAGGAGGGCCGGGAAATGCTGGGAGTGGCCCTGGCCAGATTCTACTGTCACATTGTGTGTGTACGAATACGTAACAATGACCCCATTGGTACAACCACACTGCGCCAAGGAACAATGGGGTAGGGGAGCTGGTGGAGAACGCATTCTGGCAGAGGGCGAAGGGCAGGAACTGGGACACTAGACTACTGCAGACGTCCAAGCACGGAGCAGGGATGCCGTGGAGCAGGATGGCCACAGAGCCAAGACACTGTGCCCCCAGGCCCACGCAGCACCCAGCAGCCAACAGGGCCCCTGAACACCCGAGTCGGCCGGCACCAAGATGAGCGAGGAACCACTACCAGCTGCAGTCTCCCCAACCCCCTTGCCTTGTCACCAGGGCTGGACGACAGGGAAGTTGACAAGCCACCTATCTGTGGCCTCCAGAGAAGGCAGGCTGTGCAAACTCCTGACTGGCTGCTTATCCAACATGGCGGGGGAGAAGCCTGCAGGGGCAGCTTGGCCAGGTGTCTGCAGAGGGGGAACCAAGGAACCCCAGACAGGCCCCAGCGCAGCCGCTCACAGGAACCTCGGACTCTCCACGTGGGACCAAGCCAGAGACCTAAGGTCAGGCTGGCCTCACAGGTCACAGCACCAGGAGGGTGGCTGACCTGGGGCAGTGGGGCACTCTGGGGGACGCCGGGCAAGGAGAGACTGATCTGGATGTGGGGCTGCCCACCTCCCCCTTCCCACACACGGGGAACAAAGATGCCAGTCAGAGACCAGATTGGCCCAGATGCAAGGCAGCACACTCCGGGGTCCGAGGGGCGCTCTGTTTTCAGTTCTAGACCTTCCTTGGCCGGCCTGCCAGCCTTCCTTTAAATTCTGCAGGAAGTTCCAGAGCTTCTAAAAACTAAGCCCCTCCTCCTTGCTTGGCCTCGCTGGGGTTTTCAATTCTCCCTGAAGGACTCATCCTGCCTCAGAGGGCCGCCCAGCTCTGCAGTGCCCTCCCAGGTCACAGCTGCCCGGGGGCCGCAGGGGCCTCGCCAAGCCTCCCGAAGGGAGCAGCTGTCCACGCTGCCCAGTCGCCAGCTACCAGCCACCTGGGGCCCGTCTGCTCCTTTGCTCCAGAGGCGTTGCTCCCGTAGACGCTCAAGCGCAGCAGTAGGTGTGAGCACGCAGGTGATATTGCTATAGCACGAACACGTGAGCGGCAGATCGCGACTCCAACCTGTCTGATGCACCTGCGTCGAGTTCACTGAAATACTGGCAAATGAAGATGTGGGGAGGTCGGGTGTGGACAGGGCCTTCCGGGGAGGTCGACCTCCTGCTGGACCAATGTGCTCATGGACACAGCAGGGACCCAACCAGACGCTTCTGTACTTGCCCCTAAGTGGGGGACCCAGGAGAAAATCCAGAACAGATGCGTAGACACAGGAGGCCCCAGTGAACGCCAGTGAGGAGTGTGTGGATGGGCAGGAGCGGGGACGAGGGAGGGAGGAAATCCAGACCATGAAAGTTCAGGCCAAAGCTCCCCTGGGGCTCGGCTCTGGCATGGCTTCCCTCCAGAGCATCTGCCTGTCCTTCTGGATCCACCTGCTGCTCGCTGCTGTCACTGCGTCCTGTTCTTCAGTTCTGTGCTGAGGGAGACAAGGAGCCGGCCGCCCTAGGGTGACAGCAGGCCCAGCCCTCTCACCGTGAACGCGAACAAACGGAGCGCGACGGCCGACCCGGGGTGCGCTAGGCACAGTGTGGCGCTGGCCAGGCCGAGTCTGGCCGAGATCCCGAGTTGGATCCTGCTGCCTGGACCTCTCTGGCCTGTCAGCTCCTCGTCTGGGAAGGCATGGTGCTGGACCGGCTCTGCGGCTCGCACCTGCACCAGAGGGAGGATGAACAGCAGCCGCCCAGGCACCTCCAGGGCCAGCCATGCCTGGCTCTGCTCAGATGGCCTCGAGGCCCCCCTCCCTGCACAGGGAGGCAGGGGCTGACTCTGTGCTGTGCCACACAGCAGGAGACCTGATGCAGGAGAGGAGGGGGCTGCTGGGAGCTGGACAGGAACCCAGGACCAGCATCCGTCCTCCGAGCCGGCCTCAACTGTGCGTGCCAACCCCACGCTCTCCTGCCTTCTACCTGGACCACAGCTGCTTCTGCCAAGCCTGGGCCGACCCGCTGGGCGTCAGGAGCCTGACATGGTGTTGGTCTGTGAAGGTCAACTCTGGCCTCCTCTAAACCACCTGGCATGTGAGAAAGATCTGATGACAGCTTGCACCCGGACCATCAGATCATCTTCATTCCTCATCCCAAACGAGCGCCCAGATCTTCCTCTCCTGCCGAAATCACACCTCAGAACCCCTGGCCCGAGTCCAGACGTGTGCTGCAGAAAGCAAAGAGCCGAGGTTCCAGAGGAAGCAATTATGCCACGGTGATCCATAAAATGAATTAACGATTAATCCTCCATAATCCGTCGTCTTCCTTGGCAAAACTGCGTGTGAGACTTGGCAGCAGCTCTCCCTCACGTCTCTGTCACCTCAGGAGACAAAGGCAAAACGCCACATGGAAACAGGTGTGGCCGGATTGGATCACTTGCACCTTTCTGGGGGACTGATGTCCCCTGCTTGTTCTGGTGGACAGTTGAGGGAGAGGGACGCTAACTGAGGCACTACACGTCCATTGGCGCCATGCTCCCATCCCCCAGTGAGGGGTGGGACCGTCCTGGTGGTACCAACAGAGGTTATGGGGTCTGCCCCGGGCCTCCCACATGCCCCACGCTGGAGCCATGAGCCAGGCCCTCAGAGGGGACCCGGCCCTGCAGGTCTCAGTGCTGCAGACCCCTAAGCAGCCATTCATGTGTCAACAGTCTTAAGTGACACCGCCAGCCACTTCTGGCTCCTACGCAGACCAGGCGGCCGGTCACTGGGGGAACAGGAAAGCAGGAGTCACCTGCAATCTGCAGGTGGACAGGAGGTGCAGAGGGAGGCCACTTACCACACAGCCCGTAGGACAGGCGCGCGGTCCCCCGCCCGAGCCCTCCCCAGTCCGGGGGTGGGGTGCACAGCTCAAGCTGCCTGGACTCCAAGTCCGTGGGCAGCACCCGCTCCCCAGGCCATGGTGCCAGCATCCCGGTCAGGCCCCGGGACGTGGCTCCAAGCGCTGGCACTGCCCGGCCTCTCCGGGCAAGTTCATCCTGCGCTGCAGAGAATCGTTGGACCCCTCTTTCTGCATCTGGATCCCACCTGACACCAACCCCGCTACGGCGGGGACTCCGGCCGCCCCACCGTCCAGGACGTCGAAGAGAAGCCGGTCCCGGAGGTGCTGAGCCAACTTCGCTTCTCTCTGGTCACAGGACCAGGAAGGGCCTGAGACCCAGACTCCCCGCTGCCGCCCAGTCTTTCTATTGCTTGCAGAAGAGCGCATCACAAGACAGAGGCCTGGGAGAGGAGGGAGGTCCCCAGGAGAGGAGGGAAGTCCCCGGGAGAGGAGGGATTTCCCCGGGAGAGGAGGGAAGTCCCCGGGAGAGAGGGAAGTCCCCAGGAGAGGAGGGAAGTCCCCGGGAGAGAGGGAAGTCCCCGGGAGAGGAGGGAGGTCCCCGGGAGAGGAGGGAGGTCGGTCCCCGGGAGAGGAGGGAAGTCCCCGGGAGAGGAGGATACCACCAATGTAGGAGGCCACCACCACTGTAGGAGGCCACCACCACTGTAGGAGGACACCACCAATGTAGGAGGCCACCACCACTGTAGGAGGTCACCACCACTGTAGGAGGCCACCACCACTGTAGGAGGCCACCACCACTGCAGGTCACCACCACTGCAGGAGGTCACCACCACAGGCAGGAGGTCACCACCACAGGCAGGAGGTCACCATCACTGCAGGAGGTCACCACCACTGTAGGAGGTCACCACCACAGGCAGAGGAGGTCACCATCACTGCAGGAGGTCACCACCACTGTAGGAGGTCACCACCACTGTAGGAGGTCACCACACTGTAGGAGGTCACCACCACAGGCAGGAGGTCACCATCACTGCAGGAGGTCACCACCACTGTAGGAGGTCACCACCACTGCAGGAGGTCACCACCACTGTAGGAGGTCACCACTGTAGGAGGTCACCACCACTGCAGGAGGTCACCACCACGGCAGGAGGTCACCACCACTGTAAGAGGTCACCACCACTGCAGGAGGTCACCACCACGGCAGGAGTTCACCACCACGGCAGGAGGTCACCACCACTGCAGGAGGTCACCACCACTGTAGGAGGTCACCACTGTAGGAGGTCACCACCACTGCAGGAGGTCACCACCACTGTAGGAGGTCACCACTGTAGGAAGCCAACACCACTGCAGGAGGTCACCACCATGGCAGGAGGCCACCACCACGGCAGGAGGCCACCACCATGGACAGGAGGCAGTGGCCTCCAGCAGGCCTGGGACGGGACGAGGCGCATCTGAGACTGGACTGGGATTTTCCACAGGTTCCTACAGGTTCTTAGTGGAAACGCCCACTAGCACATCACCAGAGGCCAGACAGCCATGCTCTGGTGGGGAGGGCGCAGCACCAGAGCCTCGGGAGGGACAGGAGACCCGCAGGACCAGAGCAGGCCGCAAAGGGAGAGCAGAAGAAACCAAGGCCACAGGGTCCTTGCACACGGGGAACAAGGGTCTGTGTGAGCCGCTAACAGGCAGGAGTCCGAGGCACTGCGGAGGGAGAGGAGACGGTGGTGACAGAGCAAGGCAGAGCTCACAGGCCATGCCGCAGAAGGCGCCAAGGTGCTAGCCACTGTCCATTCCTGGCCCTGCTTCTGATTCAACTTCTGCTTCTTCTCAACCAAATGGACTTCCAACCAGCTGGTGATCCTTACCATCTTCTGTCTCCAATTTCCCCACTTAGTCTGCTCCTAAAAGTGTCTTTCAAGAAAATAAAGCAAAGCTCTGGTTCTCATGGAAAGCCATGCCTGAGGCTCACACGCACAACCGTGCAGATTCTGTATGTATGCACATAAATAAGAATCATAGAACTACATTTGCTTTAAAGTCCCATAAATTTCATTTAATTGGTGCTTCTAAATTACAATTCAATTTGTCAATTTGTGTCCTTTTTTTTAAAATAACAAGTCTATATAAAGACAGTGCCTGCTTCCTACACACCAGGAGTGAACCTTCACATTCCCTCTGGAGAAGTGCACCCCAAGCCCGACCACAGTACGGTGCCGGGCAGCTCGGCTGGAGCTCCTCTGGGCTGGGCTGGGCAGGCCCACTGCCTCCATCAGTCTGGGGACATGTCCTGAACAGCTTGGCCCTCCTCAACCAGCCTCTTCCAGGACAGAGGGGGTGGGAGGCTGCGGAGCTGTCTGAGGTGCTTAAGGTCAAAGGCTTTATCTACGCAGCCATCGAGTCCCCTCCCAGAGCACTGCCTGCCCAGGACAGGCCGTCGGCAGGCCCAGCCTGAGCAGCAAGCAGGGCAAGACAGGCCCTCGGCAGGCCCAGCCTGAGCGGCAGGCAGGAGGGCCACGCCGGGCGTGCCCAACACATCTTAGTGACACCATCTTGCTGGACATTTATCTCTGCTTGCAGCTAGAGTCCCAGGCCTCCTACTGAGCAGCACAGACTGCACCCGCTCTCTCCAGGGCACCTTCTGGAATATTTTGGGACAGTAGCAGAACAAGAGTGGCACCTTCTGTTCTGGGGTTCGCCTCCCCTGCCCCACCCACACCCAGCTCCGCACCCTCCAGCACAGCAGCCAGTGCACGCAGGGCCGTTGGAACCAACGCTGAACTCAACAAGTTGAAAACTCAGCTCCTGAGACGCAATCGCCACAGTGCCGGAGCTCAAGGCTGGCACAGCGGGCAGCGCGGATTCCAGAACATCTGACCCTGCAGGAAATTCTGCCGCAGCCTGGAAGGGGCGCAAGGCTGTGCTTGGCAGACTTGCTGTCACACCCAGGACCTGTTCTGAGGCCTTTGCACCTCGACCCCAGGAGGCCCTCCCGCAGCCCACGCCCTCCAGCTGCGTCCCAGGCACCTGGCACTGAAGCCCCTCTGACCTGGCATCCCAGGTCCTCCGGGAAGACGCCAGCCCGTGGGGCCGAGACGGCTTCAGACAGCAAACACCGCACATCGGTGACCTCACGATGCTGTTCACAAGAGACCGGGGCACAGAGGCACGCCTGCGATCCCTGCTGCTCGGGAGGCTGAAGCAGCAGGATTGCAAGTTCAAGGTCAGCAGCTGAAAAGTCTGGGGACGTAGCTCTGTGGTGAGTTCTTGCCCAGCAAACAGGAAGCCCCGGGTTCAATTCCTGATCAATCGTGGAAAAAAGAAAAAAAAAAAAAATAAAGACAATTAACTCACAAATGGTGTCATGATACCCTCCCAGAAGAAAAATCAGGGACATGCAGAATGCACACCCATGAAGGAGCAGCTGTGTAAACGGCTGCACAGGGCAGGCGGGCCGGGCCAGGCAGTGAACGAGAGCAGCGTGGACAGCATGTGCTCAGGCCTGAGACCAGTCAGTGGAGATCGTGCGCTGCACCCAGCTGTGCACGCGGCCCAGGCTCAGGATGTACACACCAAGGCAGTGCCAAGGCAGCAGCCAGGGGCAGAGCTGAAGGGCAACGCAGCTCCCGCCGACCAATCCGCTGCCTGATCCGCTGCCCATGGTGAGTGCCACTCAGGTCAGCAGTCCGTCGTTCCTGCTCCCATCTGGATGGAGACGCAGTGGGTGTCCAGCATCTCCCAGGTGGCGGAGGGCGGACACCTCGCTCCTCGCAGTGTCTGGGGAGGTGGTTTCAGAGGAGGCCTTTTCTCTTTTCCTAATTGCACTTTCACTTTTTCAGAACTTGTATATGGTCAGCGGGGCTGCCCAGAGGCAGTATGGCCCTGTGCGGTCACCCTGCATCGCTGACCAGGTGCAGTCTGACCGACTGATGACACGGTCCCCAGCCCCCCGCAGAGCACACCGACACAGGCACCATGCCCGGCTGGGCCTCAAGTACCCAGGGCCTCAGAGTGGACCCTCGCACAGCAAGGCACCGGGCACAGGCCGTCCTGCAACAGTGGTCTACCCGATGCTCTGACCAGATCCCTCGCCGCTGGGAAACCTGCATGCTTTTCTCTTTCCCAACCTTTCCCTGACCTTGTCCCTGATCTTCTTTCCCTAAACTCCTCCTCCCTGATCTTATTCCCTCTGGTTCCCTCTGTAAAAGCCCCGTTCCTGCTGATGGGCGGGATCTCAGCCTTTGGGACAAGAGTCCCTGTGTTCTCCTTTGCTGGCAAAGCAAGGAACCTTCTTTTCCTTTCTCTCAAGACCGTGGCCTCATCATTGGATTGGCCTCAAGGATGAGGACCGAGTTCTCAGTTACAGCCCTGCTTCTCAGAGGGTCCACTGCTCAGTCTCCTGTGGAGGCCACCTCCAGTGGGCCCTCGTCTGCCACCTGACTCAGGAGCTTGGAGGGGACAGGGGGCAGAGGTCAGGCAGACAGGGAGGGGGACGCACACCCAGTAGGGGGCAGGGGACCAAGGGAACCCTCTGCAGAAGGATGTTCAGGGCTGACCTGCCGGGCACAGCCGCCCCTGCGAGACAGCAGCCACCAGCAGCCTGCAGACGGGAGGGTCAGGGGCTCTGCCGGGTGCTCTGCTCCGTGGCCGCCAGTCCCAGCCCTCCTGCCAGCACCCGCGTTCCTGTAATCAGGCTGCCTCTGGAAAGCTCACAAACCCGCTTTTAACACGGAGTCAGGAAACAGCCATCTGTGGTCGACGTCCATTTTCCTACTCAGGAAGGACAAACCTCGGACGCTCTTAGTGTGAGATAAAGCAAGTGCCGCCGAGCATCTCCCTGCAGAAGGTCAGCCGGCCCTCAGGTGCGGCCGAGGGGCAGGAGAGGCAGGGAGCCCGCAGGTCCCATCGCCACTGCAAGGCCGTCCTCCGTCCTGACCGGATCTCCACTCGTCCCGGAAGGCTGAAACCTAAGATCCACGTCAGGAGTCGCCTCTGCCCAGTCTCACCCGCGCTGGGACAAAAGCCAGACTTCTGAACGTCGCTTGCCAACGGGGTTACGATTTCAGATGCACACGACGTGGGAGTGGACGCCACGTTTCCCTGGCCGACATGGATGTCAGGGGAGCAGGCAGCAGAGGTGGCACAGTATGTGGAGTGGATGCCACGTTTCCCTGGCCAACGTGGACGTCAGGGGGAGCAGGCAGCAGAGGTGGCACAGTACATAGGGTGGATGCCACGTTTCCCTGGGCAACGTGGATGTCAGGGGGAGCAGGCAGCAGAGGTGGCACAGTACGTGGAGTGGATGCCACGTTTCCCTGGCCGACAGGGATGTCAGGGGAGCAGGCAGCAGAGGCTGCCACGGCCAGGAGCAGCCACGCTGCCTCCACCTTCACCCCACAGCCACATGGTGCTTGTTCTAGAAGTTTCATCCACAGAGAAGCCCCTCCTGCTCTAAAAGAAACTGAGGGACGTCATCAGCATCAGTTTTTCATACACAGCGCTGAGCCGACCACATCTAATCTGTACCTGGGCTCAGTCAGTTCAACGGACCTTCAGACGGGCCCACCGTGCACGGTGAGGCGCCCATCCGATCAGATAGCCCCGCTCAGGAAACCCTGCACCTGGACACGAGCTCTCTGGAAAGGGGTTACGCCCAGTGTGGCCGCGGTCAGCAGGTCAGCACCCTGAGGGGCCTGCGGACTGTAGAAACCCTCGGGCCCGCACCAGACCGCTCAATTAGAAACCCCAGGCAGACCAGTCCAGCAAGCCCCACAGGTGGCTCTCGGCACCTGTGTGAGTGACAATGTCAAAAATGGCAACAGCACTAGAATTTGGGTACAAGTGTACCCAAGACCGATGATATGAGAGAGATTTGAAAAAGTAACAAAATCCAGAACTTACTGAGGCC
Source organism: Sciurus vulgaris (assembly GCF_902686455.1). Lineage (NCBI taxonomy): Eukaryota > Metazoa > Chordata > Mammalia > Rodentia > Sciuridae > Sciurus > Sciurus vulgaris. The sequence continues at coordinate 23,617,161 of NC_136480.1, read as the reverse complement.
AAAAAAAAAAAAAAAAAAATCACCATTCGCCCGCCTGCGTCCACCTGCCCTCGCCTCACTTCCAGTAACGAAGGCTATGAGGCTCGCTCCCGCTTGCCAGGTCCTGACCGTCCACGCCGTGGTGCAGAGACACGTGCGCACCTGACCAGTCTGGGCTCACCCCTGGGGTCTGGAGCCTCTGGGAGCTCGGGGTAAGTACACCAGGCTCCAGACAGCTGCAGATCCGCCCCCAGGAAGCCTGCTGGGCCCTCACTCCAGGCCGAGGAAGCGCTTCCTCCCTGACTGGAACTTTGCAGGACGGTGAGGCTGTGAGACGTGAGGACGCTGCCCGGAGACCCCTGCTGTCCAGGGAGCGCTCCCCAGGCAGCGGCCAGCGGCCAGGGAAGAGCCGGGGCTCCTGCTCCCGACTCCGACTCCTGCGTAAAGCGCAGGCTGTGTTGCGCGTCCCTCTCCAACGATGAGGAGACCTGCACTGCGCGCTCCGACTTGGGATCCTGGGCCACCCCCTCCGAGGAGGCTTGTGGCAGGTCTTCAGAGCCGGCCAGGGCGGCGCCCGACACCTGTGTGCAGACACCAACTTCAGGAGCATCTAAATGTCCTCCTGATGCTCCTCCTTGTGTCAATCAGAGCCATCTCCGCTGAGTAGCCACGGTGAAGAAACAGAACTGAGGGACTGTTGAGTCCACGGGGACTGGACGTGACCTCCCCTGCCACATGCCATAAGCTGCTCGGTGGGACGGTGCCCACGTCCTCTGCCTGATGCCTCTGGAGAGCAGACGCCACTGCTGCTGGACCCTGCCCAGCGCCCGTCTTGACCCTGATGATCTCATCCTGCTCTCGTGACCCGCACTCCCGGACCCCAGGGGCAGCAGGTTTCCCAGGCCGGGCGGCGTGCTGAGTGACCGCCAGAGCGCTGATGGAAGGGGGTCCACGGCAGCGGCTGACCCTCGGGAGCCCTCCCACCAGTCCCTCCAGGGCGGTGAGGGCTTTCACAGCCGCCCCCGGGACAGGCAGAGGGTCGCTCCCCTATCTCCTGCCAGCCTCGGCCGCACACCAGGGTCTGGCCAGCCTGTCTCCATGGGGAAGAATGGGTGGTCCCCGAGAGCTTGGCTCTGGACCAAGCCTGGCGCACCCCACGTCCTCAGTCTGTGCTGTTCAGAGGGGACGGGTCATCGTGGTCACCATTGGACTTGGGGGCGGTTTCCATGATGGCGCATACACAGGACCCGTGGGGGAATCTGCGTGCTGAGGAAACAGCTGGCGCTCCCCCAACATGCCAGACGGGGCTTGTGAGACCAGAGACTGCACTCCTGGGCACAACCCAAGAGAATCCCAAGCAAGGACTTGGTCAGACACAGTCCACCCTCGTTCTGAACTCCATGATAGGCAACAGCCGGAAGGGGAAACAGCCGCTGAGGACAGGAGGCACCTGGGTGAGCTGGCCTCGCAGGGGCGTCGGGAGCTCTGGCACACGCCCCAGGGCCTGGGCCCCGCATCATGGGGTGGACGTGGCCCGACTCAGCTAACGTGGGGCTCCTGGACTGGCGACCCTGAGAGGCCAGGCAGAGGGTGGGCGTGGCCCCGGGGGCTGTGAAGGAGCGGGGGAATCCGATTTCTGGAAGGGCTCTGTGTGCAAATTAATGCCACCGAAATGCACACTTGGATAGGGCTAAAGGGTGAGCTGGGTTACTTGTATGTTATCAAGAATTTTTAAAAGTACTCAGCACAAGTACTCAGCACACTACCAGGCAACATCCTCACGCAGCCAGTGACAGCTGCTGCTGCTGCTGTCGCTCTTGAAAACTCAATAAGGAAACATTCAACAAATACCCTGAGCACTGCAGGGCCCAGGGGAGGCTGGCCCCGCCAGGGAGGCCGAGTCTGCCCCTCCCCTGAGCCTGGACTGAGCGGCTGCTCCCAGTCCAGCCAGGGGCTTGCAGCACACAGGACAAGCCGGTTCTGGGACTGCTCTGGGCTGTCCTACCACGCGGCACAGCCTGAACCCTGAGTGGACCCTGGTGGGCACCACGGGACAGAAGACGATGGAGACGATGAACTGAAAGCTCAGAAAAAGGCAGACGACCAGCAAGAAGGACCTGATCCAGGAACACAGGTGAAGGACACGGCATGAGCAGGAGTGTCACCTAACTGATCCAGGAACAGGGTGAAGGACACGGCCTGGGCAGGGGCGTCACCTAACTGGTCCAGGAACAGGGTGAAGGACACGGCCTGGGCAGGAGCGTCACCTAACTGATCCAGGAACAGGGTGAAGGACACGGCCTGAGCAGGAGTGTCACCTAACTGATCCAGGAACAGGGTGAAGGACACGGCCTGAGCAGGAGTGTCACCTAACTGATCCAGGAACAGGGTGAAGGACACAGCCTGGGCAGGAGTGTCACCTAACTAGTCCAGGAACAGGGTGAAGGACACGGCCTGGGCAGGGGCGTCACCTAACTGGTCCAGGAACAGGGTGAAGGACACGGCCTAGGCAGGAGCGCCTCTTCCAGTCCTGAAGGTGCAGGGGGCCCAATGCTGGTCTCGCCATCTAGCTGCCTCGGAACAGCTGCCAATGAGTTAAACATGCCCAGCACGGTGGCCTCAGTGACTCCCCATCCTTTCTAGAACATGCTCCATTTTCTCCTTTCTTTGGGCCTTTAAGCACACAAAAAGGCTTTCAGACTAATTAAATTCTTAAATTTGACACCGATTTTTTAAAAAGTAAAACTAAAAGATTTACATCAAGACTGACACAAGAAATTTTCTGCCTTTGGTAAGCCGGAATGTATCACAAAGAAACCCTCAAAATCGCCTCACTATCAGGCACCTATCATCCGCCATTTGCCTGCCTCTTGCGTGTCCACTGCCTGCCTTACACCTATCCATCACCTACCGCATAAGGTTCACCTCCCGATCATCCGACAACAGTCAGCAAACTGATTGCCAACCACTAGTGGAGCACCAGCTGCCTGCTGTTGCCTGAAGTTCACTGTCACAGTACCTGCAGGTTTGATTACATGTGGCTGCCGCCATTTTGAGACAACAGCCAGGCCCTGTAGGACCTCTAGCCGGACTGACTGAGCCCCGTCTCCAGGATCCTTCTGCCTGACCAATCATCCCCTGCCTCCGGGGCCCTCACATCAACTGACTGCTCCCTGCCGCCAGGACCCCCAGACCAACTGACTGCACCCTATCACCAGGACCCCAGACCAACTAATTGCACCTGGCCTCCAGGATCCCGCAACCACACCAAACATACCTGACCTCTAGGACCCCTGCCTGACCAACCGCATCCTGCCTCCAGGACCGCCAGCTGACCACAACCACCCCTGAGCTGCAGCTCCCCATTTGCCAACACATTTGGAAGCCAGAGCGGCCATCTTGGATAATCCTGGAAGCCATAGCTCTGATCTTTGGTGGGGCAAATCCCATCCTGAGATGCCTGCTGGAGACCTGAAGCTCATTGTCAGAAAAGGTTTTGGAAACCTATAGGGCCACTATAAGCATATAGGGGGAAATCTGCATACCCAGATCTGCACTGCTAGAGGGGAAGATACATGAACAACATGAAAAAACAAGGGAAGAAAATGATCCAAACAAATCTTGATTCTATAGTAATAGAATCCAATGACAGTATGTTAGAAGAAATGTCAGAAAAGGACTTCAGATTATACATGATTAAGATGATTCGTGAAGCAAAGGATGAGATAAGAGAGCAAATGCAGGCAATGAATTATAATACCAATAAGCTGAAAGAGCACCTGCAGGAAGCAAAAGATCATTTCAACAAAGAGATAGAGATTCTCAACAAAAAACCAAATGGAAATCCTTGAAATGAAGGAAACAATAAACCAAATAAAAAACTCAAAGGAAAGCATCACCAACAGACTAGACCACTTGGTAGACAGGACTTCAAACAATGAAGACAAAATATTTAATCTTGAAAATAAAGTGGCCCAAATAGAGAAGATGGTAAGAAATCATGAACAGAATCTCCAAGAACTATGGGACATCATGAAAAGACCAAATTTAAGAATTACTGGGATTGAGGAAGGCACAGAGATATACCCAAAGGAATGAACAACCTATTCAATGAAATAATATCAGAAAATTTCCCAAACCTGAAGAATGAAATGGAAAATCAATTACAAGAGGCTTACAGAACACCAAATGCACAAAATCACAACAGGTCCACACCAAGGCACATTATAATGAAAATGCCTACCATTGAAAATAAAGATAGGATTTTGAAGGCTGCAAGAGAAAAGCATCAGATTACATATAGGGGGAGATCAATACAGATAGCAGCTGACTTCTCAACCCAGACTCTAAAAGCTAGAAGGGCCTGGAACAACATATTTCAAGCTCTGAAAGAACATGGTCGCCAACCAAGAATCCTATACCCAGCAAAACCAATCTTCAGATTTGAAGATGAAATAAAATCCTTCCATGATAAACAAAAGTTAAAAGAATTTACAAATAGAAAGCCTGCACTACAGAATGTTCTCAACAAAATATTCCATGAGGAGGAAGTGAAAAACAACAATGAAGGTCAGCAAAGGGAGGAACTACCTTAGAGAAAAACCACTCAAAGGAGAAATCAAGCCAACTTAAAAACCAAAAATAAGCCAAATGACTGGGAATACAAATCATATCTCAATAATAACCCTGAATGTTAATGGCCTAAACTCATCAGTCAAAAGACACAGACTGGCAGAATGGATTAAAAAGAAAGACCAACAATATGCTGCCTGCAAGAGACTCATCTCATAGAAAAAGACATCCACAGACTAAAGGTGAAAGGATGGGGAAAAACCTACCACACACATGGACTCCATAAGAAAGCGGGGGTTTCCATCCTTATATCAGATAAAGTGGACTACAAGCCAAAGTTAGTCAGAAGGGATAAAGAAGGACATTTCATACTGCTTAAGGGAACCATAAATCAGGAAGACATAATGATAGTAAATATTTATGCCCCAAACAATGGTGCATCCCTGTACATCAAACAAATCCTTCTCAATTTCAAAAATCACATAGACCACAACACAATAATTCTGGGTGACTTTAACACACCGCTGTCACCACTAGATAGATCTTCCAAACAAATTCCAAAGAAACCATGGAACTCAATAACACAATCAATAACCTAGACTTAATAGACATATATAGAATATTCCATCCATCAACGAGTGAATTCACTTTCTTCTCAGCAGCACATGGAACCTTCTCAAAAATAGACCATATGTTATGCCACAAAGCAGCCCTTAGGAAATGCAAAAAAATAGAGATACTGCCTTGTGTTCTATCAGATCATAATGGACTGAGAGTAGAAATCAATGACAAAATAAAAACAGAAATTACTCCAACACCTGGAGAATAAATAATATGCTATTGAATGAAACATGGGTAACAGAAAACATCAGGGAGGAGATAAAAAAAATTCTTAGAGGTCAATGAGAACAATGATACAACATATAGAAATCTGTGGTATACTATGAAAGCGGTACTAAGAGGAAAATTCATTGCATGGAGCGCATTCAAGAAAAGAATGAAAAGTCAACTACTAAATGACCTAACATTACAGCTCAAAGCCCTAGAAAAAGAAGAACAGAATAACAGCAAAAGTAGTAGAAGACAGGAAATAATTAAAATCAGAGCTGAAATCAATGAAATTGAAACAAAAAGAAACAATTCAAAAACTGACCAAAACAAAAGTTGGTTCTTTGAAAAGTAAACAAAATAGACAAACCCTTAGCCACACCAACAGAGGAGAGAGAAAACTCAAATTACTAAAATTCGTGATGAAAAAGGGAATATCACAACAGACACCACTGAGATACAGAACATAATAAGAAGCTACTTTGAAAATCTGTATTCCAACAAAATAGAAACTACCGAAGACATTGACAAATTTCTAGAGACATATGCTCCTCCCAAACTGAACCAGGAGGACATACACGATTTAAACAGATCAATAAAAACCTACCATCCAAGAAAAGCCCAGGACCAGATGGATTCTCAGCCGAGTTCTACAAGACCTTCAAAGAAGAACTCATTCCAATACTTCTCAAAGTATTCCAGAAAATAGAAAAGGAGGGTACCCTACCAAACTCATTCTATGAAGCTACTATCACCCTCATACCCAAACCGGGAAAAAACACATCAAGGAAATAAAATTTTAGACCAATATCCTTGATGAATATAGATGCAAAGCTCCTTAACAAAATATTGGCAAACCATATCCAAAAACATATTAAGAAAATTGTGTACCACGATCAAGTGGGGTTCATCCCTGGAATGCAAGGATGGTTTAACAGCCATAAATCAATAAACGTAATCCATCACGTCAATAGACTTAAGGATAAGAATCATATGGTTATTTCAACTGACGCAGAAAAAGCGTTCAACAAAATAAAACGCTCCTTCCTGCTCAAAACACTAGAAAAAATAGGGATAGTAGGAACATACCTGAACATTGTAAAGGCTATTTATGCTAAGCCCATGGTCAACATCACTCTTAATGGAGAAAAACTGAAACCATTCCCTTTAAAAACGGGAACAAGACAGGGATGTCCTCTTTCACCACTTCTATTCAACATTGTCCTCGAAACTCTAGCCAGAGCAATTAGGTAGACTAAAGAAATTAAAGGGATACGAATAGGAAAAGAGGAACTTAAGCTGTCACTATTTGCGGATGACATGTTTCTATATTTAGAGGATCCAAAAACCTCCTCCAGAAAACTTCTAGACCTCATTAATGAATTCAGCAAAATAGGCTATAAAAACAACACGCATAAATCTAAAGCATTTTTATACACAAGCGATGAAACAGCTGAAAGGGAAATGAGGAAAACAACTCCATTTGCAATAGCTTCAACAAAAATAAAATAAAATACTTGGGAATCAATCTAACCAAAGAGGTGAAAGATCTCTACAATGAATACTAAAAAACATTGAAGAAAGAAATTGAGGAAGACCTTAGAAGATGGAAAGATCTCCCATGTTCTTGGATAGGCAGAATTAATATTGTCAAAATGGCCATACTACCAAAAGTGCTATACAGATTCAATGCAATTCCAATTAAAATCCTAATGATGTACCTCACAGAAATAGAGCAAGCAGTCATGAAATTCATCTGGAAGAATAAGAAACCCAGAATAGCTAAAGCAATCCTTAGCAGGAAGAGTGAAACAGGGGGTATCGCAATACCAGAACTTCAACTATACTACAAAGCAATAGTAACAAAAATGGCATGGTATTGGCACCAAAATAGACAGGTAGATCAATGGTACAGAACAGAGGACATGGACACAAACCCAAATAAATACAATTTTCTCATACTAGACAAAGGTGCTAAAAAATATGCAATGGAGAAAAGATAGCCTCTTCAACAAATGGTGCTGGGAAAACTGGAAATCCATATACAACAGAATGAAACTAAACCCCTATCTCTCACCCTGCACAAAACTCAACTCACAATGGATCAAGGACCTTGAAATCAGACCAGAGACCCTGCATCTTATAGAAGAAAAAGTAGATCCAAATCTTCAATGTGTCGGCTTAGGATCAGACTTCCTTAACAGGACTCCCATAGCACAAGAAATAAAAGCAAGAATCAATAACTGGGACAGATTCAAACTAAATAGCTTTCTCTCAGCAAAGGAAACTATCAGAGTGGCAGAAAATCTTTGCCACTCATAATTCAGATAAAGCACTAATTTCCAGAATATATAAAGAACTCAAAAAACTCTACACCAAGAATACAAATAACCTAATCAACAAATGGGCTAAGGAAATGAACAGGCTCTTCACTGAAGATCTGCAAGCAATCAACAAACATATGAAAAAATGTTCAACAGCTCTAGTAATAAGAGAAATGCAAATTAAAACTACCCTAAGATTCCATCTCACCCCAATTAGAACAGCGATTATCAAGAACACAAGCAACAACAGGTGTTGGCGAGGATGTGGGGAGAAAGGTACACTCATACATTGCTGGTGGGACTGCAAATTAGTGCAGCCACTCTGGAAAGCAATGTGGAGATTCCTTAAAAACTTGGAATGGACCTACCATTCGACCCAGCTATCCCACTCCTTGGTCTATACCCAAAGGACTTAAAATCAGCATACTACAGAGATACAGCCACATCAATGTTCATAGCTGCTCAATTCACAATAGCCAGACTATGGAACCAACCTAGATGCCCTTCAATTGATGAATGGATAAAGAAACTGTGGTATATATATATATACACAATGGAATATTACTCAGCCATAAAGAAGAATAAAATCATGGCATTTGCTGGTAAATGGATGAAGTTGAAAAATATCATGCTAAGTGAAATAGGCCAAACCCAAAAAACCAAAGGCCGAATGTTTTCTCTGATACGTGCATGACAATATATAACGATGCAGGGTGATGGGGGGAGAGAAGAATGAAGGAACTTTGGATGGTGTAGAGGAAAATGGGGTGTGGGGAGTGGAAATGGAAAAACAGAATGAAACAGACAGTACTACCCTGTACACGTATGATTACATGAAAGGTGTGACTCTACATTGTGCACAACCATAGAAATGAAGCATTGTACCGCATTTGTGTACAGTGCATCAAAATGTGTCTGTAAAAATAAAAAACATTTTAATAAAAGAAAATGACCCATTGCCTTGTAGCTCAAAATGAGCTCACAGCACTTACAGAACCATGTTGTGTCCCCTGTGCCGTTCATTTTAAAATAGTGTTGCCAGGTGCGGTGGCCACGCCTGACTTCCCAGCAACTTGGGAGGCCGAGGCAGGAGGATAGCAAGTTCAAAGCAGCCCCAGCAACTTAGTGAGGCCCTAAGCAGCTTGGCGAGACCCTGCCTCAAAACATAAAAAGGGCTGGGGTGTGGCTCAGTGGTAAAGTCCCCCTGGTTCAATCCCTGCACCACCATCCCTGCAAAAAGCGTCTAAATAGGATATTTTATTCTCCTACACTAACCACAGTACCATCTCGTAAAAGTAAACAAATTGTCCATGTCTTCGTGATCTTGTTAAATAGAACGTCTTCTTTTTGTCATTTCATTAAGGAGAACTCCTAAAGTCCCAGCTACCATTCTTCCGAGTTAAAATCATCTATGCTTATGCTAATGGCTCGCTACTGAGAGCGCCTGGCATCTTCTGAATTAAGGAGAGTGAGTGCAACAGAGCCCACGTTACCTTACTCACGGTGCTTTGAAAACCGGAAGCTCGTCCACCCGGAGAAAGCCAGCTCCTCGCCAGAGCGTTCCCCCAGGCCGCCCTGCTCTACGCTGCAGGTCCAGCAAGGGTTGACCTGCGACCCTCTCTGCAACCCGGCCAGGACGCGTTCTAGTCCAGATTCAAAGCACTGGTTTTACAGCAACTGAAAGGCACAGAGTGCGAGGGAGGGGACTGTCCACCGTGAGTGACCCTCAGGCACTACCTGCAGCAGCTTCGCTGTCGCTCTAGCACCCGAGTCTCTGGACATGCAGCAAGGTCCACACAGCGCCCGACCCAGCCTCGGCCACCGAGCTCCCTGTAACAGGTTCTGTGGCGGCCACCAGGCCACCCTGGGCCAGCTGGGGCAGACGACAGCCACACAGCCCAGCATCCAGCCAGCCTGAGCCTGGACAGCAGCTGAGGCCCACGAGGCCCGTGCAGAGCGGGGCCGCCTCCTCCCCGCCTGCCAGCTCTTCCCTGCACAGGCGGCTGGTCGGGGTCAGGATTCCAGGGCTGCAGCCCAGCTCTTCCATCCGCGGTGGACTCGGGTCTCAGTGACTGCTGCTCTACCTTCTGGAAAGTGGAACTGAGGCACACTGCAGATCTAAGTCCCTGCAGCTCTGAGCCTCTCCCTAAGCCAGAACGGATAGGCATTTAGCTTTTGAAAAAAAAAAATCTTGGGCCTTGCTAGAAAGCTCAGCCATCGACCTGCATGAGTGTGGGTGTCTGAGTCTGCAGGTGGAGGCTCAAGGCTGCTGGGGACAACCCCTGGGCTAAGAACAGGAGATGAAGACCCCCGAGCCAGGCTTAGGCCCTATGCACACAGCAGACCTCCCGTCCCATGACAGGACTGGCTGTCTCTGGGAAGGCCACTGAGAGGTCAACAGGGAAGCCCAGGGGTAAGACGCTTCACCCAGGGGTCCGCCAGGCCGGGTCTCCCGAGTCCAGGAGCCTGTGCGTGAACAGCGCTGAAGACTGGCTCTCGGGGCAGCAGCGCTGGCAGGGCCTGGCCCACAGGCTCTCCTTCCCACCGAGGACCGGCTCTTGCTGAGCGGCAAGGACGCCCTTCCTTCCCAGAGGACTGACGGCAGAGCGGGCAGGAACGGGAAGGGGGACGAAATGCACAGAAGCCCTCAGCGCAGCGCGGACTCCCGCACTCTCCCACCGGAGCGGGAAGCGCCCAGCGCTCGCGCCCCCGCCAGACCCGGCTGACCTGCTTCCTCCCGCCGGTTCTAAGGGTCCGGCTCAGATCGGGGCAGGAGGCCCGCCAGTCCCAAGGAGCTCAGAGTGCGCCTGGCCTCCCTGGCCGCCGGGCACAAGGGCGGACCCGGGATCTCCCAGTGGCCGGCCTGAACCCTGAAAAGTGAAGCGGCAGCCGCCAGGCTGAGCCACAAGCCGGACTCGGAGCGCCACTTCCAACTTCGGGGAGCCCAGCGCGGAGCCCTCCGCCTCCCTGCCGCCCCCTTACTGGACCAGAGCCCTGGTCAGGTCAGACTGCGCACCAGGACGAGGAGGCGGGACCTCGGCAAGGAGAGGTCACCTCCGGGCTGGCCAAGAAGACAAGGCCCCCCGCGGCGCAGCGGAGACTGCTGGGCGGGGCGCTCGGGGTCCAGCAGGTGCACGTGGGTAACCAGGAGTCCAGCTGAGCACCGCGGGAGGGGCCGCCTCGGGCCGCGCTGATTGGCCGGGTGCCTGCACGCCGCCCGCGGTCCACGTGGCCGTGGGCCCCTGCTGCCTGCCGGCCCCAATCCCAGGTTCAGGGAAAGGTGCCCTAGTCTTAGTGGATATCTGACACCCCTAAGCCTGCTGGGAGAGGAACTTAAGGTTCAGCCAGCAGTTGAAAACAGCCCCCGCGCAAGACCCAAGGTGGTTTGCACGCAGGGTTCCTTAGGTACCCGGCTCTTAGAACAAGGTAACCAGCCCAGCTCGTGTGTAGTTTGCTTACTAAGGAAAGTAAACAGCATGCATATCAATAACCGAATTATCTCTTCCTTTAAAAACTTCTGAAACTAGTTATGGCTTTGACTCCCCAGCACCGCCCCCTCAACCGTACCAAATCCCCTTACCCTCTCCTCTTCTTCAAGGGAAGCAATACTTAAACAGTACTCCCTTTACAGAGCTTTCCTCATCTGATCCCATTTTACAGATTAGAAACGGAGGCATGGGAGGTTAAATAACCTGCTGGCCATTGCAAAGTTAATTAGTGATAAAGCTTATGTCTGACCCAGGATGCCTGCTTGGAGAATCCATGCTCTTTGGTATTGAGAGCATGGGTCAGCAGAATCATCCCCAGAGGCCATATTAGAACTGAGACATTGAGGCCCCACCCCAGAATCTTCCTTGTCATTGGGATGCCCAGATGGTTAGCATAGACATAAAGTGAAATGTGCTGCTCTAGGCTGGGGGTGGCTCAGGGTACAGGGTTGCCTAGCATGCATGCCTGAGGCCCTGCCTCGAATCCCACGCTGCAGACACAGACAGCACAGCTCACACTGTGTGCCACGCTGTTCTCTGTCCCTGCTTTGGCTCAGAGTCTCCTGGTCCTTCTACTGTGCAGTGCATGAAATCATGTGCCACCCTGCTCCTGGAACATGGCACAGCACCTTTGCCCTTTTTGCGCCCGACCCTCAATTGCCGGACGGCAGCCCCCTGCCACGGTGGGCCACACACGTGATGTCGTGTTTCACTGATTATTCAACGTTTTCTGTCCTTTACTCTTATCATCAGAATGGGGACTTTTCAGCCAGAGCCAGTCCTGTTCAGTTGTCACCAGTCTGAGGAAACTCAAGCATCAGACAGAGCCTCCATCTCTGAGCGGTCCTGGGAGACCGAGTGCTGAAACTCCGTGAAGGACGAGGCGAGATCCAGGCACAACTTGAGACCACGCCAGGAGAGTCCAGAGGGTTCGTCCGTTTGCTCAGTGACGGTAAAGGTGACTGTCCTGTTTCACAGCAGGTGTGGACATACACAGAAGTAAGCCCAACAGTAGTCTCCTTCCCGCGCACACGCTGGCAACTGCAGGACAAAGAATAAGTCAGAGTCCCTATGGACACGCCATCAGTGTCACAGAAAGCAGACAGGAAAAAGAAAACAGGAGAGCAGGTGGCTGCTGGAGAGGTGATGACCGTCACTGGAGAGGTTGGTCACGTCCCGCTGCAAAGGTCACACTGGATCAAAGACTTGGAGGAGGCTCGGGAGCAGGACCTTCAGAAGAGCGAGTCACTCCCCACTTTCCGATGGACTCCCCAGCATGGCTCCGGGTGCCTTCGAGAGCCCTGTGCTTCCTCCGTCCTGAAGTTTTCTGGTCCTAGTAAATGAACATTCCCTTATGCAAACGTAAGCCATTGCTTGGGCTCAGCCAATTCCGTGTTCTCCCGCCCTGGTGTCCAGTGTTGTTAGCGGCCAGCTGTGTCTCCTGGAAGATGACGTGTAGACACCCTGACCCCCAGCACACAGCGTGACCTTATTTGAAGACAGTCTTAAGGAAGTGGTCAATTTAAAATGAGGTCATTAGGGTGGTCTCTGGTCCAATATGACTCTGTCCTTATAAACAGGGGAAACTCGGAGACAGGCAGGCACTCAGGGAGACCTGTGTGAACATGCAGACAGACAGGCCGATGTGTCTGAAGGCAAGGAATGAGAGCTGGCCACAGGCCACCTCAGAAGGAACCGACCAGCCAGCACCTGAGCTCAGACTCCCAGCCTCCAGAGCGTGAGACAGGATTTCTGCTGTTTTAGCCACGCTGCTTCAGCACTCACAGGCAAGGGTGATACACTGAAGGACTTGCCTGGAAATTCCCAGGACCTGGTGCTTTTCCAGCGGCAGCAAGAAGCCGGAATGATCTGATGGCCTGAGACTGTCTCAGAAGATCACTATCCATAAATGGCAAGATATGAAGCAGGGGCGCCAAACAAGCCCTGGCCATTCAATCATCTCACCCCCCACCTTTGATCTAATGCCTGCTGTGTGCCCGGCTCGCTGCACAGTGACCAGTGCACAGCTGACTCCACGTATGGCTGTTGAACCATAGAGGACTCCACAGATGGAGGACAAGTAAGTTTAGGGCCAACGCTTGCCGGCAAGAGTACAGACTGGGCATGCAAGGGTGGGGGTAGCCAGCTGAGCAGGCAGGCCCTCAGAGCCTGGCAGGCCCAGGACCCAGCCACGAGCACCCACCCAGGGAAGCCCTCTGAGCAAGCATGTGCCAGCAGGCAGCTGCTCCTGTGAGCAAGCTTGCTGCCGCCACCCCACACACCCCTCCCTTCTCCCTCTGCCACCCGTGTGCATCCCGAGGGGCTGTGTCCTCAGTGTCTGTCTCCTTAAAGTGGGGTTCGAGCCCATTCCCCATGTAAGAACCTGTGGAGGTCACGGAAGCAGGGCTTCGCACGCAGAGCCTCTGGCGTGCCTCTGTCTGCAGGCAGCCGCCCACGTGGCCTGTGTGTTATTTTCCCAGCATAACATCCAGGGGACCCGCAGGCATTTCCCGGTGCTTAATCAGTAGGCTGATGACTGCCTGTGAAAGAACACTCTGGACCAACTCCTCTTATCCAGCAAAGCTGGGTCCTTTTGAACTCCGCATGCTCATGTGCTTGTAGGCTGGCGAGAAGGATGGCTGACATGAATGGAGGCTGCGCGTGGCTCCAGTGCCAAGTGCTCCCGTGTGTCCACGCTCGTGGCGCCACACGTGAATTCTCTCCCGCCACCTCCCCTTGCAGGTGAGAAGAGTGGGGCTCAGTGCCCACCCTTGCCTGGAGCCAGACTGTCAGGCGAGCAGAACCCTCTGGAGCCAGCACAGAGGCAGGCACACACACCGATCTGCCTTTGCGTTGCCTTCGACATCTTCAAAGCAGAGATTTCCTGCTTCCTATTTACCCCGCCCTCTGACTTTCAAGTCCACTTTCCGAGCTGGAGATCTGCTTTGCTTCCCTGGCTTTGAACGGGGACCTGCGAGTACTTTGATCAGTGAAGCGACTGGCATATTTTTTGTTTTCAGCCTGTCTGCTCGTCAGCACCTGCTCAGGAAGCGCAAGCCGGGCTTCTCTGACACACAGCAGTGTGGCATGGACTGACAGCCCAACGTAGGGGGTCCCTGCCTTGTTCACGTAGCAGAGCAGGGACACCCCACACGCGGGACCGGTCCGCACGCTGAGTGCAGTGTGCAGGCCAGCTCTGGCCGGCTTCACACAGGGACCACTAGACCCCCTGCCTGAGAACGAACTCCTAAAAGCGGCTTCGCTGGTTTTTGTGCACATCAGTTTCTATTCTCATGCTTGCCCTCGGTCCTGGTCAGGGAGGAAGCCCCGTGGTGAAGAGATGTGCAGGGCCGGCTGGGTCCTGGGTTCCTGCCTCTCCAGGAAGACGGTGGCTACCCCAGCTGGAAGCGGCTGCCTGTCCTGGGCCACCAGGGCAGGCTCCTCCTGGTGTCTGGATACTCGCTCTGGCAGACGTGGGCGGCTTTCACTGGCCCACGGAGTAGGGGCAGCTCAAACGTTGTTGAGTTGACACATGACATTGGCACGTATTGATGGTGCTGTGTGATAATTCAGTGCCGTTTATCTTGTGTAAGTTCTGATCCGGGCGATTAGCCTTTCCATCTCCTCAGACATCTCTCCTCACTCCGTGCTCAAGGCCGAGAGGAGCAAATGCAGCAAAAACCAGGCAGAATGCTGACAAGGAGAAAGACAGACCTGACGCAGTAGGACGTCTGGACCCCAAGACCACTTGCTAAGAGAATCAGCCAGAAAGACTCCGCGTCCTGCACCCACTTAGGTGACAGTCCAGATGAGGGACTTCTGTGGGCAAGGAGCAAAACAGCCGCGGAGCTGCTTCGGAACAGGGAAACCTCCAAGATAGGAAGAGTGGGGAGAAAGAGCCAGAGGACAGCGGGCAGGGTCTCCGGGCACCCCAGGAGCTCTGCCCCCTCAGCCTAAGCTGCCTGCTAGGGCTTCTGGCAACTCCAAAGTCGTGTTTCTAAAAGCAGCATAACCAGCGTTAGGCTCTCCACAGCTCATCTGTGCAGACGCAGCAGAACCACCCAGTTCCCACCACCCACTTGCCTCCTAAAAGTCCCGGACGGCCCATGTGGAGTCCCGGCTCTTAACCAGGAAGCAAAATATCATCGAGAGCAGGAGGGAAGGGCACACCTCGAGGCTGCCCCTGTTCAGGTGATGATCATGAGCACCTGGTTGTTCCCAGTGGTCTCAAATATAATGACTGAATAGCATAAGGAAGGAAATCTGGTTTTATTGAAAGGGAGGCCACGGAGTGGACCCCGATGAGCTGAGTGGAGTGGACCCCGATGAGCTGAGTGGAGTGGACCCCGATGAGCTGAGTGGAGTGGACCCCGATGAGCTGAGTGGAGTGGACCCCGATGAGATCCACTGGAGTGGACCCCGATGAGCTGCACTGGAGTGGACCCCGAGGAGCTGCACTGGAGTGGACCCCGAGGAGATCCACTGGAGTGGACCCCGAGGAGCTGCACTGGAGTGGACCCCGAGGAGCTCCACTAGAGTGGACCCCGAGGAGCTGCACTGGAGTGGACCCCGAGGAGCTGCACTGGAGTGGACCCCGAGGAGCTGCTCTGGAGTGGACCCTGATGAGATCCACTGGAGTGGACCCCGATGAGCACCACTGGAGTGGACCCCGAGGAGCTGCACTGGAGTGGACCCCGATGAGCTGCACTGGAGTGGACCCCGAGGAGCTCCACTGGAGTGGACCCCGATGAGATCCACTGGAGTGGACCCCGATGAGCTGCACTGGAGTGGACCCCGAGGAGCTCCACTGGAGTGGACCCCGATGAGCTGCACTGGAGTGGACCCCGAGGAGATCCACTGGAGTGGACCCCGATGAGCTGCACTGGAGTGGACCATGATGAGCTGCACTAGAGTGGACCCCGAGGAGCTGCACTGGAGTGGACCCCGAGGAGCTGCACTGGAGTGGACCCTGATGAGATCCACTGGAGTGGACCCCGATGAGCTGCACTGGAGTGGACCCCGAGGAGCTGCACTGGAGTGGACCCCGA
Organism: Sciurus vulgaris; assembly: GCF_902686455.1. Lineage (NCBI taxonomy): Eukaryota > Metazoa > Chordata > Mammalia > Rodentia > Sciuridae > Sciurus > Sciurus vulgaris. The sequence continues at coordinate 23,600,922 of NC_136480.1, read as the reverse complement.
TGAGCTGCACTGGAGTGGACCCCGAGGAGCTGCACTGGAGTGGACCCCGAGGAGCTGCACTGGAGTGGACCCCGAGGAGATCCACTGGAGTGGACCCCGATGAGCTGCACTGGAGTGGACCCTGATGAGATCCACTGGAGTGGACCCCGATGAGCTGCACTGGAGTGGACCCCGAGGAGCTGCACTGGAGTGGACCCCGAGGAGCTCCACTGGAGTGGACCCCGAGGAGCTGCACTGGAGTAGACCCCGAGGAGCTGCACTGGAGTGGACCCCGAGGAGCTGCACTGGAGTGGACCCCGATGAGCTGCACTGGAGTGGACCCCGAGGAGCTCCACTGGAGTGGACCCCGATGAGATCCACTGGAGTGGACCCCGATGAGCTGCACTGGAGTGGACCATGATGAGCTGCACTGGAGTGGACCATGATGAGCTGCACTGGAGTGGACCCCGATGAGCTGACTGAAGTGGACCCCGAGGAGCTCCTCTGAAGCCAGGGATGCAGGGAAGGCCGGGGCGGCCTGAGGAGGGTGCTGGAGGAAGCTCGCAGGTGGATTCCCTCTAGCTCCGACCTTGGGAAGTGGGCCTGGGCAGGCCTGGGCGTCCCTGCCTCCTTTCCTGGGAGTGCAGGCGGATCAGAAAGCCGTCCACCCTCCCTGCTTGCAGCCTAAGGCAGAAACTGTCAACCCAGAGGCGCACAGGAGGAGCCAGCTGCTGGACTTGGTCAGTGGGTACCGGTCGGCTCCTCATGGTGGGGAGGCAGTGTCCCTAGGCTGCAGAGCGAAGCCACCAGGGAGCAGCAGGGGGAGGGAGGTGCCCGTCAGTGCAGAGGCTGCAGGAACAGCCGCGTCCCACAGCTGGCTGCACAGGGGCGTCCCTGTCCTCTCTGTGCTCATGTCCATCATTCTGACCCCTCCCCTGCTGCTCCTCTGTTAGCCCAGCCTGCTCTGATGCAGTGACAGGGGACAGGAACCACCCTGGCTCAAACCCGGTCCATCCGTCCCGCACACACGCTCAGGAGCGCGGCTCCGGACTGGACACGGGTGTTCCGACCCTGGCTTATCCACCCAGCAGCTACTTCGCCTTGAGAACCTTTCAACCAGGCAGAGAGAGGGAGACCCTGAAGCCGTGCCGGGAAGACAACACAGCCCCAGAGCAGAGTGTTTCTAAGTGTAAAACAAGCCGCCTCTGACTTGCGAGGCAGGTACGCCTCAGGGCTGAGTTAGGCTGAGGCTAGCCGGGCTCTCCTTCGATTCTAAGTGCGAGTGGTGACAGAGCTGACCCTCTAGGCCTCTGGATCCTCCTTCTAGGAGGTTCTTTGCCAGTTGGGGCGAGAGGAGGTCAGCAGAAGCTGACAATTTGTCCCTCAGCACCCAAAGTATCACCCATAAAATTAATGAACTGTGGCAACTGCATTGTCTAGTTCATTCCAAATAACCTCTTGTAAAGTTCACCTTTGTTTTCCATTAGCCCACAGGTGTCAGAAATGTCAAGTCAGGCCCTACGCGCTTCCCACGGCCACACCCCTGCAGGACGCTGGCAGAGGCCAACTTAACTGGCCACCTAGGACAAGGGTGCAAGTCCACTCCCTTTAAAAAATAAAAGGATCAATCCAAAAGGGTCTCTGAAAAAAACTGCCCTGATTCCACAGAAAGACAAACAGGGCACGTTCTCACGCGTGCAGAAAAGTCGGCCGCAAAGAAGCGGAAGTGGTCTCCAGAGGCCGGAGGAGGCCCGGGGGGGGGGGGGGGGGGGGAGGGAAGTAGACACCACAGGCCAGGAGGCCCACGTCCTGGTGGTCCCCAGCAGGCAGGCGACTGTGCTGCACCACACGGGTGTATCCCAGGTCTAGGGAGAGTCAGAGGGAGGAGTCGGGCTCCCCAGCGCGAAGCAAGGAGAGACATTTGAGGAGACGGAACGCTAACCACCCAGATCAGACCTTAAGCGAGACAAACGGCACTGAATTATCACACAGCACCATAAGTACGTGCCATTGTCTTGTGACAACGTCGACAACGTTTGGGGGCCCCTACTCGGTGGGCTTGCATTTCTGACAGCATTTTGAGTACTTTCCCCTGACGAGTCACTGATAAAGGCACGTTTATCTCGTGTCTGTTTTCCTTCATCCTCTCATGACTATATAACATTTATCCCGACAAGTTCATAAAGAATATTGAGGTTGAAACTTGCTAGTCTTGGTAGAAATTAATCAAAATCCATCTGTTCCCGTCTCACGGACAATTCCGTGGCCACTAAGCCGGGGATTATGGGGCTCTTGCTTGTCTTTCTTCCCTCCCAGCGGGTTGACTGAGAAACAGTGATGAAAGCTGCTTCCTCTGAGGAAGGTGCTGCCAGTCTTCCCCTCCTGCAGGGCAGAGAAGGAGGAACGCGTCTTGATCCTGCAGTGTCTACATCCAAGGCTGAAGATCTGCGTCCAAGGCACGCGAGCGGTCGCAACCAGAGGCTTTTATCCTGAAGTCCTCTTGCTCTACGTCTGCACCCTCCCCAGGAGTCCGAGGACATAAGCACAAAGACACCCACCGTCCCCCCCGCCCTGAGCAGGCCGTCCGTTCCTTTAACTGGGGAGAGGCGCAGGGTGGACGCGGGTTGTCCTCTGTGGCCTTAGAAAGGCTGCTTCGCTGCAGCAGGTGAGTGGGGAGGGGCCTGAGCTCCCCCGGGGAGTCCTGGAAGTGGGGCTGGGGGCACTCGGGGTTCCAACCCCAGGCGGATGTTCTTCTCTCCTTCTTCCTTTCTTTAAAAATCTCACTTCTACTCCTTTCTTCTCCCGAGCCCTTCCTGTTGAAATGCAGGCTGAGGTCCTCAGGACCGGGTGGGTGAGCTTTGAGAGACACGCACACCTGGGAACCAGCACCCCACAGAGATCTAACAGTTCATGATCGTATTTTTTGCTGTTTCACTTTAAAAAGAGAATTTCACCCTGTGTTGTGAGGAACACGCTCCCCTCTAAATTCAAGGAGGAGGAAACACGGAAGGTCTGTGAGCCGGCTCCCTGGGGAGCCAGCACTGTGGAAGTCACGTCAGTCCAGGGCCTTTTAAGACCTGAGACGCGGCAGACAGAGGGATGGCACCGTGGCCCAAACAGCAGACTGGACAGGATTTCCCGGGGCCAACGCCAACTCCTGTCAGAGGCCGCAGCCTTTCATCTCCTGAGTGGGGAAACTGAGGCGGCGAGGCCAGGTCTGGGCTGGGCAGGGGTGGGGTCTTAAGTCCCTGCATGTTCTCCATGGACTCCTGCGCATCAGTTCAGCAGGCCTGGACGCTGACCCACCGCCCCTGACGCTTCCTGCTCCTCGCCAGCTCCTGTGGGACGGGAGGACCCTGTCCAGCCTGGGCTCCCAGCCCTCCGTCCGCTGCCCCTCAGGGGAGCTGAGATCCCCCTGATTGAAGCAGAATCGTAAGCACACATCCTGAGACACACGGAAGAGGACATTGAGATCAGCCCGTGGCCCAAGGAGGACGGAGACGCCCTTCCTGCCCGCACCACGCCCCCAGGGACTCCAGCAGCAGACGCGACCGGCTGACCATCCCGCCAAGGCCACTGAGTCCCCGTTACGTTGCTGGTGTGTGTTTGAGACAGGCGTTCTGTGCCACCGCGTTTAGGGTCACCATATGGGACAGCCGTGGGCTTAAGGATCTCTGAAGCCAGGTTATCTGGGCTGAAATTCTGAGTGCCACGGGTCTCAGGTGACTCAGAACAGAGACCCGCTTCCCTGGGTCCTCCTCCACCTCAGCAACACTCGGCAGCAAACTTCCTGCAAAGGGCCAGATGCTGGACGCAGGAGGCCTTGTGGGCCAACGGCTGGACCCTCAGTGGCCTGGAAGGCAGCACAGGCCACAGGGCCGCGGGCTGCTTTCCCTGCGGCTTGCCTGAGGCCCTGATGCCTGGATCCCATCGTTATCACCCGTCAGGAAATATTCTCTTCTGATCTTCTTTTCAGTCACTCAAATGTGTGAGCCAAAGTTTCAGCTCAGACGGTACAAAACATGGCGGGGGCCAAATAGTCCTCAGGGTTGAGCGTTGACCCTGCGGAAGCTCCCGGGCCAGCTGGGCTCCCCGCGAGGGCGACTTCCGCCTGCTACTTGTTGTCAGAGTGACCTGATGGAGGGTGATCTGCCGCCGGCTCAGGGGTCTGCTGTGGGCACCACCTCCCAGGGCGCCCGCCCCCATAGTTAAGCCAGACACAGACAGGGATCCGCAGCAGAGTGCACCCCGTGTGGATCACATCCCTAGGGGAGGGATTTCTCTATGGCCTTTGCTGTCCAACTGCACATTAAACCCCACCGAGGGATTTATTTACGATGTCAGATCACTTCTCCGTGCTGCTCCGCCACGTTTTAGCTACTAAACAATCATCGCGCACTCTAAGAGCCTATGACAGGATGGCTTCTTTAAAACTTCACCCTCCAGCTCCACGTCAGCGTCCAAGCCCTGCCAAGAAGAGCAGCCCTTTGTCAAGCATCCGGGAAAATCAGAAGATGCCTGCCCTCCCACAGGGACTGCTGACCGCTGACCGAACAGAAAGGTACTGAGCAAAAGCCGGGGTTGGGGAGACCCTGCCTCCCTCGTCCTCAGCCTGAGAAGCACTCTGTCCTCGGCAGCAATGGCTTTAGGTGTGCAAAGCTGGGGGTGGGGAGACCCTGCCTCCCTCGTCGCAGCCTGGGACTCAGGTCGTGGTGGCCCCTGGGGGGTCTGGCCCTCTGCAGGCACTTCTGTTGTCACAGAGGGGTGTGGGCAACAGCCACTCTTGGGTAGAGGTCAGAGATGCCACTAGCATCCTACGATGCACAGCACAGCCCCCCAGGGCCGAGAAGGGTCTGACCCAACGTGGTCCAGAGTGAGCAGCTGGGAAACCCTGGTGAACAGCAGCCCCGTCAATCCCGCCACGCGGGCTTTTCCCACATTCACCTTGAACTGGCTCTCCCGGGCGCAAGTGGACTCCTGCAGACGGCTTCTGGCAGGCAGCCTCCCTCACGGCCACCAACGTCACGACCCACTCGGAACGCTCCACCCCTGCCCTTTCCCACACACCGTGGGGTAAATGTGCAGGTTGGTGTCTAGCTAAGTCAATCTCCCTGAGGGAAATGGCTCCCTGTCACCAGAGTGCTCGACGCCGATTTACAACTCAGCTTACCAACAGGTGACGTGACAGGTGCGTGGCAGCCAGCCAGCGGCAGCTGAGGACCACGCCCCCTAGGAAGTCCACCTGCAGCGTGTCCACCTGGAGCGGGTGCCCCTTGCTGCCCACCCAAGAGGAGCTGCTCGATTCCCTCAGGTAAGCAGAGCCCTCCAGACCCAGGTGAGGAGAGGACTTCCTCCTGCTGCAGAGAAGCAACGCACCAAGCAGGAGAAGGCCGGCAGACCCCAGTCCTCAGACGGCCAGTGCAATCCTGCTCATCTCCACGCCCTTCAAGAGCACAGGTACACTAGTCAACCTTGTCGACTGGGCACGCAAACGTTTGTCAGTCCAAAGGGTTCATTTTAACTCTCTTTAAACTCCCCAGCGTTGTGAAGTGCTTCGCAACTTATGAGTCGCCTTCACACACCTGGGCCCCCAAATCGTCCTGAGAAGGAGGGGGTGGTAGGATGCAGTCCCTAGGGGCTCACCAGGAGGGTCCCCAAAAGACAGGCCGCTTGGCGCTGGACGAGGAGGGAGCAGCAACAGCAGCTGCTGGTCCCCACAGCTGCGTGAAGGACCCGACCCAGGGCCACTTCCCACCTGGACACTTGGTGGGATCTCACCACTGGGAGGGACGGGAACATGGGCTGCAGGGGAGCTAGCTGGCCGCCCCTGGGCTCCATGAGGGAGCTGACCGGCTGCTCCGTGATGTCCAGCGTGGGCTGTGGAGAGGTGGACACAGCGTCACTGACACATCACTGCTGGGCTGGACAGCGGAAGGCGGGCTCAGTGGACCTCCGACCCCATGCCACCTCAGGGCCTCTCCACATGCTCCGCCCAGCAGGGTAGTCAGACTTCTCGCCGCCTCAGGCCCCAGAAGCAAATTCTGCAGCACGACAGAGGGGCGGCCACCAGTCTTCACGCCGGGCCTGGACACGGGCTCGGGGCACCAGGGCCACACTGGGTTGGTGACAGCAACCTCGAGGTGAGAAGAACGGCCGAGAACCAGTCCTCCTTCACCTGCACATGGTGGGGGACGCCCTCCAGCTTCAGTCCTGGAGGGCGACGCCGGTCCCCTCTGACGTCCCCCCAAGACCTGAGCAGGTTCCAGGACCCCCGAGGATGCCCACCACTGCAGGCAGAGCTGGCCTGTGGCGCTGTTCTCGCCTGGACAGACAGAGCCTCGAGAAAGCGGAATCACCCATCAGTCGGGCAGGGAGATCAGCCATGATGAAGGAGTAGACCCTCATCACGAGATGCCGCAGCAGAACCAAGTTCCGGGCGTGGGAGTTGCTCGTCCCCACTGACGTCTCCATGGGCCCACGGAAGCCAAAGGTGAGGACGACCCAGGGGACAACTGTGGGGCCGCGGGCCGGCCTGCGTGCTCGCCTGCCTTCTCTGCCGTTCACTGACTTCAAGCCGACTCATTCCCGCGCCTTCAAAAGCCATTTCCGACCCAGCCAGATCCACTCTCCTGCTCCGTGGTCGAGCGGCCACCAGGCAGCCTCCTGAGCCCTGCAGGCACCCGGATTCAATCGCCCCAAGCAGCTCCCCTTTTCCCTGCCTGCCTCTCTCCCTGCCTCTGTCTCCGCGAGCGACCTGATCATCTCCCGCCCTCCAAGCTGCATCCTGAGTGTGGCCCGAGGTCTCGGCCTCAGCCTCTGCCCTGGGTGTGCAATCCAGACCCGTGGTCCCCACCAACAGGGCCGGCCAGGGCGTCCAGCCTCGCCACCTCTGCCCTCCGGGACCCTGCACTCTGTGCCTCTCCCTGCCATCCAGGGTGGCCTGTCTGAGATCCAAACACGACCATGTCATGTCCCGTTGCAGCTGGAACCGACTTTTGGTGATGAGGTCTGGGCTCCTTCACACGATTCACAACTTCTGCTCTTACGGGATTTGGAGACGCCTCGTGTCCTCCGGGCACAACACACGCTCCCCCAGCGCTGCCAGTACAAGGTCCACGTCACCGTTCGCTCCAGGTAAGGCAGCGAAGTCCTGGCTAATCACGGTGGCGTCTGAGCTCCTCAGCCCTGCAGCCTCCACTCAGGTCATCAGAGTACCGTGGCCCCTCCGTCCCTTGGGGATCAGTCATGGGGTGGGTAAGTCTGAAGGAGCAAAGTCATCAAACTCGAATCTGCAGCCACTTCTGAGTCGCATAAAGGCAAGCGTGACATTCGCAGGCATCTGGAGAGACCGGGCCAGGAAGCTACCTGTTGGCCATCTTCCAGACCACGTTGGAGAGTGAGTGACAGAGTCAAGACCCCAGGGAGGCGCCCAGTGGGTGGACAGCGTGAATAGCCACTGCTGTGAGAGTGAGTGACATGACAGAGTCAAGACCCAGGGAGGCGTCCAGTGGGTGCACAGCATGAACAGCTGCTGCACCTGATGAGAGCAGGCTGCTCGGGAGCCGACCGGATTTCCCCCAGGAAATGAATCCCCAGGGTGACTGACGTGCCACTGGTCATGGGCAAATCTGTGACATCACTCGCTGTGGACAGCAGGGCCGTCGGGCAGGAGGGGAGAGCTGTTTCCGCACGTGACCCTTCGCTGTGGCAGGACCTGTTACTAGGACAGGAGTTGACCTCTTCCTCATCAGCCCACCTCCCAGGCTGCCCTGCTCTGGGGTGGAACAGCCCCACAGTGCCGGTCAGCCCTGCTCCTGCGCCTGAGCCTCGGCCACGGCGCCTCTCCCACCCTCCCACCCTCCCTTCCTCTTCCAGCCCCCCCGCTCCCCAGGGGCTTTGCTCCCGCAGCTTCTTAAGCCCCTGCACTGTATCTGCCGGCTGCTGGAGGCTCCGTATGTCTTCCCTGTGAACGCTGAATTCTGGTGACAAGTCATCATCGCTCATCACTTTGATGTCATGCTATCTGGAGCTATTTCCTGTGATCCTCGCACTGTCACTAAGACATTGAAATTCCTCTCTTTCAGAAGAGGAAACAGAAGTCTCCAGAAGTAATCTTTGTGAAGCCCCACAATTGACATTTCAGAAAGATATTCTTAGAATGCTGAATTAGAAAATCAAGTGGATCGGGACCAGTCAGAACCTTGTGCACACTGGAATGGTAATGAGTAAGAGGTACGAGGCTGCGGATTTGCTTCAGCACAGTCCGGGAGGCCAGGGGAGGGCGGATGGGGTCGCTGCTCTGGCTGGCGGTGCTGGTGAGGGCGCAGGGCGGCCGTGGTGCCGCTCACTCTAGTCAGGTGGTCGAAACGCACCACCCAGCAAGATTTTTTGTGTCATGTTTCCCACACAGGGTCCCAGGCTCCGGGCGTTTGGCTACTCGGTGCTTGCAGTTGACTCTGGACGTGTCACTGTGGACCAGCCCTGTGGACACCCATCCTGGGGTGAGCGAGCACTCCACCGGACGTACCAGACCCTCCTCCGTCCCCATTTGCTTCCTCTGACCTCTGCAATATGCACGGCACTCTCGTCCAGTGGGGCAGCAGCCACCCAGCGCCGTGCCCAGAGCTTGGCGGTATCCTCTAATCCGCCTGCGTGGCCGCTGACTCAGCTGGCTGGGGAAGGGGCTGCAGGCTCCTGCAGCGTGCCCCCAGGGCGCCAGACCCTGCGCTCTCCACCCAGCCCTGACCCCGCCCTGAACCCGGGACTGCTGTGTGTCACTTGCAGACCCAGCGGCTGCCTGCCCGCCCCTGCACTCCCGCTGGGAGCTGTCCTGAACCCTCTGCAACCCCAGGGCTTCCAGAATGGCAGCTCCCGCCTCCTGCCTCAGCCAGGTGGGCGGTGCTGCACCTCCGCACGGGGCTCTCCCCCGTGAAGGGAGGCTCCCAGGCCGCGGGCGCCCCACCACCCGGCAGTGCACCCCAGGGCTTCATCCTCAGGACGCCCCAGACGGAAGCGGGATGTTCAAGGTGGTGGCATTTAACACGAGGTGGTTAGGCAAAGGCTGGCTTCACAGTCACACAAGGCTGGCTGAACGAAGCCACCCACAGATGTTAAATGTGTTGCAGATCTTGTACAGCACCGGGGAGAAAGGGGTTTGCGGGGGTCTCAGCCACGTCCCGCATGGATGAGAAAGGGTGAACTGCCGGAGGACGTTGTTGGCTACCCATCCATCAATCACCCATGAACTAGCCTAATCAATAAACACACAAGAGCCAGTCCTCTTTTTAAATGAGAGGGGCGTGACGGGTCTGGCCATACCAGCTCTGGCCTCTGACAACAGGAGTCGCAACCCTCCTTTACTCATAGTCACGCAGGTAGAGGGGACCTGGGCTTCTTCTGTGATGGACAGATGGGGTGTGTTAGGGGAGCCATTTCTCGGCCAGGCAGAGAACCACCTGCACAGCGCCACGAGCTTCCCAGCGAGCCGGGACAGACCTCCGGGCCTGCCAGTTCCTAAAAGCCAGACCTCCCTGTCCCCAGGCTCAACCTCGGCTGAGTCTGCTCGTAAGGACAGCACCCACCGGTGTTCCCTAAATCCGATTCATAAGTAGGCTCCCCTCAGATGTGTGATCATTAATATGTATGCTACACGACACACACACGTCCCTGAGTGCTGGCCTCCATGAACAAGGCTGTGTGTGGGCGTGCCTGGGGAGCACGCAGAGCCTGGGTCTGGACTGATCCGTCCTGCGATTTCTTCTCCACCCACCGCGGAGACCACTCTACGAAGTGACCAAAGAAGGATGTTTTTTAGAAAACAAAAGTAACAGGCGAAACCTAGTCTGTGGAAACGCGTTTCGGGTTCCGATAAAGGCAAGCGCGAGACTTGAGAAGGTGCACCGACCCTGGGGAAGGATGTTCCAGTAAAGAAAAGCCTCCCGGCCTCCATGGTTGAGCAGAAAGGTGGGAGGCCGTGGAGAGAAGCAGAGGGCAGCCCGGGATCCCGCGGGAGGTGGCGCCTCTCCCGGCTGTCAGAGCTGGTGGACTTCTCCTCCAGGGCCAGGTGTCAGGTCCACCTTTACGGTAGCCCTCCGAGGAGGGTGGTCCTGGAGAGTGGCCTGGGGGTCATGGAGCAGGCAGCCAGGGAGCTGAGATGCCCTTCCCTCTGGGACCAGTGGCCTCCTCTACAGAGCGGGGACCCACCAGCCCAGCCGGGCAGCAGGCTCGGGCAGGCTGCTGCGGGGTCCCTGAAGAAGGAAGGGTCAGGGGCGCATGCCAGCAGCGACAGCTGGGTACCCGTTCAGGAACCAGGAGCGAGCCTGTGATCGCAGACTACTCCAGCTAGATGTCCACACTGAGCCACTCGGCTTCCCGCCAGTACCGATGCCACTCCTGTCGGTGACGGACCCAGTGCATTGGGCCGCTCTTCTAAGACACCTCGAATCAGGAAACCGGCCCCGCAGCCAGTCGTTAAAGGAGGAGTGTGCCTGCACCTGTGCCCTCCGAGGTTCATCTCCAAAATGAAATAAAAACCCTGAGCTACTTCTTTTGTATAATAAACAGAGCATGAAAACCAAGAAACTAGGCCAGGCACAGTGGCACATGCCTAAAATCCCAGGGACTCGAGAGGCTGAAGTAGGAGGATCGTGAGTTCAAGCCCAGCCTTAACAATTTAGCAATACCTTAAGTGACTTAGCAAGATCCTGTCTAAAATAAAATATAAAAAGGGGCTGGGGATGTGGTTCAATGGTTAAGTGTCTCTGGATTTAATCACCAGTACCTAACAAAATCAAAAATAAAACACTAAGAAACTAGGATGCTATTTCTAAGGTGAAAATATGTCTAAATTGAAATTTTCTTCAGGCAACAAAAGAAATCAAAGCAAACAGATAAAAAAAATGATTTTGAGAACTTGGATAAATTTGCATTTTAAATAGGGCATCTCTAGCGTAGAAATTCAGTTGAAATATTTACACCAAGATAGTTAGAATTGAAGGAGAGTTAGTATCATCTGACAGGTTTCAAATACTCAATTACTAAAAGTTGTGTTTCCATGCATGGCAGATGCTGCGTGTGTGTGCATGTGTGTTTGTGTGTAAGCACATGTGTGCTTCACTTTTCCCCGTTCTGAACCACCTCATGCCTTTATGTGAAGTTGATATCAAATACAGTTTCACAGCTAATCAATAAAACACAGTTTATATCAAATGACCAGAGAGTTGTCAATTTTTAAAAATCCCAGCCTCTCTTGTGGATTGCTGACTTCAAAGACATGCATTAGGATTATTAAGCAAGTAATGATTGATTTAAACATAACATTAAGAAATGTTTTCTTTGAAGCACAAATTAAAAGGTCATGCCTGCCCAGATCTTTCTCCAGTTGACAGTTTAAAATGCAGAAGAGATAATGTTGCTGGCTGTGAAGGACACATGAAGGGGGTTTGAAGTAACTTTCCTTTCCGGGCAACATTTTAATGACATACTTAATATTCTACAGTGGATTGATGAGGCAATTCTCTATTTTCAAACAACGGCAGAACAATTAAGACCCAATCCTGAGAATAAATTGGTGTCATTGTTATTTCGATGGTATTTAAGATGACCACTGCTGCAGCAGCACAGCTCTGTAACAGGAAAGAAAATAACCATTTACATCAAGAATCCCGAGGAGATAGATGTTCAGAGGGAAATTGAGGGAGCTGCTATGCCTAGAGACGCAGCTGACATTTCAGGAGGAAAGCTATCGGCCGCTGAACGTGCTTCTACCCCGTTCAGAAGTGACCCAACGCAGGCCAATGCCTGAAAACATCCAGCTAAGGCACCCAGCCAAGCAGTCCCCACCCTGCCCTCAAAACTCTGGAGGAGAACAGGGTGCAGGTGCTTGAAGAGGTCGGACTTGAGCCTGAAGGGGTGTGACCGGCCTCAGGAGGTAAGAGAACCACAGGGCAAGTGGGGAGAGTGACCTCCAGGGGCGGTCCCTGGGCACACCCCATCTTCCAGCCAAACTCAAGGCCAGTCAGTCCTTGACACCTGCCTGTCCCCAAGAAACAGGACCAAGGTTGCTCGCACCACAATGCAAACCCGGCGATAAATGCTCACATTTTTTCAGTGCACTGTTATGGAAAATGAGAATGAGATTCCACAGGTTCTCCCAGTGAAAAAACGACTTTCATGCCCAAGAATATAAAGGCAGGGACTTTTCTTCACTGAGTTGGGATGGTAAGCTCGGCTCAAGGCCCCTCTGAGGGAGCTTCTTCCAACCTGCTTCCCAGGGCTCTCGCTTCCTGGGCTGCAAAGCTGTTTCGCCTGCTATTTGAGAAAACGTTTGTAATTGAATTTCTCTCCCTTCCCCGCCCCCAAAGAAAAGTCTATAAGGCCAAACTGATGGGATGAAATGATAGGTTTAAGGAACCATTTATACACTATCCAGATGCTGGCAAGCCAATTGCTGGAAAGGCTGTTTTGAGCTGTCAGCACATATTTCTCGTTGACTGACGTGACAAGAGCTTGATGGAGTAATGAATTGTTCCCGTTGGCACCCTGGTCCCAACCAACCCTGGGGCCCCAGGCGGCATTTCTTGGTGAGGAGGAGTAACGCTGCTGCTCCTCCTGTGGCATGTGGGCTGGGAGTTCAAGGTCATGCTCGGGCTCACAAGGCAGACTGGGGTTCAGGGGAGCAGGGAGGACGAGGAAGCTCACAGAGCCACTGAGGTCAGACGAGCCGTGGAGCAGGTCGCCCAGCCGGGGTCGGAGGCCCGTGACGGCACACCTGATACCCGTGCAGTCCTTCTGGGGCAGTTTGGAGCTGCTGTGCTTTGTTCAGACTTGGAAGGTATTTCCCGTACCTGCTTTCCGCTCGGAAGTCCAACTCCTGTGACTCAGAGACCAAAAAAACAGACCCAAAGACGGCACCCAAGCAAAGGCTGGGTCCTGCGAAGCGGTCAGACACCCAGACCCCCGCAGGCTGCTCCTGAGACACCCCGTCCACCCCACGTCTGCGGGGCAGGCCAAAGCTGCACCCTCTGTCCAAGAGAAGGCCTTCTGAAGACGTCAGGGGCCCGTGGAAGTACCAGGGCCGCGGCCGCAGGAGGCTGGTACTGACTCCAGTCCGCAAGGTGGTGCCGACGCTCAGGCCTCCCCCTGCATTTCAGAGGCGGCCTGGGACGCCCACGGCACAACCCTCCGGTTCCTTCAAGGGCCTTCTCCACAGCTCCGCCCAAGTGACCAGGGCCAGGGCGAGGCAAGGTCGGGAGCCCTCCCCTCCCCCAAGCCAGGGGTCCTTGCCTGCCCCTCCCCACAGTCATTTCCCCACCTACAATGGAAGCTGAGGGTGTGGCCAGCACTTCCGTCTCTGCCCACCGCTGGACCCTGCAGTGGGAGGAGGACTCCTCACCGCTGGGATCCGGAACGCACTTCCTCTGAGGCCCCAAGGCCTACCTCCTCTGCCGCGCCTCCCCTGCCTACAGCCTACAGCCTACAGCCCGTCAATCCCTGTCAGGGGACCAATGCACTGACCAGGCCGGGCTCTGACAGCCCGAGCGTGTCACCTCGCACATTCTTGCCTTGCCCCACCCTGGAGTTTCGGGGACACTCATGTCTGAGCCACCACACTTGAAGAGGCAGCATCCCAAGAAGCCTGTTTTCACGTCACCTCCTACTGCTGCCTTGGGGAGACGCTTTGGCGAATGCTGGTGTAGACTCGGGAACTGCCTGCTGTGACGACTTTACCCATCACCTGAACCAGCAGCTCCTGAGGCCTGCACACCAGAACCAGCGGCAGACATTTAGCAACACATGGGCCAGACTGTGCCCAAGCACGGGGACTGGGGTGGCCTGCCTGGGGAGAGCCTGGAGATGGGCAAGCACCAGACCTTTAAACAATGACCGAGCCTCACGTGCAGCAGCTGCACCCTCCGAGCACGTGCCAGGTGCCGGGCTCGAAGCGAGCGTGCCTGTAGCTTCTGGTGTTATCCTTAGGTCTACTCTGCTTCGTTTACGTTGCCACACAGTTGCAAGTCAGAACGGCGCAGCCCTGAGCTGGGCATCACGGCGTGGTCCCACAGAGCAGGGGTCGGATGGCTGAGGACTTCAGCCTTCCGGCTCCTGTGTTCCCGTTCTGCTGTCCGCCCAGTCTGGGCAGTTGACAGACCACCATGGACCAACAAATGCCATGAAAGGTCTGCGTGGTGCCCAAGTTCCAGGACGCAAGGTTGTGGAGAATGCATGACACCGAGCAGCTGAGAACCACGCGAGGTCTCACCCACCGAGCCCCAGAGGCACCTGGAGGCTGGTGCTGCACAGCACTCTGCGACTAAGGTCTTGCCATTCGTGGGTTCCTGGCCCGCAGTAAGCTCCTCTGCTTACAGGTTGCTCTGCCCAAACAAAAGGATGACAGCATTATGTCCAGGATGACCTGGCAGAACAACCCAAGGAGGAACGAGCTCCTAGAAGCGACTGAAGGCAGGGTGCTGTCTGCAGAGCCCGGACAGAGTCAGACCCAACCTAAGGCCCTGCAAGTCAACGAGGACGCGCCCCACCCAGCAGCCGTCACTGGGAATGGGCCTCCCTGCCAAGACAGGGCAAGCAAAGCCTGGCAGGCAGCCTCACTCCTGGCACCCAGGTCCCAGGGGCTGCCAGGGCCTGTGTCCCCCAAGGAGGTCCCGTGGAAGGGCTTGACCGCCACCTGGTGGTCACAGGGGCCCTAGCACTCAATGCCTCTGGCAGGGATGGTTATCTGGTCTTCTGACACAGCCCCAGGACACTGGAAGAGAAGCCAGGCGTCCAGGCCTGGCCCATGCCCTTGGGTGGGAGCCGCTTATTTCAAACAGTGGGTTCCTCTAGGGTCCTCACCTGGAGCTGCGCGTCCAGGTACTGACTGAAAACAGCACAGATTCTGCACATCCTCTCCACACTGCTTCAAAGAAGCTAGTTTGTGATTGCAACAAAGGGCCTAACTTAACTCGAGGAGTACTTGGGAATGGAGAAAACAGGCCCATTCCCAACTAGCTCCCTCCCTGTATTATTATTATTCCTGTTTAAATTCCTTCACAAAGGAAGCCCTAGATCCGATCCACCCCCACTTGCCTGCTGCGCAGTTGCTTAGCCTCTGCTGTCTAAACATCTAAAAAGAGTGCTGTTTACGCTTGACATGCTGCAGGGAGGGGGAAGCAAGCAATGGCCTGCAGCACAGAGGTGCGGGAACCACAGAGCCCACGCCCGGCACCCCAGCCTCAAGGGAGCTGGGGCCACCGGAGCGGCCCTTCCCTTCCACCGGGAGTTGACCAGACCCTCGGCTGGGTTCAGATTTGGTGTAAAGCATACTTAGAGAAGCTGGACCTGGTGGTGCAGTCTCCCGACTCTGGAGGCCGAGGCAGGAGGATCACAAATTCAAGGCCAGCCTGGGAAACTTAGCGAGGCCCTCAACAACTTAGGAAGACCCTGTCCCAAAAGATAGATAGATAGATAGATAGATAGATAGATAGATAGATAGATAGATAGATAGATAGATAGATGGATGATAGATAGATAAAAGAACTGGGGATGTAGCTCAATGATAGAGCACCCTTGGGTTCAATCCCCAGTATTGCAAAAAAAAAAAAAAAATTTTAATTAAGAAAAATTCACATGCAACATAAAATAGCCAAGTATGTAAGTCGACAAGAAAAAGAAATTATGATCACCCCATCATGAAATTTTCTCCAGTTATTCACCTCTTAGAGATCTTGCACTTATTTGATCTTAAAGAAAAATATCAGTGTGCTTCACTTTTATTAGATGATTAGAGAGCAAAGTTATGAGGATCTTAATATTTATCGGGTGCTTAATTTGATATTTATGTTTAAATAATTCTTACCAAGCTAATAGATATTCCCTAAATTCAGGTCACTATGCTTCAGGGAGAGAGGTTTTGGAGGGATGGTAAACTGGCATGTTTATTTTTCAACAACACAACTGCTTAACCTTTAAATCCATGTTCGACAAGGTACATTCTCTTCTCAAGTTCTACTGTTCTCCTCCTACTGCATGTTAAGGGGCACTGGAAATGTGACTTTGATCATCTCTAGGTGATGAATCGATTGGAATGTTGGTTTATGTTGCTGATCATTTTGTACACAATCACAACCTAATCCCTGGAATGTTTATCTTCTGGCAAATAGAATTCCTAAAAATTGCAACAAAGGATTGTTCTTATTTTTGATAGATAACTATTCAAAATTAGTTTGTGATGATTCACCACATAACACCAATGTTGTTAAAGATGATGTGAATAAACATTTCTGTTTAACACCTAATACATACCCGAGTGAGCTAGAACATAGAATATTAAGTATCAATGAATCCGTGAATGAATTGATATTTGTAACCAGTTTAGCTCTTGTTAAATGTGACCAGTTTTTTTTTTTTTTTAAAAACTCTTAAAATCCAGGTGACTTAGAAATATGGTGGTGTAAGCTGGGGACTCAGTCCTGGTGGAGGTGTCCCCTCGCCCCGGCACCAGTCCTGCCGGTGAGGCAGGTGCAGGGACTCTTGCCGTGTTCACGTGCTTACCGGCACCAGCTTTGTGAAAAACGTGGACTCAGGGCAGCAGTTTCTTTGCAGTGTCTGTTTTCCACAGTAGCAATATTCTAGATCCGATGTCAGCGTCAAAGATCCTTGTCATGCGATAATGACGGCACCTTTTAATTTCCGTACCTGAGACTGAACCCAGGGCCTCACAGGTTCTAGGCAAGCGCTCCACACCCGAGCTACATCACCAGCCCTTTCTATATTTCACTCTGAAACAGGGACTTACTAAGTTGCCCAGGCTGGTTTCAAATGTGTGATCCTCCTGCCTCCATCCACAGAGTGGCTGGGATTACAGATCATCCACCACGCCCACTGATGATCCATACCACATGCGTCTAGTTTGTAAAAAGCAGCAGGCTCCCGACCATGCTGTATTGTACTAGCACTGGAGAGTTGACTGGGAATCACACTCATCTTGAAACTGCTGGCAGCAGAGCCACATGCAGATTTGTGGGCCCACGTGAAGTGGTATCAGTTGGAACTTTGCTTTTAAGACTGCAGGTCTTAAAACAGCTACAACAAGGTCTTAAAACGGCTCCTTAATGACATTAAGTGGACGAGGAGGGTCAGGAAGAAAGGCACTGAGAGCATGAATTCCTTCTGCGCCCTGGGCAGGGCTTCCTCCATGTCCACCCGGCCCTAACAGAGACGTGGGTGCCGTCCTCAGGTGGACAGGCTTCTGCACACACAGGGTTCCCTGAGTCCCTCGGCTCTGATTCACTGAGTGCAGCTTGGATCACCTGCAATGTGATTCTGTCTTTCAACTTGCAACATTGTTGTAGCTGCCTTTAGGTTAGGTACAAAGATCTGAGAGTCGGTCAGACATTTGAAAACCTTTAAAATATTCAGAGTGGAAAATCAAAAGCAATTCCTTTGGGGCTGGGAGTGTTTTGAAATGATCGCAATCATAAAACATGCCTCTCCGAGTACAAACGCTAGTGCACGAGCATCCTCCTCCAAGGATACAGGTGGGGAATTGCTTCAGGACACAGCTCTGCCCTACAATCCTGCCTCTCCTTCCCTGTGGAGTCTGCTACTGCTTGAAAATAGCGATGAGAAAGTCGCGATCACTGCCATGATTGCCAACAGTGAGCCCACTTCCGGAGCCCCCGAGAGGTGGCGTCTGCGCCTCTCCCTCGGCCTCAGCTGCACCAGAGTGCCTCATTCTAAGAAGTCGGCGTGCATCCCCTCCAGACACCGTGGCAGAGCAGACTCAGCTGCGTCCAAGCTGCCAAGCAGCATTCCAGCCGAGGGCGCCTGCTTTTCCATGCAAGCTCATGCAGCGCTGCGCCACCAGGTCCCACGGCGCCTCACTCCTCGACTGGGGTTTCATGGTGACATGCCGAAGAGCGGCTGGTGACGTGCGGAAGAGCAGCGCGGGGCTTCACTATGGGGCTCGCCCACCGGGCAGGGAGGAAAGAGGGCCGAGGCG
Organism: Sciurus vulgaris; assembly: GCF_902686455.1. Classification (NCBI taxonomy): domain Eukaryota; kingdom Metazoa; phylum Chordata; class Mammalia; order Rodentia; family Sciuridae; genus Sciurus; species Sciurus vulgaris. Next base: position 23,582,945 of record NC_136480.1, on the reverse strand, counting down.
CCACGTCAGCCCTGCCCACCACGCTCAGTCAGCATGAGGCTGCCCAGCACTGAGGCTCCGCGAGGACACCAGCAGGCTGCCAGGTGCCCACGGCGGAGCCCGAGGGCCTGCTCCTCAGCACCCTGCCCCGCCCGCCCTGAGGAGCCCCAAGCGCAAGCTCAGCGCGGCAAAGGGCAGAAGTTCACTAGGAGCTCCCCCTCCCCATAAAGCAGGGGAAACAAGGGAATAAGGGCTGAGCTGGGGTGAACTGGCAAGCCACACAGTGACAGGTCCCATGGTCCCCTAGGAGGAGGAAGAGGATAAAGGAAAGGCCCTAGAGGACCCCTGGCCCCTATGAAGACCCCAGGGTGCTCGCTCTTCCTGGGACCCACAGACCACGGCCTCTGGGGCAGAGGTCGAGCCTGCCCATCCTCCCCTCCTCCTCATGGCCTCCCACACTTCGGTCTCGGAGGCCAGGCCTCACGGACACAGGCAGGAGACCTGGGGGACCACACACAGCTCAGTGCAGGTTTTTGGTGGCAGCGGCAGCAGCAGCACTGGGCAGCCCCATGGGAACCTACCAGACACTGCATGCCCAGGACCTCTGTCCTGGGTGTCCTCAGCAGCCAGAAAGTGAGAAGGGTCAAGTCTCAACGTTGGACTGTGGGCTCAGCTCAGCCCAGGTCTGCAGCACCCTGGGAGTGTTGGGCCGCTGTCCGTGGTGCTGAAGTCTGGGCTGCGAGTTAAAGAGAAATGCGCAATGGCAGCCTGTCAGAGCCGAGAGGCTCCCAGCTCACTGCCCCCAGAGCCTCCTCCAGCTGATGGGAAGGCAGAAGCCCAGAGAAGGCAAGGGTTTCGCTCAAGCCACACAGTGATCTTAGGAAGTGCCTGGAAGCAGCCTCTGGACGCTTGCTCAGACACAGCTCATGCCCTGGAAATCCCCTGGGTGACAACCAGCACTCACAATCACCATTGGCTCTGAAACTCCAGACAGCACTGCCCGGGATGTGGGATCCCACAGAGCTGCAGGATGGCCCCCAGGCTGAACAGGCGACCCCCTCTCTGTGGCCCAGCCCCAGCTGCTCTCCTGCCCCACAACGGTCGACATTCCAATCTTCTGCAGACGGGTGCACACACTCCACCCTATGGGCCAAACTGGGCCTCCGCCATCTTCGCAGAGCCCAGCTGCTGAGCTGTTACTCAGAATGGCAGAGAATAATCAGAAGAAGAACAGGACCTCCTCACAGGGCAAATGTGGGGCTTCCTGTTTCGGAATCCACAGGGTATCACTCTAGTGCACCACACTGGTCCCTCAGGGCTGTCAGCGCCTGGTTTTAACTGCCAGTGACAGAGTCGAGCCATTGTGACACAGGACACATGGCCCTGAAAATCCAGAGGAGTTCCTGCTTGGCTCCTCACGAGAAGTACTTGCCAAGCTCTGGAAACCATGCAGCTGCTACAACCCCAGGAGCATGGCAGTACCTGCCCCTGCTTGGGAAGCTGCCCCTCCAAGGACCACGTGACCTGTCCCTTGCTTCCATCTTCCTCTTCCCAACTGCCACCCCTCCCTAGGCTGTCTCCACCATCTCCCTCACCTCTGCAGACCCCCAGGATCATGTGGACTTATGCCATCTGCCATTGCCTTACCAAGGTACAGCTCCTCTCCCTAGAGTCCCAGCATCTTGAGGACAGGAACATCGTCGTCCCTGATGGTCCCTGGACCCAGCACCTAGCGAGGAGCTGGCACACAGTAGATGCTCAGAGAATGTTTGTTGAATGAATAACTGATTGCAACATAACACAAGGAGCTGGCACACAGTAGATGCTCAGAGAATGTTGAATGAATGACTGATTGCAACATAACACAAGGAGCAGGCCCAGAGGCTGGGAGCAAATCACAAATGTGACCCTCACGCTGGAAGTCCTGTTACGGTTTTGCTCAGGAGGGGCAGCACCCCTCTAAGCCCTGGCCCACAGCTTGTGAGAGGCCTCCTGGGGAGAGGACTGCTCCCCGCCTGGGGCCGAGCCACTGCTGGTCACACGGTGACAGCCACCTGAACGCTCAGGACAGAGGTCCCAGCTCGACCTCTGGAGGCATCTGCAGCAGCTCTCAGGCCACACAACCCACACGGGACCCCAGGCCAGGACCGTGTGTGTCCTCGGCTTCTCTTCTACCCCATTATCTAGCTGCCCACTCTTACTGTATTTCTTGTGAGCACTGCCCTGCAGCAGCTGGGGAGGTTCAGAAGTGGCCCTTGAGACAGGGGAGGCACTGAAGGAGCGGTCCTGTCATTAAGTGGATGAGGAGGGTCAGGAAGAAAGGCACTGAGAGCATGAATTCCTTCTGTGCCCTGGGCAGGGCTTCCTCCACGTCCACCCGGCCCTAACAGAGACGTGGGTGCCATCCTGGACAGGCTTCTGCACACACAGGGTTCCCTGAGTCCCTCGGCTCTGATTCACTGAGTGCAGCTTGGATCACCTGTGAAGGGAGAGCTTCCTTCCCCTGCCCTGCCCTGCCCAGCTCCTGGTGGCCGCAGTGGGGAGGGGACCGCGGCAGCAGGCCCCTTGGTCACTGCAGACTCCCGCAGTGGTGGGGCTGGGGCAGCAGAGCCCAGCTCGGGCCAGGAGGTCCCTCCGTACCCAGGGCCCAGGGGATTCCGACGGTGGCGATGCAGCCCCACCCACCTGTTGCTCTCCGCAGCTCCTCCATGGCCACCAGCACGCTGGGCGCAGGCCCGAGGCCACGGCCTCCGCAGGCAGCTCTCACGGGTGCCCTCGGAGCAGAGAAGCTCAGACCAGGAGGTCAGCAGGAGCTGACCGCAGGGGCGGCGGGGGGGGGCGGGGGGGGGGGCGGTTCGCGACAGCGAGGCCCTGACCTTCTCGGCTTTCGCGCCTCTCCAAGCCTCGGCACAGAGGGATCACATGGTACTGCCCATTGGTGCGCTGGGGCGCGGCTGTGCGGGGAAGGGATGCGAAAGGTCCGTGGTCCTGCAGGGCGTGGGGCACTCACCCGGCCCCAGCTAAGCCCGATCGGCCCCCTCGCCCAACGCAGGTCTTGTCCTCGGCCTGCAGGGGGGGTCCTCAACCTGTGGGCGTGGCCTGAGCGTCCCGCCCCCAGCTCTGCCCACTAAACCGCCTGGAAGGTGGTTGCCAGGATCCTGGACCTGGGCCAGGGAGCGTGCATCGCTGCTGCCAGGCACGGTAGGACGGTTGCCTGTCCCAAGAGCAAGCAGACGCAGAAGACGACCAAACCAGAGGCCAAGTACGCCAAGAAACCCAGCCGGGTTCCCGGGCAGACACCAAGGAGCACAGGTCAACCAGGCCACTCCTCTCCTCCGGCCTCTCTCGGGGTGCTATGGCTTGGACACGTGTTGGAAGCGTGGCCCCGTGTGGGGGTGGAACCTTTAGGAGGTGGCCAGGTGGAAGGGAGTGGCCACGAATGCACTGGTACTGTCTGGAGGGAGTGGTCAGGTCTCCCGGGACTGGAGGCCCTCTCTGGGGAGTGGGTGGTCCTAGAAGAACAAGTCCAGCCCCTCCCTACTCTCTGCTTCCTCCCGCTTCAGCAGGGGCCGCCCCTTCCCACGCGGTGCTGTGCAGCAGCCAGGGGCTCTGGCTGGACACAGGAGCCTTGCGTTTGGACCCTCTGGCCACTGGAATCCTCAGTTAATGAACTCTCCCTTGTAAGCACCCAGGAAGCCCCTTCTGAATCTCGACTGTCCCGAAGGCCGTCAGACAGCGCCAGCCCACGAGGAAGCTCTGGCCTCTGGGGCCACGTGGAGGCGGGGCTCAGCCTCAGGCCTCGGCTCCTGAACCTGACCAAGATGCTCTCAGGGAAAACCGGGCCACCTGGGGCCCCTGTTCTGAGTGTGTGCAGCAAGGCCCTGCTGCACCAGCCCCCTAGCCCAGCAGAGGCCGGCCCTGGACTTCTCAGAGCCCTGGGAAGGAGCCCAGGAGCCTTCCAGAAGCAAAGGTGCCTGATCACACCTCTTCTCTGAGTCTCAGGTGGGAACATGTCAGAATGGACTGGGGTGGCCCGCCATCGAAGTCTGCATCAGGAAAGGCCCCAAGGGCTGGGGGTGGAAGACCCGAGAGGCTCTGGGGGAAGAAACCCACAGCCCTCCGGGCCCCCAGCAGCCATGCTGTGGACCGTGACCACAGGGTTAACAGGTGTCATCCTGAGGCCACAGTGAGGCACCTGTAGCCTAATCAGGGTCGGGCCAGCCATGAGAGCTGGTGCCCACAGCCTCGTGACGGGGCAGGACACTGGGCTCCCGTCACTCACCTGACCTGCCTGGCCTCTGCCCGTCCTGGCTCCCTCGCACTCTGCCACCGCCACCCCAGCATGAATAAGGTGTCTCAGGTTCGTGGTGAAGGAGGGATGAGAGTGACGAGGGGTGTGTCCCCAGTCCTGCGAGGTGGCCTGGGGCCCATTCACTGCAGCCTCCACCCCAAGGCACTGGGAGGCACCCTGGCTCTGGGGGCCCTGGGGCTCCAGCGGAGAGGAGGTAGTGGGGTAGCAGTCCTCACTCACATGCACCTGTGGCCACCATGTGCCCAGGTTGGCGGGAGCCCTGGACTGCAGCACCTTCATGACAGACGGGACCTGCTGGTGACGAGGGCCCACGGGAGGGTCCATCCACGAAGCCATGCAGACCAGTGGCGTCAGACACCAGCTGTGCAAAGAAAGAGAAGGGGACACCCAGCTCCTGTGGCCAAGGCTGGCACGCGGCCTGGCCAGGTCAGGTGGGGCCTGGGTTTCACAGGGAGACATAGGCTGGGAATCAAGGACCCTGGACATCTGAGGCGCCCTTCCGTCCTCCCCATGCCGGGTAGGCCATCTGTCACCCTTTATGCAACAGGAAACGCTCCTGTTACCACTCCCACCACGCCGGCCCCTGCGGTTAGGTCGGCTTTGCTGTTTTCCGGTCATCACGTGCCCTTCTGAGTGGGGCGGGGGCAGAGAAGAGAGAGGGAGGCCAGGAGGATTTGACAGCCAGATCCGAGTCTGACATCCATCCCCAAGGTCAGCTAGCTCCACCCTTGGGCTTCTCCGTTTTGTGAGAGAATGACTTTTCTCCCCACCCTCCTATTTAAAGCCAGTTTTATGTTCTTTAGTCCCTTGAAAACAAAACAAAAAAGATCCTGACTCATTTAGGTAACAAAACGTGGATTTCCTTTGGTGGTGTTTCCTGCTGCAGCACAATACACATGACATAAAGTTACCCATTGGTGACACTGAGCACATTCAGTGTCTGCCGCCGTTGTTCCGCCCAGTTCCAGAACATTCTCATCACCCCCAAAGGAAACAGTACCCAATAAACAGTAACGCGACAGACCCCGCTGCCCTAGGCCCTGGCAGCCACTCTCCTCCTGTCCCTGTGGCTCTGTCGGTTGTGGACTCTCTTATGAGTGGGATGGAGCACCATGCGGTCTTTCATGTCTGGCTTCCTCGTGAAGCACAGTGCTTCCGAGGTTCACCCTGGGTCCGCACTGCCTTCCTGTCCATGTCTGAGAAACAGCCCTCGCTCGCTGATCCACTCATCGTGGTGGGCACTGGCCTTGTCCCACTTGCTAGCCCCTGTGAATAGTGCCGTGGGGAGCCACCCACGAGGGCTTGCACACCTCTTTTCAACTGTTCTGCGTGTCTCCCCAGGAGGGGAATCGCTGGCACATGTGGCACTTCTGAGTTTAATGCCAGACTGCTTTCCACAGTGGCTGCTCCATTTCACATTCCCAACAGCAATGCAGAAATGAGATTTTTTTTTTTTTAAAGAATAAGGAAGCTAGTAAAAGACTTTGTGGAGCCCCTGGATTGGTGTGAGGCTGGGGAGCCCCAGAGTGCACGTACACAGAAGTACGAGGCAGGTTTTGACGTTTAAGCCTTTCCTTCTACAAAGCCATGCTGAGGCTCTGCAGGAGTGTAAGAGGAACAAGATTCGCTCGCAGTCCTAACGAAGCTGTGATGTAATAGAGGCTGTAATCAAACTGCCACCTTTTAGGTAAAAATCACTTAATGTGGGCGATTTCACATGCCCTAACCTGACACATGAGCATTATAAAAGGTAACTTTGTGATGTTTAAGTTGTCAACAGTGTGCTATTTTTGTATGATTTTACAGCCTCACACATACATGGGATTGAGGACTCATTAAATCAGGAAACATTTTGTAGAGGAGGTAGCCCGAATGTGCTAGACACAGTGCAAGGTGCTGTGTCTGCAGAACCCAGCGGGCCTACCCAGTTCAATGAACATCCAGACAGTAAGCCCGGCCCTACGAATACTCATCATGAGCACAGGAAGAGAAATGTGCTAAAAATTTGAAGGTGTCTCTAGGTCTTGGGATTATTGGTCATTGTTTTAAATTCTCTTATTTTTACTGTCATATTTTTTAAGATTTTCTAGAATTTATGCTAATACAAAAACAACTTTTGAAAACACATCTACTTTGGCAAGCCATAGAAAGAGCAAAAATTGAGTTAATTTGTAGCATAGCCAGCTGAACGTTTTTAACATCATGAAGGTGCTCTTTTTAACTGTTTTGAGTGGTTTTGTTTTGCTTTGCTTTGTTCAGCCTAAATCTGATTAGAAACTTTTTTCCAAAGTAAGATCCCCTTATGTACATCAGGTACCACCACAAGAATGGGCAGTTGGACGCCATGTATGTACAATCTGTCACAGTACACTCAACTGTCACACGTACCTAAAAAGAGCAACAACAGCAAAGATTTACCCAGGAAGGGAAGTTCAGAATAAAGACTTTTGGGCTGGGATTGTGGCTCAGTGGTAGAGCACTTACGTAGCTTGTGTGAGACCCTGGGTTTGATTCTCAGCACCACATACAAATAAAGAAAGAAAAGGTCCATCGACAACTAAAAAATTATGTATTTTAAAAATTAAAAAAAAATAATAAAGACTTTCAGACTTCCAAAGCGCCTTCCCCTCTCTAGCCCCTGCTTGCTCTGACTAACAGGATACAATTTTGAGTGACATCAGCCATCAAGTAAAAGTGGACACAGACTTTCTTTTACTCCATTCTTTTTCCTCGATTAAACAGTGATTGGGAACGAGCACTCATTAAGCATCTGCCTCTTTTCCTTGAGCACTTCACCCATCGGGTAATGAAGATGCTCTCCACAGCCCTGGGGGCGTCTGCAGCTCCGCATGGGACACAGAAGCATCGTACTCTGCCAGCCATTGAGGGCTGTGGGTGCACCTCTGACCTCCTGGAAGGTCACAGCTCAGTCATGATGGTGGCCATAGCATCATCAGAGCGGTCACTGGGTCACCAGCTGCAGCCACCCTGTGATCCACTCACCACAGCACGTCCCCCTGCAAGCCCTCTACTTCTGGTGTTCGGGAAGTTTGACTTGCTGTGGTCCCAGCTGGAAGCCCACATTCACCCGCACCAGGCGTTCGCCTGTGACTTTACCACCATAATTCATCCCCACGATGCCCTGGAAACTGTGTGCCCCTGGAATTTTCATCTAACGGCAGGATCGCAGGGGGTCTCTTCTGTTCTAGGGGATGGGAGAAGTTATAGCCACCTGCAAAATGCAGTGGAAGGTTTGGAAACAAAAATGTCTAAAATCCCGTGATCGACACACAAGCCATGCACTTTCAGGAGCCCCACAAGTCCACACACGAAGTTATATGTGAACTTGACGTAAGGAAATTCTGAGTGAGGAATGGGGCTCAGAGAGACACCAGCAGCAGTCACTGCTGATGGGCCAGGTTGATTAAACTGCATCTGTTCCGCCACGGAGACTGCTGCAAACTACCTACGGTTTCTCAAGAGCTGACAGTCAATGCGATCCCAAGAACACTAGGTCTGAGCTAGAAAACACACGCATGAGAAGACTGCAGAATGTCATCGCGACTGTTAGCGAAACGCTAGCCTTGGGGAACGTGCCTTTGGTCTACGAGGCAGCGAAGATCAGAAAGCACAAGTCCAGTCCAGAAAACTCAGAGCAACCCCGTTGGCTGGGGTGCACCCCTCAGAAGTTCTGTCTGCAGGTTTACAGGGTCCTGTGTGTCCCGGCTCGGCCTCCATGGGCTGCACACCAGGACAGCAATTCCCAGCCCCTCTGCCGTTGACCCCCACCACTTCCTCCGCCTGACCACGAGCAAAGCCCCGAGCTGCTGATGATTGTGTGGGGCCCAACACAGAGCAGCACATGCCGATGGCTCTGGTTGGCAGTGGGCTCACATCAGCCCCAGTAGGGCAGGTCTCACATTTAGACCTGTCCGTCTTCACTGTCTCGTCACGTGAAATGAGGAGGGAGTGCTGTGATGGGCACTGGACCAAGACCGTGAAGCTAACTCAGCCCTGACGTGATCCACCCTGGGGAGGCCGGGCTCCGGGCCTGCTAAGTTGCTCATTTAACCCGGTGCAGATGGTTAACCTAGAGATAATCATTCCAACGGGGAAGTTCTCAAAATTCTGAAATTGGCATTTCTGCCACACAATTGGGAGAGTAGTCATTTCATTGTGTTGATAGCTCATTACACTTAATTAATATTCAAACAACTCTAATCCAAATTCCAGATTTAACATAAAATTGAATCTGGGAATTTGGAGTAGTGAGTTGTTCTGACAGGAAATGAACCAAGGTTGCACTTTGGAAACCTGTCAGCAGATGGCAGTGCCTGACCAGGAGTTCTGGAGCCTGCCCCTCGCGCCCAGCAGACCTGGTCCCAGCCCTTGCTTTCAAACCAAGTGGTAAATACATGTCTTGAAAAAAATAGTCATTTTTCCATCCTCCACTTCTTAAAATCGCACAGTACAGTAGAAACCAATCCTTCAGAAAAGTAAAATAAAATGATCTTTTAAACTGTTTTTCTAAATATCCCAAATGAGGGGTTCAATTTATTTCAAAAAATTAGTAAAACAATTATAGATTAATCTATAGTAATTTAAATGAATTTGCACCAATAGAAATCATGTTAATACAGTTGATTTAATGGAGATGTTTCCTGTTTCTTTTTGCCTCATGAATTTCCAATAACATTATCATCAAACTTTGCCAGTATTTCAATTCAATTTATTTTTATTGTGTGCCAAGTAATACATTACACTCTGTCTGCCAGGACTCTCCCTTTCCTGTAAGAACCTACTGCTAATAAACAAGAAAAATCAAGTGACTAAGGAGGAAGAGTTCAGAGTTCTGGCTAGAACCCCAGTTTTACTAACCCTGCACATAACTCTATTACTATTTTTATACTACACTGTGCTTATATTCCTGTCTGGGTCAAGCTGTGTCAAGAGCTGTGCTTTTTACATGATGTGCAATGTGTAGGACGTGTATCTGTGCCCCTGACGCCCCTTGGTTCCGCAAGCATGCCGTGCTCTAGGGATGGAGGGTACCTTGGGAAATGACCAAAGTTCCTGCCGCTGAGAAGCCGGCCTCCTGGCCAGGAGAGGCCAACAGTGATCACCACGCACACAAAGTGTTTCCAGCGTCTCCAAAGTGGCCATAATCACACAGAAAGTCAATTGGGGTGATGAAGGTCACAGGTAGGGTGGGTGGGGAGGACCTCTTAGGGCTGTGGACTTGGGGTTGGGTCCCTCGTGGTGAGGAGGAGGCCCGGGTGACAGGACCTGGAGGATCAGTGCTCTGGCTGAGGAGCTGCAGATGGAAGCCCAGGGGAGGAGGAGCTGGGCAGGATGAAGCCCTGTGGTGGGGACCAGGGCCAGCACAGTGGTGGGAGAGAGGGCAGAGCAGCCTGCAGGGCCAGGAGGCAAAGGTGAGGTGTTAACTGTAGCCAGGGCACGCGGGCCACTGAGGGCTTGAAGCAGGCCCCTCCACCAGACCCTCCGGGAGGTGCTGCGTCCCGGCTCGGCAGGGAAGCCTGTCATGGGCCAGAACTCCACCTGTGTGTGCAGTGTGCGGTGAGAGCCTCCTCTGAGGTCCACGGGACAGCTCTGAAGAAGACAAGAGAGGCTACCCCTGCCATAAGCTTTAGAATCAGGTTGAAGAGATGAGAGAGATGCAGAAAGAAATCTGGCACACAACCAGTGGATGCGAATTATACAAAGAAATAAGTGGACTGCTCAGACTTCAATTCTACCAAAGAAAACAAGGTGTCATCCAGAATTTTAGAAAGTGCCCTGCAGCAGACACACCCCAAGGAGACCCCAAGGATCCACAGCTCATGCAGTCCCCTCCCTTTGATCAAATCCAGGGCCTGTGGCTTGCTTCTAACCAAAAGGATGCAGAAAACGTCATGGGGTTTTGCTCCTGTGACAACGTCATTATGTGAGAATCTGTCTTAATAGAATGGAGACATCTCCTGCTGGCTGTGAAGCAGCACACTGCCATGATTCTACAGCTGCAGGGAAAGGACACAGGGGTCCCTGCTCAGTGCATGATATGTCCCAAGACCCCAGTGGACGCCTGCAACCATGGACAGCACCAAAATCCGTGTGCTATGATTTTCCTACATGCATGCCTATGAGAAAGTTTGATCTAAAGCACAATCAGAGATCAACAAAACTGGTAATCAAAGAGGACGATTATAGAAATATACTGCAATGAAATCACCAGCACTGTGACTCTTGTGATTTTTGGAACAATAGTAAGTAAGATAAATGTTACTCAAACACAAGTACTGGGACACCATGGCAGTCACTCTGACAGCTGGGATGGTTATTGATTTACCATCAGGCAGGTAGCATACACAGCGTGGACACTCCAAAGAGACGATTCAAGTCTCGGGAAAGACGGAAGAGGATGGTGCCATATGTCATCACACTACTCAGACCAACACGTGATTAAAACCCAGTTGTTTATTTCTAGAATTTTCCACTTAATATTTGCAGGCCACAGTTGACCACAGGTAAATGAAACCATGGATGAGGGGAAATAGCTAAACTGACAATAACCTGCATAGTTCAGAGCCAGTTCTTTTCATATTGGGCCTCTAATGAGACCTCGGCCATGGATTGAATAAAAGCAGAGAACTCAGTTAAGCCATGCTCTGATGTACAGAAACTGAGATAATAAAAGGTGTCATTGGATGCTACTAAGTGGGTAATTTGTTGCACAGCATTGAACACTAACGCTTGGGGGAAGGTTCTGGGACTCTGGCATCTTTGCCTCACCTTGGCTAGGTCTCTTGCTGGGGAATATGGCTCCATGTATCACAACCTCACATACGAAGCCTCGCATACCACCTGAGAAATAGAAAATCCACTCACTACCTAGGGAGAAATCCACCGGAAACATCTTCCAAACGCCAACATGGAAACCCTCGGACTTTCTGCATCAGCATTAAGACTCCAGGACTTCAAACAACAAGAACCCTCCACTTCCAAGAATGGAGCGATTGAATCTGGTATTTCCCAAAGTACCCTGGACACAATACTAGCTGCCTAGGCATTTGAGTTAAGAAAGGAGATGGTTCACAGTACCTCTGCCTTTGGGGATCCCGGCACATCAGCACACTGAACACCTGCACACATAAATCTCAGTACACGTTTCATCAAGAATTTCCCAAATTTCGACTGGAGCGCCTCGTCTTCCTTCACACATTGCCTGTTGATGTTCATCAGGACTGGAGATCCTCTGGACGTGCCTTGGGAAGTGCTAGTGATGCCGCGGATGAGACGGCTGGACAGCGGGAGCGGGAGACAGTCCCTTAATCTTCGGTCTGAAGCAGACATCCCCATGAACTGGCTGAGGTGTACGCTGACGGCGTCCTGAGATCGTGCTTACTCATTTCTTCAACAGGTCAAACAGTGGAGCCTCAGGCTACTAGGTGTTACAAGAAGTCAAGTCCAAGAGGTAGATTCCACTCCTTTTTGAAGAATTTTGAGTGTTTTTCAAACACAGAGTTCACTATATGCCAGGTGTTACTCCACAAGCTTCATAAGCATTAAAGTCTGTAAGGTTTGTATATTATTTACCCCACCTTGCTGATTTGTTAAAAACTGATAGTCCAAAAGACACTAGAAGGACACGAATCATTTCCCCAGGGTTATGCGCCGGAATGTGGGTGAACGGGAGGGTGCAGGCCGGAAAACCAGTCCTGCGGCTCCCCTAGGAGGCCAGCTCTGCGGGCTCCTGTCCCCCAGGGAGCCTCACCATGACTTCCTCTCTGTGGGAAGTGCCACCTTCCAGGAAATGGGAGAGAATAAGAGAAAAAATGAAGTCTTCTACAGTATTTTTATTTAAAAGTATACAGATGTAATCAAAGCTGCCGCCATTTTGTATTTTTATTTACTTTTCTGAATTCATCTTCCATTAACATGTACCAATTTTAAAAACATGTTAATGTTTGTATTAGATGAGCATCTTTAAATACTGTATATATCATGAATCCTATGCTGAACATCCAGCCTTCTGGTCATCCAGAACTAACAGATGTCAGCATTTGTCATGTTTGGTTCAGATTCTTTGATAAGAAATACTATATCTACTACTTCTCTGTTATACAAATGTTACATGTTCATTATAGAAAAAAAAAAAGGGGAATGTGCAGGAAATGAAAAGCTGAAATGAAAAGAAAAAAATCAAACTTCCCACAGGCAGCCACTGTCTTCATTTGGGACATGAAACTCTTCCAAACTTTATCAAAATAAATACCCACAAATCACTCAAAAGGAAAAATTCAGTACTATTTGTAAGTTGTTTTAAAAATATCTTATTTTGAACATTTTTCTGTTTTGATGCTATGGAAAAATTTAAATATTTGAAATGAAAACAATAATCAGGTGCTTTTACCTCTAGATCTGTATAGTCAGATGCAATAGCCACTTTCCCTAAATGCTTGAAATGTGGCTCATCTACATTGGGATGTGCTGCTCATGTCAACTATACTCTCAATTTTGGAGATTGGTCACACACACAAAAATAAAGAATGTACAGCTCTCATGAATAATTTTACATTCATTACATGATGAAATGATGATGTTTTAATATATTGAGTTACATATTATTAAAATTATGAGAATTAATTTCATCCTGTTTTTGTTACTCTGTTTAACGTGGCTACTACTACCTTTAAGACAACTATATGGCTGCCATTCTAGGTCTGTTGGATAGCTGCTGTCTTATATATCATACACTTTCTTATAGTCTGTGCAAATTCTTCCTTTCAGTTTCTCTTCAGCAGCAAAAAATAAACCCCGTTTCTTGGTTTTGGATCTGCCTACATTACCTTGACCCAAAAAAGTAATCATGCCTTCCTTCCTTCAAAAGGACTTATGCCTTCCTTCCTTTGAAAGTCCCAGCCCCCTTGCAGAAAGCTTTCCAGTGGCCTGAGCTCCTAACCTGACACTGCGCAGCACCAGAATCAATCCCTCCAGCTCGGGGTCTGCGCCAGCAAGACAAAGTCAACGTGGGGTGGGAACTTGGGTGTGTCATGGGGAGTGAAGGCGGTCTCTTGACCTAGTTCACGTCTGTGGGGAAGTCCCCAGCTCACTGCCCCACCCCAAGGCATTGTCAGGATGATGCTTCCTGCAATTCACACCATTTCCTCTCCACACCCAGCCAGCTTCCCAAGGGCCCATGCAGGTGACAGGCAGCTCAGCCTGCTTCCTGTGGTGAGTCCTCACGTCCCAGGAGCCAGAGCAAACGCGCAGGTGCTCACTGTGGCCCAGCCCCAGGAGGAGACTGAGGGGTCACGCATGGTGTGCTGTCTTCATGAATACCCTGCTGCCGCCAAGGGGCTCACTGTCCCCTTAGACAGAGCACAGGTGAGCACTTCACACGTTGACAGCCCTCACCCGCGCACGCCAGGGCCGCAGCTGGGATCCGTAGCAGAATTTCTGTCCTTTGCTACTGAGTCAGGAAACAAAGTCAAAGCACAAGGAATATTTCAGAACTTAAACCCTTGGAAGCCTTGTCCTTTATTCTCTCCAAACAAATCCTGAGGTGCCCTCGCTGTGAAATGATGGGCGTAAGAAGCTGCATGTCCGTGTGCGTTTGGTGCCCTCACCTGTCGGTCACCTCAGACCCTTCCGTGGGGACATCTGCCTAAGCATTCAGACACCAGGACTTCAAACAGCATGAGCCCCCACTTCCAAGAACTGTCCTGTTGAAATCACTGTCCCACAGTTGAAAATGGTATTTCCCAGAGCATCCTGTGCATCCCAGGAATGCCGAGGCCGACTCCAGGGCGCAATCCACAACCTGGGGCCGCCAAGTCCCTGAGGGTTCTCCACAGCAAGGCCAAGCCCTTGGAGCTGCGGGGCAGTGTCACCAGGCCCTTCCCCTCCCACTCACTTCCACAGGTGTCTAACACAGGGTCATCAAGAATGCAGGAGGGTGTCGGGAAACGCGCCCCCTGGGTGACGGCATTACCTGCTGAGCCATGTGTTGGTTTCCCAATTCTACTCACTAGGCAAATCGTCAGAGAAAGGAGACTCGGTGCAGAGAATTAGGAATGCTTTTTGTATGCGATTTTCAAATATCACCGCTTTTTCCATGCTAAAAACTGTCCATATGTAAAGAGCAAAATGCAGATACAGGAAAATAGATAGCAAACTCCTTGAGGAGTATTCCACTCGTGTTTTTGATTTTTTACTTACTGCAGAAGAACAGCAAAATGTCCACTGGGATCTGAAGGGTATCACCTGCTGCTGTGGCTTCTGCAGTGAAGCTGGATGAGGTCTCATCCGCATGGAGAGGGAGGGAGGGAGGACTGACCTCAAGAGGCCTCACTGCAACGGCCAGGCCTGATGGGGAGGGGCGGACTTCATCCAGTTCAGAAAATGCCAGACAAAGTCATCTAGCCATGACAGGAAGGAAGGAAGGAAGAAGGAAGGATGGAGGAAGGAAGGAAGGAAGGAAGGAAGGAAGGAAGGAAGGAAGGAAGGAAGGAAGGAAGGAAGGAAGGAAGGAAGGAAGGAAGAAGGAAGGAGGAAGGAAGGAAGGGAGGGAGGAAGGAAGGAAGGAAGGAAGGAAGGAAGGAAGGAAGGAAGGAAGGAAGGAAGGAAGGAAGGAAGGGAGGGAGGAAGGAAGGAAGGAAGGAAGGAAGGAAGGAAGGAAGGAAGGAAGGAAGGAAGGAAGGAAGGAAGGAAGGAAGGAAAGAGGAAGGAGGAAGGAAGGAAGGAAGAAAAACAACAACAACAATTGCCCGGTGTGGTGGCACAGCACATGCCTGTAATCCCAGCTACCTGGAGGCCAAAGCAGGAGGATAGCAAGGTCAAGGCCAGTCTGGGCAATTTAGCCAGACCCTGCTTCAAAATAAAAATTTAAAAGGCTGAGGATATAGCTCAGTGGGCACCCTGGGTTCAATTCCCAGTACAAATATACCAAGTATATAGATATAGATACTGTAGTGTCCATTAGACCTCAGGACAGAGTGCAGAATGGGGGGAACTTTGAGGTAGAGGACAGAGAGAATGAGCAGAGGTGTATGGCTGTGTCTGCTCTCTAGATTGGGGGCTTCCTGGGAGAACGCGGAATTCACCTGAGACTTCAGTTTCTAACCCTGCATGAATGGAAAGTGTGCCCACACTTGGGCAGGCACGTCCCAACACGCAGAAGATGGGGGACGAGAGCAAGCTCACTGGGGACAGCCGTCCCCTGCAGTGAATGGTGATGCCCAGTGACCACTACATCTTTCTCTTGAGGAAAAGAGGCATGCCACCCGGAGCCAGTGGGAGCCGCCGCCGACGCCCTTTCCCAGGAGAGCGGCCTGAGCAGCCACCACGAGGCAGCCCGTGGTGAGCCGACCCAGGCTGCCCGAGGGACTCCCAGCTGGGCCGGCTCCCCTGCTGCCGGCGGCCTCTGCTTCCCCCTTTGCAGCCTGCGTTCTGCTGTTGCCTGTGGCACATGCCAGGCTTCCAAATAAGATGCCATTTCACTAATGTTTTGGCGAGTGAAGTTTTTAAAATTTGGAAAAGCACTGACCCAGCCTTAGTCCTTCTTCTCGCAAGTGAAGAAGCTTCACGTGAAGGGAAGGGATCTCGGCGGTCCCACCACCTCGGTGCGGGGGCCTGCCGCTGCCACTGGCGTCTTTCCCGCCCTCTGGCGACCTCGTGCCCGGCTTCCTTACCTCCAGCTGAGGCACATGCAGGTCCGGGCCTGCCTCCTCTTAGCCGTGACTTTGTGCCTCTTTCTCTTTTCCGTTTAAAAGTTTATAACGAAGAATTTGAATAAATGCATGGGTCGGGAGAATGATTTCAGGGAAGTTCACGGCTCAGCACATCATTCCACATGCTTTTATTATTTCAAAGCAAATCCCCGCATCGCGTCAGACCCTTTCCTAGATATTGCAGCACGCGACTCTAAACAAGGACCTTTTAAAACACAATCTCAAGGTTGTTTCCTGAGTAATCAAATCAACCATAACTCCTTACCATCATCCAACACCCAGCCAATTAAAAAATTTCCAATGATTTCATTAGAGCAATTCTTTCGAAGAATTGAATCAGGATAGAAATACAAATCACATATTAGGATCAGTTAATAATCTGATTTTCTGAGAATCTGTAGGTTCTCGCCGTCTTTTGATCCTTCCTATTCATTTAAAATCAGATCCGTTCCCATTCCAAGTGTGATGAAAATGACCTACACTTTTTGTGTGATGACAAGACACTGAGTGACCGCCCTGTAGGTTTGCAGTCCAGGGCTGAGCCTCAGTGTCCACACAGTGGCGACTGGGCCTGTCTTTCTTTGACAGGGGCTGTGCCTGGTACTATGGGGACTGATGTGAAGCGGTGCCATTATCACGCCGCGAGGAACCTGAGGAGCAGGCTGACCATGCGCCCAGTGTGCAAGGGAGCCAGCCAGGGGCTCTGGTACCCCTAAGCCCCAGCGCCTCTTGCGGAGGCCCAGGGATCCCCGCTGGAGGCTGGCACGTGGCGCTGGGAGCACGCGGACGCTGGGGTTTGCACCGCTGTTTCCCCGACTTCTCATCCAGGGATCCAGTTTTCCTCACGCCTCAGCCAGCGAGCACCAACCACAGTGACCAGGGCTGGGCTGGTCCCCTGAGTGCTAAGAGTCTGGACTTTCTTCTCCTCTGGGTTTGGAATGGCTGTCGCCATCTTGCCACCACATGCAGGCTGAGAAGAAAGTGACACACAGCACTGCTGGCCACGCTGGAGGAGAAGCCAGTCCTGGGCCCTCAGAGCCTTGAGCAATCCGTGCCTGAAGTCAGCCCGCCTTTTGAGTTAAGTGATTCAAGAACTTCCCTTTTGACTTAAAAGGGTTGTGTTTTCTTTCCTTTAAAATCAAATGTGCTCTGATGACACCATAGAACTAAAACAACAACAGAAACCTCATCCCTGTTTCCATGTGGTGAAGCGGTTGGATTGCTAGGTAGCAGAGTTGCACAGACGTTGACGCTGCACGTAGCGTCGCACACGAAGATGAAAGGACCTGGGGGAGAATTGCTCGTGGCACTGGAAACTCAACAAGCAGACATCTGCCAAAGCACAACTCGATTACTGCCTTTATCTCATTTCCACTTTGAGATATGACTTTAATATCCTCTGGGTAGACGGAGTATCTTTCCACTGTGCAGCGGATCCTTTTCAACTTCGTGAAGTCAACACAATTACAATTTGCTCTGGCGATAGATCTTAAATAATGCAATCCATCCTGCGTGCACCATTGTTCATCTGCTGAGCTCCATGTACACAGACCCAACCCACACGTTTTCACTGCTGTTCATTCTTCAACATGCAGGGCCATGTTGTGGCTTTGTGGGCCCCAGGAACTTCTGCCTTTGTGAACCCTTAAAGATTGTTCTTGGTCATTAGGGCAAATGCAATCCACGTTGGACTCTGTTCAGGCTGCAATTTGATCTTATAAGAGACTGTGACAGTTCCTTAAGTGTGTCCTGGACCACGGGCACTCTGTCCACTGTGCCAGGTGGACAACACGGCACCGAGCAATTCAGAACAAGCACAGTCCAAAGGCCTGGAGCTAGAACCTGCCGCTGGCCCTCGGTGCCTGTACCCTGTGGCGATCGGTCAGGGGAGTGAGCGGGCCTCAGAAGCCAGGTGGAGGAGGGCTCTGCACAGCAGCTCCCGTGGCTTCCAGCTGTGTGAGCTGGACTTTCCTCACCCGGCCTCTCAGCCCACAGGAGATAAGAACAGCTGAGTCCCTCAGGCCGAGAGCTTAGAAGGGGAAACATAAGTGCATAGGAGCGCATGCTGGTCCAGCCCACGAGAAGGGCGCGGCCATGATCCAAACAGTGCCCTGTGGCTCCAGCCACCTGGCTGCCCAGGTGTGAATGCTGACCAGCAGAGTGACCACTGGCAAGTAACGTGACCTCATCACTCCTCTTGGAAAAGGGGACCAGAATGCCTCTCCAGATGGCTCCTCTAACAAACGCGCAGGGACGGGCTTGGCGTTGGAGGAGTGGAAGGCAGCACTGTCATTTATTTTACCCTTTTTCATAACCTGTGAAAACTGCTCTCATCTCCCCATTTGTTTAAATTTTCTAAAAATAACTTTTAAAACAGCAACTGCAAGCTTGAGGAAAAGATGACAGAACAATAGAAAAGAGTCCTGAACCTGCCTCTCCCGACGTAGCAGGCGAACGTTTTACAAGGACTGCACACGCTGAGCTCTGCACACCCGCGTGGTCATGGAGAGCAAGCAAGAGAGGATACCGCACCATCGCTAGAACCAGCACCCAGCCCTCCGGGGACACGTGTGGACCTACGCACAGACCCTCTCCAGCACGGCTGGCTCCGTGGTCACATCTGCTTTCCTCTCTGGTCCAGGGTATGACTCGCATACCGTTCTTGTGTCATGTTGGACTCCTTCAATCTGCAAGCATCCCTCAGTCATCCCGTGTGTTTCACATCCCTTGTGCTTTTAAGGAGGACGGTCTTTCTGCTCCGTAGGATGACTGTGCCTGTCAGCTTCTCATGGCTTGAACAAGACGCCTGACAAGAATAACTTAGAGGAGGGAAGGCTTATTTTGGCTCTTGGCTTCAGAAGTTTATTCCATGGTCAACCAAATCCGTTGCTCTGGATCTGAGGTGAAGCAGAACATCATGGTGGACGGGCGTGGTGGCGGAAGCTGCTAAGCTCATGGTGGCTGTGTAGGAGACAGAGAGATAGAGGCAGAGCTAGAGATGGAGATGGAGAGGGAAATGGAGATGGAGATGGAGATAGAGATGGAGATGGGGGGGAGATGAAGATAGAGATGGAGCTAGGGATAGAGAGATAGAGATAGACATATACATAGAGAGATGGAGATGAAGTTGGAGATGGAGAGAGATGGAAATAGAGAGAGAGAGAGATGGAGATGGAATGGAGATGGAGATAGAGATGGAGAGAGACAGAGATAGAGATAGAGACAGAGATAGAGACAGAGGTAGAGATAGAGATAGAGCCAGAGATAGAGATAGAGCTGGGGCGTTGGGGAAAGGGAAGATGCACCCTTCCAGGATACACCCCCAGGGATACCTCCTCCAGCCACACCCCACCTGCCTAGAGTTACCAGTCAGTCCATTCACACTAGGATGGACTAACTAGGTTGCAGCCCTCATAGTCCAACCATCTGACCCCTGAACATTCTTCTTTGACATAGGAGCTTTGCGAGACACCTCATATCAACCATAATAGTGACCTTCAGCCCAGGCCCTCCCAGTGCTGCCTCATGATAAGCTCTGGTCAGGTGTTCTCAGCAGGCAGGCCCCAGGAGCGATGCTGTGCTCTTTTCTGTGCATCAAAAAAGGACAAGTGTGATGTTAGTTTGTCCTCTAACTGAGGATGCTAACCCTGACCCTGGGCCAAGTTGCTCTCTATGATTCTTCCACCTTAGATCTACTCTTTTCCCGTTGTGATCAATTAGCATTTTTGGAGGGTGATCTGAACATCACACTCAAATGCTATTTCTTATCAGCTCTCTACTCACCAGCATTAGCATCTGTGGGTGACTCCCACCTCACCTATCAGCTCTGTTCCCATTATATATTCATACATGTAGCAAAGATTCCTTTTTTATTCAATATATTGTCCTATTTTGCCATATTTTTAAATTCCTATGCTCAAAATGTCCCCTATTGGCAAATGGGGGCTCCCTCAAGCTGGCCTTTGGGTACTTTAATCCATTAGTCAGAGCGTATTGGGACATTTCAGGATAAGAAGAAGTTCTAGGCTCTCGTTGGACTTCCCTGTCCCAACCCTGAGTCCGCATCTCCGCACAGGCAGCATCCAGGACCAAGGTTGGCAGGAATGATGGGCGTGGCCCTTATGAAGTCCACCCGGCTCTTTATAGGCTTCCCCCTTCCACATTGTAAATTCACCTCCAACAGTGAGAGACTTGGCTCCAATCACCCCCAGTAGGCTCATTTATTTTTCTGCTCAGCCATCGTGCTGGATTCAAGCCAGGGAAGAAAGAAAGAAGGAAAAGGAAAGAGGGAAGGGGAGGGATCCTTCCTTCTTTTTAAAAAAAAAAATGAATTCTGACTTCTTAAATTCTAACTGTAAAAATCCTAAATCTCCACGGGAGGCTGGGGAGCTCCTGCCTTGGGATTTCTGAGTCAGAGAGGCACTCCTCACAAGGGACAGGCGATGTTCTGAAGCAAGGAAGCGAAGGAAGCTGACTCGTGCCATCGTGGGAAGCACGTTTGCCTTTGGTTCCACGGTTCTCAGGAATTACCTTGAGAAAGTCCATCCACAGAAATAAACCTGAAATGCCCAGGCGTCGGCTGAAGACTCACTGGAACTTTTTTGTTCAGTGAGGAGTTTCTTTGATCTGAATGAGGATTCTGGATATTTTTCATCGTTTTGGTTTCAACTTGTCTATACTCACCAGGGGTTTTGTAAGAACGAGTTGGACTATCAGCCCCACAATGTCAGCAAATCACTAAGAAGTGGGTCTGTCCTGACCTGTCAGCACCAAGGCCGCTTCCTCTTCATGACGCGTTCCCTGACCCCCGCAGAGCTCCACGAATCGAGGTACAGCTGCACGGCCCAGGCACTGCACATCTGCAGGGAGCCAGTTTTCACATAGTAAATGGTCTCAAATGTAAACGAGGCCCCCTCGGCCCCCAGGAAATGCCAGAGCTCGGGGCACACAGTGTCAAGGGCCCTGACGTTGACCATTCGTCCTGCCTCTTGGTGCCTTTGATCTCGGAGAGCTAGCATGACTTTGCTATGTTTCTCTTTGGTCCTGTGGGGTGGTGGTCCCAGCTTGGGCCAGCGTTGTGACTCAGGTGTGTCTGGCAAAGTCTGCAGACTCCGTGGGATGGCCTAAGAGAAACCCGCTACCCAAGCCTTGCCGTAAGGGGAGGAGGAAGGAGCAACAGGTTCTCAAGTGTGAGTCCAACTCCTGCTTGGAAGTGACCCATCTGCCCCCTCAAGCCACTAGCCTTTTCTTCCTGCAAACTGAAGAATTTGAGTCTGATAACCTGTAGGTCTTTGCTAGCTCTAACTTGTTTAAAAACAATTTTAGAATTATAAACATATAGTCATTTTTAAAAATTCAGAAAGCTTAGCAAACACTTATTCAAGTAGACCTGTTATCCAGAGGGAATGGCTGATGACATCTGGTGACAGGCATGCAGACTCTTCTGCTTGTACCTGTGCACATTTGGGTGCCAGGCCAGAGAGAGAATGATCACGGATGGATCCCATTACGTGCCTGCCTCTGTGAGTGAACAGGAGGCTTTGCTCCTCATTTCCCGTTCATCCTTTTATTTCCAGGTAATGACCTTTCCTTTCTTGCAGCATTTCACTGTGTAAGGGGACCTAAACTTATCAACCAGTTCCAATGAACAGAGTTTAAACTCTTCAGTGCTGTAAGAATGCAATGAGATGGACACCGTCATGCACACTTACAAATGTGTCTTCTATTTCGTTCAGAAATTATTTGATATAAAGCACTGTAATGCAGAGCACACTGTATGTAATGACACATGTGTGATTGCTCTTTGTAACTGAAAAATGACATGATAATGTCATCATGGTCTCAAGTGCAAAAGGCCCCCTGGATCATTTATAAATATGTATTATTTATTTCTACTGTATTTTATATAAATACGTACTTTTAATTTTCAATTTGCTCTAATTTGTTGTTCGTGACAGTAGAATGCCTCGTATTTTTTTTTATTGGTCCTGCAGTAGGCTTTCTGGGGTGGCAGCCATGCTGTTACCAGTGTTCTGCTGAACTCTCAAGCTGCTTTCTGAGGATGGCAGGCCTTCACAGTGGCAGGATGTCCAAGAAACAGCCTTGATGCATCCTCAGCATGTGTTGCTGATGAAGAGAGCCAAGTGGAACGGAGAGGAAAATCCTGGAGAAGACGGAAGGGCAGTGTCCAACCCAAGGGTGCAAGACTCACTTCTGGACAAAGGCAAATGTGCAGGACTGGGGTCAGGGCGGAGCGCTGTGGGTTCGACCCTCAGCACCACATAAAATAAATAAACAAAATCAAAGTATGTGTCCATCTGCAACAAAATGTCACAAAGAAAAAGGCAAATGCACCTGAGAATCAGAACCAAAGGACACCTAGTGCTTTATCTAATGCTGTGCATTTGGGAGGCAGGCTCCTCCACGTGCCCAGACAGGAAGCCATGCTTGACCAAAGCACACTAATGCCTATCTTTGGCCACTGAAAAGAGGAGGTACTGGACGTGGAATCTCGTGCTGAACGTGGATCCCAGGTCCACCTCATGCCGGCCACGTAGCGCCAGCAAAGTTTTGTGTCTGAACCCCATGTCCCCGTCTGCTAAAGGGCATAAAGACACATCGTTTGCAGGAGAGGTGAAAGAAAGGGTCAGTGAGGTCACTTTGGTGTGATTATACTGCTATAGCGAAACAGCACAGACTGGGCAGTGTAAGAAGAACAGAAATCTATTTCTTAAGGCCATGGGTGCTGGGAGTCAAGATCAGTGCTCTGGCATCAGTGCTGGGTGAGAGCTACCCCGTGCTTCCAAGATGGCAGCCTGAGGCTGCCTCCTCACTGGCAAAGGTGGGAGGGCCAAGGAGCTTTCTCTGAAGCCTCTTTCAGAAGGGCCCTAATCCACTGCTGAGGGCTCAACCACTTCCCCAAAGGTCTGCCTCTTACGACACCACAGTGGGGATTAAGCCTCAGTAGGACTGTGGAGGGGGCACCACTTCGAATCCCAGCAGAGACGATGAATGAAAGCCTTGGCATCAACAGAAGCTTAGTGAGCGACCCTGTCTATGGCAGGCCTAGTGCTCCACGCCCCCCAGCCTTCTGGTACTCAGCTGGAATCTGAAGCCCAGCCTCCTGCCCTTCACTGTAGGAGGCTAAAGGACCTAACTGAATCAGAGGCTCTCCTTCTCCTTGGCGGTGACGTGCCTGTCCTTATCCCTGCAGGAGTGAGCTATTGTCAGCAGATAAAGGAGGCTGCAGGAAGCCAGTCCCCAGAGACTTCCGATCTGCCTGCATCTCCTGAGTCCTCCACAGCCCCTTCATCTATAAACTTTCTTCTTTCTTTTTTTATTGCTCTATCTCCCAAATGCACACATACCATCCTCCTATCAAGGACTTAGAGAACAAAATTAGAGAAGAAAATTAGAGAACACTAAATTGGGTGTGGGTGTTGCACTCCTACAATCCCAGCTACCTCGGGAAGCTGAGACTGGAGGATTGCAAGTTCAAGGCCAGCCTGGCAGCCTAACATGACTCTGTTGCAAAATTCAAAATAATGAAAAGGGATGGGGGTGTAGCTCAGTGGTAGAGCACCACTGGGTTCAATCCCTAGTACGAAATGAGAGCAAAAAGGAGAAATCTTGCTGCATGCTCCTGGGGAAGTCCTGAAGTCCTTGTCAAGATGGGTCAGACCCAGCAGTCCATCCTTCAGGCAACTGACTTCAGCATCGCTTTTTGGAAATCCATGTCTGGATTCCTTCCAGAAACCAGCATTTCACTGGGAATGCTCAGTCAAGTAGGTCTGGGGTGAAGCACCACGGCTGGTGTATATGGACCCACGGTAAGTTGTTCCACCTCTCTGAGCCTCAGTCTCAGCGAGGACTCTGGGATGCCTACCTGACAGGCCTGCAGAGATGAGACCTCAGCACACAGCAGCTCTTGTTCCATAAGCCTTGTTTTAGAGGCCCCTTAAAAAGTATTCCCACGACACTGTTTTAGAGTGGGCTCAGAATCCTCGGTGACATTGTTACTAAAATACGGGACTTTGGCATCAGATAGTCTGGATTTAAATGCCACTCTGACAAGAGCGGGGTGAAAGAGGAAAGTGATCTAAGCTCCGTGAGCCCTGGTTTCTGTAGTCAAACTGCCGCGACCTTGCCTCAAAGGGTTGCTGTAGGTAAAGGTGCCCCCGCCCGCAGCATCCACACCCTAGGCTTCAGTCACTCTGCTGCGTGTGATGGCCACACCTTTAATCCCCGTGGCTCAGGAGGCTGAGGCAGGAGGACTGAAGGTTCAAGGCCAGCCTCAGCAACTTAGCAAGGCCCTCAGCAACTTAGTGAGGCCCTAAGAAACTTAGTGAGACCCTATCTCAAAATAAAAAAATAAAAAGGGCTGGGGGGATGTGGCTCAGCAATTAAGTGTCCCTGGTAAAAAAACCAGTCGCTCTGATGGAGAGGACTTTGATAGCAAGAAAGAGTCTCCTGCTGATGTTTGCATTAAAACAAAACATGGTTTTATTTTGGTTATTTCTAGCATGTTCACTGTACACGACAAGTCCTTAAAGACAGGGCAACGTCTGCTCAGCTTCGCGTATTCCTTGCACTTAGCAGCTGCCTTACAGCAGGTGCTCAGTAAGTGCTGAACTAGTGAAGGAGTTGGAAAAGGAATGCTAAGTGATAGAGACGCTGTTGCACACATCCACAGCTCTGCCCTGGCGTCAGGGAGACCGCTGTCTATGTCTTGACTCAAGCACTCACTCTGGGACCTTCTTGGGGACCTGATTTCTGTCTCAGATTCCCTGTCTGTAATGTGGGACAGTAATAGATGTGACCTTGGAGGAGTGGGAGAGGTAAAGCCACCATTTGACCCGGGCTGGCCAGAAAGGACAGCTGATGTGACTCGCCCACCCAAACTCACTCCAGGTTTCCCCCATCTGCCAAAGTCCTCTCCTGAACTGCAGGTGCCCAAATGTTTAGGAGGGCTGTCCGTCTTCGAGTGCCCATCGAGATGACTGCGAGGGCCAGCAACCTTCCTGAAGTACCCCTGCAGCCATTTCCTCTCACGGCCCCTTTATAATGGTGCCGCAACAGTAGGGTTTCTGACACTCACCATTTCCGTGAGGATGAGCCTTCTCTACCTGCTGCTTTCGCGTCCATTTACATAATGATGGTGTGCCAACAATCCTTCCCATCCTGCCTGCTTGCCCGAGGTGCTTCAGACACCACCCTGATAGATTAGCCCATCGCTGCGGAGCTACAGGAAGAAGCACATATTAACTTCTGCCAGTGACACTGCACAAACACCAGCTCAAGAAAGCAAGTGGTAAATAACCCACCCATTGAAAATGCAGAGGGAATTTATGAAGTCAGAAAGGAAGAAGGCCAAAGCCCCCATGCGATCCAGCTGCCAGTTCCAAATAACAAGGGATCCATGAACTGAGGTCACTTCCCCTGGTGCCTTGAACGTCATGGAGACATAGTTTGGGGAATGACTCAACAGGAAGAGAGAAAATCTTCCTTTGGTGTCACCCCCATGCCCCTGCCTTGTGGTAATTCCACGCTGGACATGGGAGTGAATGGCCAAAGCTCTGGGCTTTCACTGCAAGCCACTTCGCTCCTGGTCCTTCTGAGCCCTGGTGCGGTGACAGCCTCTGCCCTGGGACGGAAGCCAGGCTGCCGCCCACCTCCTCCTTGCAGGTCACTCCTGCCTGCTCACGTCTTTCAAAAGCCTCCTTTCCCCTTGCTTCGTTTTTGGTTTCTTTTTGTCATTCAGTAGAGAAAAGATAGACCGTAGCTTTTCGAGGAGACTGAACAATAGCAGCAACTGTAAGCTATTATCACATCATGGATTCCTCTGGGAACAAGGTGGACACTATGCACCGGCTGCCCACATAGAGTGGCCCAAACACACTCACAGACTGGATGACAACCTCACATTCACCCTGGAGGAAATTCAGGAAGCCCTGTCACTCTCTGGACACCAGCAAGAAGGCCTAGGTGCGTGGGCTCCTGGGATCCTGTCTACCTGCTGCCTTCCTTCACTCCCTCAGCACCTACTGAGCTACGGTGTTCCAGCGTTGCCAGGGACCAGCCAGGCAAAGCCAGCGCCACCTCTGCCTTTGGGCGGCTGCAGCCTAGGAGGGGAGGTAGCTGTCTACGGCACCACCTCACTTACGGTTGGTCACGCCTCAAGAGAGGCGTAAAAGTAGACAGGGGATATGTAAGAGAAGGCCCAGCCAAATCTGGCTCAGTAAGTCAGGGAAGTCCCCATGGAGAAAGTGACGTTGAGCCCAGTGCTACCCGGTGGTAGGGGCAGCCACAGCCTTCCAACAGAGAGGGCAGCGGGGCCAGGGCGTGGACGGGAGTCTTCCTCAGTGGCTGAGAGGGATTAAACCCACAGGTGCTCATGTCCTCACACCTAGGGCTGGGATGCCGCAGAGGAGGCAAGCCTGTGTGCGTCAGTCATCTCTCCATCACAGGTGACGCCCGCACCACCTAGATGTCTCGCCCACACTGGTTCAACTGCATCGTTAGGAACAATGACTCGCAAAACGTCTGCACGAGTCCAGCACAGACAGAAGAGGTTCAGAGGACCTTCTGACCTGAGCTGGGTTGTCTGTGAGACAGAGCCCGTGGACGTGGAGTCCGTGGCAATCAGAAGAGGCACCAGGAGAGAGGCTGGGGGAGGAGCAAAGAGCAACAGAGTCGCGTGGGCGTGAAGTCTGGGCTTCCTCCTGTGGTGATGGAGCTGGCGAGGGCGAAGCCTGCCTGAGTGACAGAGCCAACCTGTGTCGTGCGAGGATGATGGGAAGGAGCCCGGACTCTCCAGACACTACCCTCACAGCTCTCCTCCACCTCCCGACACACCCCACCGTGCCGTCCATTGCTCCGAGACGCTCTACGGCCCAGGGAAAGAGGCGTCTTTCCAGAGTCGCACAGCCTCTGACCCCAGCGGGACAGACGTGCAACACTAGCAGACGCCAACGTGAGCCTTGCAAATCTGAACCAAGGAGAGCAGCCGCGACCTCGGAGTGTGAATATTCACACCAGCAGTAGCACACCAAGGACACCGCCTGCCCGGAAATCAAACGAGTCATCGGTCATCCCCTCTCCGGAATTCCAGCCAAGGACGTGGCGACCATCCTGGCAGGGGCCAAGAGAGGAGACCCGTTTCCTAAAGTAGAGTGGCCCTGACCAAAACCACCCAGGAAGCACAGCACAGGCTGCAGCACAGGCTGCGCACAGCCACGTTGCTGAAAGGGCCTCGCTCACTGCCCCAGGGTCTCTGGCTCTGCACCAGCCAATGCAGAAGGCGAACCCCACGTCCATTCAGACAGCAGAACACGCACAGGTGGACTTCCAAACCTAGACGGGGAGAGCCCCCAGGTGGCCCTATCTGTAATGTGACTGCCCTGCCTCCTGCAGCGCCATCCTCCATGGCAGAGCCCAGGCCAGCAGAACCGGAGCAGGAGGGACAGTGTCAGCGGCTCTACCCACCACCGCCTCCTGCCCGGGCTGGGAGTGGGTGCTGGGCACTCCGCCGGACAGCAGCTGCGTGGGAACATGGATCACGTTGGCCTGCACTCCCCCAACACGTTTTGGGTTCAGTCAAACTTTGGGTAGCCTTTGGAGGATGTGTTGTCCCTGAACAACATGGTCCCTGGTCCTGGAGCCAGAAGCTCAAAGTCACTGATGTCCAGGGCTTGATGGAAGGATGGCCCCGCAGGGCAGGGCAGCAGGGAGACTGAGCGCAGAGTTGTGCTGCTTGATCCCAGGTCCCAGGTGACAGCAACACCCACACCTCTGATCAGCTGCCCTCGTGGGTCACACAGAGGCCACTCTCTGGAGCCACCCCCCCCACAGGCTCCGGCTGCCAGGCCGACAGGTGGCCGTCCATCCGCTGCTCACCGGCTGCTTGGCGGGGGCTGGCAGATCTCCGCTGGTGAGCCACGGGGGAGGACTCTGCTGCCAGCACTGTCCACGGAGATGTGACTCCAATTTCAGGGAGGAATATCTTTCTGCAACATAGGAGGTTGCCTTCAAGGGCTTGTTTTTACGTAGATTTGGGTTCAGCAAGGATCAGAAACTTTGGAAGGCCATCGAGAATGTGTTGACCCCTTACTGACAATCCCGCTATTGCAGATGGTGGAGCAGACCATGTCACTGAAAGCCGTCACCCCAGGGAGACTCTGCACCCTTAAAATACAGCCTGCTGGAGGGAGGGGTTGAGGGGGAGGGTCCCACGGAAGGAAGTAGACCCAACGATGCCATCTGTGTATGTGAATAGGCCACAGTGGATCCCACTTTCTATGTGTCTATGAAGCACCAGTTGAAAACCAACAAATGAATGAAGATCAGTACAGTACAAGAAGGGGAGATGGGGAGGGAGAAAGGAGGGAGAAGGGAAGACCAGGGACTGCATGGAGCAAACTGTCTTCCACACATGCGTGATTAAGTCAAAATGAGCCCCTCGATTATATGCAATTCTAATGCACTTCTCCAGATATTAAAAAACATCCTGGTCCTTGGCTCTCCTCCTCCTCCCCTTCTTCCTCCTCCTCCTCCCCTTCTTTCTCCTCCTCAGCCAGACCTGTTCACACACAGTCACACCCAGAGTGACCCAAAGACTGGATCTTGGATCAGCACCTGGATTCCAGTCCCAGGTGGATCCTCAACTGGATTCATGCTGCCCGGCTATGAAGTGAAATGGTAGCCACAGCCTGTGCTCCTGGGGCGTCCTCAGGGTGGATGAGAAAGTGCACGTGCTGTGCCCGGCACGGTGCCACCTCAGTGCTTACACACACTGCTCTTCCTTATTCCCACGACAGCTGGACAGTGCTTCAACACTACCTTGCCTCCAGAACTGGGAGCACTTCCTCCATCCAGACTGTTCTCCTAAAACCGAGAGTGACCAGTGGCCAGAATGCCACTATAGATGACATCATTGCATAGGGCTTCTGCTGTCACAGAACATCATTGCATAGGGCTTCCTGCCGTCACAGATGACATCATTGCATAGGGCTTCCTGCTGTCACGGATGACATTGCATAGGGCTTCCTGCCATCCCGGATGACTTCATTGCATAGAGCTTCCTGCCGTCAAAAATGACATCATTACATAGGGCTTCCTGCTGTCACAGATGACATCATTGCATAGGGCTTCTGCTGTCACAGAACATCATTGCACAGGGCTTCCTGCCGTCACGGATGACTTCATTGCATAGGGCTTCCTGCCGTCACGGATGACATCATTGCATAGGGCTTCCTGCCGTCACGGATGACATCATTGCATAGGGCTTCCTGCCGTCACGGATGACTTCATTGCATAGGGCTTCTGCTGTCACAGAACATCATTGCATAGGGCTTCTGTCGTCACAGATGACTTCATTGCATAGGGCTTCCTGCTGTCAAGGATGACATCATTGCATAGGGCTTCCTGCCGTCACGGATGACTTCATTGCATAGGGCTTGTGCTGTCACATTGACATCATTGCATCGGACTTCCTGCTGTCACAGATGACATCATTGCATAGGGCTTCCTGCCATCACGGATGACATCATTGCATAGGGCTTCCTGCCATCACGGATGACATCATTGCATAGGGCTTCTGCTATCACAGAACATCATTGCCTAGGGCTTCCTGCCATCACGGATGACATCATTGCATAGGGCTTCCTGCCGTCACGGATGACATCATTGCATAGGGCTGCCGGCTGTCCCCATCCTGCTTCATTTTCTCAGTAGAGGCGGTTGTGAGCACCTAACCTAAGGATCTGTGCTCTCTTTTCGATTCGATGAGGTACAGATGGCTTTCTGTCTGACTGTGCTTTCTGTCTCTCGTTTCTGCCGCCACAGCATTTCCACAGACAGGCTCATTTATAAGCAGCGAGGTTCACTTGGCTCACAGTTCTGGGGGCTGGGGTCTGAGGCTGACTCTGGCACCTGCTGTGTCCTCGCAGGACAGAAGGTGGAGGGACAATGAGGGCAGGAG
This sequence comes from Sciurus vulgaris, assembly GCF_902686455.1. Classification (NCBI taxonomy): domain Eukaryota; kingdom Metazoa; phylum Chordata; class Mammalia; order Rodentia; family Sciuridae; genus Sciurus; species Sciurus vulgaris. The sequence goes on along the minus strand of NC_136480.1, from coordinate 23,552,947 downwards.
TGGCAGAGGAGCAGGAGAGGGCCGGGCTCACTTTGTAACAACTGACGGCTCAGGGCAGCCCCAGCCCGCGTCTCATTGGCCCTCCAGAGAGCCTGCACTGGGGCCTCAATGTCCACCCCAGGTCCACCAGCGACACGCACACCATGGCAGCAGTTGCTCACCCCTGCAGTGGCACTGCCAGAGCTCAGCCCTGCAAGAGCGGGGATGGCTTTGTCATCCAGGAGAGTCACGACCAGAGGACGTGACAGGAAGACAATCGTCCCAGCTCGGAGAGGTCGCTGAGTAGCGACGAGGGATCAGCGACCACAGGAGAGCTGTTGACATCTCACACCGAGGACCGTCACACCAAGCCTGGGCCGTGCGTTCACAAGCGCCATATGCACAGGACCTCCCTGGGGTGGCCCGGGGCACCACCTTGCCCAGGTGAGGGGGGGACATGGTTCCCTGTCTGTGAAAGGGGCAGCGGCTGCCTGAGCATCGAGGGGCACAGGGAATGAAACACACCAACCGCACAAATGCAGAACGGCAGGTGGCTTGACCTCCCGGGGCCAGCTCCTCCCACAGGACACGTGCTCCACCCACAACCGCAGACCACAGCCAGCCTCGGTCCAGACCCCAGGCCCAGGTGCTGTGGGCTCCACAGGCCTCCCTTCCCCATGGCCAGGAGACCTACCTGGTGGAAGACCTGCCCCATTCTAGCAGACGGTGAAGAAGTGGGCTGCGTTTTTCAGAGGGAACTGTTTTCTCAAAACGAAGAACTTTCAGTTATCGAAATGCCACACAATCTCTGCAAAGTGCCCTAGCAAAGCAGTGAAGATAAAGAATAGGGGCTGGGGCTGTAGCTCAGTCACAGCGCTTGCCTCACGTGCGTGAGGCACTGGGTTTGATCCTCGGCACCACATAAATAAATAAAATAAAGGCATCATGTTCATCTACAACTAAAAAATATTTTTAAATTTTTTTAAAAAGAATAAAATACAAGTCACAGCTCTGTAGCCCAGAGAAGGATGCTGAAGCACATCCTGGAGATCGACCCTGCTGTTGGATTGTCACACGCACAGAAAGGGACACTGCTGGGATCCTACAGTTTTGTCATGTTTCTCCCTCAACAATAATAATTGATTAAATTTATATTAATAACCAACTGAAAGACAACATAAAGCTTGTATTTCACATCTGCAGAGTTCAGCTAACTGTGATTTACTCAATCTCCTACTGGTGAACATTCTGCTGTTTCTCCTTTTGCACTTGGACCTGTTCTCTGTGGTTCATCTGATGATCTCCCAAAGGCACACTCCAAGACGTGGGAAGGCCAAACCAAGGACAGACACAGCTTGCTTGTCCACTCAGAATTAGGTTCTTAAGATCTGCACAGTGGGTCTGTCCAAACAGGGAGACCTTCCTGGTCTCTGGCAGACAGCTGAGAGCCCATGATGCTGTGGAGCAGCGAACCATGCTTTCCTGGGTGAACAAGGTCAGGGTGCCCACCTCCAGCTCCCTGAGGGCTTCACCTCATTCTTGGCCCAGCTCAGGTGCCCTCAGGAATCACAGTTTGCATCTGGATTGACGCAGCAGCCTGACTTTGAAATCCTGTCTCCAGTTCTGCTGGGACTGCAGAGATGGGTGTCTGTGGGGTAATGCCGTGGATGGTAATGCCGCGGATGGGTCCGCTGCATGCCAGGAAGGAGCCATTCCCGCTGCCTCACAACACTTGAAAATAGTCTTTCCAGGTTGTCGCTGCCAGGGAACACGGATTTTGCCCTGTGATTCTTGTCTCTAAGAGAAGCCAGCTAGTTATTCTCAGACCACTCACTGCGCCATCTGGGGAGAAGGACACTCCCGTCGGAGCTCTTCAAGTCCTGGGTCTTGGGATTGTGTCTGCAGCTGCCAGGCTGTGTGCTGCCTCCAGCTGCTTCAGCTGAAGTGAGTAAGGAGGTCTCTATCCAGGGCTGGCTCCCAGCCTGCTGCTCAGAGGCCAGGGGTAGAGCACTGGGCGGCAGCCAGAGCCACGCGCCAATGCCCCCTCTCCTGGCGGGTAAGGCGGCCTCCTTTGACAGGCTGGCCCTGTGGGGCTCGTGACATTACAGGCATTAGGTATCAGAAGAGCCGATTTGCAAACTCCTTCCAGCATCTGCTGCAGAACTTGCTTTGGACTCAAAGAGAGCTGAACCTCTGGAGCACACCTACCAGTGCTTCTCAGGAGGCAGGCGAAGGACGCTCCACTTCCACCCCACCCCGAGTGCCCCATGCCAATGCGCAGCAACTGTGCCCAACACATCCAACCAACCAGCACCCTACCATGCTTCAGAATCCACTGCAACCAGAAGCATTTCGTCCTCAAAAAGTGTTTCTTCTCTTTGTCTTGTTATTGGCGTTCTGAACATCGGACATTTTCTCCCACAGGTTCGAAAGGTACTGATGCACGTGATAACAGTGGGAAAATGGGACAGAAATTGCTGGCGTCTTCCTGTTCTCCTGTGCGTGGATCTCCACGGCACCGTGGGTGTGCAGTACCTACAGGCATGTTGAAGTGTTCCGTGGGCAAGTTTCAGCACTTCGACCCTGCAATGATCCCAAGTGAGCCTGTGAGGTTTTTCTGTATGGTACCAGTCCTTGGATTTCCTCGTGGCGCCAACCAAGTGGCATTGGTAGAATTTCCGCCACGCTGCAGAGTCCACCCGAGCGCAGTGCTCCTCTGAGCCCAGGCAGGGACACGGCACAGCGTCGTCTTCTCTGCTGCTCCTTTGAGTTTGCTATTATGATGCAACAAGCCATTATAGAAATCAGGCCTTCCAGGACACAGACCAGCGCACTGGCCTCCCGTAGAGGGAAGGACTTCCGTGTCCTGTGGCCTCAGTGGTGCCCTCAGCTTTGGTGGATCGATCATGGCCTGAAAGTCTCTCTTGCTTTGTTAACTCCGCATCCTGACGCGCCCCGTGGCTCCCCACTTGGCACACGGCACAGAAGCACTGGAACACATGGGTGCAGAGCGTGTTCTACGTGACCTGCACTGTCTCATTGCATTTTAATTACATCTACCCTTTGGTGCCCAGGCATGAGCAGAATATCAACAGCACTGGAAATGTTCCAAAAGCTGAAGAGCAGAAAAAAATTTATTTTCCTAAGTGATTAGTTCAGTGATATGGCATCAGAGAACAAGCCAGTGCATTTTGATGTTAAAAAATATTAAAGATGTTTTACTGGAAATGAAAATATAATGTTGGTTGTTTACGCATTTTCATTTTTGGCCAAGTCCTAGGTGACATATATTATTATTCTTCCTTGACTCTCCATCAGGATGAACACATGGGCCTCTGTAAAATGCAAATGATTTCCACAAGATGAAAAGGATAAAGGCAAAGAAAATGCAACTTCTGGGAGGCTGGGAAGCAGTCTGTCAAGGAGGCAAGAGACACGACCTGTCTCTTACAGTCTCACCAGGGCCCAGCAGGCTTGCAGCACGCTGCCTTCACTGGCTGCCACCTCCTTGCCCACACCCTGGACCCCACACTCTGCGTTTGCAGACCACTCTGCAATAAGCACATTCACTTATTTGGCCCTCACAAAAGAGGAGGCACTTGGGCATTTCTTAAGAGCTCAGTTTCATCAGAGAAGAAAACAGTCTCAGAAATATTTGCCCAAAGTTATATGAGAAAGATTACTTAGATAATAGCTGGCACATAATAATCAATCGATGGGAGCCATTATTATTATTATCATTCCCATCACCAATGACCTTAGCAAGACCAAAGCCAATAATTGACTCCCAAATATTCCAAATTCTTTCTGCCTTAAGCCTTTAATGATGGTGATTTTTTCTCTCTCAGAAAGATGCTGAAAATCAATAGGATTTGCTATTACATTAGTTATCCTGAGTTATAAATGGATCTTTTAACTGATGTTCAAATCCTGTTTCAAAGAGGATAGGATGGGATTACTTACCCCATGATAAGCTGTAGTCACCTGTAGTCACCCAGAGGATTAATGTCATCTTTCAACTTGACTAGGCCAAGGGGTACTGAGATTTCTGGGTAAATGTTATGCTGCAGCTCTGGCAAGATGACTCGAGTTACCAAAGAGAGAGAAAAAGAAAAGAAAATTGGTTGCTATCTGGCTAAAATGTTTGGGGAAGAGTGCAGGAGGACAGTACAGATGGAGGGAAGAGCCTGGGACATGGAGGCTCCAGGCGGCCTCGGGGGGAAGGACGCGCTTCACACAGCTGCCCTGTCGCCCCCGTTCAGTTTGGACCCAGGAAAGCCTTGAATGATGGGAAAGGTGCTGCGGACACCTGAGATCTGATGCCAGGGACTCTCATGAGTCCACGGCCAGCCAAGGGCCTGCTGGGAACCACAGCTTCGCACTGCTGCAGGGACAAAGGCCCAGTGCTGGACACACCGCCCCACGCAGCCCACACTCTGCATGCTGCCAAACTAAGACAGGTCTTCTGAAACACCCCGGCCAGATCAGGAGGGAAGGAAGAAGAAGGGAGAGGAGGGCATGGGGAGGAAGAAGAGGGAGAGGATGAGAAAAGTGAGGAAAACATGGAGGAAGAGGGTGGAGTAGGAGGAAGAAGGAGGAGGAGGAGGAGGAGGGGGCCAGAGGAGGAGAAGGGGAGGAGAAGAAATCATCCAAAATAATGAGGAAAGCTTCCAAAACGTATGGAATTCACCAATTCTCCAAGTTCCCAAAAACTTCTGAAGGAGGAGACATTCCTCAGGTGTGTCTAGGAGGCTGTCTCTGGATGAGACCTACTTCTGAGTCCCTCAGGGAACTGAGGAAAACAGATTGCCAGCCCCCTGTTTGGAGGCCTGGTCCACCCCTGAAGGCCAGAAGGAAGCAAAGGTCATGGCAGGGAGATTCGCTCTCTCGCCTGAGCCTCCCCAACCCAGGACACAGGGCTCCGCCTGCAGCCTGGACCCATAGAAGATTCCACCTTTGGCTGCCCCTGTTTCTGGTCTCCGCTGCCCACCACAGCTCCCATAACTACATGGGGCGACTCCTTACGGTGAAGCAGTCTCCACCCCCATACACACCTGCACGTGCACACACATGCACACACCACAAACACATGCCCCAAACATCTACGGCCTCTGTTTCTCTGCGGAACCCTGACTAAAAATGATCGCCCTCCAACTCACGCTACTTGGAGAAAGGAGGGTGGAGTACCGTCTCTCCTGAGGGTGTGCAAGGAGTGGACTGAAATGTGGAGCGGCTTTAAGTACCTTTGCTCACAATACACACTCTGGCCCTGCAGCCGAGGGTTCTGCATGAAACCAGCCCAGGGTGGGCCTGGGCCCACCACCACCCCCGCAGTCACTGCCAGGTGAGGTGAGGACACAGAAGGACACTGGAGGACCAGAGTGGCTCCATCTGGGGCGTTGCCAGCCTGTGCTGTTCCTGGAACCAAAGCAAATAAACGAGTCTCCAGAGCGCTTCCCTCAGCTTCCAGACGGCTTCCTTTGAAAATTAGTACTTTGGTCGTGTTCATTTAATTCTAGGGCACATTTATTTCCAAAAATTCTAGTAGAATAAGTGAAATATGCAGAAATTCTTGGTGACATTATGTTGGAATTGGTAGATATTATTTTTCTCATCTTTGCTCATGTCACAGGCTTAGTGTAAATTTCAAAGAGGGTATTGTGAAAGTACTTTCAAAAGCCAAAATTGTTCCCCTAAAACAGGTAATTAGTACCTATAATCAGGTGTTGGTGATCTGATAATCCGTAACAGTAGCAATGATGGTGCTATCCAGTGAAGCACATGCATAAAATACACTTCATCACCATCTCAAAAACTTTTTATAACAAGTCTACAAAATAAAAAGGGTCAGATGAGATGGAGACTCAGGACTGTGACAGTGACGTGCGAGTTGGGAGGCTGGTTTGACTTTTAAATCCCTAAGGTATTTTTCCCAAAATGTATCATCGATTTTCAAAAATTCTCAAAGGTTAAAAGAAGCAAGGCAACCAGCCCGGACTCACTCACAGATTTGACGACACTGAAGTTCTTGCCCTCCCCGTCCTTGCTCTGCCCCCGACCGTCCTCTCCGGGTAGCTGGACTGTTCCAAGTAAGCTGTGAGCCGTGGGTGCTGTATCCACAAGGTCACCAGTGAGCACAGTCCCTGCACAACCCCAGGGCCACTGCGAACCCAAGGCAAGGACTCGCATTTCCCAGGTCTTAGCACCCAGGCTGCGAGGACACAGGTCTCCTGGATTCTTCCCCAGCGCCCGTTGTGACTGCTTTCCAAAGGTGAGCTGAGGTGTGTACTTTGAACTTCATTGTCATGTTTTTTATTCTGGGCTAGTTTCTTCCACCCACTTTTAAAATGACTCTTTAAAGAGACCGCGAGGGTTGTTTGGTTGAAGGTGCCGTGCTTTGTATTTGTGGGGTTATTTTGCTGTAGTTTCTTTAAGCTTCTCTTCTAACCTCAAGATTTCCAATACAGCTAACTTGATTGGTAAGTGTCAGATTCTTAACTGAAAATCACAGGATGGAAACTAATTTTATTGATAACTGAAGACAGGTGTTCTCTTTTGACTGTGACAGTAGGTGCCATTTAAGGGCAAAACTGTCTGGGAAATTTGACACATATTAAGTGGATCATCATAAAAGCCAGTTATGGTAACTAACAGCTGCCACATTTAGCACTGACCATGCACAGTCTGGAGAAGGCACTGTCCCTGACTGCCACCCTCTCCTCAGGCTTCTCCCTGCAGTGTCCCTCTCCTGCCTGTCTTCTGTTATCTGGTCACTTGTTCATTCACTTTTTATGGACAGAGAGAGAGAGTACACAAAGCAAACACAGGGACAGGAGAGAGTGGCACAAAGCCAGGACCTGACCTATTCAGCATCTTGCGTTCAGGACACTTGGCTCCGTGCAGAAATACATCTTTGTCCGCACGATGATTTGCCTGATTCCTGATTCCACCATTCCAGAAGTATAGGGAGCAGCTGTTTGAGAAAACAACCCCATGTCTATGGTAGTTTGACACGGAACCCTGAATATTTGTTGAGGGAACAAAGGCCTGTGAGAGGAGGAAGCAGCAGAGCTAAGAGAGGTCCAGGATGGGCTGCCACATTTATCAAGAGCAAAGTGAAAAACTGCAACCACATTTCCCGGCTGCCAGTGAGAGAGAGGGAGGGAGAGGGCGACCTGATCGATGACAAATAGGGTCCGCGACACGAGAGAAGTGGCTTTTGCGGTGTGACCACTCTCACGACTGGCACAGCTGAACCCTGCCCCGAGTAGCCGCCACCTCCACAGCATCACAAACATGCGGTGGTGTCTCTCTGGGCTGTTTCTGGCTCCCTACCCAGGCCTCATGGAGAAGGGCTGCTAGCAAGAGCTGCCAACCAGTCGCACGCCACTCTGGCTTGCGCCCAGGTCCATTTTAGAGAATCTGGAACAGCAAATGGTTCTATTCCCAGCAGCCACCTAGGACCAGGACTCAGGGGGTCGTACTGCACTTGTGTGCTGAAGAACGTGCGTGTGTCTGTGAGCCTGCACCAAACACCTAGAGTATGAGTTGCATGCGATTCTGGAAATTGATCACAGTGGACCACAGGACACTGTGTCCTGTTGACACCAGGCAGGACAAAAGGAGCCAGCAGCTACTGGAGCCCACTCTGGAGAGTGGATTTTGCTCCTTTTTCTTCCTTTTTGGTACCAGGGATTGAACCCAGGGACGCAATCACTGATCCAATCCTCAGCCCTTTTTATTCTTTGAGACAGGGTCTCAGTTGTTCAGGGCCTCGCCAAGTTGCTGAGGCTTTGAACATGTCCTCCTGTCCAGCTCCCGAGCTGCTGGGATTGCAGGTGTGCCTCTCTGTGCTCAGCTCGCTCATTCCTTTTTAGTTCGTGCTCAGTGGCTTCACATGGACGGCATGACATCGGCCTCGCTGGGGGCTTCTGTATTACAGAGTCGCAGTCCTACAAACACTGGCCTCATTGCCACTCAGAGAGCTGATCTGCTAGATGCCCCCGACATCACTTAGAACCAAACCTGGGCTGAATGGAGGCAGAGCAGAGGCTCCTGGGCGTGTGGGGAGCACGGCTCTCTCTTGGCCGGGGCAGGTCTCTGCCGAGGGCTGCTGAGGGAGCGGTGTGCTAACTGGATGCTCGGGTGCCATGAGAGGGGGCTGTGCGTGGAGGAGACGGTGTGTGACCGCCCGCCCGTCTGATGCCATTTTGAGTGGCCTGATTCCTTTGAGGAGGCTGCCATGCTGCCTGTGCCAGCAGGTGTCGTGGCCATGCAGGGCTAGAGAAAGACGGGTGCTGGGGACGACCCAGAGGCACCGAGCCATCCTAAATGAATGTGCCCGCACAGGACCGAGCCGGGTGGCGGGCGCCAGTCAACGCGTGTGGGTCCCCTTCCCCCATCCCGTGGAGAGTGAGAGTCTTGTCCTGAGGTGTGACTCTGCTGTGTGAAGGGATGTATTTCTCAAGCAACATGGCCCGTCGGTGCACGCCAACTCCATCTGCTGTGAACGGCAGAAGCTGCCATCTGGTCCAGGCTGGAAGAAAAACTGCCGTTGGCCTCAGTGGTGCTGGAAAAACACGGAGCCTTATGGCTAACTTACGGGGCTTTTCAAGGGGAGGTTGACATTACATGATTTTCTTTCTTTCTTGTTTTCTCTCTTTTAAAGTGGGGATTGACCCCAGGGGCACTTTACCACTGAGCCATACCCCCAGTCCTTTTTTTTTTTTTTTTGATATGTTTTATTTTGAGACAGGGTCTTGCTAAGTTGCTCAGGGTCTTACTGAGTTGCTGAGGCTGGCCTTGAACTTGTGATCCTCCTACCACAGCCTCCTGAGCTGCTGGGAGGTGTGTGTCACCATCTCCAGCCCTATTTTCTTAGCCTCTGTGAAAGGTGCTTTATAAGTATTAGAAAGCAGAACAAGAAGATCAACTCGAATGTTACCGGTTGGCATAGAAAGCAGTTACTGTGCTTCTGGGTGAGTTCAGATGACTCCGGGGAGTGGGTGGAGTCCGTTTGGCACACCGTAAGTCGAGAGACCCATTGAAGCCGTGTGTGGGAATGGAAGACAATCCCATTACCATGCCAAACTGAACGGCAGGGATAATCCTCTTAGGAAATCAAACCTGAAGGGCCCGTGAGGCAGGGCGCCTCCTGGATCATCTCCAGACACCAGCAGCTCATTACGCGCTGTCAGTGTCAACGTCAACACACCTCCTAGGAAGCAGGGGCGATTTCCTTCAGCTCGGCTCCCTGGCTGCTTCCCACTGGGAGGCTTCACGTGCAGAGAGCATCTCGACAGCTTTCCAGACATCGCATATGCACCATCCCAGCCTCAGTGGAGCCGTGAAATGCAGTCATCGAGTAGGATTCGGTATCAACCAAGAGAAAAAGTGCTGCCCAGGGCCCTTTGCTTCCAGGGGATAGCAGACACCACCACCGTGGAGAAGAGTTATGTATGTTCCGATTCTTTACCTCTTCCTGTCTTCTCTGCTTGGCTGGCACTATTAAGCAGAGAATAAATGGACAAAGTCATGGGCCCAAAATGGCCGTTCACTTCCTATCAATTACAGCATGGATTCTCGTGACTCCTCAGTGTGGGGACAACTGGATGTGAATTTCAGTTACAGAGCTCCCTGATTAACACTTGCAAGCCACCAGGGGTCTCTTGAGGGGAAAGCCACCTGAAAACTTCAATTCCGTTTAAGAGTACGCGTTCCCAGCTGAGTCGCAGTCTCCGTGGGGCAGCTCTCTTGCTTGTGGTCATGGGCCTCGTGGGAGAAGAGTCACTCTGTGTGAAGGCGTCTCCTGGAGCACACGGCAGCAGGACTCCCCATCTCTGAGAGGGGGAGCAGACTCACGGGAACACCTGCAGCTGACAGCTCCACCTTTGCTCCAGGAGGCCAGGGCTGCAGGACCAACCCGGCGAGGGCCACTGGGCGTGAGTGGATATGACCTTCGTACCAACGACAGGTCACGTCATCTACAGTAACAGTGGGAGGAGTCGAGAATTAGAGCAGGGGTTCATTTTCAGCTTTCGGACAGGATTCACGATGAGAGGTGCATTTCACACTAGCTCAGAATGTACAAGCATGTACAAGGAAATACAGGTCTCGGCTTCAGGAAGGATATTTTGATATTTCTTATTCTTTTCTGTTTTTAAAGCATTGGCTCATCAACCAAGCCCATATCCATTGACAAATCGTGGCCAGCGGGCTCAGAAGCACTGATTCACGTTGCCCACTGATGGGCAGTGGTGGAGGCCGAGGTTCTGGCCCCGGTGGGAAGTGATCTGGAGTCAGCCTGCCACCCTGGAGTCCTGACTCCTCTGCACCATGCCTCCATGAGTTTCCTCACTGCACCATGCCTCCGGGTTCTTGCGTATGAGGTGGAATTAATCATCACTCCAGGTTTCATGAGAATTAAATCACAGACATGTGTCCCTCAGAATCCATAAAGTAGTTCCAGTTCCCCTTTTGGGTAACAAAATCTACAAATCCTCAAGTCCCTTACGTAAAATTGCATATGTGCACATGACTCACAGGCATCCCCCATATCTTTCAAATCATCTCTAGATTGTAGATAATACTGAATGCAATGTAGCTGCTATGCAGATAGTTGTTGCTGTTTAGAGAATAAAGATGAGGAAGAGTCTGTCCATGTTCAACACAGATATAATTCTGCTTTGTACTTTCCATCTGCAGCTGGTTGAATCCGTGGATACAGAACCTGCACATGCAGAGGTCTGACTGCAGGACACATAAAGCTCCTAGAACAGCTCCCGGCTCATGGTAAAAACTCCATAATTGCTAGCTCTTCTATCAGCCATCTATGGGCACAATAGTGCTCCATAAAACACCTCAAAACTCTTAGGCAAGCATTAATAAACACTTATTTGCCTCCTGGGTCTGTGGGACTCCCCTGACTATTGGTGACTCGGCTCTATTCCATGGGTCTCATCCTCAACAGACTATGCAGGCACAGCTGTCTCTTGGTGATGGAAGGAAAAAGCCAGAGCAAGTTCCATGTCCAACACAAGCATCATGTCTACTAACATCTCATTGGACAAAAGAAAGGGCAAGTCATGGGGGGAGGTCAGTACAGTGATGCGGTGAAGGGCATGGACGCAGGGAGGCGTGAAGGGTCATCTTGTCAGAGACCAGAGCTGTACTGTTGATCCTAGATCTTCTCTCTGTGCTAGATGCCTTGCTTAAACCAGGTTAAGTCTTGATAACCCAGAAACTATTCCTGATTGCGACCGACATAGAGGCCCCGCAATTTCTAGCAGAAATCTATTTAGAGTTGCTTAAAAAACCTGAGTTACAGCACGGCTGGCTGAAGGGACCCTGAAGCCATCTTTGCTGCTGTGTCTTAACTCTGCTGTCCTCTGGGTACTGGATCCATTCCAGAGGCAACCTGCAACTTGCAGTGCAGGATCGCTCACCCAGTGTGCTGGGGCCTGGAGGTTTCTGGGGGGGACATTCTGTGCTAAAACTGAGAAAGCTCCAGGCCAACATGAATGAGTTGGTCGTCCCACTCATAATCACAGAGGAGAAGGCATTTTCCCAGCAGACTTTCCGTGGCCTGGCCTGGATTGTAGGCCAAACCCTGAACTAATGACAGTGGCCAACAAGAAAGCCTCTGGCCAAGGGCACGTCAGCTTCCACCCCTCGATGGGGTTAGCTCTTCTGAATCCTATGGACGTGGTGGGAAGAGATGCCCACAGGAAAGGACCCTGGATACACCGATGATGTAACTGCTGGGGTCACTCACGTTATTCCCAATCTCAAGAAATGGGAAGTCTGAGGTGGCATGATCTGCCAAGGCAATGGGCAACGAAGTGGCAAGAGCCTAGGACTGAGCGGGACCTGCCCCTCCAGGCGGCTCGCCTCCAGCACCGGCAGCACAGGTTTCCTGAAGGCCCAACGCAGGACGCAAAAAGCAGTCTCCTCACTGAAACATGGGAAACTGCAAGGCCCTGCTTTCCAGGTCCCTGCGGGAGGCCAGAAACAAAGCACCCGCAGGAGTTTCTGCTGAAAACTCTTCCTGCTAAAACAGCAACGGCTCACTGCACAACTGCAGATGCCCTGCTGCTGAAACCTGGCAAGCGGACTGGACCCCCTCGAGGCGTTTCAGAGTTCTACTGCCCATTTCTACTATCTGGGCACAAGATCAGCGAGGCTTCCCACCCCTGGCACCCCAGGCCCACTGAAGGGGACCCAGGGCTGCCCCCAATGCCATGGAGCCGCCCCCGTGCTCTGCTGGCTCCAGAACACTTGGAATCCACCCTCGTTCTCCCTCACCTGGCCCCCCAGAGAGGTCTGCGGCCACATGCAGTCCCTCTTGGGTGCTGGGAGTATTTGGACCACAGCCTGTCTGGAGAGCACAAAGGAAGGAAATCCCGCCGCTTAGACTGAGGAGAAACGTGGGCTCTCGGGGTGACAAAGGGGCAGCCCCACTCCCCACCTGAAGCAACTCCCCGGCCCTGGTGAGAGCCGAGCGCTGAGCAGAGCTGAGTGCCGTGTGGTCTGCACACTGCCAGCCTCAGCCGCACCATGCTGTCCAGAGTGAAAAAGGACGCGGCTCCTCGAGGGAAGCAGAGGAGAAGCAGGACGGCCTTCCTTCCGCTGTGGCTGCGAGAGCCCCACGCTCCACCCTGCAGACCTGCCAACGGCAGCTGCAGCGGGTGACCCAGGACAGGCAGTCCTGACGGGGCAGAGGAGGAGGCCATTGTTCTTTGTGGGCGAACGGATCTCGCCACAGGCAGCAGAGATGAAAGCTAACAAGTGGCTGCGTGAAGGTGTGTCTGCAAGTAGGGCAGTGAGGAGAGGGGAGATGCTCACGGAGGCCACGTGAAACAACAGCAAAACGTTGAAACGCTCCTCTTCCGTGATGGACCCCGCATTGGTATAAAAACAACAGCCTTTAGTGATTTAAGGTATTTATACATGCATACATATGCATGAAAAGTCAGCGAGCCAAAAAAGTGCCCGAGTGTGGAAGTTCTCCAAAATGACCCAGATCCAGGAGGAGGATGTCTGTAGACGGACAGCTGAACGCCAGACACACAGCAGCTAGTGTTCAACTCAACCTCACGCCTGAGGCCAGGAACTAGGCCTGCGCAGGTCGAGAATCCCGTGCCAGAGCACGCAGCTAGAAAACGCAGAGCTGGCGTCGAACACGTGTCTGCTTGGCTGCAGAGCCACGCTCTTTCCTCTAAGCACAGGCACAAGGCCCATCAGGGAGAGCTTAACAAGAGCACAACTAGAGTCAAGGTATTTCGTTATTCCAATGGTTCCCCTCTTTCCTACTGCTTATTTACGTACCTGTCCTTGTGACAGCCAAACTCTGGGACATAAGCATAGCTGCTCAACTAAGAACATTCTGGAAACATTCTACTGCTTGGTATTTTGCAATGGGTCTTGGCCAGGCTACTGCAGGGACGAGATGACACGTTCCAGTAACAAACATAAAAAGAGGCAAAGACTTCGCCATGACCGTCAGCAGGATCAACTGGGAATAGATACTCTCTTACAACAGAATTGGGATGGCCAGTCAGAATCTCAACTGTCAAATATGGGCTACTATTTTTTCTTTGCCAAAGCAGTGAATGAGGATCCAAAATATTAATTACAGTGTGGAAACCACCCGCCGCACACTGCACACATGGTGAGAAGTCTACCACGGCTGTTCCTTCTGTTTGCAGTGTGCAGCCCTGAGCCATGTCAAAACAGAAGGAGAAAAGCCGTCAGAGCCCAGGAGCCGATGCTGAGCCACCACCTAAGGTCTGCTGGGAGTGTGATGGGTCTCACTTCAGACAAGGAAGTGTTAGTCACACCCCTCAGAGAAAGCAGCGAAGTTGATTTGCACCTGTGGAGGTAACCCAGTGGCTACCATTGCCCTCAGAGCTGATGCCAGAATGTATACAGTCTTGGAAGAGAAAGCAATCCTGGAAATCAAAATGTTGCTTTGGGGCTGGACATGGTAGTGCACAGATGTACACCTGTGACTCAGGAGGCTGAGGCAAGGAGGATGACAAGTTGGAGGCTAGCCTCAGCAACTTAGGGAGACCCTGTCTCACACTAAAACATCAAAAGGGCTGGGGTTGTGGTTTAGTGGCTGAGTTCAATCCTAATACCAAAAAACCCCCCAAAAAACAAAAAAAAAACCCTGCTTTTGGGTTAAACAACTCCATGATGTTATTTCTAATAGGTTGGTGTCATCACTTAGAAATGATCACCTATAATATGACTTTAAAACCTTATTCCACAGAAAAGAGAAAGTTTTGGCTTTTTGATTTTGGACTATATGATTTCAGGGGACATGGGAACAAAATTTTGTAGATTTTGGCTTCCACAGGAGTTAGCATAGTACTTGACCAAGGAAGGCGCCTAATAAATGTTTATTGAATGGGTGATGAGCCACCAAAATCAGTTCAATAGACACTACTTATTTCTGCTTAAATTATCAAATTGTCTTTAGTGCTGTTCCCTTCACATGACTCACAAGGTAGTTAACATCTCTTCTAACATGGATTCTTAGATGCCTGTAAAAGATGCCTGGCTTTTCAGTTTGATCCTGAAGGAAAAAGCAATCTAAGTTATAACTGGCACACATCCACCAGCCCTCCCTTCTGCGCAAATGGCAGACATGGCTAATCAACTTGGATTTATCTCTGGCATCAAGATCCTCTGCAGTCTGGCCATCCTGGCAGCTATTGTGAATTAGCTAGATTTGACCCAGAAGATGAACCTATTTACCCACCCTCCTGAAGCTAGCCATTCCTCTTGGAATAGACACGGAGGTCATCTAAGTGCATGCAGTAAAATCAAGAGATGATTTAAGATTTCCTACACAAAAAATGTAATCCAGTGCCACTACAGATCTATCACACCATGAACATCTTAGTTCCTCTGCATAAACACAGTGGGTTAGGGAATCAGAGGCTTGTCCGGGCTCCTCCCCTGGCCCTCCTCCAAGCGTCCCTGGTGACGTAGCGTATTTTCTTATTTCTGCTCCCGTGAGTGGACATTTGAGGTGATCTGATAGACAAAATACACCTCAGTGCGTTAGCTCCTACTGCTTCCAAATGTGAAGTCAATGCAACCAGGTGGCAACAAATAACAGAGTAACTGGAATTTCGGAATGGGAAGGGGCCTTGGAGATGGCCTAGTTGGGCAGGCCCTGCCCTCCAGGCCTTACGACGGTACCTGCAGCACCTGATCCACACTAGGTGGGTGACAACCCCAAGCACTTGGTGAACAGACCCACTGGGAAGGATCCTGGTCTTCCTCTGGGATGCAAGCTGTGAGGATCATGGAAACCTGGGCTGGCTGGGAGGCAACTCTCTTGGCTTCAGAGCAAAAGTCATCTGCACAATGGGCCCTGCACAGAGGCAAAGTTAACCCTTAGCACAGTGGCGAGGTAGGCACTGAGCTGTTGGGGACAGCGTGGGTCCATCTTCAGGCCATGTTGGCTCACCACATCACACAGGATCTTCCAAATTGGAAACGTTTCATTAAAATGCCAAAACAGCTCACATGATAATGTGCCTCCAGTCTCATCAGAAGAAACGCCTCCGGCTCAAGGTGTGAAACTGACCGCAGGGCTAGGAGCCTTTCCAGCACCCTCACTTCCACTTGGAAGCTTGGGTTTCATCCTCCGAAGAAGAGTGGCAATTGTCTTCTTTACAGCAATGGTTTTGCTTTGTTTATTTTCAAGAAAATGACAGATAAATGTCCAAGGCTCAGTGACTATAGTTCATCAGTTCTGTTTTTGACAGATTGTATTCCATGAAAAAATACAATAAAAGTGCAGTTAGTTTAGCTCATGAGTCAAACCATTGCACAAGGACTTTTTCCAAGAAATCCACAGAGCTTCCTGAGGCAAAAACAAGAAAATTTAAGCAAACATTTTTGTATCTTTGCTATAGAGATAAAAGTATAGATCTCAAAGGAAGAGAGCAACAAATTCAACTATTATACTGAAAAGGTTCTGCTCTTCAAAATGCAAGTTAAAGGTCAAGTAAACTGAGAAAAAATACCACAAATATGGCAAAGTGTTTATATCCTTAATATATAAAGAACTCATAAATCAAAAGGAAAAAACACATGGCAGCAATAGAGAAAAAGAAATAGTTGAACACTAAGTCCCAAGACAAAAGTTAATGAAAATACAAAACACAAACAATTCACGAACATGAGAAACGCTCAATTTTACTGGGAAGTAAAGAAATGCAAAATTAAACAGAGAAGGCACCAAATGAACAGGTTTTGGGAACTGCTATTCCTTGGTACAATGCAAGAACCCTGAAGATGAACGTTGAGATGTGGCCAATGACCGTGGGGTCGTGGCAGTCTCTGGAAGTCCTGAAGTTTCTCTTAATGGATTCCCTGAGTGCACTCTCTTTCCTGTCTGGCTGTTTTCACAAGTGCCTCCTCCATATTATCACAGGCATTGCTCCTTCCTTCTGCTTGCTGAGCATCAGTAATGCTTGGCATTATGGGAACACGCCACAACATGCTTATCTGTGTGGATAGAGGGGGTTGTTCTCAGTTTGGAGCTACAACAGGCCAGGCTGTCATGAGTGTTCTTGGGCACTTCTTTGTACAGGCATGCTCTGTTTCTTTTGCATAAGTCCCTGATGAAACTGCTACATTGAATGTTAAGAACACATTGCATTTCAAAATTACCTGCCACAGTTTTCCAAAATGTTGACTGACACGCGTTCCCAACATGAACACAGGAGAGCTGAGGTTGCCTCATCTCCTTGCCAACACCTGTAATATCAGATGTTAGTTTTAGCCAGTCCGTGCTTGTGGGTTTTCTTTTTGAATGTGAGACCATTTCACACTTCATCTGGGCATATATTGGTGTGCTCCATCCTCTGGGCTGAGCAATCAGTAGGTCCTGCCGAATGAATCCTGCTCCCTGAAAGCATCTAATGCTTCACCTACTGATGGTCGCAGTCTGAATCAATTGCTTCTTTAAAGAGTGCAGCACAGTGTCTTTAAAACCCTGTGACTTCCCCCCATTTTTACATAGCATTCCTCTATGAACAACTTTCACATAGTGATAAAGTCTATTGCTCACCCTGAAATAAACTGCATATGAGAAACAGGACAAATACTTCTTTCCCTTAAATTGTCGATTTTCCAAATAAGAAATGGATAGCCTAGTTATGTTCACTAAATTTCTGAAGCAATTCCTATTAAAATAGGAACATGTCCACCATATGATGTATGGTGAATGATGCTGGACAGAAGCACACTGAGGAAGAATGATGATACCCCTGCTCTGTGAATTTATGGGTAGTTTTGTTTAATCTATATAACATCTCTATTCTCTATAAGGAGGATGCAGAACTTACAAAATTGGTCCAAAACGTCCCATAAATTTGCTGACCCAATCCACAGATGGTTGAACGGTTCTTAGATCTTCCACTGTAATGGCTGTTTACAGCCACCTGTGGAGTACATTCAAAGCAGTCCAGGAGTCTTTCCAGAGGGAGAGGGTAGCATTTCCATCAGGAGAACCCTGGGTCTCTCAGATCTAATTCTTTAGGCTCTTCTATTACAGAGTGAAACAGAATGTGCTGGACTATAAATAAAACTGTTGGCAAGAGAACAGCATTAGGGGCTGCTATCATAAAATCCTAAAATGAACTAAAAAAAAAAAAAATCCACAGGTAAAGTCTCCTCTTTCTACATGTGGGTAAATAAAAGCATTCAAAGACATCACATCAACTCTGATCACTACCGTTTTATAACTCATGCGACTTTCAGGCATCTGGGACATATTGAAACAGCGCCACTTACCGGGTGTGCCTTCGAAGGTGTGGGTTAAGGCTCTGGTTTGGAAGAGCAGCCTGTACTGGAGGCCTGAGCCTCCCTGGAGTTGCAGCTGGCTGATGGAAGCTGATCGGCAGCGTCTTCGCTGGGGAGCTCTGGAGGTCCGCATCCAGTCCAGCGGGGGGCAGTGCCTGCAGCCGAGTTCCCTGCCCTGCTACCTGTTCTTCAGAGCAGCCTTCCCTTCCCTCTCCTGCACCTCTCTTCAGCTGTCTCAGTGCTACTTGACTATGGAATGCTTCAGAGCTAAGACGTTAACTCAGAGGGTGATCTGTGGGAGGCAGGCTTGCAGGCTGGTTTGATGGGGTGGAAGACGGCCACCCCAAATCACATAGCCAGAGAGGTTTCATGTTGTTCACCAGTGCATGATCCTAGGAGTGAGGATGGCGAAAGGACTTCTCAAATTAGGGGAAGAAAGTTGTTTCTGCAGAGTTGTTCTCTGCAGCAGACTGTGCCATCTATTTGTTTTTCTCCCAGCATGTCTCTCTCCTACCATGAAAAGCATTCACTTTTTCTTTAGAGGAATCAGTTTTCCATATTTCCAGCCACAAGGGTTTGGGTAGATTGACTTCATCCGTGGTTCTGGGCATGAGTTCAAACTGCCTTCAAACAAGTGTGTCTTCCCCCAGGTGACAGCGAGTGATTTCGGAATGGATGTGTAAATTCAACACCTGGAACCACACCCTGGAAAAAGAACTTGTCTCCGTCCGTGGAAACCATCAGAAGAGGTAATCTTCCTCTAGCCGACGGAGTGCTCCAAAGCAGTGCTCTGAGGATGGGAGGGGAGCTTGGAAATTATACTACTATTGTTGCATGTTGGGGTGTCACTCTGGAGACAAAGCCATACTTTGAGGAGGGCCCAGATGCAGAGCTGGATCCTCATTACTATCAACTGTGGATCAGGCAGTAGCTGGAGACCAAGCTGTTACAGACCTTTAAGAAAATTAAGCTATTAGTTGTATTCCTTTTCCTTTAGCAAAGTGGGTCAGTTTCCCACTGTGTTCAACATAAAAACTCTTAGTGGATACACCGCCTATGACCTCCCTCTCCATGAGCTACTGAGGAAGTCTTACTGCACCCATTTCATAGCAGGAAGTATCAACTCTCAGAGAGAGAATCCCAGTCCTGGTGACAGGTGAACTGAAAGCCTATGTTATCAATCTCTAGGCCAGCATCTCTCAGGGTGGCCCGAGACTCCCTGGAGGAGTTCCCACACTGCTTCCTAGAAATGCAAAAGTTAAAACCTCGTCCAGGGTAATAACAAAACGTTTTCTGCCTCTTCCACTCCTGTTCTCTTATGGCCTATGGTGGAGCTTTCTAAAGGCCTCAGGCCCTGCGAAGGTTCTCCTGTGGCTCATGGAATATAAGCTAGCCATTTCTGCAATTTTCTAAGGCAGGTTCTTCAAAGTTCTCACATCAAAGGCTTAAGGGCTCCTAAGGCTCAAAAGTTTGAGAACTGCTGCTCCAAGCCACACCGTATGATTCAAACCCTCACAGAACTAGCAGTGAAACTTTTTAATTAGTATAAATAACTTACATAAGTATTTTTCATAAATCATACAGCACCCCATTAGCAGCTCATGAAAATCCAAGTGTTCCATTCTATTTCAGTGAGAACTCATTTCTCTTTATATTTAATCACCTATTTTTGCAATGGAATGTCAGACTCTCAGAATTTTGGAGAACAGAGGGCCCTTCCTAAAAGTCTCTAAGGCACTGTTCTAAACTCCTCTCATGGCTGTGATGCAGACTTCCACCGTCAGAGCTGCAAGGCAGGGGTGCATCACAGCTGTGCCTTACGCCTGCGTACCGGCAACAGAGGGTCTGTCTGCTTTCCTGACCACCGTGCTCTGACCATTCTTAAATATATATACGCTCCTCCAGCCGCTACTTCAAAATAACAGGTACTTGGACCTGAATCGTCCTCCTGGAGTGGGCTGCCGTCAGGGGTCGGGAATTCCACCCCTGAGGTGGGTGTGAAATCAACTCCTCCACTCTCCCGCGGATGCTCCCAGGAAAGGCCAAGGTCTTCCAGATGTGCAGCACCTCTGCGTCTTATCCCCAGGACTAAGTGACCGGTCTCTCACTGGCCTGGGGCCACTCTGACATTCTGATCATAACCGAAATCCTTGTCCAGGTTCCAGAGTCCCTAAAGCATGGCCTTCCCGGGCCCGGGTCTCCTCGCACACAGCTCGGTGTGCACCCTCGGGGCTCCAGGACCGTGCCCGGCCTCCATGGGCCTCTGCGGAGGCCGCTCGCTCCTCCCTGTCTCCCCTCTCCAGCCCTCCCGGCGGGCCTGCGTCTCCTCTGGGGCTCCTCTGGCGTGTCCCCGTCGGGTGCACTGCTGACTCGGAGCCTTGCCGCCTCGCCCCTGTCTTCCCGACCCTTCCCGGGCGGGACGCGGCTGGGCGGTCCCGGGAAGACACAGACGGGGAGTCTTTCCCCTCCTAAGTCCTATGAGGAACGTCTGTCCCTCTCAAACTGACTGCAAAATTTAAAATTAAAATGTTAAACAAAACTAAAACCATTGTTTTCGGGGACAATTTGACCCCGTTCCGTGAAAACAGTTGAGGCAAAGCTGTCAGTCTAGCCCACAGCCTCTGCCTGGCGACACAGCACCCGCCCTGGCTCCGCCCCCCGCGGACTCCGACGGAACTTCCGGTGGCCGGAAGAGTGACGTCACCACCCGGCGGAGTCACGTGAGCATGGGCGGGCCGCCTATTGGCCGGCCGAGCGCGTCCTTGCGCGCGTGCCGGACCGCTCGGTTTTACAGGCCTTTTGCGAGACCAACGGAAGGTCCGACCCCGGAAGTTGGTGCGGCGGCGTCTGCAGGCGCCCGGGAGCCGGTTGCTCTCGAGACTTCGACTGCGAGTCGCGTAGTCGGCCGCATTCTGGCGGGAGAGGGTCTGCGTGCCGCAGCCCGGAATTCAGACTGTCGGAGAAAGAGCGAGGAGCCGTCCGGGAAGGTGCCAGGGTCGAAATCAGAAATAGCCACCAAGAAGGACCCTGCTCTGAAGAAACGGTGTCCTGAAGGCTCTCGATTCGTTTTCCCTCTTTGTCAAGAGCAGGAGAGGGTGTCCTAACTTGGAGCTTGCATCGCTGCCAAAACGAAGGAAGAGTGCAGCTCACTGTGCGCCTTCCGAAGACAGGGGGCTCATAAGTTGATCTTTTTACATGGAAATTATGTTGTACTTGATTTTTCCCAGGACCACAGCTATAAGTAGGAAACAGGTCATTGTATCGTGACAATAAGTTAGAATTTTTTATGCATGTGGAAGATGAGGGAGTGACTTGCCTTCATAAATCACCCTTCCTTCATGATTCATTGGACTCCTGCCGACCCGTGAAAAATGAGCTTCCTAATCTCCTACAAAGAGTCGCAGAACCGAAGACAAAGCAAGGGATGGAGGAGTTGGGAGGAAAAGTGAGGATTCGGAATTTACATGTTCACGTAGCCGGTTTATGAAGAATGCTCCTCGGCAGTCCGCACTAACCCAGGACTGCCCCGCTGGGAGGACCGAGCCTGGCACGGTTTTCTCCCCCTCCTCGTGTGCAGACTTGCTGTTTCAGCAGCCTGCTGACTGCTGTTTTGAGACTGCTGGTTCCTCGAGAAAGAACCGCCTTCGGAACTCAAGTTAACAGCACCTAGGGCCAGTCGTCTTTCGCACGGTCCCAGAAAACTTCTGTTGTTTTATTTTGCCAACTTTGTTTATTTCTCCTGACTTTCACATAAGCATTTGAAGATGGTTTTTCTGTTAAAATAATAAAAGGTTGACGCAACATTAGAATCTAAGCAGTGAAATGCAGCAAACAAAAGACCCTGTGATTAAGGATGGTTTGTGAGTTTAGTAGGGAAGGAGAGAAAGGTTGAACAGTTTTCTTAAAATATGTGCCAATAAATTTATTAAACTCTGCGGTACAAGAGGCAGCCTCTGTCTCCTCTAGAGTATCAGAAACATGGAAGAATTTGCAGAAGAGCAATGTGTAATACTACCATAAAGTAATCTCCCTGCCTGCGGCTTGGATAAATTCTCCTAGTGGCATGATCACTCCTAATTTATAGAAGAGCCACAGTATAATAAAATGTAAAACAAAAATGAGATTTCTCTCACTCTAGAAGCACTGGTGAATTTATTATGGATAGAATTTTTTTCTCTAAGAAGAGAAAACAATAAATTCAGTGAAGCTGAGACCCTGTTCAATTAGAAAAGGCCGTTTTTCTGCTTTTATACAGTAGGATCTTCATTTTTCAGTCTAATTTGCCATTCATCATCATTTAGGGGAAGTGCTCAGCTGAAATTTTCCATATGGCTTCTGATTTAGAGTAGCATGGTATCAGCAATCCCTGATTCACACCCTCCTGACTCTCCATTAAAATATATATGAAAACAATACAGGGTGAAAAATTAGAGCAGTAATCCAAAAGGGGGCTCAATGTGGGGCCAACATGCTGCATCCATTTCCACTGAGAGAAATGACTAACAGGAAGTGGAAGAGCATTTCTGGGTCAGACCCCTCTCAGGGACCCACAGCCCTGCTGGCCAGCCACACACACGTCCTGCTGCCCCGCAGCAGTCACGTTCAGGGTGTTCTCTCTCCTCACATCCTCACTCTCTCGCCATCACAGCAAGCTCTAACAAGAAACCAAAGCCCTCAGAAATCAAAGGGCTGGGAAGCCAGAGGACTGACAGGACAGGAAATGCCTCATGCACGCTGGGAGTTGTAGTTTCTTCTGTCTTTCAAGCCTCGCTAGGTGGTAGCAGCGAGTGGAGAAGATGCTTCTCTTTTTCTATAACCCCTGAAGCATGGTTTCTGCTGCCTGGATGGTCTCAGCGAAGACCTGAGCCTTTGAATCATTTCACTCTGGTAGTCACAACACTGACCTAACCTCAGCCAATCAACCGCTCCCTCTTTGGCCTTTGACTGGGGAGCTGGCTGCAGCAACAAAACCCAGGCACGTGTGGGGCTGGGCCACTGTTTACGTGAGTGGCAGCACAGCAGCAGGCTAATCCGGTTGGTTGTGTGTGATTTTGGGGGTGGTTCAGGCTACACAGCTCCTTGAGTTTCCCAGCCTGTTTCCTGCACCTTTTTCTGCCCGAGTAATTCAGTGATCTGCCTCTCTCTCTCGGGTGAGTATCTTCCTCACCAGAGCAAACCAGACCTGGCTCTTCTTGCTTGCACTGCAGCAAGAGTACTAAGAGAGACACCCTTCCATCAAGCTGCAGGACACTGTGGCAGACTCTATCTCTTGGCAATTTTCGAGTGTACAATACAGTGGTATGGATTATAGTCACCATATTGTACAATTTCCTGAACTTATTCTCACTAAAATATATCCTTTGACCAACATCTCCCAGGTGGTAGCCCCACACCCCAGCTTCTGGTAACTACCATTCTACAATCTGCTTTTTTGAGTTTGACTTGTTTAGGTTCCACATATGAGTGATATCATACAGTATTTGCCTTTGCCTGGGACATCCCAGCTTGATCTTTGCCTGAGACTTGCTCCATTTATCAATTTTCAGGCCATTACACATTATAAAAAACATTCCCAGGATTTTAACTCTCAGTGACTTCATTTCCGCTTTCTAGTGGCAAATGTTCTCACTAATCAGATCTCAGGGCCGGTGGTTGTCGGGCATTCACAGGAGCTGGCTCAGCTCAGGCCAGGTTTCCCAACCCCGGGCTCTGTGAAGTGTGTGGTTGAAACCACCCTGCTCCAGCAACTGTTATCCTAGGGAGCTCAGGAGGAAAAACCAAAGTGCTCAAGTCGTGCCTGTTCTAAGGAACGGATGTTTAAAGAGAAGAGTTGACTCTAGATCTGGAGAAGAGAACCAACATTCTTATCAGGGTCACAGGTTTCCACTGTGGTAGACCCTGGCATCCCACCCAGGAACACCACCAGCCTCCCCAACCTCCAGCATGAGGAAGGCTGTGCCCTCTGCCTGCTCCTCAGCACCCAGGTCTCACCCCGGGACCCTTCCTCTTCCTTAGATTTCAGCCTACGGTTCCACTTCAGAGAGATCATCACCAAGGTGGAACCCTCACCACGGATTGCTAAAAGAACTCTTATTTGCCGGGCACGATGGCGCATGCCTGTAATCCCAGTGGCTCTGGAGGCTGAGGCAGGAGGAACATGAGTTCAAAGCCAGCCTCAGCAAAAGTGAGGCACCAAGCAACTCAGTGAGACCCTGTCTCTAAATAAAATGCAAAATAGGGCTGGGGATGTGGCTTAGTGTTGAGTGCCTCTGAGTTCAATCCCTGGTACCCGCCCCAAAAAAGAATTCTTATTTGCTGACATTATAAGTAGAATTAGGTGTTATTATTGACAGCACACACTGGTAGACAAAACTACGCAGGCTCAGGGAAGGAAGAGGGAGACAGAGACAGAGGGAAGGATGATTTATTGTTCAGAGAGAAGCTAAGATGGATGATGTGGCCACAGAGAGAGCGAGCGCCCACCCTGTCACAGCTAGGATCTACCAGCATCGCTCACGTCTGTCCAGGCCAGCCTGCCTCTCCTGCTGTGGCAGGGGCTCTGCTTCCCTTGTTCTCCTCTTACTTTCGGGCACAGAGTAGGCTGCAGGCCCAGCCTCCCAGGCACTGAGTCCAGGCCCCTGGAGCAGTGACAGGCTCCGCCTCCAGCGTGGCTCCCATTCCCCCAGGGCCTCCCGGGCTCACAGACAGACCCTCAGCAGCATCCAGCAGAGGATCCAAAGCCCAAGGGAGCCCTCGGCTGGAAGAAGCCTGAGTCCCTGGACCGCATTGTTGAGCCTCCTAGTGAAGACCAGTGGGTCTGTGCCAAGAGTGAGAGACAAACCTTTGCTCTGTCAGGTTGCCCATATCTGATGAATGACTGCAGTATTTTCAAATAAAATGTCTTTCTTTGGCTTATATTAGTTTGCAACATATTTGAATTATTTACGATCGAAATAGCTTTAACTAATATAGCCACTAAAAATGAGGGTAAAGCTTTGCAATTTATACTACTGTGTGTTTAGAAGAAGCATACACATGTGAAGGGTTTCTATAAGTGTGCATATGTATGAGATGCACATGCTTGAGAAGAAATATGTATTTCTCCTCTTATGCATTATTATGAGAAGGGCAAATTTAGAACCAGCAGTACTAACTCAGCAACCTAAAATCCTCTGCTCCGTAATTAAAAGAAGTCAAAGAAACTAACCTAGGTGACTAGCAGACAATCTACAAGTACTTATTTATTGAACATGTGTGTGGAGTGCATGTGTGTATGTGTGATGTGTGTGTGGTGTGTGTGTAGAGATGGGGGAGGGAGAGAGGGGTGATCCCAGGAGGGAGCAGGATGAGGCGGGAGGAGAGAGAGCAGGTGGGACGGACATTATAAAGCCAGCTCCGGGCTGCCCTCCCTGCCCCAGGTGACCAGGCAGCTCCTCCAGACTGTCCCCGGAGCCCAGGAAGTGCATCCCGGAACGTGTCTGCCAGGAGCACGCAGGCCGGGATTTCTCCTGGGACACCTACCACTCATTGTGCCTGGTTCACTTTGGGATTTGCTTCTTAATGGTCCCGAGGCAAAGCTGTCTGGCTGCACAGATGTTAATTATTCTCCACTGCTCTTAATTAGTTGTGTGAGTTATTAATTCTGGAACCGTGACAGAGAGGCTGGCCGGCTGGGTCCCTGAAGACAGCCCCCAGGGAGGGCCTTCCAGGAGCCGGGTCTCAGCCTGCGCCTCGCCTGGCTTCTTTCTTGAACCTGGACATTCAGCTGTCAAGCTCACAGAGGCCCCCCACCCCAGGGACCTTTAAAATTAAATGCTTGCGATGTGCATGATTTTTAAAAGCCCTTGCACATATGGGGATGAAGCCTCAGTGTTGGCCACTCAGTGAACTATTCAAGTGGAAGCAAAGGCTCACGAGGAGGACCTGACAGGCAGCAACCAGGAGCTGACCGTTCACTGTCCTTGGACTCGGTTTCCCTTGCTGGGTGGGGTGGTGTTTCCCTGTACAGCATGTTAGGCATGCTGTCCACCCAGAGACCACCAAGAGAACCAGAGCTTTGCACCTGGGGGGTCCCACGGTGCTGGGCACAGGCCTGGGTGGCCGCACCTGCCCAATCTCCCAGCCTCCCTCACTCCCAACTGCACAGGGGGCGAGTTAGGAGTTTGCAGGAAGCACTGCTGAATGGCCCATCTGGGGCGTCTTTTTTTTTTTTTTCTCTTGAACAGAATAATTAGTATTTAAAAAGCTTCCTTCCCACTAAAGACCAGCTCCAGGCAGGAACAAACGAAGCCCTCTCCAGGTAATAAAACATACACACAGAGAAATGCCTTCCGCTGGAGCCACAGCAGGAGAGGAGGGAGGGGAGAGCTGGGTGGGGGTGGGGAGCAGCGTGTGATATAGTCACAATTCAAACTCCGCTGTGCAGAGGTGAGAGGCTTTATTTGAATGAGGTGGTTGTATATATCCAGGGTAAGATAAAGGGACGCTCACGGAAAGAGCCGCCGGCATAACATAATTCCATTTGTGTAAAATTAAATTATTAAAAGCTCTACATGGAGGGTACCAATGCCTGGAAGGTCGCATACCCAGCTTCTTTGGCATTTCCTCTGGGGGCAATGGATGTGGGGGAAGGGGATGGGAGATGGTTATTGGTCACACTATTCCAAAAACAAAACATGAATTTAGAGACAAACTGAGGTCTTAAAATTAGCTGAAGAATTTTGTTCTTTCAACATGTTGCTGTGACAGTTAAGCTACAGTCCTGAGACTATTTCCACCAAAAAGAAATGGAATTGTGGACAAAAGTGACTCAGGTTTAACAATTTCAAAAACGTCTTGGGAAGGTGGAGCCATTTGATTGTGAGAATGTTAACCCGCAGGGAAGGTGGGTCTGGTTGGGGTTTTTTGATTTTGGATTTTTTGTTTTGTTTTGTTTTGTTTTGTTTCAGAAATCTTGTGTATTTCTACCTCTCTCAAAGATTTGCCTTATATTAAAAGTAGTAGATGACTTAAAAAGAAGCATGCATGGGCATGGAATTCGGTATCGGAGAAAACTGCTTCCAATCCTGCCCCTGTAGCTTATTAACCATGACTCGGGGCTACACACCCAATTTGCTAAGCCTCAGTTTTGCTCACCTGTAAAATACAGAGCAAAACAAAACGGGGTCATCGTGAAACTGAAGATAACGTATCTAAAGGACTAAGCCTGTTGGTTGGTGGACGATTAGCACAGGAATGTGAGGCTCTGGTCAATGTAGAACAGTACGGCCAAACAGCCTGTAAGCTTTCCTGTGAGCCTCCATCTATCAGGCTCTGTTGAACTGGCAGTGGCCCAGTGACCTCCTTCCACCCCGACTCCGAGAAGATGCTTTCAGCAGCTGTGGTTCACTGTGCCTTTGTCACTCCTGTGACCCATCCACATGTCAGGTCGGGGGCTGCTGCAAGCACTTGCATCTCGGAGCGGAGATGGACTTGGACAACACAGACACCTTGCACTGACCAGCACACATGGTGTGTGTGGGAAGTAAGCCGTGACAGCACAGGGCACTGAGGCTTTGGGGTGCTTGTTCCTGCAGCTAAACCCAGCCTGCCTGACTGACACATCAACCATCTTTCCTGTCGGTGAAAAGCTCCTGGGCAGGTTTTTTAGTTTTTTTGCTCTCATCAGTCAGAATGCTCAGTTGCAAACATTGGAGATATTCATATCTAGTTCAAGCAGAGATGTAGGTTGTGGAAGGACATTTGGTGGCTCACTGCATCTCCGGTAGGCCCCAGGATAAGGTCTGGACTGCTCAGTCAGGAGCAATGATCATGCAATTTCTCACCTGGATTGGGCCCACCAGGTGCCTGGGTCAGGGAGGGAAGCCTATGTCACAGGCCTGCATCAGACACAGGGGGACAGAGAATGGGACTTGGGACTTCTGCCACAGGGAGACAAACCCACAATGGAGAACATCCTCAAACCCAGGAAGGGGTCAGACAAAAAGGGTGCCAGGGGGTCCTGTGCTGCCCTCCTAGGAAACATGCAGCTTACCCTGGCTAGAGCTGCATGGTCTGAGTCGCTGCCCCTTGCCACGCATGTCTACTTGAATTTGAACGTAATGAAGTTACGTTAAAGACTCAGTTCCTCACGGACACACTTTACGCCCGTTTCCACCCATGGCTAGTGGCTGATGTGTGGGGCAGTGTGGTTAGGAGGCATTTCCAGCTGGTGGGGCAGCTTCTGGACAGCGCCCATACAGACAGCGGAGCTGGATGCTCTGAGCTAATTGGCCTTGGGGGAGGGCTGCAGGCTGCAGGGACCCCCACCGCTGTGGCATTCGACAAACTTTTAGCCTTTTCAGGGACTTGCTTTTCACATCTGTCAAGCCAGGGCTCAGTGATTGAGATGGAAGAGCACTCCCCTCCCACCCTGCCTCCCTCCACTCCCTGCAGCCGCGCATGTGGGCACAGCCCTGGTGAGGAAGTGCGGGGCTGGACTTCTCACCACAGAGGAGCCCTCCAGGACCAACCTGCGTGGAGCCCTCTCTTCTGCAGGCAGATGACTTCCTGTCTCTCTCCCGTGCAGAGCTGAGCCCACCATGATTTCCACTGTGTCTGATGGAGCTTCCAGACCAGCAGTTCAATACAGGTAAGGATTAAGATGGAGCCTACCTAATCCGAAAATCCAAACTCCTAGATGTTCCAAACTCCAGAACTTTTTGAGCACCGTAGGATGCTACAAGAGGAAAATTCCACCCTGTGAAACTTGGTTTCATTTACAAAATTATTTAAAATATTGCATAGAATTCCCTCTGGGCTACATGAAGCCCATGTACATGAAGCATAGGCAAATTTGTGTTTAGACTTGGAATCCATCCCCAGAATATTTTATGATATATATGCAAATATTCCCAAGTCCAAAGACCCTTGGCTGTCAGAAATGCTTCTGTCCCTAGGCATGTTGGACATGGGATTTTGGGTCTTATTATCAGCCACATTGTGCATCACCCTGGCACAGACCTCAGGCCTCTGCGTGTCCGTTTCCACTTCACCGTTCTCTAAATGAGGCACTGCAGCCTCCAGCTCTGCACTTCCTGGCTAAGGCACCGAGCTAATGTGCTGTTCCAAGTTAAGGTCTTCTCCGCTGCACTCACCTTCCAGCCCCGGGGGTCCAGGGTTAGCAACAATGTCTCAGCTAAAAACTGGTTCTTTCAAATCCTGCCACTCACCCCGAATGCACGCGCTCCGCTCGGTCTGCACTGCCGCCCACACGCCATCCTCGTCTGTCACTGCCATAGTGATGGATCTCTCATTTATTAATGAATTAAATAAAATCCTCAGCCAGTGCGCATTCCTACAAAGGAGCCCTGCTTTCACCCAACTTTGAAAATCTTCTTCTAACTCGCATTCGAGACGCCCCCGCCCTTTCTCCTGCACTCAGTGGCCCACGCGGTCCTTAGGAGCAGGACCCCTGAGCCGGGCCCCTGGCCCCCCAGTTGGCAGCTGCGGAGGCTGAGGGGGTACGTTGCTTGGCAGTGTGTTTGAAATTCTCCGTGACTTACAGTTCTAGATCACAACAGTGCAAATCGATTTTCTTCCACTATTTTTAGGCCGCTTCCTTCAGATCACGTCTGCAGAGAAGGTGAACGTTTAGCACCTGGGGGAATCTTGCAGTTATGGTGGTGCTGACCCCAGAAGACCCCACCAGCAGCTTCAAGACCGGAGACCTCAAAGCAGCTCCTGCCCAACAAGGACGGCAGGGTCCACCCAGGCAGCAGAGACCTGTGGGGTGAAGAAATGCCAGTGGAACTGCCCAGAAGTACCCAGCTCGCAGGGTCAGGGGGGCTTCCACGAGGGGAAGCTTGAGGACAATGGCAGCTCAGGCCCCGTGAGCCGAGGACGGCGGGTACGGTGCCGGGTCGCCATGACCCAGGAAGCAGATCTTAAAGCCCTTGGTGGACTCACGCACACAGTGAGCCAGGATCTGGAGGATGATTCCAAGCCGCCTGCCCCCAGATGAAGGAGGCCTCCAGGCGAGGTCAGCCGGGCTGAGGGAGGAAGGGCAGCAGGCTCGGGCAGAGGGACGGGCAGTGCGTGGGGAGAGAACCAGGTGCCCGCCCAGCTGAAGTTGAGAGCGGGAGACTTGAGAGTGCGGAGGGAAGTGGGCAGAGGTGACGCGGGAGGACACTGGGAGCACAGCAGGGGCCCTGCTTGAGCAGAGCCACGCGCAGGTCATCGTCCAGCGGCGGGAGGACGTCAGCCTGCTCAGAGCCGGCTTCACCCACCGAGCTGAGGCAGCGGCTCTGCCCACTCCCCGCTTCCTCTCCTAGCTCCGCTCTTCTCTGTCCTCCCCTCTTGCCACCTCTGAGCTCAGCCTCCCCTGCACACCCTACTGGAGAGACACGCTACTTGGCGGTTCACACACAGGCTCTGAGATCACGTGCCACCTGGAATTAATCCGGGCCGTCACTTCCTCCCTACCTGAGCTCCAGCAAGAGCTTCGGCCTCCCTGGCCTTCAGCCTCCTTGTGTCAAGGAGATGCCAGTTGCTTTAGCGATAACGCGGGTGAAGAGGAGGCATACAGCAAATGCTCAATAAATCAGCACTCTGGCCTGGCTCCATCCTCACCTGATGCTGGGACGCCCCCTGTATCTCGCCCTCTCTCTGACCCTCTGATAGGAAGTCAGGCCAGCAGCCAGGGTGGCGAGGCTTCAGAATGGGAGATGCCAGAGCCCTCAGCTGGGGCCAGCCACCCGCCCTGCCTCCGTCAGGCGACGGTGATGAAGGGGAGCAGGACGGCTCTCTCCTCCCACCCAGTCTTCCTGGGACAGCAGGGTCATCGTTCCGAGGCCTGAACTCTGAGCACACAGGTGCCTCGGAACCAAGACCGAAAGGGGCTTATTCTAATCTAATTAGGAAATATTGGTAAAGATAAAAGGACATTGACAGATGAGGTGGGGAGGGTCTCAGGAGAGCCGGGAGGTTAGCACTGGGGAACAGCTTGAAGGGCCGGGGAGCTGACCATGGTTTTCATTTCAAAGTCAAGGACAGAATTGTATATGCTGAGGAGCCGTCTTGTCCTCCCAGAAAGCACGTGAATAGGGATGGTCATGTTCCTGGAAAGGGGAGCTTTGGTTCACTCTCCCTCTCAGAGAAACCTGAGGCCTACCCAAAAAAGGTGGGTGCACGCAATGCCTGAGGTGGCCGCCCCTCCAGGACCCCAATTCTCAAAGAGCACAAAGGTGGCGGTCCTGTGGGGTCCCCGGGGCTCCCAGCCCAGGCGGCCCAGCAAGGCTTCCTCTGGCCTGAGTCCTTCTCATTCAGTCTGCTCGCTCTCTGAAGGTGTTTACTTACCTCTTTGGCAGAAGAGATCGTGAAACGCATGTCTGAGTTTCAGTCAGTGCCAGGATAGGACCAAATCCTTGCACTAGCCAGCTGGGCTTGGTGGTGGACCTGTCCCCACAAGTGAGTGGAATAAATGGAATAATACTTCCACACACACACTTATGCCCACATCTGCGTGCATAGAACGCACCTTTCCTTTGACGACGGGCAGTTGCGGGAGGAGCAGAGTCCCCTGCTCCCTCACTGCCCAGGAGCAGGGAGAGGGAGTGGAGGTGGTGCCCTTGGGCCCAGGGCGGTTGGATGTGAGCAGCGCACGCAACGTGCTGAACACCAGTGTGCTGAACAGGAAAGAAGCTCGCCCTCTCCGTGGCTCCATTCTTCCCGAGTCACCAGGGCCCAGAACTTCGTTTTTCAAGAAGAATCCTGTGCTGGGTGCCATGGAATCACAGGCCTGTTGTGGCCTCCAGAATCGACCGTGAATTCTCTGCACCTTAGCTTTCTCATTTGTAAGTCAGAGCTGGGGGTCGGGGAGGAAGAACTCCTCCTTTGTTCCAGTCCTAATTTCATCTCCATAGGCTGTGTTTTGCTTACGTGGGTATGCAAAGAAATAAATTTGACATTTAATCCAGAATCAGAGGATGAGAATCAACAAATGATCCATTCCCTTCATTTTAGGTGCCAGGACCATTTTCACCAAGATGTAAGTCATGGTATGGGGAGATCCAAGATGGCACACCAGAGGGGGGCTGCGTTCCTTGTCGCTCCGTAACTCTGGTTTCAATCAGAGGATATCTGTTTCTTGGTGAGGCAGTTTTTGCTGCTTATCGATCCCCTGCTGTTTACCCCGTTTGTCTACTGTGATCACCTGCAGTCTGCCCGCATATCGGGCATTTTTTGAGTGAAGGTTGCTCACTGTCAGGTGCCTGTCATCCGCCATTTGCCTGCCTCTTGCCTGTCCATCCCCCACCACCCAAGATTCACCTCCCGATTGTCCAACAACAGTCAGCAAACTGATCGCCGACCATCAGTGGAGCACCAGCTGCCTGCTATTGCCTGAAAGTTCACTGTTACGGTACCTGCAGGTTTGGTTACATGTGGTTGCTGCCATTTTGAGACAACAGCCAGGCCCCGTAGGACCCCTGGCCGGACTGACTGACCCCTGTCTCCAGGATCCCTTAGCCCGACCGATCACTCCCTGCCTCTGGGGCCCTCACATCGACTGACTGCTCCCTGACGCCAGGACCCCCAGTTCGACTGACTGCGCCCTATCACCAGGACCCCCAGACAAACAGATTGCACCCTGCCTCCAGGATCCTGCAACCACACCAAACACACCCAACCTCCAGGACCCCTGCCTGACC
The DNA here is from genome assembly GCF_902686455.1 of Sciurus vulgaris. Classification (NCBI taxonomy): domain Eukaryota; kingdom Metazoa; phylum Chordata; class Mammalia; order Rodentia; family Sciuridae; genus Sciurus; species Sciurus vulgaris. Next base: position 23,520,455 of record NC_136480.1, on the reverse strand, counting down.
AACCACACCCCGCCTCCAGGACCTCCAGCCAACCACGTCCACACCCCAAGCTGCAGCTCCCCATTTGCCAACACATTTGGAAGCCAGAGCAGCCATCTTGGATAATCCCGGAAGCCGTAGCTCCCATCTTTAGGTGGGGCAAATCCTCCTGAGATGCCTGCTGGAGACTTGAAGCTCATTGTCAGGTACCTGACAATGCATCAGGCTACTGAAGACTGAGAGGTTTGAATACTATATGACTGTTATAGTGTAGATTTTCTTTTTACTCGTTATTGAACAATTTTAAGTTTTTATTTCTTTACTTTTCTTGCTCTCTTTTCCTTTTGTTTACCTGTTCCCTCAGAGTCTCTTTCTCCCTTTTTTACATGCTAACATCCAATTTCTTTTGATTATACTCTCCCCCTTTCTATTATCTAGAACTTCTGTATATTCTTTTCTTATCCCATTAACAGCAACATCCTACATCCCTCTGCATCCTCTTTGTCCTCCATTAGAAACTGCAAACCTTATTGCAAATCTGTTCGTTATACTGAAGATAATAATTGAACTCATTCGGTCTATTATGACAATATTGTTAATGTTCTCATAGGGGCTATTTGGTCTAGGATTGCATACTGTATGATTTGGGCACTGCTAATATTGATCTCTCCTTAAAGAAAAAGTTTAGGAAACCTATAGGGCCACTATAAGCCTATGGGGGGAATCTGCAATACCCCAGATCTGCACTGCTAGAGGGGAAGATACATGAACAACATGAAAAAACAAGGGAAGAAAATGATCCAAACAAATCTAGATTCTATAGTAATAGAATCCAATGACAGTATGTTAGAAGAAATGCCAGAAAAGGACTTCAGATTATACATGACTGAGATGATTCACGAAGAAAAGGATGAGATAAGAGAGCAAATACAGGCAATGAAAGATAATACCAATAAGCTGAAAGAGCACCTATAGGAAGCAAAAGATCATTTCAACAAAGAGATAGAGAATCTCAAAACAAACAAACAAAAATCCTTGAAATGAAGGAGACAATAAACCAAATAAAAAACTCAATGGAAAGCATCACCAACAGACTAGACCACTTGGAAGACAGAACCTCAGACAATGAAGACAAAATATTTAATCTTGAAAATAAAGTGGCCCAAACAGAGAAGATGGTAAGAAATCATGAACAGAATCTCCAAGAACTATGGGACATCATGAAAAGACCAAATTTAAGAATTACTGGGATTGAGGAAGGCACAGAGATACAAACCAAAGGAATGAACAACTATTCAATGAAATAATATCAGAAAATTTCCCAAACCTAAAGAATGAAATGGAAAATCAAATACAAGAGGCTTACAGAACACCAAATACACAAAGTCACAACAGGTCCACACCAAGGCACATTATAATGAAAATGCCTAACATTCAAAATAAAGATAGAATTTTGAAGGCCGCGAGAGAAAAGCATCAGATTACATATAGGGGGAGACCAATACAGATAGCAGCAGACTTCTCAACCCAGATAAAGCTAGAAGGGCCTGGACCAACATATTTCAAGCTCTGAAAGAACATGGTTGCCAACCAAGAATCCTATACCCAGCAAAACTAACCTTCAGATTTGAAGATGAAATAAAATCCTTCCATGATAAAAGTTAAAAGAATTTACAAATAGAAAGCCTGTGCTACGGAATGTTCTCAACAAAATATTCCATGAGGAGGAAATGAACATGAGGAGGTGAGCAAAGGGAGGAACTACCTTAGAGAAAAACCCACTCAAAGGAGAAAGCAAGCCAACTTAAAAACCAAAAATAAGTCCAAACTACTGGGAATACAAATCATATCTCAATAATAACCCTGAATGTTAATGGCCTAAACTCATCAGTCAAAAGTCATAGATTGGCAGAATGGATTAAAAAGAAAGACCCAACAATATGCTGCCTGCAAGAGACTCATCTCATAGAAAAAGACATCCACAGACTAAATTGAAAGGATGGGAAAAAACCTACCACGCACATGGACTCAGTAAAAAAGCGGGGGTTTCCATCCTTATATCAGATAAAGTGAACTTCAAGCCAAAGTTAGTCAGAAGGGATAGAGAAGGACATTTCATACTGCTTAAGGGAACCATAAATCAGGAAGACATAATGATAGTAAATATTTATGCCCCAAACAATGGCGCATCCCTGTACATCAAACAAATCCTTCTCAATTTCAGGAATCACACAGACCACAACACAATAATTCTGGGTGACTTTAACGCACCGCTGTCACCACTAGATAGATACTCCAAACAAAAACCTATCAAAGAAACCATAGAACTCAATAACACAATCAATAACCTAGACTTAATAGACATATATAGAATATTCCATCCATCAACAAGCAAATTCACTTTTTTCTCAGCAGCACATGGAACCTTCTTGAAAATAGACCATATGTTATGCAGCCCTTAGGAAATGCAAAAAAAATAGAGATACTGCCTTGTGTTCTATCAGATCATAATTGAATGAGAGTAGAAATCAATGACAGAATAAAAAACAGAAATTACTCCAACACCTGGAGACTAAATCACGGTATGGCCATCTGATTAAACATTAAGTAGTAGTTGGATGCAGTGGCGCACACCATAATCCCAGTAGCTCTGGAGGCTGAGGCAGGAGGATCACAAGTTCCAAGCCATCCTCAGCAACTTAGCGAGGCCTAAGTAACTTAGTGAGATCCTGTCCATAAATAAAAATAAAAAGGGATGGGGATGTGGCTCAGTGCTTAAGTATCCCTGGATTTAATCACTAGTAGTAGTACTAGTAGTAGTAGTAATAGTAGTAATAATAATAATAACATTAAGCAATAATTAAAAATAGCATTTGCAAAGAGTTTCGGGGGCCTGGAACAATTCTCTAGATGTAATATTAAGAAAGGGGGGAAATCAGGAAAGACTCTGTATGAACAAAATCAAGCAACGAGGAAAATCACAGAAAAAAAATGGCCACCCACACATTTAAGAATGGTTGTGTCCGTGGTGGCATTGGGCCACACTGCCTTCTCTAGTTCTCTGGTTCTCCTCTCCTCTTCTACACATTCAATTTCCTTTTTTGTGTGCTGTGCATTTCCTGAGAGGAACACGCTCTGTGTTCTGAGCAGAGCATGTGCTTTGAACCCTTCTCCTCAGCCACCATGAAGGATTCTGTGTCTGCAGTCCAGGATCCTGTGACAGATGGGAGCACTCTGAGAACAGCCAGCTGGGCTGGAGACAGCCATGGTCTTTCGGCGGAGCAAAGCACCCTCATCTCCATCGCCTCCATATTCCCAGAGCCGGACAGTGCCAGGAGGAAGCAGCCATCCATAAACACCCTTCCACCTATTAAAAGGGAATAGCTCTCCCCGAGCTAGAAACATTGGCCCTAAGGTGCTTAGGTGGCAGGAGCTTATTTAGGACACAATGCTCTTTCTCCACCAGTGAACAATAGACGTGACGTGATTAAGTGCCAGTCCGCGATTATTAAATGTGTGCTCTGGGCCCAGCCCTGTGCTAATTACTGAAAGCACAGGATGGATAAGACCCAGCTGGCTTATCAAGGAACTCACAGTCTGGTACTTGAAAAAATAGTTATGCTTCCACGTGAGGCCAGGTCTGGTGGGAAGAGTGCAATGAATTTGGGGCTCAGAGGGAACTTCTGTGTTGCTACCCATGCAGGAGCGTGTAGGCATCCGTCCAAGTGCAAGCATGGTTGAACTGAGTCCTGAAAATTGGGTACGAAGTGGTCTTGCAGAGGAGTTGGCGGAAAGGGAAGTCCACCAGGCAGAGGCAGGACACAAGGTGCAGCGTGACCCTCCCAACCATGCAGCTCTGCCACCGCATGAGCAGGTAGCAAAGGGGTGAGAGCTGAGCCAGGGCCTGCGGGACAGAGCTGGCCCACCACTGGTTTTGTAGGTGAGTTAAGGTGCTTTACCATCTTAAAGAGCTGTCCTTTACGTGTTTGCTAAGTACCTACGTGGAATCTTCGGTTTCAACGCTGGGTCTACAAAGCCTAAAGTACTTTCAGTCCCTCAATAAAGAGGTGTTGCCCACCCTGGACTAGATTATACCCTGAAGGTGACAGGGAGTGTTATGGGGCGCAACTTAAGAATAGACCAATCACCACTGAGAAGTCCAAATTTGAGAGTCTTTATTAAGCCGGCCGGCTGACTGTCTCACACAATGCCCCAAAAAATGGCTATTGGGAGAACAGCCCCAATCACAGGGTTGTAGGGGTTCTTATACCAAAAATCACCTTAATCATAAGTGTCTGTTGCTATGATTCGAAATTACACATTAACATCATGAGATCATGGACAGAGGGGGAAGTGGATCAAAATGACCCTTACCTAGGTTCAAACTAAAGAATGGCTACTAATATCCACACAGTCACTGTTCACATGGTACATTGTTTAGGAGCAATAGGAATCAAAAGAGAGCAATTCTACTACATAGGAGTTGTCATTGTATATTATTAAATATGTCACACCAAGTAACTGAGGATGGGCACAGAGGCGGGTGTTCCCATGGGAGAAGCTTATTTCCTACATAACATGGAGTCTCAGAGCAAAATGGAGTCTGTTTAGTCATTTCGCTTAGAGTCTGGCCCAGAACATTCTCATGGAGTCAGATCTGTCAGCCCATCACAGGAGCCCCAGAGGGCCATGGGCTTGGGCATGACTGCAGCCAGGGAGACGGGAGGCTCAGGAGGGGAGGCAGAAGTCCATGTGTGGGAATGGTGGAGGGAAAGCAGAAGGGGATTTCTCAGGAAGATGCCAAGGTCGGTTTTGAATGTTACCTGGCAGATGTGAGGGGACACAGGCATGGAGGCTGGCCCAGGTCTTGCCTCCAAAGGGCTCTGGGCAGAGGTGGCTGAGCTCCCAGGGGCATCAGCAGGCCGGTGGGGAGTGGACATGCACATGAGGTTGAGATCCCCTGGGCTGGGGGGCGTGCTGGGCAGGGCAGTGCCTGGGGGCCATGGAATCTAAAAGACCAGAAAAGAACGAGGACATCATGAAGCAGGAGTAAACTAGTGGGCAGAGAGAAAGAGGAGAGTCAGGCAGGTTTAAAGAATTTCAAGGAGACATGGATCAATGACTATTTCCAAGGCAGCCAAGGGTGAAGGGCTGTTGAGAGTTGGAATCATTATACTGGAATTAATGTTTAATTTATTGTCCTACTAACTATAATAAGCACCTCATACAAAGATGATATGACTTACCTAAATCCAAAACTTTTTTTTTAAATGCTGCTTTAAAATAAAAGAAACAGAAGGCATAAACAAGAAGATCAACAAAGGGCCCGTATGCCGCCAGCTTGAGTTCCTTGAGAAGAATAAGGAAAGAGCCAAAATTAAGAAGGCAGCAATAAATTTGGTTGGAAAAACTAAGAAAGAAAACTACTGATAAACAAAGAAGATGGGACAATCAGCAACTAGGTAAATTAATGGACACGCTTTTGCTTGTCTAAAATCCCATCCAGAAATAAACCCCAAGGTTCTCTGTAAAGAACCACCCTGTGCTCACTCCTCACGGTTCAGGAGAAGCAGGTGCCATTTGAGATGACCAACTCTTGGCCAGGGAGGGGCCTCCTGGACCATGGGAGACCCAGTTGAGTTCCTGGCACGTTCTCAGTGCACAGGTGGCTTGGGAATCAGGTGGGGTCTTTCCTGACCCTAATTGCAAAGAGGCCCTCCCTGTTCAGTGGGCTTGCTAAACCAATAGGATGCATGCAGGGAGCCACTGGTGGCTGTGTGTCACTACAGTGGCTGGCAGAGAGTGAAGCTTCCTAGAGTTGGTGGGGGACAGGGGGCACTTTCCTGATGCTTCATACACCAGATCCAGTTGTGCCAAAAGCAAGCCCTGGGTATTTCAATTACAAGAGCCAAGGAAATGTCCCTTTTCCCTGAAACCGATTTGATTACAGTTTCTGTCATTTGCAATTAAAAGAGTCCAGCCTGAGAGAGTAAGCTAGGGATATTTAGGAATGGAATGTAACCCATCTAAGGGAGTTGGAAATCACAAACTTCTGTGTTCCAAAATATAGTCATTAGCCTAGCCAAGCATTGTTTGGTTTAAAGCAGAGGAAGCTCGCTCAGTTTGCTCAAATAAGAAGGATTTATTGTATCAAGTCCAGGGTCTCTCACAAAATCCAAGGGCAGGAACTGAAGGGAGGCACCCCACAAGAACAAATGGCCTCTGGAAAGTCAGTAGGAGCCAAAGGCGCCTTCTCTGCTTGCACCTCTCAGGGTTCACGGGACGTCTCCACTCTTCCATGGACGTCTGAGCCATTACCAGCATACCTACCCCTTAGAGTCCACCCTCATGTGATTGTGTGGCTGACTGACCCACCTGCCCCCTAGTCTCCTGATCCCTGCAACGCCCCTGGTCAGCACCTGGAGCTAGAACTGGCCCAGTCCCCTCAGGTGCCAACTCACATACCTGGAGGGAGGGGACAGGGAGTGAGAAAGGGAAAGTATACGTGATTGGCCCAGCTTGGGTCAGGTGTCTGCCTCTCATCCAATCGGCTACCGCCTTCCTGTTGCCCCACCACCTCAGCCTCTCATCAGAATATGCCAAAGAAACAAGGGAACATGGCACAGCAGAGAAAGCCTGGGAGTTCTAGATGGATCCAGCCGAGTGGCGTTGGGTGGTCCATCTCCTCCGTGTCCTGGGACCTCTGCTTCAGCATGCTCAGACTCTGCCGTGAACAGCACCGGGGAATGAGGTCATGACTCTGAGGTGCTCCCCTGAAATATTTTGAAACTAAGGTGACAGTGGATGTGCAGTCTCAACACATGCCTGTGAAGCCAGATCTGAAGATCGAGTTCCAAGGGGGAGGGGAGGGGAGGGGAGGATAACACGGAGACGCGGGGAAGGTCGGCAGTGTGGAAGAGGAGATGCAGAGGCAGAGTGGAGGGACAGGTGAGGGGAGCGACGCAGAATGGATTCTTTAAAAATAGTGATACGTGCACATATAAATATGCCACAGGGAACTTCCCCTGTATGCATAAGTAAAAAATCCAGTCAAATATAGAAAAACAGACGAGTGAAAGGAAGTCTAGTAAAGCAGAGGAAGGAGAGTGGGAGAGGGGAGGGAGAACAGGAGGGAAAGGGGAGGAAAGGTGGGAGATCATGAACGGAGAATGAATTCCACACATGAATGAATTTGCAGGATAAACCCAACTACCGCGTATAACTACTATAAATCTCTAAAATAAAGACTTCTACCTGTGCCATGTTAGGGCACACTCTCTGATTATCTTTTCCTCAAGGGCAATAATATCTATCTCACAGGGGCTGCTGTAGAAATTCAACAAGATGTCAAATGTGGGGGACGCTGTGGCAGAAGCGAATGTCATCTGCCAGCCTTATTAGTTATTATTACTTATATGGGGTCAGTCCACCTTCACCCACTACCATTCTTCAAATAATCACTTCTACTGGGGAAAAGAAAGAAGGAAAACCTAAAATTCCCATAAGATTGGTTCTTAACCCGAGAAATACCTGAATATCTCTTTTAAATGACCAATTCCCAGGTCCCACTGGTGAACAACTGAGTCAGAATCCCTGAGCCCGAGGCCTGGTCATTGGTATTTGTAAAACTTCACAGTAAGGAAAACTCATTAAACGTGAGTGGGATGAGTGAACGTGCGCATGTGAACGACACGATGAACTCACCGCTTCTACAATGGGCAGGGTCGTTTAAGTCTGTACTCTGCGATTTATGCTTTTAAAGTAGATTTATGCACAAACAGGGGGTTTAAGCAACAGCACAAAAGACAGGGTCAGCTCTGGCGTCTGGCGAGACAGCCGCTTGATCTCTGATCGCCTTGTGTTTTCTCTGGTCAGGTCCCTGTTGTAGGGCCAGAGGTTGAGTCTCCACGGGACCAAGTGACCCTATAAAACAGCCGTGTGAGCACACAGGCCGCCTCTTATCCGCTGCTGACTCTGGTTGCTCTGTTTCTTGGCCTCTCTGCCTTCCCGGGAGGGAGCTGTTGACAGACAGGAACGCCCAGCAATTCCCGCTGCTGGAGGGGTCCTCCTTCCTGGCCTGGGGCTGGAAGTTCGTGTACAATTGGCATGCAGACTCCTTCTTTTTCAAGCACTTAATCTACCAAGTACAAGGAGTCAAGATAAAGAGACTCGCAAGGAAAGAATTCAAGAGCAAAGAGCTTTATATAACCCATCAGCTCAGTTCAACCCATAAAAGGTCCGGGGGAAAAGCCCTCACGTAATCACTAATCAAAAGTCTGCACTGTGAAGTGCGTTTGAGGTGCCGTGGCAGGGTGCTGGGACCGTGGGGTGGGGGCGGGGACTGAATATTTAAGGCTTAGCGGCATATGAATTTCAGAGACAGAGACCCTGAGGAAATAAGCAATGAATTAAGAGGATTTTCAGATGAAATATAACATGGCTATTGGAAGAAGAAAAAGAAAATTGGTTTCATTGGATTGAAAATAGCTGAGAAAAGCTGGTCTCCTAGAAAAATCTAGAAAATAAGAATAGAGTACTCAATTAAACTGGACTCAGAAATCACTTTTTAAAAAATACTGTAGATTGCCCTATTTATTTATTTATTTGAGACAGGGCTTGCAAAGCTGCCTCGGCTGGCCAGGAACTTGCGATCCTCCTGCCTCAGCCTCCTGAGCAGCTGGGATTACAGGTGTGCCCCACCACACCCAAGCATAAATCACTCTCTAAAGGCACCCCACGGATGAGTGAGAAGGAAAGGTACTGAACAGATACACAGAGCTGGGAAACACTGGAGTCAGAAGAACCCAATTCCATGCACCGGGGTCACAGGGACAGATGTCTTTGGGGCCTTTTGGCAGAGGGATTTCAGGGCAAGGCAATGGGGATGGGCAGGGGCGCAGGCTCACTGGAGTGCCGGCACTTTCAAAAGCACCCGCCACTTAGCCAGTCAGTGGTCGCCATGTAGTCAATTGCTGCCTGGAAATGCTTAAAGTTAGAAATCCAGGTGTTTTCATGAAAAGATTTCCCAGTTTTTAAATATTGAGAAACGATTGAAATATTTTAAGTATACTGTTTTAGGCAGCTTATTTTCGCCACTGTGAGCAAAAGACTTGATGAGAACGATTTTAGAGGAGGAAAAATTTATTTGGGCTCCCAGTTTCAGAGGCCTCATCCACAGACTCCATGGCTCTGGGCCCAAGGTGAGGTAGAACATCACGTCAGAGGGTGTGGAGGAGGAAAGCAGCTCAGGACCCAGGACACGGCTACCAGGAGGTAGACAGAACTCTGCTCACCAGGAACAAAATGCAAGCCCCTAAGGCAGCCCCCAGTGACCCGCCTCCCCCAGCCACACCCCACCTGCCTACAGTTACCAGCCGGTTAATCCCTATCGGTGGATTAATCCACAGATTAGTTTAAGGCTCTCACAATCTAATTTCAGCTCTGAACATTCCTGCATCGTCTCACACTAAGTCAGTCAACAAACAAACAAAAAACTACCCAGGACTGTGGGCTGAACTGACCCAGGGGCCACCATTACAAGAACTCCGGTAGTAGGTTGAAGATGCACGGGCTCTGGGTCTTTCCAGAACTTTGTTTTCATCCCAAGTCCACCACAGCCTGGCTGTGGACCAGGGTAAAGGAACAGTGAAAGGCTGGCTTCCTTACCTGTACAAGGAGAGCACAGGTTCCTGCCCCGGGGGTGTGAGCAGGGTGCGTGGGCATCGGGGAGCCCGGGTCCCTGCAACTGGGAGGACGGAAGGCTGCCCCCTGCCTGTTGCCAGGTGCCCCCGACCTGCATAAACACAAAGGAATCTTGAACATGAGAACGTGCGGAACCGTTCCCATGTCCACATGTGAAAACCACACAGTGACTCCTACCGCCCGGACATCGTGAGAACGGACGCTAACTGGAACACCACATATCCCACGCGTGTAGAATCACAGCAAAAGGGGTTCTGCTGTCGTTTATAACCAAGGAGAACCAACACAAATTTTAAAAAGAATATCTGAAATTGGCTACACAGATTAAAAATTTCAAGTCGAAATTTAGTGTACAACCATCGAAACAGCTGAAAAATTCTGTCACGTTGGTAAAACAATGAAATTCACTGACATCCTGGGAGTGCCCATCTCTCGAAGCAAACTTCTGTTCCCTGATACCCCCTAAGGAGCCTTCCTAGACATCTGTTCTCTGATCGCACCCCACCTCATAGAAACATAATGCCGCAGATCCTTGTGTGCCTAGGTACTCTATGTATATCTCTGCTTTATACAAACAAAGGCTAGGTCTTCCCCAGTCCCAGCCTCCCTAAACCAATTTCCACCTCGCTGGGGACGGCCCATGTCATTTTCTTTCTTTTTTTTTTTTTTGAATGTAGAAACGGATTTTATTAGTGTTTACGCATATTCATGTACATATGTATATATAAACATATACCTATCCTATCCTCATTTCCCTTCTTTCTTTGCTAAAAATATATATTCTTGCCCCTAGCACATTTGTTATAACAATATATTCTGAAAATCATTTAGAAAATTTTGATAGAGTTTGCACTAATTAAATCTTTAGCCTGCACAGAATACCATTATATGGATATAACCTATGGTACTCAACTTATTTCTAGGTATGGCATCTCCCCCATCCCCATTTTCTAGTATAAACAATGAAATGATGAGGTCCTACTGCATATGTAGTTTTAACGGTTGGATGCATATCTTCAAGAAGAACTAGAAATGGTACTGTGGGGTTAAATCTAAGCATGTGCTGCCTTTCTACTCCATGTCATTTTCACCGAGAATGCCTGCCTAAGAGATCCGCAGCGGTCAAGTTGCCACAGTGCCACCTCTCATTTTGATTAGACATAATGAATACACACCTCATTGTGCAGGGCCTGGCAGAGAGTAAGTAGGCGCTCAAAATATTACAGCCCTTATAACAAACGTAGATAAGAAGCCTGGAGTCCGGGTACCAGGAAGCTACCTGTGAGCCTGCCTTCGATGCTTTATTGCTTTGCACTCGAGTCTTTATGAAGGCAATTTCACAAGAGATCAGAGACTGTCTGGCAATCTCTCAGGAGGGATCACTTCCCAGGAAACCACATTCTCCAGGGAACACTAGCATTGCTGTTCTTCCTGGCTGTACTTGGAGTATTTGTAAATTGTAATGGAAAAACACTCAGCAAAAAAGCCACATAGAAGAATCTTGTTTGTATGTGTGTGTTTAGAAGAAGCAGTGTTGCTTCTATTTACCTTTAGGCAGCGTCTTAGTCTATTCAGGCTGCTATAAAAAAAATCCAAAGACTGAACGGCTTGTATACAATGGAAATTTATCTCTCACTGTTCTGGGGTCTGGGAGTCCAGGACCGGGGCCGGCAGTTCGGTGTCTGCAGAGGTCGGCTTCCTGGTTCATGGTGTGCCCCTTTATCTGTGCCCTCCATGGTGGAAGGGCCGGGCTGATTCCCTGTGGCTGATTCACCTGTCACCTCCTGACAGCTTCACCTCCAGTAACTCTTGGGGGTTAGGAGTAGGTGAATTATGGGGGGACGCAGCATTGGGACCACAGCAGTCAGTAACAGACTTCCTGCTCTGTGCAGAGGTGTCTTCAAGCTCAGCCTAGTGCAAGGAGGCCCCAGGTCTGGGTGCACGAGGTCCCGTGCTTAGCCTCCGGCTTCTGCAGTGGCTTCGACCCTTCCCTCCAGGGCGGCTCCCTTCTCCTGGACCACCAGCCAGCTCCAGAGGGAGAGGAGAGCGGCTGTCCTCGGAGCCTCGGCTTCCCGCATCGCCTGGTGCTTGGCAGCCTCCTTGGTAACAGGAACTTGAACCTGAACTGAGCGAGGAGTCAGGAAAGCCTGCCCCAGGAGGAAATCTGTGGGTGATGTCAGAACAATTAGATATTAAGGTTGCAGACTGCGATTGTTAACGAGCTGGGGAGAGCTCAGGAGGGAGGGCGAGTAGGCGTGGTCTGACTTGCCCTGAGGTGTGACTTGCGGAAGGAGAAGCTTCATCAGACCCCGGGGCTAACTGGGAGTAGCTGACACTCCAGGGGCTGAGAGCTGATGGCAGGTCCCTGGAGAGCTCGAAGGGCTCTTATTTGGGGAGATGTCTGGCAAGACTCCCGTTTTGTGAGTCAATCATTCACAAAGATCTGGTTTTTTCAACCAGACTGGAAACTCCAGGTGGCCAGCTCTATTCACCTCTTCGCCCAAAGCACACAGCTGCTGGCAACAGCTCATCGCTGAACAAATAACGAGCCTTCCCCACTGTGGGCAAAGCGTGCCCACTAATGTTCCCCCAAAGAATGTAAGCTTTCCGGTTAAATGTGCTGGGTTTGATCCTTGCTCTGCCGCCTGGGGCTGTGACCTCAGATGGGTTACTACATAGGAAACCGTGCTCCATCATCTGTAAAATGGGAATCATTACCATACCTGGCGAGTGGGATTGCTGGCTGGGAGATTAAATAGGTTCATGGATGTGACCATACAGTACAACCTGTTCAGCTCAATACTGGGCGCGTAGAAGATGCTCAGTGAGGGACAGGTACTATCACTCTACTTACTTTAATATTTACCAGTAATTTCTTCTGATAGGACGACATTTTTGAAAGTCAAGAAAGGGGCACAAGTGTATATATATTCACGTACCTTCAGCATTTCCCTCCAAAAGCTGTCAGAACCCAAGCGGTAGCTGTTGGTTTCTTTTCGTGACCCTGCCTGGCTTCTCCACTCCTGACCCCAGTGGAGGCCCAAGTCAGGTTGCGGGGTAGGGGAGGCGTGGCTTTCTATCGGCCGAGCTCCGGTGCCTGAGTGTGACCCTGAGCACCCTGGGAGATGACTTCTGCATCCTGTGGTTCCAGGTCCTCTGGATGCTGGCTTTGCGGCAGGTTGCCAGCGGCATTCACAGAACAGCGTTGCCTCAACCTCACTGCAGAGGGAAAGCTCTGGCCGAGCAGCTTGATCAGCCGAGCTGCGCAGCCATGCCTGGGCCACCAGACTTTGATCTGGCTCTGTCCCCCAGTTTGCTTTTGCCATTCCCAATAACTTGGAAGGAGCAATGTTCTAGTTCTGTGTAATAAACTCCATGACGAGCGCCCTGGTCGTAAGCTCAGCTTTGGCACCAGCCAGGGCCTCTCAAGAATGTGGCTCGGGCAGACTCTCACCTCTGCCATCAAATTGCAAGTGTCCCCAGCCCTGGGTCAATGCAGCCTCCACCTAAGAACCAGCGGTCCACCCTGGAATTCTAGGAACCCAGGGACAAGCCCTCCACCCTGGAATTCTAGGAACCCAGGGACAAGCCCTACACCCTGGAATTCTAGGAACCGTGGGATGAGGCAGCGGAAGAAAGGGGACCAGCAGCAAGACACCCTGAACCTGGCTCTGGGAGAACGGAGTGGCCAAAGACCCAATCCAGCCCACGGACATTTTGTTTGGTTCATTTTGAATTGGCTGCTGCTTTTTAAAAACCTAAGGATATAGTTTTTAAAATGGAGCTTCTGTTTCCCTTGAAAACTCAGGTTTGGTTGAGGCTGGGCTCGCCCCCCCGGCCCCCGGTTGGCTTCAGCTGTTTTACTTCAGTCCCACACCCGGTTGCTGCACTGTCAGGTCTACCTGCCATCGGCTGCGTGACCCGAGTGCCACGCTTATATTATCACTGCTTTCATAGTCGAGAGGAAAATGAGGTGTCCTCTACCCTGTCTTTATCCCAAGCCGGCGTGGACATGGCTACTTGATTTAGCTCTTGAGAAAAGCTTCCATCCCCTCTCCTCACTCGCAGGATGATCAGTTGGTAAAAACTCACAGGGCCCGTCCAGTTCCTAAAATCGTGAAATGCTTCTACCCTGGTTGGTAAAAAGCCGTTGTCCCCAGCTCCCCGTGTGCTCTGCTACCCTGGCCACTGCAGAGGGCCTTTGAGACCCTGCTCCTGGGCCAGGTGCCCATAAACAGCGTTCAGCAGGGGAGCAGAGAGTGACAGGTCAGCTGGAACCCGTTTGTCCCCTTCTTTCTACCCGAGGCATCTGAGCTCTGCATGTTCCACACCGACCATGAAACCCGCGGCCTCGGTCCTCCAACCCCACGGCTCTCGGGCTGAGAGCTTCTCTGATGCAAAAGCTGGGACACGTTTCCAAAAGATGATGTCCCCAGGGAAGGTCGGGGCGACGTCTCTAGATTCCAGGAGGAAGGAGCCACGAGGCTTTGCTCACTTACTCTTGGTGCAAACACATGCAAGCACTTGGCTTCCCATCTTTCCAGTACTTCTGGTCTCCAAAGTGACCACAGGGATGTCCTCCAGCTGGGTCATGTGTCTAGGGATCTTCATGGTCCTGCTTTCCAGCCCCCAACCCAGACTTGTTGACCAGGGAGCTCCCACTTAGCTTTCTACTCTCACACCCAGAGCTGACTGTTCCCCTCCCACAGCAGGCTGCGCTGGCCACCCCAGCCCCAGACCGCAGTGGCCTGTGTGCTGTGCATCCTCGGGTACACCACGCATTATGGTCCACAGCTGATGGTGGAAGGTCAGTACATATTTGTTGCCTGATGATCGACTGAACCTGTGATCTGCGTGCCTCGCCACACTTCAAGACCAGGAAGCAGAAGCCGTGGTGCCCGCTGCTCTAGGGCCAGCTCCTCCCACGGAGACCCCCTTCAAGAGGATGGACCGCCCTCGGGAACTGCAGACCCTGGGAGGGAAGTCCAAAAGTGCCTGGGAGTTTCCGCCCATCACTGGGGAAGCCAGCGCCTGGCTGGCGCAGAGCATAGGAACCCGACCCTGCGGTTGGGGTAGCAGGTGTGGTTCTCACGGGAGATCTCCCTGCAGAGTCCAGGCTGCCACTGGCCTGGACTGAGGTCACTCTGCTGCCTGGCTTTGTTCCTTTCCGCATCCTGCACGCCCTGCCCCCAGCAGTATCTCCTGGGAGAACCCAGTTGGTGGCTCCGGGTCTCTGGGAAGGCCGGTGTTATGGATGTAGCCAGAACCCCCACGCCCTCGGTTGCCTGTGGCCCATGCTGTGAGGGACAGAGAGACTGTACTGGGTGCCATCTGAGGTGGCACCTGCTTATTGTGCTTCTTAGAAAAACACTCACCACAATTGTGCGTGGCCTATGGTTGGAAAATAGACTCTAGGAAAACAAATGCCTTGTCTCTGGCGCCCCAGAGAAGGTGCCAGCTCTGGATTTCCTTGCTGCCTCTTCTGGGGGAAATTTCGTGAGCTATAATTACACGGTTTTCCCGGGTACCAAAACAGAGGAGTATTTTGAAAGGCCAGTAATGGAGTCTTGATGCTAGGAGGCTTAATTGAGGAAATCATTGATTTCCCCATTAATATTTTAACCAGCTTGAAAGAGAAGAAAGTAAGGGCTGATCTTGTTTTAAAAATACTCTGCTGAAAACCATCTGCTCGGCATGTACACGTTTGATTCATTATGGCTGGTGAGGAACAGCGGAGACGGCTCCCTCCACCCTGCCATTTCACGTTCCGGGCTGGGCACTTCGCTGCAGGGTCTGTCCTCTGCACTGTAGGCTGACGGGCGGCATCCTGACCTCCACCCACTAGATACCAGTAGCACCCCCACCGCCAGCCAGCTGTGACAACCAGCATTACCTCCAGGCACTGTCAAATGTCTCCTGGGGGAGGAACCGTTCCTGGGTGAGACCTCCCAATGACACCTGGGTCATTTATGGATCCTGGGGTGGGGGGTCATAGAACTCTCCAGAAGTGGGGAGTCAGCACCAAGTGGGGAGTCAAGCTCAGCTTTGAGAGCAGTCCTGGGTAGTTTTCTCCTTCCCAGAAGGGGGTCCACCTAGAAAACAGGATCCTTTAGAACTCTGTGCTGTGGTTTACCTGGAGTGACTGAAGGGTTACCAGGGAACTTGGCAGATCAATCTCACTGCTGATTAAACAGATTTCTCTCTGTCTTGTGGAGCTGAGGTCAGTTTCTTGCTTCTCTTGACTGACCCCAAAAAAAAAAAAAAAAAAAAAAAAACAGGTCGCAAACATCTGTTTTGAGTCCTTGGAAGCTTGGGAAGATTAAAATCAAAAATAAAGAAGAAAATAAACAAATTTCTTTTAACATCTGTTTCATAACAGCCTCTCACTTCAAAATTACTCCATTTGTGGAGAAGGACAGAGATCTGAAGTCTTTTGAATTCTTAAAGGAAGCCAGTTAGAGGCCTTCTTGGGTAACTATAAAGGTGGCGAGGATTAAACTAGATCTCTCTTAATCCAATTTGAAGCATGCATTACAGTCTCATGGTGACACTTACGTTTGACTAACGTACATCAGTCCCCAAACAGTCATGCCAGGCAGGCCTCACGGACCCCAGATAAAATCTCTTGGTCAAAAACAGAGAATCCAGAAATGATCTCCTGGTATCTTGGGTTCTTATTAAAATTTTCAGAAACAATCTGAAGAACTTGTGATCTCTCCAAACTTTATTTTGATCCATCTAGTGGCAGAGCACACTACCAAGGTCATCCTCCTTGGACCCATCAGAAATGGCAGAGGAGGGAGGCCAGGCACGGTGGCCCACACCTGTAATCCCAGAGGTTTGGGAGGCTGAGACCGGAGGATCAGGAGTTCACAGCTAGCCTCAACAACTTAGTGAGGGCCTAAACAACTCAGTGAGACCCTGTCTCTAAAGAAAACATTTTAAAAAGTGGGCTGGGAATGTGGTAGTGGCTAAGCATCCCTGGGTTCATCCCTGGTACCAAAAAACAGGGGGGACGTTTTCCCCTCGTTGGTGTGCTGGGTGTGCTGGCGCATGCCTGTCACCCCACTACTCAGGAGACTGAGGCAGAAGGATTGCATGTTCTAGGTCACTCTAGGCAATTTGGCAAGACCCTGTCTTAGTAACTTGGCGACTTAGCCAAATCTGTCTCTTATGGTTCAGGCATGAGGTGTCCCCTGGAAGCTCATGTGTTTGAGAAAATACAAGAAGGTTCAGAGGTGAAATGATTAGATTATGAGAGCTGGAACCTAATTAGTGGGTTAATCCACTTATAAGGGTTAACTGGATGGTGACTGGAGGCGGGTGAGGAGTGGGGGAGGAGGGGGTCACTGGGGTCATGCCTTTGGGGTTTTATATCTTGTCCCTGGTGAGCACAGCTCTCTCTCTCTCGCTCACTCTCTCTCTCTCTCTCTCTTGCTCTCTCTCTCTCTTCCTCCTCTCCCTCCCTCCCTCCCTCTCTTTCTGGTTGTCCTGTCCTGCACACCTTCCCTCCACAGTCCCCTTCCACCATGATATTCTGCCTGCCTCAGGCCCGGAGCTGAGAAGCTGGTGGACCATGGACTGAACCTCTGAAACCATGAGCCAAAATAACCTTTTCTTCCTCTAAGATGTTCTTGTTGGGTCTTTTGGTCACAGTGATGAAAAGCTGAGTAACAAATACATTGTCTCAGAATTTTACAACGGAATGGGGGTGTAGCTCAGTGGCACAGTACTTGCCTAGCATGCTCGAGGCCCTGGGTTCAATCCCCAGCCCTGGAAAGAAAAAAAGAAAAAGTATCATTTCTTGACAGGGCTTCCTTCCGCACTTATGTGACCATTTCTCTCCCTGGTCATCCTGGGTGAGTGTGGACATCTGTTCTCCCCACTGTGCTCCGTCCTTCTCTCAAGCACACAGAACGCCTAGCTGCTGGTGCTATATGCTGTCTCAGGTTGGCATGGAGCCCACTTCTGCCCTCTGACGCCCAAAGCCGTGGCTATGGCACCCCTTACGGCAAGGCCACCCAGAAATTCCCGTTCCTGTGATCGACCCTTTTGCATGTTGATACTCAGATCCTCTCTGAGACGGGGCTCTTTGTATTTGGGGGTTCGCTTCTTGCATTCAGGGTTCTGCTCTGTTCCTACAGAACAGGGCTAATGTTTGGCTTGTTTCTAGTGCCATTCATCATTGGCTCGGTCCAGGGACTGGCCAGGCCAACAGCTGAGCGAGCTGCGGGGTGGTCTTCATTGCTGAGTGACAGGGTGAGGTTTCCTGGGCTTTGAATCCCAAGTTCTAGTCATTATTTCATAGTCTCTGGCGGGGAGACAGGCGAATAGGACACCACCAGCCTGCCGAGGGCGGCCTTCCCCAACCTCTGGACAGTGCAGTTAAGGCTCTCCTGCATGACCCCCTGTACTGCACATCCTGGCCCTACCTGCTCAGCGAGCAGCAGCCACTGCACCCCTCCTCCCCAGCTGCCACCGCCAAACATCTCCAGACGTTTGTCCCCCTGGAGGGCAAAACCATGCAGGGACAAGAACCGAGAAGCCACCCAGAGGAGAAAGAGATCCATGTTTTACTGAGTGTATGATCAGGTGATTTGACCGAACCTGAGTCACTGGGAAAGAGTTCCCTGGGGCTGTGATCTGAGCTGAGCTCCCAATGATTCATCGCAGTCGACTTAGCAAGAGAGAAGGGACAGCTCCTAAGTGGTACGATCCAGAGGTGCTTCCTGGGTCCCTACCGGGAGCTGATTCTCTTCTAGGCAATAAGTAAGTCAAGAAAACCCCCTAGTTATGGCGTTTCCCCCGGGTGGGGGAGGCAGTGGAAAGCAGGTAAGTTAACACGGCAGAGACTGTTGAGGGCTGTTCCACCTGGGAACAGCCGGGAGTCCTCTCTAAAGAGCCGCTCTTCCTGCTGTATCCCTGAGCCGGGCAAAGACGGGGGGAAATGAATTTCAGGCAGCCGTAGCAATGCAGCAGGTATGCGGGTTACCACCAGGGAGAGTCTGAAAACGTCAGCAGCTGGTCTCTCCATCCATTTGGAATCCTGACCATGCAGCTGAAAACCAAAAGCTAGGGCTGGTCAGTGGCTAAGAGGCTGTTTTAGGGATGCTTGTCTCTGGTACCCACATAGGTACAGATGGATGTGTGCCAGCATCACCACTGGCACAGCAGAACTCACATGATCTATCAGAAGACCTGGCAGTACTGTGTGCTTCAGGACAGTTCACCCAAGATCCCACAGATTGGGAAACTTTCATTGGCCATTTCTGTTCTGTGGTTAAAAGAAAGAACTCTTAATGTGTCCTTGGCTATATATCTGGCCCCCTTTCCTGAAGATCAAATTTACAAGTGAGATAAACAGCCAGCAATTCCTGTTAATGGTATCTACAAGATTGCTTTATAATGAGGAAGGCAACTGGTAAGATCATTTAAAAAGAAGCAGCGCAGCAAACGCATCCAGAGGCTGTGTTTTCTAATAAAAAGTGGCTCTGGAGGACATGCAATATTTAGTAGAGTGCTTTCTCTGTGTTTATTTTTCCCCAAATAACAGCAGCTTCCAAATGCTGGTTCCTCACACTGATCCTCATAATTCAGCAAGGACTCAGAGGTCAAGAACCCTGCAGACTTGGAGCCTAGAGATGCCCAACAACCCTGATGACCCAAAGAAGGAACTAAAGCCCCGAATGCTGACCGGCTCGTGCAAGGTCTTGGATGATCTCCCAGACAAGCGCTCCCTTCTCCAGGTGCTGGGAGCAGGGCTTCTCCTGCAGTGTGTATTCTGCCTCCATTTTACACAGATGGTTCGTAAAGTGTGCATTTGTTTTTAAACCATAGAACAGTGTTCAGTAACAGGACGTGTGCCTGGGCAGCAGACGGAAGTTGGAGTTCCACAGACAGCAGCTAAAGCCAGCATCCCCAGAGCCGCAGCCACTCATCTCTGTAAGCCGGTGGTTCTCTCCTGGGTAGATTTTACCCACCAAGGGACAGAGGCTGGCATCTGGAGATGTTCTTGGTCATTATGACGCAGGGGTAGAGGCCAGAGCGTGGAGTCAGAGGACGACAGGGACAGAAGTGACCATCCTGCCACCCATGGAATGGCCCCAGATGAACCCATGGAAATGTCAGCAGTGCCACTCAGGAGGACTTGCCCTGACTCGGAAAGGCCCGTCCTCAGGAGGCTTTTGGTTGGACGAAGCTGGGGCTCTCCTTGACTTGCTCTTCTGTCTCCCACTGGCGATGGGTCCCAGCTCCTGACATTCCACGGGCTCTCGTTACCTAACCGTTGAACTTAATTTCATTGTTAACCACAATAAAGGAAGGCAAGCCCTTCAAAAGGTGGTGGTGAGGAGAGCAACTGCAGAGAGCCATGGATTACTTCCCGTGGTGCGTGGGAGGCTGGTAAAAATGGCGCTCTTCGTCCTTCTGGGTGGCATAGGCAGCTCTGGGGAAGTTCACAGGAGCTTTGGGCCCTTGTTGAGAAAAATGCTTTAGGGCAACTTGGCCATGCACCAGGTGTGCGGGTTAATGTGAACTGGCTTGACCGGATTAAGAGGCTTCTGGTGTGTCCATCGGGGCGGGTCTAGGAATGATTGGCATGTGGGACAGCGAACTGGAGTGGAGCCCCTCCCTAAGCACAGCACTGCCCAATAGGATGGTGACTTGGGTGGAATAAAAGCTGGAAGAACAAGGAAGCAGATGCAGGTGCAGGTGCAGGTCTGCTCCTCTTGAACAGGTTCTCAATTGCGGCTTCCATCACCTGAGGATATCGACTCTCACTTCTTCACTCTTCCAACGTGGACTCTGCTAGGGATTCTCCAGGGAGTTTCCAGACGCCTTGGTCTTGGACTAGGGTAGCCCTGCTGATCCCTCTTGTTCTGGGGCTTCTGCATCTTGGACTGCACAGTTGCTGGTTCTTCCAGCTCTCCAGCTGCAGACGCCATTGTGGATGATCCAGCTTCTGGTCGTGGAAGCCAATCTAATAAATTCCCTTCTATAATCATGCTTCCTGTGGATTCTCTTCCTCTAGGGAACCCTGACTAATATACCAGGCCAAGGGCCCTGCAATGCTAGAGGGGCGGGAGGCCTGGCCCAGAACATGGGTGGGTCTCCTCGTCCCTTGGATGGTGTGGTACCCTGCAGGCTTCTCCTGGTTGTCAGTCTTTTCAGGAAAAGTAGCTCCTAGTTCAAATATTTTATTTTATTTTACTTTTTTCTTTTCTTTTTTGGTACTGAGGATTGAGCCCAGGGGAGCTTTATGACTGAGTTACACCCTCAGCCCTTTTTTATTTTTTATTTTGAGATAGAGTCTCAGCAAGTTGCTTAGGGTCTCACTGAATTAGGCAGGCTGGCCTCAAATTTGTGATTCTCCTGCCTCAGCCTCTTGAGCTGCCAGGATTACAGGCATGAGCCACCGTGCCAGGCCCTAGTTTGAACAGTTCAAAATAAAATTATTCAAATATTGAAAATGGCCTTATAACCACCTACCTGTAAAAGGAACAGATGATGTGCAATATCACTGAGTAGTTAAAAGAAACGAACTAGACCCATCCTGTCCACTTGGATGCATCTTGTAAAGCTGTCATTGAATGAAACACACAGGCTGCCCTACCTCACGGGGAGGCCACATAGGCGGGTGAATTCAAAAACACAGCTCACAGAGTACTACAAGCGATTGGAGGACACGAGTTTATGCTGAAGTTTGGAAGGATTCATCACAAGTCATAACAAAGGTTGTTTCCAGAGTCGGAAATAAGAATGAGATTGGGAACAACAGAGCACAAGAGCATCGGTGAGTGGTAGCTGTTCAGGTGTTTGCTCTTGAGGATTCTGAACTATTCTGTGTTCTTTAAATTTTTCCAAAAAAAAAAAAAAAAAAAAAAGGAGAAATGAAAACAATCTCAGATCTATGGGAAGATTTCAGTTACTGCAATTTTGAGAAAATTTCTCTCGGCTCCTTCTCCAAAGCGTACTGGGGTCCTTGTGAGCTTGCTGTGTTTCGTTGGCTTTGGTAAAACCAGCCAACTGCCTGCAAGTCTTGGTGCGCGTGGCTGAGCTCTCACTGCTGCGGTTCACAAATGTGCTTTCCTTTTCCCACCCACCTAGCTCTGGGTTAGGGTGGCGCCGTCAACCCGGCTCCTCTTAAAAATTTCACTTTTCTCTAAATTTGGCCAGCTTTGAAAGTGGAGAGGACGTGTAGAGACGGAGGACGGTGGCTCTCTGGTATGTGAACGGAAGTCGAGGCGCAGAGCCTGGTAACCGTTAGGACCCCTCTAGATCTTGTGACCCTGTGGCCGAAGAGTCTTTTTTTAAATTACTTGCTCTGAAGCTGGTGAATATTGTCATCATTTTTTTAAACAATGTACAACGCTTGAAATCATGCAATTAGGAGCATCATTTAAATCTGAGCAAGAAAACAGAAGCAGATGTTTGCTTGGAAAAGCCCCAGGCGAGGAGCCACAGCCAGCTTGCATTTCCTGTACTGCAAGTGGGGACCCGGGCAAGTTACCTTCGCTGTCTAAGCCTCAGTTTCCTGATCTGCACAAGCAGGAGGTTGGAAGGGATCCACAGTAACACAGTGGGGACCTCAAGTGACATCGGGCCTGCAGATAAGCTCTTTCTCGCCTACGTATTTTAAGATGGTTTCAGATCAGTTGCTAACGTTTAATAATCAAGAGCTTTTAATGAAAACCAATGTCTGGATTCTCTTGAAAAGCAAACCTGGCAAAACTATTCTCAAGAATGTGTTGTTACTGAGTAGTGGGGGCCACTGGGCAGGCGCACGCTCTCCAGTTTGCCTCTGATGCCACTGTTCCCTGTTTTCATGCCCCTGATCCTCTGCACCAATGGATGCTCTTGCCTAGGCATCAGAATTGGTAACCCTTGTACCCAAATTCTCCAAAATGCTTCAGGTTTGATCACATCTGCAAGCTAAGAGCAGAAGATGTGCAGCAGGCCAACCCAGCACCTGAACTGAAGCAGGCCCAGCTTGCCTGGAGCTCACGGAAACCGCTGAGCCGGACCTGTTGCTTCCATGCTTCACTCATTCTTAAAGGAAATCGTAAATTTTGGATGAAATCATCTCAGGTATGGAAAGTGGAAAAGTGGTCTGGCTATCAGAGGGTGGTCCGTGAGGGAGAATTTGCACCTCTGTCCACAAACACGCCCTCCTGCCACCATTAGACCTCCTTTCTGCACTCCCAAAGAGAGGATTGGAGCATCCTCCCCACCAAGAAGGGATCCAGGTTCCCGGTGAAGGATTTCTCACTTTCCTGGTGATCACTACACAGGGGCATGTGTCTCAAAAGTCACCCTGCGCCCAATGAAAGCGTGAAATTATTATTTGCCAATTAAACAGAAAATCGAAAACTTAGAACTAATGGAATAACATCCAGCTGTAGCCTGGATTTTGAATATTCCCTCCAAACCCACTCAAGCACACCTGCACGCAAAGCACATTTAAGTTAAACGCTCCAAGTTTTAACCCCCCGCCACTGAGCCACGCCGGACAGGCCCAGACACCTGCTAGTTTGTGCCTCTCCAGTGAGAAGTGTCCTTCCCAAGGTCCCTGCCACGTGGTTCCCTCTAACAGGCTGGGGGCTTTGTGCCTGGAAACGGGTGCAGGAGGGTAGAGAGCACTCCTTCTACTTCTCCGGGCCTGCCATGGCCTTTGGAAGGAAAGATGATTGAAGATTCCACTGGACCCCTGCTCAGGCCGCCCGCTAAGGGGCTGGACGGCAGCACTGGCCTCTCTCCAAGGTGATTTAGCCTGTTAAGTGCCAAGAGGACCTTATTAAAAAGCACTTCAGCACATAGGGAAGGCTTAGTGATGCGCCTGGAAAGACAGCTGTGCGTGCGTTCTTGCGAGGGCCAGTTGGTTTCAGTGCTTGGAACACGGAAGCAAGTCAAACAGCCTCACGACAGTTCGTCTGCACAGCTAACCATCGGCACAGTTTTGACTCAGCTTGGCCTCTACAGAATGGCCAACCTTTGACCTTTGACCCACGGAACAACTAATTCCTAGGATTTTGCCTAAGCCCGGTCCTTGTTTAAATGCTGCTATGCAAACTCTCTTACCCTGTTTTAAACTCAGGACATCATGCTTTGTGCGCTGAAAACTACAGGCTTGTTTGGTGTTAGCCTCACATGACGTACTGATTGGAGAGAATAACCTGATATGTTAATGCTACATTCAGTGGTAAAACAGGCGCTTTAGTTAGTTTAGCGAAAGGAGTTTTTTTTTTTTTTTTTTTTTTTTTGCGGTGCTGGGGATCGAACCCAGGGCCTTGTGCTTGCGAGGCAAGCACTCTACCAACTGAGCTAGCTCCCCAGCCCGGAGTTTTTAATTTCATCTCGATGTGTGTGAAAAGGTGTGAAAAGGCCCCGGGGTAAGGCAGAAAGATGAGGCTTCATGATGGCCAAACCTCCGTGTCCCCGTGAAGTGACAGGTCACCCTTTTGTCAGTGAGACTGCACTGGGCCTCTCCAGGATGTGGAGTGTGTCTCCAGCTCGTGTGGAAATGCACAGTGCCATGGATCTTCAAGAGCTAGCCAGTTGCTTGAACGCGTCCATGGGCAGCCACCACTGTGATGTGATTTCCATTGTGACATGACTTCCGCTCAAGCCCCTCTCCAGTCCTCAGAAATCAGCGAGGTCTGCCACAGTCACTGCATTCAACACAGAAGTGGCCGACAAGCCTGAGGCTAGGCGCGGGTGGCCAGGGCCGGCAGGACCTCCGTCCGGTGGCAGACAGACTGGGATCAGGCCGTCGCGCTGCTTAAGAGGTAACGCCAGCCGGTGAGTCGCCCGCCTCCCTGGGGAGGTCAGCCTTCCTCACGTGCAGCGGAGAAAACGGTGCCTTCTTCCAGCCACACCTGTGAAACAGCAAACCGGCCCCCTGGCGAGCCTTCAGCCACCAAATAGGCCGGGATCCCACCCTGGAGTGCTCAGCTGGGATCTTTGGGAAGCACCAGCTTGCTGAAATTAAGAGATCCTCCAGCCGTGGGAATAATGTGGCCTCTCGGTGGCCCTGCTTTTAAAACTCTACGTAAAACAAAACAAATCACAGAAGCCTAGCTGGCTTGAGCACAGGCATTACAGCGCATCCACACGGCAGGTGATCTTGGATGTGTTTGCACATGCCTTTTAGAGTCCACGGTGCACGCCTTGAAGGGGCGATTGTGGGCCCTGCTCCATTCCTGCCTTAGGTATTATTTTGTATTGCCAAACTCACCCTGTGATCTTACATCTACCTTTTGCACAAATACAGTTGGGCGCGGTGTTGCACGCCTGTAATCCCAGCAGGTTGGGAGGCTGAGGCAGGAGGATCGTGAGCTCAAAGCCAGTCTCAGCAAAAGTGAGGCACTAAGCAACTCAGTGAGACCCTGTCTCTAAATAAAATACAATAGGGCTGGGGTTGTGGCTCAGTGATTGAGTACCCCTGAGTTCAATCCCCGTTATCCCAAAACAAAAAGAAATACATGAAATTATGTTAGCTTGGAAAATAAAATGTTTATAATGCTCATATACACACAATAGCTGGTTTGGGTCACCATCCCAAACACTTGCCTTTAACTGTGCAAAATGGAGGCAAAGGGCTTTAACCAGGGTCCAGGGGATTTTTAGCACCGCCTTGCGTCAGAAACGTTCTGTTATGGAAAGAGCAGTTGGCGAGGGAGGCCTGATTTTCACCTGGAAATTCTGTTTCCAGGTGGAATTGTTTCCCCTTAAAGCTCCTGGCTGTCATTTTGTCCCTGTGTGTTTGTCTCAGATCTACTAAAATTTGAGTTTCTAAAGGGCAGGACCCATTTCCTTTATTTCACTTGTTGCAGTGTTTTTGAAAACTGCGCAGCCAAGAGTTAGGTGATAAAGTAGAGGAAGCGAGCATTCTTTTCCCTCTGGGTGGGGTTCCTCCATTGAGCCTAGCATAGAGCGAAGGTGGGCTCCAGGTGGTTCCAATGGAGAGCGACGTTCCACGATTCTCAGTCTTGATTGTATATTAATTTCATCCATGGAGTTAAAAAAATAAAATCCTAGGGGCTGGAGGTATAGCTCAGTTGGTAGGGTGCTTGCCTTGCAAGGATAAAGCCCTGGGTTCATAATCCCCAGCACCACAAAAGAAAAAAATAAAATCCTGGTTCCCAAGCCCCATGCTCAGAGATTCTAATATAATTCTTTGAGTGTTTTTTTTGAAACCCTGAAATATGGAGTCAGAGTTAATAATTCTCTACTAGGGGTTGTGGTTTTAATTTTGCTGTTTGGGGTATTTCATTACATTTGTTCATCAAAAGATTGAGGTTGGAAAGAAAGCCACCCCTGCATTTAATACTGCAGTTAATGCTTATTGAGAATCCGCCATGGGCCAGACACTATTTCAGATGATTTCCAGGTAGGAGCTAATTCCGTCCTTACAACAACCCTGTGAGGTCGCGTTATTATTATTATCCCTGTTCAGCAGAAGCAGCACACGAGGCCTCCAGAGCTGGCGTAATTAGGGAACCTGGGCTTCCAACCCAGATAGAGCAGCCCTGGAGTCTCCATTTTAAAGCCAGAGTCCTCCTTGCTCCACCAAAATTCAGTGAAATCGCCCACATTTTACAGAAAATTCTCCTGGACTGGTCCAATTGCCCCCATCACACTTACTGACGTCCCTTCCTTGTGTTTTCCATGCCGTCTGCTGCATCCAGGTTTGGTTTCTCCCCCAGATCTTCACCCAACACTAGTCAGATAGATCTTCACCCAACATTAGTCAGATGACCGGCCGGTGCCATCCGACTCTCCGCTGCCCACCCTCACCCTACAGCCTCTAGTGCTTCCCTAGTGACCCTGCCAGGGGGCTCATCTTCTCTCCAGCAGAACTGTGTGCATTTGTGAGGCTGAGCAAGCCCTGCTCTGTACCGCTCCCTGCCTGGGGGCTATGCAGTTACAGATGTTAAATAGGCAGTGTGGTGCAAAGGTTAGGGAGTTCAGACACAGGCATTGTCTCTAGTTGCATCTCTTGGGTGGGTCAACGAGCCTTCTTGAGCCTCAGGCTCCTCCTCAGCAAGAGAGGGATCCATGAGCTCCACTGACATTGAATGAGCCATCACTACCATGCCAGCTGCCAAAACAGCCTCGTGGACCTTGGCAGTGAGGGCCTTGCAGGCCATTCCTCTTCTCTAGGAGAGGCAAATGAGCGGGCGTCAGGAGGCTTGCTGACTTAGCTCGGTGGGTGTAATTACCACTCAATAAATGCTAGCTCTTTATCCAATAGATTCTCTTTAATTGAAAGCAAAGAGTCCGACACCAGGAGATTTAATTAGCCTCCCACGACACCTGTGATACCACACATCACACCACCTCTCTGTCCCCACTTCACACCTGGCTTTCCACCTGCTTCCGCCTTCAGCGGTGGTCACACAGGGCCTGGACATCCAGGCAGCCCCTGCTTCCTTGCTTCTGTGGGCTGGTGATCTGCTCCAGGAGGAGGAGAGGAAGAGGAGGGAGGAGCAGGAGGGAAGGAGGAAAGAGGAGGAGGAGGAGGAGGAGAGGAAGAGGAGGGAGGAGCAGGAGGGAAGGAGGAAAGAGGAGGAGGAGAAGGAGGAGGGGGAGGAGGAGGGGGAGGAGAGGAAGAGAAGGGAGGAGGAGAGGAAGAGGAGGGAGGAGCAGGAGGGAAGGAGGAAAGAGGAGGAGGAGGAGAGGAAGAGAAGGGAGGAGGAGGAGGGGAGAGGAGGAACAGGAAGGGCAAAACTCGGGCACAGAAACTGGTTTCTTTAGAATATCAACACTGGACACATCAATGAAACAGGTCAGCGGAATGCACGGCTGTATAATTGTGTAGTCACAAGATGATTACTTTATTTAAAAAATGGATTTACTTTGAAAAGCAAATTAACTCGTAGAGAATCAAGGCCTCCAAACCGGGACCCTCCTGAGAAGCCCTTTGGGACCGTTTTCTCCTGGCTGGTCAGAGGCCCCTGGGTCTCATTTGGAGGTAATGGAGAAAACCTTGGAGGGGGACCCCACTTCCTTCTGCTCCCACTCGCGACCCCTCACTCAGCATCAGATCGAGCTGTAATGTCTGGGTCGTTTATCAGCTGTTCTGAGTTAACCTGAGCCTGGAGTTTCTCGGTTCTGCTCTCCTGAACCAGAATGCGCAAGCGCCCGGTACAGAGCGCACCCCCCACACACTTTCTTTTCAGAAGAGCAGAAGCGCCAGGTTTGTCAGGTCAAGTCATTTGGCCAAACTCACGGTGCCCCCGGGTACATCTGCGCCTTCCGCAGCCCCAGGTGCCTGGTTCCTTTATTCTAAGGTCCTGGGGTGCTCAAAGCCTGGGAGGCAGCCTCCGGTCCCTCCCAGAGCTTTCCGCAGTCGGAGACGGAGAGGCGCGAGCGGGTGACCCCCTCTCCCCTCCTCTTGGATGGCAGACGACGCGCCCCAGGCCCAGGGCCTTTCTCTGTCGGGCAAGGCCAGCGCAGCCGGCAGCCGGGCGGCGGGGGCCCAGGGCGCCCCCTCCCTCCTCCCCCTCCCCCTCCCTCCTCCCGTCCCCTCCCCTCCCGATACAATGACTGGGCCGGAGGCGCATCGCCACAGTCTCATTGGCAGCGGCCGCCCCAGCCCTGGAGAGGCGGCGGCGGGGGCAGCCGGGGAGAGCGGGGCGCCCGGCTGACAGCCAGAGGAGCAGGCAGGGCGGAAGGAGGAAGCACCGCGGAGGGCTGATCGGGCACAGCTGCGAGCGTGGGTCAGAGCGAGGACGCGGGCCAGCGCGGCCCGGGCCGGGCATGCGGCGGGCGCTGGCCGCGCCGCCAGCCGGGGAGTCGGGCTGCGTGGCCCAGGCGCGGAGCAGGAGCCCGGGCGCACGGCCGCCGGGGGAAGAGGACGGCAGCCGCCGGGGCAGGCGCGGCGCGCGGCGCAGTTGCAGGACTGGCGCGGAGCCCGGCGCCCGGGTCCGGCGCGGAGCGCAGCGCAGACAATAAAGTGGCAGCGACAGCCCCGCGCGCCGGAGAGAGGGGGCGGCGGAGCAGGTAGGCGGGCGAGCGCCCCGAGCGCGGCCATGGCGGGAGCCCAGAGCTCCCCGGGCAGAGCGCAGGTTCGGAGAGCCCGGCGGAGTGCGGGTCGCGGCGCTCCGGCTGGCGGGAAGCCCCGCCCCGGCTCGGGGCTCGGTCCCGGGGCACTTGGCTCGGCGCTCGGGTCGCTTCGGTGGTGGGAGACAGGAAGTTGGGCGGGTGGGAGGAGTTGCGCTGGAGGGTTTGCGGACGCGCCGCCTGGGACCATGTGCCTCGGGTGCTGCGCGTTCGTGGGAGGCAGAGGGCATGGCTGATGAACCCCAGATCCGCCCGCCCGAGGGTTCAGAAGGCGCTGAAAGGAGTGGGGAGACACCCTGCGTTAGCAGAGGATGCTAAGGGCTCGGTTTGGTCGCCCTTTTAAAATAGGCGTGTCAGAGCCAACCCTCTCGATGTGTGCGTGCGGACCGCTCCCTGTCTATTCTCCAGAGTATTTCACTTCTCATTTCCATCCGGAGAGAGGAAAATAAAGATGGTACTTAGCTCCTATCTCGAGACGTGCCCTTGCGTTTGGACTAGAGGAAAACTCTCCCTCAGCACTGGCTGTCCTGTGCCCTGAAAGACATTCCCGACCAGTCTGCTCTGCTCACAAAAGGAGAGCTCTTGGCTTAAATCTTCCCTGGGCCCGGGATCAGCCACAAGAGGAGGTCTCTCTTCCACTCTCCTTTGTGTGTCCGCTTCCTCCCAGATGTGAGAGGGTTGGGCTGGGAGCTTCTGGGTGGGGTAATACTTATCCTGAGCATTCCTGGGATCTGCTAGGACTTGTAAACACACCAGAGCCAACTGCTCTGAACTTTGCGGACTGACGGGCTCTGTTTGCTGGTACCCAGACGGCTGTGTCTGGAATGTGGCCCCTTTGGGGAGTGCTGACAGAGCTGGTTGAGCCCTCCGGGTTAGCTCATGTTGGCCCCAGAAACTTACCAGCCAGTTCCGAGGATGGGTACCAGATGATGGGGCAGCCTTGGGCATGCCCTTTCCTGTGCTACAGGGAACGGATCCTGGGAGCTTCCAAACCAGATGTCTGGAGGGGAAGACAAGCAGCTTCACCTCACTTAACCTGGAGCCGGGCGCCATGCGGGCTGCAAACAAGGTGGCCAGCCCACTCTGCACCCAGGAGGCGCTCTGGGGCATTGTTACAGTCCAGGGGTGACCAAGCCAGGGGAGGCGAAGTAACTCCTCCAGCTCTCTCCAGGCATCTACGGCTTGGTGGGTCTGATTTCATGTGCCAGGCTCTTCGCCAGGACAGAGCCCCAGAAAGGGTCATGAGTGAGAGCCACGATGGAGAAAAGGATAATAGAATAGCTACTTCACATGTTTTTTCATAAATCTGAATCAGATGATGTTTCAGAGTGGCCAGCACAGGGACAGCACTTTATATACTTTCAACTCCGAGTTAAATGTCACAAATAGGCGGGGGTGTATTGATGTGCCTGCAGTTCCTTTATTTTGTGTGTCTGAAAAATCTGTCATGAAAGATAACACACACACAACATACGCCTTTGGAATAGTGCTTGTATTTACTGGAAGAAGGCAAAGAATCAGGCCATTCCGAGGCATGTTTGCAGAGGAAGAGTTTATGATTTCTTTGTGAAACTGTATGTATTGAACACTTGGCTTAAATTCAGTAATGCAGGTGGCGTGTATTTGGTACGATATGAGGGTTGGAAAAAGGAGACATCTACCGACAGTTTCGTTATGGTGAGGTTCGGTGTTGCTGGGAAAGTTCACTGAAGATACCCGCCCTGGGCGAGCAAGTGCCTGCTCGCACGTCTCTGTTTTGAAATCCATACGTTTCCCTCTTCCTGGAGGAAAAGTTAATGGGCCCCTCCCACAGGCAGACCCGTTGTCCTTGGGCCCTGCTGGCTGGAGGATGGTGGGGGCAGTCAACCTCACAGCTGCTCCCGAGTGTGCAGACAGCCCGGCTTCTTGGATATTTACTGCCAGGGCCTGTTTCCACCAGCCTGAGACCCCCGTTCTCTGTCAGATGCTGCAGACTCAATGAAGGCTGTGCTATGCTTCTGAGCAGATGAAAAGGACGTCTTGGCTAATGGAGAGACACACAGGGATATGGTGGACAGGAGACAGCCCAGGGCCCCTTCCCCCTGCGATCATTGTCTAGAGCATCGTAGTTCTCCTGCACACCAAAGCAAAGGCCAGGGACCTGTCTCTGTCTCCTTCCCCTCTCTCTCCCTCCTTGAGATCTGCCCCCAGAGACCTGCCCTTATCACAAAGGCTCGATCTTACCTGCTCAGCTATTGCTGAGGTTCCTGATATGACTAGCTTCAGTCTGAGTCTGTAGATAATGAAACTCGGCTCATCAGCAGGATCTAAGTGTCTGTCTCTCTCTCTCAATATGGTTTTTATTTTGTTTTGAAAGGTGGATATCTTTTTTGGTAACTATAATTTATTTCTAATGTGCTAAGACTTTTTTCTCCTTCTCTGGTTCATCTGAGTCCTGGGAAGTCAGAGAAAAGTGGTAAAACAGTGTTTATTTCTGTTGTTGGGTGCTTGACAAAAACTAAGTAAATCTTGGGACGAAACCCATCTTCCTCAGTATCCTGGTTGACTGACACTATCATGTCGTTCCGTATCTCCTTCCTGGTGAAATCAATTTCTAACCTAATCTCAGAGAGCAGTGCTTTCAGAATGAAGGTCATACGATCCATTCAGTGAGTCACAACCAGTATTAAAAGAACATACAGAGAGACCGAAGGCGGTGGTGTCGCTGTACGTGAGTGAAGACTCCTGTCATTCCGTGAGACCCTGAGGTAGCCCCACGCGGGGGGTCGTGTACTTTTGGGGTCGCAGTGAGCTGCCATCAGGAAGTTTGGGAGACGCTACTGCAGGATATACCTGGCTAAACTACTGAGGCTGGCCTTTAGCTCGCAATCCTCCTGCCTCAGCCTCCTGAGTTGCTGGGACTATGGGCAGTGCCATGACACCCAGCTGAATGTGCTGCTTTTATTTGTCCTCGGTCACTTGATGGACAGGTAACTTGTGTGACAATCATGTGCCACTCAGCAGAGCTCTTTAGAAGTAGGGTGACTGAGTTGGGTAGCCAGGTGGGTCTTGGCTCACGGCTGTGCCTCCTGTTTGGACGACCACTCACATGGTCACCTCACCGGTAAAGGCCATTTTAGGGGCCTATGCCCAGGGGCTCTATTTACTAGATTAAATTATCGATAAGGATTTCCTTTCACCAGGAACACTTGGATGACAGTGCTTGGGGTACATGCTCAGGTGGCAGAAGTCTCACGATCAGGAGAGTGACTACCTGAGTGGACAGAATAGCACACGGGTCCTCCTCCAGGGCTGATTTTACCCACGAGGGACACTATTCGATGTCCAGAGAGATCGTTGGTTTCCCAGTAGCAGGTGCTCCTAGAACCTAGTGGGCAGAGGGCAGGGCTGACCATCCTACCGTGCCCAGGGCAGCCTCTCGGAGCGTTCCCAGCCCCCAGGGTCTGCAGCGCTGACCTGCACCCCTGAGAGGTGGGCTCTGTTTGATGGACAGGAGGGCCATACTCAGGCCTTCCTGGGGCAACAGTGATGGCTGCAGGGGTAGTCACTCCGTGGTCACTACTGAGTTGTGCGTTTAGGTTTTGTTTATATTGCACGTTTTATACGTAAACAAAAACATTTGAAAAAAACACAGACGCGCTTGCTCTAACAGGAGGATCCAACTCCTGCTGCCTGCGGGTGTCTTGTGCAGGCATAAAGACTCAGTAGAAAGCAGAACCAGTGATGGATGCTTGCCTTTTCTAGACTACTCTTTGATGGAATGTGCCCCACTCCCCAGGAACAGGGACTCTTACCCTGTATTACTCTATTTTCTGTTGCTATAACAACATACCCAAGGCTGGGTACCATGCGAAGAAAAGAAGTTTATTTAGCTTGAAGTTCTGGAGGTCCAGGAGCATGGTGTGGGCTTCCCCTGGCTGTGGTGGAACCTCGTGGCATCATGGTGGGAATGTGCTCGAGAGGGAGAGACCAGCTGTCCAGGCAGGAAGCCAGAGAAAGGGGCAGGGTCCAGTCTTGCCCTTTTTAAAACAACGCATTTTCACAGGACCGGACTGGTCCTCAGGACCAGCATCAGTTCCTTCCCAGGGAGGTGACCCCACTGGCCTAACTGCCTCTCACTAGGCTCTGCTTCCACCTCTGTACGCGGCCCAGCGGGACCAGGCTTCTGGCTGTAAAACCGCCCCTCCTCGCACGGTCAAGGAAACCGAGGCTGTCCCTGCCGGTGGCTGGAGCAGGACCAGTCTGCACGCAGGCTTCGTGGACCAGGGTGGGCTGTCCCAGCCCCGAGTGACCTTCCAGCACCACAGGATCTGCTTCAGATCCACGCTCGCTCACTGAGGGGTGCTCTGAGCAAGCGCCTTCACCCTGCCTCAGTTTCCCCATGGAGAGAGGGACGATGAGATTGCCTCCTCCCATGTCACCGTGAGGATCAAATGACAAAGTAGGAACCTCACACTCTGTGCGAGCAGCAGAGCCTCCACGTCGCCCCAGGGGCTGGGCCTCCCAGCCTTGGTGCTCATTTCTCGCACCACTTTGCTTGACTTGGGAGGGAGCCCGGTGAGCTCAGCCATTAGGGAATGTGACTGGACAGGTCGTCGAGGGGCAGTGCAGGGACAGACCCCACTGTCTGTTTTGAGGACAAACGTGGGGGCTGGTGGGAGCCCTTCAGGAACACGGGCTGGCACCTGGGGGTCTCCTGACCCGGCTCTGAAGGCCCAGAGCCACGTGCACTAAAGTGGTCGGCGTGCCGGGGACCCACAGTTCCAATGGTACATGGAGGAACGTGTCACTTTAACGGCTATTTATTTGGATGTCTACCAGGAAAAAAAAAATTGCATCTAGACCTTCAGATCTCGTCAAGGGTGAGGTTCCTTTCTGCCTGTCAGACTCCTTACCGACCGATGTCGTCACTCAGTCTGAGGCTAAGAAAGAGTGCCAGTCAGGTATTAAAGTCCAAGATGAGTGCAGCCTATGCAGGTGGATCTGAAAATGACAGCCCATGCGGGAGGGTGGGGACGGTGGTCCGGGAGAGGCTGGGCAGGAGAGCAGGGCTTCCTGAGGCTCGTGCCCACCAGCGGCCTGGGCACGGGATGCTGGTCGGGCGACTCGGCGGGGCAGGAGGAGCCTTCCTAACCGACTCCGGGTGAGGCCACAGGGCAGGTTGGGGCACGCTGCAGGAAGCTCGGGATCGGAGGACCCCGGGGCTCTTGGTCCTGTGTGGGTGCCGTGCAGGACACAGGAAGCAAAAGCCCAAGCCCGTCTGTCTCCCAGAAGCCTCATAGAGCTGGAGAGGAAGTGGGCGTGAGCCCATCCAGTGCCCACTCCAGATGGCAGGCAGGGCCTTCCGCCTGGCCACCATGCAGCAGGAGGAGGGACCAGTGGCCTGGGATCTGACTGGGACCTGCGGGTCTGTAGCACAAAGGGGGAGTTCCAGGCAGGTTGAGCAGGAGGGAGGAAGGAGGAAGACGCAGAGAAGACTTGGGAAAGCAAGACACAGGCCTTCGACCGTCCAGTGAGATTCAGCAGCCATCTGCCCCAACCCCAGAGTCTCGGGGTGGGCCCATGACCAGAATAACCCTCCTTAGAGATGGAGCCCTCTGCCCGCTGCTAGCGCTGCCTGGAGCTTGTGAGAGCTGTGCACTGCCATCACTTCCGGGGCCCCTCCTCTGCCTCTGCACAGCCCACAGCGTGCCAGGCGGAGCCCGGGCTCGGCCGACTTGGGGACCTGCTTGTAACACACGGCTGGTCGGTGGCAGGCCAGGGTCCACCCAGGGCCTCCAGAGTCACAGCTTCAGCTCGGCCCCTCTCCCCACTGGAGAGGCTTCTGGCCCATCTCCTTTCCAAAGGGGACCCACCTGGGACGCTGCTGAGGATGGTTTCCATCAAGCCCATCCCATCAAGTCGGCCATTAGAAATGACAGGAGCAGAAGGGCCCTTGTGCTCTGAGCTCCAGGGGGCAAGGTTCGCCTGCAGTGCTGGCCCCACCTCGCCAGGGTTTAAACGGGAGCAGGTTCTGCAGAGGGAGCAGAGGCTGGGGGAGGACTGGCACTGGCCCCGACGGAGAGAGCCAGCGAGGCCACGCTCCAGCACACCACGGCAGCAGACTGACGAGAGGCACGTCAGCTCGTCTCCTAACGCGTCCACGGGCAGCGGCACGAGGTCCTCCACCTCTGGATCTGGTTACACACCAACACTGCCGGGCACCCTGCACTCTCCCACTGGAACGGTTTTCTAAAAATCCCAGATAAAACGGACTCGAAAGGGCTTCCTCAACAGTAGTGTGGAGGTGGAAAGTTTCTGTAAAATTATTGGCTGTGCCGTAAAAATGGTATTTGGTGTAACATGTTGTATCAAATAATCTTCCAGCATGTAGACAACGCTCCGAGCAGCAGAGTGTGGTTTCTCTGATAACTTGGAAAAGATAAGGGCATTTGAGGCCATCGCAGATGAACTAATTGCATCCAGTCCAGCGTGCAAACTGAAAAGCAAGATTCCGGTAAACTAATGGAAACCATGTGCCGAGGCTGGAATCGGAACCCGATGCCGGTGGGGCTGCGAGGCTGAAATCGAGGACATCTCATGGACCTTCGCTCCAGCTGTGCTCAGTTAGTTCCGTTTGTATCCCAGGAGGAACAGCAGCCGAGCTGTGCCTAACAGCCTCAGGAGTGCGGCACAGGTCACTGCTGGCCAGAGGGTCCCGCAAACAGGAGCAGCAAGCCGGGCTCCTGGTGGGACTGGTCAGGAGTGGACTTGCTGGTGGAGCTGGACGACGTTTGGGAGGGTGGACTGAAACCCCTCAGGAAAGCCGTGAAACCGTACCAGCGGAGGCTGTTTAAGCCGAGGGTGTGTGGGCGAGCGTTCCTGCCACGCAGTGGTGCTGTCACCACACAGTGACAGCAGGCAGGGCTGCGGCTGCTTTGGGGGCGTGCCTCCGGCCGTAGGCCCAGGGCCAGGCCACCCGCTCCCCTCGCCGAGGTTCCCGGGAGATCGGGGCGCCTCTTGTACCCACAGCTTCCTTACCAACTCCGCCTGACGGGAAGCTGGGCACGTGTCTCTTTTTGGAGTGTGTCCACGTGGCTGCCTTTTCCTTGTCCGTGGCTCGTCGTGGTAATGCCACCTGCTGTTCCTCGGTCTTCGACTGCTGGCTTGCCTGGGGGAGGCGACTCCTGAGCCTCATCACTGAATTCGGCCCTGCCTTGCACAGAGCCCTGGGATCGGCTGGCAGCCCCCAGGTGGCCTGCTCAGACATGGGAGGGTCGAGGCTGGCGGCAGGTGACCGTGGGGGCTCCCCAGCCTCCGAAACTCTGACGTGTGGCAGTGACCGTGCTGGGAGGCCGGCCTCCATTTACTGTCGTTATCCCTTGGACCCCTGCAGATGCTGCAGGTTTAACCAGCGGAAGGGCTGTGGACGCCCTGTGCACGTGCCCACTGGGCCTCTGCCTTGGTTTGGCAGCCCCACAGCCGTTCTCACTTCCTCGTTACCTTGTACCTCCTCTGGTGACCTGTGGTCTGCATGTCTATTGTCATTGCTTCCTGGTGGCACAGACCATGCCCACGTCAGGTGGTGAACTTAAGCCATGTGTGTCTGGCCACTCGGCCAACCACACCCGGTCTCTCTCCCTCTCCTTGGGCCTCCCCGTTCCCTGAGACACAAGGACCTGTCCATTGGGCTGATTAATAACCTCACAGTGGCCTCTACGGTGTTCTCTCTCCTTAAATCCTAAGCTAGAAGTGAAGCACCTTAGAGAGGAGGAAGTGTGGGAAGTCAAAGCCAGACCTCAGTCCTCTGCGCCCCCAGGTACCAGGTTGGAGACTCAAGGGAAGGTGTCTGGAGGTTTGTTTTGTTTTGTTTTGTTTTGTTTTGTGGTGCTGGGGATGGAACCCAGGGCCTTGTGCTTGCAAGGCGAGCACTCTACCAGCTGAGCTATCTCCCAGCCCAGGGGAAGGTTTCTGAGGAGGGGCACTGCCCCGTGAACACACTGGTGGTAGGAGGAGAACAGGCTGTTGCTGGCGTGGAAAGTGGAGAGTGCACAGAAGTCAGGCCACCATGATGTTCCCCAGCCACGGCCTCCGCTGAGCCAGGCCTGGCTCCGCCAGTTCTGTGAGGAGCTGCAGAGGAGCCGTCCCCAGCCAGCAGAGGTTGGCTCTGGGAAGCCGGAAGGAAGCGTCTTAGGACACAGTGCAGGTAAAGCAGCAGGTGCTGCAGGACTCGCTGCTGCAGGCTCAGGAGATCCAGCCTGGAGGTGACGGAGGGAGCCCGGGAGATCCAGCCAGGGAGGTGACGGAGGGAACATGGAGATCCAGAGCTGCCATGCGCAGGAGGCAGCCTGGCCCTGGAGGCAGGCTCTGTCCAGGACTCTCTATGAGAGGAGCCCCTCCCTGGCTTCAGAGGTCAGGCTGGCTCTCTCCTCAGGGGCCAGGGTGGCTGATGACTTGACATTGAAGCTAGTGCTCCTTTGCCATTTGAGAAATCCCGGGGCCCCTAGAAGTCTACTGAACCTAGTCTGCTGCGCTCCAGGAATGGAGCGATGAAGCCAGGCTGGATGCACACGGTTCCCTGCAGATCGAAGCCCAGGCTGGAGACCTGTTGCTCAGAGATCCTTTAAACCTGCTGCTGCTTGCTGAGCGCACACCTGGCCGCCCGCCCACCAGCTCTGCCCGACACAGTGACATTATGACACGTCTGCCGACAGTACTGCCGCCGTGGAAAAGGAGTGATCTCAACTCTCGGGTCATGTTATTGAAGAAGTCCGTGTCCGACGGTGTCGTCATCATCGATAGTGATTCCCCTGGGGACCTTGGCAGAGCTGAGGATTCCCCGCTCCAGAGACGCCCAGAACCTTTGTGATACGCAGGAGCAGGTCACAACCGACAGCATAGGTGACAGCTTGGAAGAACTGGGTCCACCCCTGCTGGGTGACCTCGAGTTTCCAGGCATGGGTGCGGGAAGTCCCCGCAGAGTTGGACACAGGAGGACTGCAGTCAGCGCTGGAGCCCAGGGCGCGAAACTGTAACGGACGAGGAGTTGCTTCTTGCGGCAGTTTCTTGCGTGGGGAGCCTGCTCAGACGATGACAAGGACTTAGAATAGGACAGGGACTTAGCCGAAAAAGCAGCAGATCTGAGAGGTCGGCCCCAGTTTGGAAAGAAGTCCACCCAGGGGTGCACGGCACTGTATGCCACAGAGAGGGCAAGCTCTGCCCATCTGTCAGTGGCCATCCGCCTGGAGGCAGGACCCTCTGCCCACAAAGAGCTGAGGTCTCCCTGCAGCCTCAGAGGTTCAGTAGCATTTTTAGCAATCACATGTTTTTAAAATAAGGTTCGTATGGCATCTTTTATGCATAATGCCACGGTGCACTTAATAGGCTAGGGCACAGTGTCAGTATGACTTTTATATGTGCTGAGAGACCCCAGAACACCTGCCAGTCACTTTATTGTGGTATTCACTTTATCAGGTGCTGTGGGATGAACTCTCAGTACCTCCAGGGAGGCCCATGCTTCTGAGGCACCTCAGAAGGATGCTCAGGATAAAATAAGTGCTGTGTCACTTTTTGTTAAGTTAAGCGTAGTACTGAATCCAGTTTTGAGTGAGGTGAAATCTTACGGGGCCAGGGTGTGGCTTAGTGGTGGACCATGTGCTTAACACATGGGGGACTGGGTCCCACCCCAGCACCATGAAAATAAGTGTCGTGATGGACAGAAGGACTTCTGCCGTGAGCAAAGCAGGACCCCACGAGGCTCCTGCCCATTAGGGTGCCCAGTGGAGAGAGCTTCGCTGGGGAGGTCGAGCACTGGGTCAGGGCCTCCTGTGGCCTTGTGGTCCCAGCCCTCTTGCAGGGTGCCCCCCAGGGAAGTCACTGTCCTCTGCCCCTTGGCCTCCCCAC
The DNA here is from genome assembly GCF_902686455.1 of Sciurus vulgaris. Taxonomy (NCBI): domain Eukaryota; kingdom Metazoa; phylum Chordata; class Mammalia; order Rodentia; family Sciuridae; genus Sciurus; species Sciurus vulgaris. The sequence goes on along the minus strand of NC_136480.1, from coordinate 23,481,830 downwards.
CTACAGAAGGAGGTTAAGCTAGCTGGGTGCACCCTGCCCGCTCACAGTCTGAATTCTGCAGACAGACAGCCTTGACTGGCCTCTAGACTGTTCAGAATGTCTGAACGGATCAGGAGTCTGCTTGATCTGGACCCTGGTTTCTTTGAGCAATTCCAAAGCCCTGGGGCAGCAATGAGGAGCTAAGCGTGGCAGCCTGTGGTTCTGTTGCTGGCCACGGGGCAGATGCCGGGGGCGCTGCTGGAACCCCAGCCTCATCCTTGCCCCTGTGGCGCTCACCGCCCGTCTGACTTCCCACTGCCAGCTCCTCCAGGGCCTGTCTGAGGACTCTGGCTGCGGAAGTGCTGGGGATTGACACCCCCAAGTGACAAGGGTGTTGGGCATGCAGACACCCCAGCCCTCTGGCCCCGCTGGTGGGATACCTGCAGTTGGTCTCTCCCTTCCCGGAATTTTCCGAGGGCTCGCCTTCGGTCACCCGGCAGAGACGGTGGCCTTTAGCACACTTTTCAGAGTCCTTCCTCCTCATCTAATGCCCTGCTCTCCAGGGGAGATGACCTCTGAGATCAGCCTCTCATGTCCATCCTTGCCCAGGGTGGACCTCTACAGAGGCCTGGACCAGGGAATCGTGGTGCCCACCACTGAGGCCGAGCCAACGGCCCTTGTTTTCAATTTAGTTTTGATTTTTATCTTGCTCGAGTCGTTTTTCTTGGGAAGAGACTTATTTATCCATCCCCTGTCTATCCAAAGAGGAAACTGGTCGGAGGAGAGGGCCGTGGGTTTCTAGAAGAGTGGAGGCTATTTCCTGTGGAAGGAAAGAATAGACCAGTCATGCCTGTGCCTGATCAGTGGGGCTGTGCTGGGTCCTCACACCCGGGCCTCCCGCGTGCCGCACCCTTGAGCTACACCCCCACCCTACTACTAGAAGCTCACCCTCTGGTGCGAGTTCTGATCCTTTCTCTGGGACATCCTGTGGCTTCCTGAAGTGGGATCCCTTTAAAGGAGGCTGTGGGAAGCAGTCAGGTCCCCCTATGGTGGTGGGTGAGTGGCTTATTCTGCCTGAGAAGGAGGTTTGTGTTTTCAAAGAGCAGGTTGAGAATCACATTTGTTTTCTGATGGGGTGATCGACCATCCCAATCGGCCCTGGGCAAGCAGATTCCTGGGGAGAGGTATTCCTAGTACTACACCAGGACAAGGTGGTCACCCCACTGCAGGTCAGGTCACACACAGGACCTGCGTCCACCCCTTGAACGATTAGGCTGCCGCTCTCCCTCCCCCTCCCCCTATGTATTTAATAGAACCAACCAACTAACAAACGTATTTTAAGTGAGCCCAGATTTAACCATTTGCTGCAGGGAAGCATCTCTTTCCAGACGCCTAACTGTCAAGCCCCAGGTTCACGGACTGGCCTTGGCTTTTCCTCTGCACTGTCCCTGCTGCCTTGTGGACCTGGCTGTGGGCGCACACACTGTCCCTCGAGGGGTGGGCCTGGCAACGCCGGTCCTCGTCCTGCTCACAGCCTGCGTCCACTCACGGAGGGGCAGCAGGCAGGGCAGGATGGCACACCACCCCGGGGGGAGCAAGGAGAGGGCTGGCCCCTGTATTGGAGGGTCAGCCGGGTCGCCTGCCATCTTTCTGCTGAGGTGGCTTCTATCTGGTGACACTGGGTGCTGATGGGAGATGAGCCTGTGAGAATCTGTGCCCCAAATGAACAGTGCGTCACAGCCGGATGAGGGCGCGAGAGCCGAGCCCAGAACCGGGGCCAGGGGCCAGGAGGCGGGGCTGTGGAGGGGAAGCCAGGCCTGTGCCAGCCTGTGTGCCAGGCCGTGTGCCAGCCTGTGTGCCAGCCCGTGTGCCAGGCCTGTGCCAGCCCGTGTGCCAGCCCGTGTGGAAGGGAGACCCAGAATGGCTTCAGCAGGTGGTGCTCCAACCAGGCAGTTCAGGGCCTCAGCATGGATCTGTGAGGATCCTGGGAAAAGTTGGCCAGTGGATCTGGAAACAAAATGGTGTTCTCATTTGACCAGGTCTGCCCCTTAGCCACCTTGGTCACCTCCGCATGTCCAGGGCTGTCCCTTAGCCACCTTGGTCACCTCCGCATGTCCAGGGCTGCCTCTTAGCCACCTTGGTCACCTCCGCATGTCCAGGGCTGTCCCTTAGCCACCTTGGTCACCTCCACATGTCCAAGCTGGGTGGGCCGGCTCCAGAGCCAGCCTGTTTTTCGCTGTGCCGGCTGCCCGGCTACCCCACAGGCAGGTCGTGCCTGACCTCGCAACTGGCTTATGTGGGCTCAATCAGAAGAGGATCCTGGGAGAGACTTCGGGGAGTTTACTTGGAAACTGCAGGAAATGCCACTAGCAAAGTCAGGAAATGGAGCAAAAAATGGAGCTGGGCTTCCAAAACTGTGTGGTCAGTCCAGGCCCCAGTGGGCTGCTGGGAGCTAATCCCACTGGGTGCTCTGGGCCCCGGCACTGCGTGTGCTCAGGATTTTGCCATCTGTTGGGCAAGGGAGCTGGAGCGTTTGGAGGCCACCTGCTGAGTCATAGCTTTGGGCTGGTACTAGGAGGTGGACCTGGCAACGTAGGACTCTGGCAGCCCAGGAAAGCCCTCGGCAAGTAGGGCAGGTGCTGGCCATTGGGGGTGGGCCAGTGTGTCCTGAGGTGCTGGAGAACCTACAGTGTGGTTTTAAGAGACAAAACAGGGACCGTCCAGGCCGCACTGTGTGGTTCTGCCTGTGCTGATCGTGAACTGGGCAATGCAGAGGTGCCCGGGCCCGTGTGGGCTGCTTGCTGTCTGCTTTTGTCAGTAGCTCCATCATCTGGGGGCCATCAGGACGCCTGCCCACTGGGGATGTGGGCCCTGAGGGCAGAGCCGGGGTGGGTATCTTGGCAAAGAGGCCCAAAGCCTGCCCACCCTGAGCTCTCCAAGGAAAGGGGTCCTGGAAAAGAGCGCGACCCCCGCCCCCGGCCAGGAGCTGGGCAGACGCAGCTGGGCGGCGGGGTCAGCACGGGTTCCTGTTTTCCTTGTGCTCTTTCCAGCCCTGCTGGTCACTGTTCTTGAAGCCTGTAATTACCACGCTCTGTGCCCGCGGCAGCCTGGGGTGGCCCCACTTCCCTCCGCCCCTCTCCACGGCGAGGGCCCCCAGAGGAGCAGAGTGCCTGTTTGTGCTGCCTGGAAGTGCGGCAGACATCGTCCCCAGCGTCCCTTCGCCAGCTCCTGTGAGGAGTGTGCCGTCCCCCATGCGCTGCTGGTGCCCAGAAGGGCTTTGCATCCCAGCTGTCCCAGGTGGGTGTGGCCCTGTCACCATGCTGTGCCTGATGGAGTGCCAAGGAAGTGCCCTGTGTAGCTGGTAGTCCTCCGTGGAAGGATTCCCTCAGCGGGGACAGGGGCGTTGGCCAGTCACCTGCCCTGGGGGGCTGAGTGAGAGGTCAGGGTGGCCAAGCACCCAGGTGCTGTGCTGTGGAGCTGAGCTGCCCAGCCCTGCCGCATGACCCCGGGACGCGGTCTCTGTTAGAACAAGAACCTAGATTGTCACTGATGAAGGCTGTCCACGGGGCTGCGCCTCAGCCACTGGGGGTGATGGAAAGATCCCCGGATTCGGAGTCGGGAGGACCTGAGCCCCGGCACCTTCTGAGCCTGACACAGAGCTTGGGCCCGTCCATGGTGAAAGTGGGCCCTCAGTGCTTTTGTGCACCGTTGATCGCTGACCGGATGGACAGCAGTATAGAAGCCTTCCACCTGCTGGCGCGGCGTCCAGGGTCAGCTTTCTGGATTCTGGGAGGGTCTGCTCACCTGGGGTAAATGGGCAGGTTGTGGACCCCGTGGTCTTTGGATGCATGTGCACAAAGGTCGACCACGTTGCTCACCTGGGGCGAGGACGTGTCTGAGGTCACCTGCAGCATCCTGGGGTGGTACCTCCTGGCTCCCCCCAGAGGACCCTTGGGGCGTGGGGAGGGGGCTTGTGGGTGGAGGAACCGGCGGGTGGCAGCATTTTCCTGGCCCCCAGGGGGTTTCAGCTTTAGTGTCCCTGGCCAAGTACTTGCCTGACGCCCGTGTCCCCCTTCTGAGTAGTAGGACTCCAGTCTGATGGGGCGCAGTGCGCTCCACTGAAGGCTGGTTTCCCACGCCCTGAGGCTGCTTATACTTGGCTCTGTGACTGAGCTCTGGCTAGCCAGGGGTCAGCAGGAGGATGGCTTCCTGGGGTGGATCCTCAGGAGAAGGCCTCAGCCAGATATCCCACGGAGCCCCCAGCTCTGCCCCCCCCCTGGTCCTCCCGTTGAAAGGTAGCTTGACCGCGGGTGGAAGACCGAGGTGTGACTCGGCTCCGGGCCATCCTTCACCCTGCACTGCGGTCCTGGGGGCTGGCTTTGGTCAGTTCTGTCACCGGGAGGGCTGAGATGGGAACACGGGATGCTTCTGCCCCGTCTCGAGTGTGCAGCGGCACACACCAGTGGTGCCTCGGCTTGGAAGCGCGTAAGGACACGTGCGGAGATGGACGATGTCCTCTGAAGGCCGATGGGGGCCTGAGGGCCCCGGACCAGTGTGCGTCACACGGGGTCCCACGCGCTGGCTCCCGTGGCGGGCGTTCTTGCTGGAGTGCTGGTGGGGAGGCTGCTGTGTCCTGCCCACAGGCTGTGGCAGAAGTGTCGATGCGGTTGGTTGTTACTCCTGGTCCCTGAAAACCGCCTCCACCGCCCTCCTGACTTTGCCTGTCCTCGTCTGCCTGCTGGGTGACCCGTTGCCCTGAATCTTGGCGACTAACTAGAAGGAGAAAGCCCGGGGCCCCTAGATCATGCCTTCCTGCAAGGCTGCCCCTCGCTGCAGCTGACCAGCCGTGCTGACCTATGGGGCATGGCAGCTGGTGTCTGTGGACGTCAGCCTGCCTGCTCAAGTTCCAGGCAGATGACTGAAGTGCCAGCCTTTGACCTGGGGCCTTGTCTTCGCCTGCGTTCTGCTGCTGTAACAAAAGACCCCGACTGGGTAGCTTACAAGCAATGGAGGTGTGTTTGGAGGGTGGTTCTGGAGGCTGGGAGTCTAAGAAGGTGGTGCCTGGATGTGGGGGCCCCTCATGGCGGGGGCAGGCCAGCAGTCTGGCTGGACTCTGCCTTTTCTCTAACCCCCTCCTGGGAGAACCCACCCACCCCCACTGATCAGCATTAACCCTCAGGCACCTGATCACCTGCCAAGGGCGCCACCTCTTAGTGCTGTCAGCAGCCACTGAATTCCAGCCTGCCCTCTGGAGCCCTGGCAGGCCGCATGGTGTCCAGGGAATCTAAGCTGGATTCCAGGCTGGAGGTGGCTGAGAAAGTGAGGTGCACCCCTCTCATCTCGCTGGAGCCCTGCTCTCGGATGTGGTCACTGAGGAACACCTGCTGAGGGTCAGCCATGACCGGGGCTGTGAGGGACCACAGGGCCATGAACTGGACGTGCAATGGACGGGAAGCGAGTGCACACGGAGCGGCCTAAAGGAAGCTCTTGGAGACACGGTAGGGAGGCTGGCGCTGAGCAGTGCGCGGACGTCAGGATGTGACTGTCCCAGGCAGCGGCAAGGCCAGTGCAGAGGCTGGGCGGCAGCGTCAAGCTTGACGGTGTTGGGAGTGGACAGGGGCAGCGGGGACCCATGAGCCGGGGAGAGGGCAAGGCCAGCGTACTTGGAGGGTGGTTGGTGGGCCGTGGAGGGTGGCTGGTGGGCCGCGGGGAGCGTTCTGGTTCACCCACGGGGGAAGTCCTCGTGCCACAGGGGGAGCAGAGGCGGCCTCTGGTTCACACTCCACGCAGGGCACCCAGGACACTGCCGGCTGGGAGCCAGGGACCTGTCGCTGTGCTTCGGCTGGTGTGAAACGGTGTGTGCTCGGAGGAGAGCCTCTGAGAGCACGGCAGACAAGGGGAGAGGCTGGCGGAGAGCCTCCCAGAGGCCCGGTGGGGGTCTGCAGAGAGCCAGGACCTGCCTCAGGTCCCTGGAGCGGGCGCTCCTCTGCTGGGCGGGAGGCCACGTCGCCTGGGCCTTTGGAGGCTATGCACCAGGGTGCAGGCGAGGTGAGCAGGGCTGCTCGCGGCCAGGTGGGGTGGGCGGGTTGGCGTTGTCCTCCAGGGCACCCAGTGGCCCAGAACCTCCCAGGCCTCGCCTCCTACAGGTCCCCCACTTCCCAGCCTCCAGCCCAGGGGCCTCTGGGGACCTTCCAGATCCCAGCTTTCCAGCAGCCAGAGATCCAGCAGGGTCCTGAGGCCTGGAGGGGTGGCCAGGGGGAGCAAGGGTGCCCCTCCACCCTCCCCAGCACACGGGCCTCCTCCTCCGGCCTCCACTGGGTTCTAGAGCGCCTTCCAAGACCCACACACCCCCTGGAAGAGGTTCCAGGGAAAAGGAAAACCAGGCATGGAGGACAGGGGCCTGAGGACCAGCCCCATCTCATCTACCCTCACGTTCCCGGGCTCGCCAGGTGCTCTTCACCAGGGAGGGCCTCCGTCCGTCTCCACCAAGTGATGGCCACACAGGTCAGGTGCTGCTGTGGTGTGGGTATGAAGTGTTCCCAAAGTTCCTGTGTTAGTGAGCATGTTCAGAGGTGAGGTGACTGGTTACGAAGGCTGTGTCCTCCTCCGTCCATCCCTGTCCGCATGGACCGACTGGCCACGTGGGCCCTAAGTTCCTCTTCCTGCTCCTCCTCTGTGCCCCAAGCGTGGAGGGCACGCACCGTGCTGTGCGTGGTGTCCCCAGGGCACGGCATGTTTTAAACAAAGTCCACCTGGATGGGTTTTTTAAAATTAATTTTAAATTCTTTTTAAATTTGAAAAGATTTTTATTTATTTAAAAAATTCTTTTTCTACTGAGTTTGGAATAGGATGTGCCCCAGGAAGAAAGCAGACTTCAAAACTAAGAAAATGCCTACTAGATGAAACGTAACGGAACAGGTCCTGTGGCCTGGTCAGATTCTGCAAATAGCTGATAGCAAGCAAATCTTAGACCCGAGAATTCATTAATTGCACTTGGAAAGATGGTGTTTGCTCTGATGTGTCTTTATGAGTTTAATAAAGTGTTCTATTTATAAATGACCCCACATGTACATAAAAGGCTTTATTGCTCTGCAGGAAAAAGGTCAGATTTATTGGCCAACTATAAAAACTTAGCAGATTCTCCCAAGCTCACTGCTTTGAAGTGAGCGAGGAGGACGCACTGGATCATCTCCAGCCTGGGGCAGGGGAGGCCAGGAAACTGGGCACCGGGACAGGCCTATGTGAAAATGCTCCTTCTTCCCACTGGGGTCGATTTCCGGTGGGAATGTGGGTGGTCGGGAGGTGCTTGGCCTAGAGGGTCCTGGGGGAGTCTGGGCCCCCAGATGGCCCCGACAAGTGTGGTCCTGCCTGCCACGACCCTTTCTTTCCGGTCACCCCTTTGAGCTCCGTGGCCCGGGATGTGTAAATGTAGATCTTAATAAAAAGTGCCTCTTGGTGCTGGGCTTACTTCTAGGAGCCAGGCTGTGCTTGAAAATCAAACGTTTGGGGCTGGGATCCAGTTTCACCCTTGACTGTCGTTTCAGAAGTACTCAAACTTCAAGTCTTTTCTTATTCCCCAAATGAAAACAGCTTCATCATCCTGCTTTTCCAAAACCAGGAGACACCTCGCCTTCTCTTTTGCATGTCGACTTCTGGGCTAAGGGCTTCTCTGATCTTCCCTTAGCCCTGGCTTTGGAAGCTATCCCAGATGTTAGTGGCATCTAATTTATCAAGGAGTTTTATCTAAGAGCAAAATAGCCATTCATGTATTCATTGTTCACAAGCGCTTTATGGGAATTGCACGATTTAACCCCGTAACTACTCTCGCCACATCAGCACTGGGGAGGAAACAGCCCCCGCGGGGCAGGAGTACCAGCTAGAGAGAAAGCCGGCCTTCTCACCTGGCAAGTCTCCGACTTGAGAGTCGAGCAGTGCCTTATCTTACACCCTCGATTGCATGGCATGGATCCCTCTAGGAGCTGGTAGATGCTTCTGGAAAAAGCCACGGGTGTGTACCCTGCACACGTACATGCTTGGAGAAACCTGGGACCTTGCTCACTCAAAGTGAAAACGTGGCCGGCCCTTCTGTGACCCCGGAAGAAGCCTCCCTGGCTGACCTGATTGTAATTTCAGGGTTTCGCGAAGGGAGGACTCCACTGTAATTACTTCCAGGGCTCCATTTCAGCAGTCACGAGCTCTGGCCAGCCCTGGGCGTGGCACCCTCTTCCTCCAGCAAGCCTGCAGTGTCCCCTCTGTCCCCTCAAGTGCTTTCTTGGGATTTCAGAATGTCCCTGGTTGCATCCTCCTGCCCGTGGTCCTCCGAGTGTGACATCAATTCTGCGATCTGTGCGTGAGTTCCCACAGGGAGGGGTGTTTCTGTGTAGCCTCCCGGGCCTCCGGGTTCGAGGCTCCATGAGGGTTCTGGAGTGAAGGACTGAAGTCCTTAGGGAGACGACTGTGCTCGAAGCCGCAGCTTCCAGCCCTCCTGGCAGCAGCCTGGTGGTTTTCTCCAGACACGCTCCCGGGCTCAGGTGGGCTCCCACGCGTGACCACCCTGCTCTCCAGCCAACACTTAGGACAGGACCATTGGCCAGACAAACTTGTCAGTGCGTCAAATCGGGGGAGTGGAGAGGGAGACCTGACCGTAGCGCCTCAAGCATTCGAAGGGTCCCAAACTCAGTCTGATGGAGGGTACAGGCCTGGGGGCAGGTCAGGGGGCGAGGGACGGGGCGGGCGCCCACTAACACCCGCTCAGGTGCTTACACACCAACCTTAGGCTGGCCCAGCTGAGCGTGGAGCAGGTTTTGTCCAGGGCTGTCTGCCTCTCGAGGTGCTCGGATCTGGGACTGGATTTGGGGGCGAGGCTGGGATGTTTCATGGCCTGGGGGTCTGTCTGCCTGACCATAGACCCCACCCTGGCTCCCCGGCCCCTCCAGCTCCCCTTCCTGTTCCTGCACCTTCTGCAGCCGCCTCCTCGCTCCATGGCCTCCGTGAAGGCCAGGGCTGTGCATCTCACCTGTGGTGGTGGTCACGCTCTGGCCAGAGCCAGGCACAGAGTTGGACCTGGTAAACATCATCCAGTGGAGGGAGTAAGAGGTGGGCGTGTGTAGTCACCTGTGACCCACCTCCCTGCCTCCCCGTCTCCATCCCTCCAGCCCTTTGTGCGACATGGTAACAGGAGTGTCTGTGGAGTGGCCGTGATCATGGTCCACTGCAGGTGGTCAGCCTCCGGGAGGTGGTGTCCTCCAGGTGGGCCAGGGTCTAGGCCAGAGGCGGTCACTGGTCTGGAGAGCTGCCTGTGCGTGCGCCCTGGCTCTGCTCACCGTTGGGACAGACGAGGTAGCAGGCGTGACTTGTTACCCAAGCAGGTAGCTGTCTTCACTTGATGGTGGCCTAGCGGGGAATTCCGGGAGGGTCCGAGTGCGTCCCAAGCAACAGCCCATCTTAGAACTACGCCGGGGAGCCGCAGGCCGAGTTCTCTGTCGTGATGGTCGGGAAGAGAATCGTGAGTGACACGGTGCCCAGGAAGGATCCGCACCCGACTAGGCCCCGGATTCTCCCCCTCCAGAGGGGTTGCAAGGTGGACATGGCCTCGGCGTCCAGGCTGGAGCCCAGCCAGGCCCGCCCAGCGCAGGGGTCGTTGAGGCTGAGTTTCCTAATAATCCACCCCACAAACCCAGGATGTTGTGGCTTCTGAGGGGCCAAGACGGTCCCCTGGGGACCAGGGAGGTGCTTCCCGTGCTGCCTCGCGCCCTGGGGAGGAGGAGCCCAGATGCTCAGGTCCAGAAGCGGAGCCTGGACAGGTCAGTGCCGTGGCATCTGCAGGACTCTGGGTCCTTGTCACCGAAGGTGCTCCGGCTGCTGTCAGGAGAGCAGCTGGGGCCGATGGCCGTCGTGAAGGCAGGTGTAGCTGGCCTTGGCCAGCGCCTCCCTCTGCCAGGATGTGTGGCCCTCTGTCCACATGCCTGTCTGCCGAGATGGGGACTGATTTGCTGCATATGGGGACCTGGAATTCCAACCTTGGAGAGCTCTTTGCATGAAAAATGAAACTGTGTTGTGTGGGTCATTTAAATCTGGGGCCTATCTGTTGTAGCAGCAAGTGCTACTCCAGGTGGCACAAGAGAAGGGATGTGCCAAGGGCCTGTGGTTATCGACCCTGTGAAATGGACCTGCAACGTATTTTATTGCTGTCTGCTTCGACTAAAATGTGCATTTCATCGAGGACTGTTTTATTTAAAATTATTCAAAAATTGTTTATAGCATTTCCTCCCTTTTGGTCAGTAACTCAATCTTTCACATCATCTTTTTAGCCATCGTTTGTAATGAAGGCAACTTCAAATTCCTGAAGGAGGGGTGGAAGTACCCATGCAGGTGGCGGCCTTGGTATTGCCGTGGAGTGCCAGGCTCTGGAATCCGTCCCCTGCTCCCGCCCGTCGCTATGAACGCTGTGAGGCGCAGTGAAACGCTCCAGGGACTGGCCTTTCTGGGAATTGCCAGGAGCCCACGCTCTCGGCGTCCGGGGTCCAGGAGGGCCCTTTCCTGCTGCAGTGTGGCCCAGGGCTGGCCTGCCGGGCCCTGAGCCCTCCACCTGTCCGAGGTGCAGAGGGGGCTGTACCAGGCTGCTCCGGCCAGGCTGGGCCCCGGGTTTATGCAGAATCTGTCAGAAGCTGCCGGCCCTTGATGCTGGCGGGCAGTTAGCCGTGGTGAAGCCCTGTGCCGGGGGCCCTTCTGACTCGGAAACGAGGCCAGCAGGAGGGCAGGCTCTGTGTGGCCTCTTTGGAGTGCCCAGGACATGCCACACATGAGGCTCCGTGCGTCTTTCAAAGCCAGTAAGACCCGCCTTTCTGCTCAAGCAGTGAGCTCTCTGTTGCTCCTGGCTGTGTTGTGGTCACTCGGACGACACACTGACCTGTCCGGCCCCGGGGTTTCCATCTCCTTTCGTTACGGTGGGTTACGCTGCATTATTACTGCCCACTCTTCGCTCCTCTCTCGGGAATAGCTTTCTGCCCCACCCGCTGCCCCCTGACCAGCATTGCCCGCCCCGGGGAAGGAACTTCTCCATCCATTGATGCCAAGCTTGCCCGTGAGGCCATTGGCTTCGTCCAGTAGGAAGTGGGAGGAAGTGACCTGGGCTACCTCCGCGGAAGCTTCAGGGCCCCCACAGGGTCCTGCCATTTCCCCCTTATGCCAGTGGCCCCCGCCTCCCAGGATGACCCCACGTGGAGAAGATGCTTGGAGCAGAGCCCCAGCTGGCCCACAGCTCGCAAGCAACACAAAGAAGGCGTTTTGTTGTGACCACTGGTATTTTGTTACTGAAGCACAACCTCCCTGCGCGCTGCCTTTGAAAGGCTTGTCGACGCTTCTAAAGCAACATCGCCTGGAGCGCCTACGATGTCCTGTGTAACTTGTGCCAAGGTGCCTGTGGGCTGACGGCGGCTTCCACTTCTCGGGGTGTGTGGTGCTGCCCCACACCGTGGCTGAGACGTGAGCTCCGTCTCTGGCTTCGCAGCCGATGGACCCCGGGATTCTGAGCCCCGCTGTCCTCCGTCCCATAGGAATTTCTGCCATGGAGAGGTTTTTTGCGTGCAGACTCACACAGTGGCGGGCACACAGTGGAATGCTCGGAAAACAGTAACTACGGTTTTTATCAGGGTGGAATCCCTGGTGAAGTCCGTCTGCTCCTTCTAGAAGGGGCTCCCTGGGCGGAGCCGGGGTAGGCCTGCCTCGCTTGAGCACCATTCCCCGAGACGGCTTTCTGGGGGGAGCCCAGGACGTCGCCTTTAAAATTGCATCTCTACCCCAGGGGAGAGGCTGGGGAGAGCGCTGCCAGCAAAGTTCCGTGGGAGTCCAGGAACCTTCTGGCACAGAGCCCTGCACCCTCTCTGCATTGCTTTGTGTTCCGAAGCTCAGAGAAAAGAGGGATTCCTGCGGAACTGGACCTCGAGTCAGGACGGCAGGATCCCGCAGGTGGGGTTGGACGGCCTTCTTCATCTGCGAGTGGCCTTCGCCAAAAGTGCTTTGCTGAGGGGCAAAGGTCGTTTCGCTGGTCAAACTCACCGTGCGATATTCTGGGGAAGGTGGTAAAGGGGTGTCGTGGCAGGAATACTTCTTTAGACCAATATCCCCGAATGGAGAAAAGGAGGTCTTTTGAAAGATATGAATGGATTGAAGGCCGTGCATGTGTCTGCCTGCGTGTAGAAGGAAAGGGTCAGAACGTGTTAGGCAGAGGGAACCGCTGGGCTTAGAAACATCGTCTGGGGGCCGGCGCAGTGGCGCACACCTGTAATCCCACCACTTGGGAGGCTGAGGCAGGAGGATGGCCCGGTCAAGGCCAGCCTCAGCAACTTAGCAAGGCCTTAAGCCTCTTATTGAGACCCTGTCTCAAAATATTGAAAAAGGACAGGGGACGTGGCTCAGTAATGAAGTGCCTGAGTTCAATCCCTGGTACCAAAAATTATTCATTCATTAATTTAAGAATTAAATATATTGTCTGGGAATGGCAGATGTCCTGGTCTTTCTTGTTCAACCCAAGACCCTCCTCTCCGAGGGTCTGTGCCAGGAGCTGAGTGAGGATGTAGACCCTCATTCCCGTGGCAAGTACTCACTGAGCACCACCGTGGGCCAGGCGTGCGGGGCAGGCGAGGAGGTGATGGTGTGCGTTCAGCTGAGGCCACCCCAGCGGCCGAGGAGCATGGCGGGGGTGAGGGTCACAGCCGGGGGTGCAGGGTCCCCAAGGCTGGGGCCGCAGGGAGGAGCTCGCCCTCCCTGGGTGTCGGGTGTCACGGGCCGCCCTGTGCTTCAGAGGATGACTGTGCCCCAGTGCGGACGTAATGAGCAGGGACCTGGGCAGTGACCTGGGCAGCGACGCAGCCAGGGCTCCCCTGACAGGGGGCAGGTTGGTGGCACAGGCCAGGGAGACGGCGGTGCAGACAGAAGCAGGTCCGGCTGAGAACTCTCCGAGGGGTAAGCACCACTGAATTTGGAGAAGACTGGAAGAGGGGAGGAGGGACTGATCCCAAAGGTGAATGGCATCCGGGGTTAGGTCTCCTTACCTGGCCTCTGGCTCCTCGCAAGTTCCCCGTGAAACCCAGACGAGCCTGTGCCGCAGTAGAAGCAGTCGCGGCTGAGAAAGGTCCCTCGCTGGCCCTCGGGCTGAAGGCCCTGCCTGGGCCGGACCAGAAGACCACCAGAGAGGATGCGAGTCCTCAGCACAGTGAGTGGCCCAAGTCCCCCATGTGCCCAGGTGTAGGGCAGCACCGAGGGCACGATCCATCTTCCAGGCCCAGGAGCCGAGCCGTTGTGTGCTCTTGGGGTCGGCTGCATCCCACCCAGATGCTGGATGCTCTTGTCCCAGTGAGCGTGAAGCTGAGGGACGTCACGGAGCGCCTGCCCTCGGAGGGACTGGCTTTGGACTTAAGAGCAGCTTCGAGTGTTGCCTGCTCCCGGCAGTCCTGGCTCGGCTGTGAGCACACGCGGTCGGTCCTACAGCGGTGGCCCCATCGTGTACACCTCCTAGGAAATCGACCGCTGGTTAGCGTCTGCAGAGGGGGAGACGCACTGACGGCCGCGAACCCACCTGATTACGCACTCACAGCCGCCTGTGACTGTCCAGCTTGCGTTCATACCAGGATCTTTCAACAAATGTGTATTGACTATCTACTAATTGCCGTGAGAATTTCCAGTTGATAATATGGTCTGATAAATCTCCTGCTCTCATGAAGCTTATGCTGCATTTGGAAAGATAACTCAGCTAAGAAGCCAGTACTGTAGTTTCATGAAATATCATGGATAATGGAACTGGAGGGTGGGGTAGACGTGGTGGGCATGTTAGAAAGGGGCAGAGAAGTTATCCTCTGTACAGATCAGAGTTAATCCTGGGTTAAGATGGGGCTGGTGCGGAGTGAAGAGCATTCCAGGTGGGCAGGGGCAAAGGCCCTGGGGCAGGAAGCAGCTCAGCAGATTCTATACCAGCAGAAAGAAAGCAGTGTGGTGAGGGTGCTCTGAACCCAGAGAGAGGGGTGCATTTTGGAGCCAAGAGAGTGGAGAATGGGCCAAAGTGAAAAGTATGGATTTTATTCTAAGTGGAGCAAGAAGATTGTGGAGGGTCTTAAGCAGGAAGATTCATGTGATCTGAGTGGTTCTGTGTGGACAATGGACAGGGCAGGGTCACTGTGGGTGTGAGCCAGCAGGGCCTGCTGTGGACGAGGGGTGGGGTAAAGGTAAAGCGAAGGCACAGCCTCCCGGCTCTCCTCTGTCCTCGGCTCTCGGAGCTCAGCGCTGGCTCCAGTGGCGCTCTTGAAAGGTGGGCCTGCCCCCCTGCTCTGCTCAGGGGCCCTGCCTACTGAAGTGTCTGCTGCTCCAACTGCAGGAAGCAGTGGAGGCCGGGGCAGGGAGGTTTCCAGGTGGCGTCTGGTCCCAGGCCTGCTCTCCCCAGGCCTCTGACAGCTTAGATCTGAGCTGGTTAACAGCTGGGGTCAGCGGTGTGCGTGGGCGCTGCTGCTGCTGACCTTGTCTCAGGGTCCAGCTCCTTAGGTTCATAGGACAGGGAGCCCGCCTGGCCTTCCTGTCCAGTGTTGACCTTGGCGTGTGGCTCGCTTCCTGGATCTGGCTTCGTGACGTGGCTGAGATTCTGTGTGCGTGTCCTGGCAGCAAGCGATGACAGCTCGGGTTCCAGAAGGGTCTGGACTGAGGTCCAGGACGTCCGATGGGCCCCAGAGGCTGATGGCCTGGCCTCTTTGGCTTCCTGCCTCTGTGGCCAGAGCAGGTCCAGCCCCAGGACCCGGGGTGGCAGGAGCTGGGTCACCACTGTGGTTTGGACAGAGCACAGGGTGGGGCGAGCTATCCCCGGGCGCTTTGGAGTTGGCATCAGACTAGAGACGGGTCAGGCGTGTGGTGGGCGTGACGCATGTGGCCCTGTGGAGCGTCCACCAGGACTGGGAAGCGGGTCCTCAGGCTCGGCTGTGCTGGGCAGTGGCCGTCAGGTCGAGCTGCACGGAGCTCCTAGCGCTGCGCTCATGGGCGGACCTGGGACCCCACGCACGGCCAGCCATCCCTGCCCCTGGGACCTGCAGCGTCTTCGGGCGCAGAGCAGAGCAGCCATCGGTCGTGATCTGGAAGGAAACAAGTTCTCCTCCGACGGCTCGAGTGAGAGAATTAACGAAGGAAGTACGTGCCAAGGCGTGGGTGGAGCTCAGGGCACTGACCGGGAGTGGAGAGCCCCGGGGCGGCACCAGGGGCCAGCTGTGCCACCTCGGCAGGAAGCAGGCAAGGGAGGCTCTGGCTGCCTGAGCCAGAGAGCTGCGGCCACAGAGGAGGCCCCCAGCAGAGGCTGAGGCCACAGAGGAGGTCACAGAGGAGGATCCCCAGCAGGGGCTGAGGTCCCAGAGGAGGCCCCCAGCAGAGGCTGAGGTCACAGAGGAGGCCCCCAGCAGGGGCTAAGGCCACAGAGGAGGCACTCAGCAGGGTCTGGAGTCACAGAGGAGGCCCCCAACAGAGGCTGAGGTCACAGAGGAGGCCCCCAGCAGGGTCTGGAGTCACAGAGGAGGCCCCCAGCAGAGGC
Source organism: Sciurus vulgaris (assembly GCF_902686455.1). Classification (NCBI taxonomy): domain Eukaryota; kingdom Metazoa; phylum Chordata; class Mammalia; order Rodentia; family Sciuridae; genus Sciurus; species Sciurus vulgaris. The sequence goes on along the minus strand of NC_136480.1, from coordinate 23,466,292 downwards.
TGAGGCCACAGAGGAGGTCACAGAGGAGGCCCCCAGCAGAGGCCCCAGAGGAGGCCCCCAGCAGGGGCTGAGGCCACAGAGGGAAGCAGCTCCTGCCAGGAAGTGGCAGGCAGTGGCAGTGTGAGAGGGAGAAAGAGTCCATCCTCTCTCCGGTCTCCTAGGGGAGGACCCAGCTCGAGGGCGTCTCTCCAGCCCAGGGCGTCCCTGTTCCTTCCTGCACCAGCACCACCCAGCTCAGGGCCCGGATGAGAGGCCCCGCAGAGCCCCTGCTGCTGCGGCAGTGTTCCGAGTGGAGTGACCGGCCGCTGAGGGCTGGCCCTCTCAGTCCACCGCTCTGCACGGACCGACTGGGCGTCAGGGCGAGTGGGCAGGGCTGGAGGGGGAGGCCACTGGGCCCGGGAAGGTGCATCTGCCCCTCCCACCGTGTCCTGCCTTGAGGGGCGGCCCTCCTCCTCGTCCCTCCACCCTTTCTCCTCGCAGCAGCGGGGCCCACCCACCTCCAAAGTCACAAGCCAACCCGCCTGTCCTCCCCTGAGTTGCTCCTGGCGGGTTTTGGTCACAGCACTGAAGAGCCAATCAGCACCTGGCACACAACCCCTTCCGCCCAAAGACCAGCCGTTACTTCTTCACTGGATCCTGGAGACGGCATCCTGTGTGTTCAATGTTTGGTTTTGGTTTTTTGGTTTTCCTGTCATTTGAAAAGAACCAGGCAAGCAGCGTGGGGTGGTGCCATCCCAGCAGCTCGGAGGCTGAGGCAGGAGGCTCGCTAGTTCAAAGCCAGCCTCAGCGACCTAACAAGACCCCATCTCAAAATAAAAAATAAAAAGGTCTGGGCATGTGGCTCAGTGGTAAAGCGCCCCTGAGTTCAATCCCTGGGACTAACGATAAATAAAAGATAAAAGAACCAGGCAACATAACATTTGCATATTTATTTATTGTCAAGTGCCATGTAATATTTCAGTCAGCAACAGGCCACAGATGCGATGGTCCCGTGAGATGGGTCGCCTGATGACATCGCAGCAGCTTGGTGTGTATAAATACACTCCGGGATGTTTGCACAGCGAGGAAATGGCCTGCGTCCCTGCTGCTGAACGAGGCGTGACTGCATTTTCCCCTTAGAGATTCATTTATTTGCTGCTGCTGTGATCAACAACACCTCTCACTTGTGCAGATCAGTGGGCCTCACGGCCGTATTCCCACACACACCCATCGAGCTCCAGCCACGTCCCCGCCCCACGCCCACTCTCTCACTCCCTGCTGCTACCCCACCGACCCCATTCCCAGACCCTCTCTGTTTCCTGTGGCTTCCACGTATGCGAGAAAGCCCGTGCTATCTCTTTCTCCATCTGGCTTAGCTTGCTTGACTCGATGTCTTCCAGCTCCACCCATTTTCCTGCACATGACAGGATTTCGTCCTTCTTCCTGGCTGAGTAATGCTCCGCTGTGCCTATACACCAGGTGTTCTTTATCTGCTCCTCTGTTGCAGGCACTGGGCTGGCTCCTTAGCGTGGCGGTTGTGGCTGGTGCTGCAGTAAACACGGGTGCCCAGGAGGAGTTCTGCATCCACGTGCAGCTCTGCAGACCTTCCTCTTTATTGCTGGTCATCCCAGGTATACCTACCCCACATTTTATTTATGCCTGAGTGATGGACACCTGGGTTATTCGAATGATCCCACAGGTTGATCTTTGTGCGCATCTTCCTTAGATCCTGGGCTTGAAAATGGAGGTCAAGGATGATGTACGTGGTTTCCAGACGTTGGGCACCAGACGCTCCTGGTCTAATCTGCGGCTCTTCTTCGAGCACGTGACATCTCCCTGGCCATTTCAAGGCCACCGTCCCCACCCCACCCCGGAGCTGCAGAGCTGTCATGCCCCGTGACACCTGCAGGGGACTGCCACTCTGGCCTCCTGCATGGCCTCCATCTGGGCTCTGGCCTCCCTCTGGGTTCTGGCGGGCAGCGAGACTCTGGAGGGTGAGCGACGTTTACATGCGCCACTCTTCCCGGTTCCCGACAGGAAGCCCTGTTGCCTGGCACTCTGGAAACCCGTGGAGACCTGTGGGTGGCAGGCAGTGTCTCTGAAGGACCCACTTTATCCTTCTACATGCATGTTTCCATCTCTAGCCTCTATGGAGTGGTTAATATCCAGAAAAATCATTTCCATCAGTGAAATTTCGGCCCAAGGCACACAGCACGTGGGAAGCTAAGCACCATCAGGCTGTGGTCGTAGTTATTTAAACATGCTGTAGACGGACTGCCTCCTCCCTCCGTGAGATTTGCTTCCACACGCCGTGGGTTTAATCCAGCGTCGGGTCCGCCCTGGGGTGGCCTCCTGGGAAGCCCAGCTGCAGGTGTCTTTATTATAGAGAGACCCAGCGGGCGGCAGCACACAGACACCCTTCAAGCCTCGTTGACGACTAGGACGTCTCTGCAGCAACGGATGAGGAGCTGCCTGGCTTCCGGCTGCTCCCGCTCTTTCCAGAGCCTGAGGAACAGCCTGGACCCCGGTGGGCAGCATTTCTCAGGTCCTCGCCTCCGCCCCCAGACCCTTCCTGCCCTGCTGTCTCTGGTCACCAGCCACCACACTCTGTCCTCTGTGCAAACAGCGCCCTGCTCCCCCGGTTCCAGTGTGCTGAGCGGCACCGTCTTTCCTCTGCGTCCTCTTGGGGCAGCAGGTGCAGAAGGACACCTAGCAAGGACGGTCTTCTCCCTGGAGTCAGTCGGAAGCTGTCATACAGGAGACGCAGTCTAACCTGCCAATGGTTGTGCCCATTTCGAGGATGAGAAAGCTGAGGCACAGTTGTGCTGACAGCTTACAAATAATCGAATGTACCCCGGGCGCATGTTAATTCCTAAGGAAAAACCAGGTCATCCTGCAGCTAAATCCTCACCCCTCAGTTGGAGACGGTGGCCACTGGGGTGGCCAAAGCCGTCTTAAACAAACGCTGGGGTGCTGTGGCCTTCCAAGGTGGGGTTCAGACGTGGTACCTTACAACAAAGGCCTGGCGGGAGAGGGTCCACGGTCAAGGAAGTCAGGAAGCGCTGGGTTAGGTCGGGCTCTGCGCCCTCCTGGTCGTAGAGCTTCTCAGAGACTCTGCTGCAGGCAGGTCCACGGTGGGACCCAGGTGCCTGAACCGTGCGTGCTGCTTTTGCGGGACCAGTCAGCGTCTTAAAGAACGGCTTCTCTTTCTTTTAAACATACAGCCCGCTGAGCGGCATGATGTCCGTTCTTCTCTGGTTTTGTTTCATGGCGGCTCTCGTGTCTGTGGGAGCAGTCGTTCCGTGAGAAGCACATCTCCTCGCACCGCGGCCTCTGAGAGGCCCTTAGACACGCTGTCGATGCCCAGGTCTGGGACGCTCTGGGCACGTATCTCCGCGCACGCGTGTGGTGTGCATGTGCGGGTACAGGGGTGCTTTCAGTTTTGACTTGTGTGTTTAGAACGATTTTTTCAGTGGGGTTCATGCTCAGATCAGCGGGGCAAATGTCCTTGAGGCCCGATTACAACGGGGACACTACTGGAAGGGCAGGTAATTTGTTGGACTTCGGGTACTTTGGCACCGTCTGGCTCTCCTGCGGGGTGGTGTGGGGCAGCATGTGGCCCTTCCACCACCAGGTGCCAACCCTCCAGCAGGCACTTCACGGACAGCATCTCAGGAGGCGGCACTGCCGATTCCCCGTTTCGCAGATGAGGAAGAGGCACAGGATGGTCTAGCGAGTCCCTCAAGTCCGCACAGCTCGGCTGCTGTCGAGCTGGCATTTGAACATGTTTGAAAATCTTGCCAGATGACAGATGGCTCCGTTCTCCAGGCTGAATCTGGATTCTTTTTAGTCAGGAAGTGTGAGGGACTGCAGAGAACAGCGATCGTCACTTCTCCGTGTAGCGATACCAGTGGAGAGAGAACGCCCCCCGTCCACGGCCCTCAGCAGCAGGGGTTTGTTCTCGATCTGGGCAGTCCTGCTGCGGAGCTGCCCTAGCTCTCCAGGCCAGAGGACGGTCCAGCTCCAGGACACGGGGAGGAGAGGTTCTGACTGTTCACTGCCTCTCCTGGGGCAGAACTGGCCACCCACCTGCAGGGACCTCTGTTCAGGGTCTGCATCCTCAGCGAGGCTGGCTGAATGGGCAGGGCCCTGGCCATGTTCCAGGCAGGCATTCGCCAGCATCCTCCCGTGGGGATCTTGGCGACATTGGTCATTCCTGCCTTTGTGTCCACTTAGTGTGGCTATGACGCCAACACCTGACTGGAACAGCTTAGAGCAGGGACAGCCTTATTTCGGCTGCTGGTTTCAGAGGCTCAGTCCAAGGTGGACGACTCCACTGCTCTGGGTTAAGGCCAGGCAGAACAGGGCGGAAGGGCTGGAGGAGGACAGCTGTCATGGCCAGTTCAGGAAGCAGAGAAAGGGGAAGGGGCCACAGGGAAGAGGCACATCCCAGGCGGCCCCCAGGGACCCGCCGCGTCCAGCCACTCCCACCAGTGACCACCCAGCCCGTCCATTCAGACAAGGATGGACCCACAGTCCAGCAGTCCCACCCTGAACATCTCCGCGTTAACATGGGGGCTTCGGGGACCCCTCACGCCCAGCCCCCACCCTGCTGTGTGGTGTGTACCGTGTGCGGCCCCCGCCCTGCTGGGTGGTGTGTACCGTGTGGCCCCGACCCTGCTGGGTGGTGTGTACCGTTTGTGGCCCCGACCCTGCTGTGTGGTGTGTACCGTGTGTGGCCCCGACCCTGCTGTGTGGTGTGTACCGTGTGTGGCCCCAACCCTGCTGTGTGGTGTGTACCATGTGCGGCCCCCGCCCTGCTGGGTGGTGTGTACCGTGTGGCCCCGACCCTGCTGGGTGGTGTGTACCGTGTGCGGCCCCCGCCCTGCTGGGTGGTGTGTACCGTGTGCGGCCCCCGCCCTGCTGGGTGGTGTGTACCGTGTGCGGCCCCGGCCCTGCTGGGTGGTGTGTACCGTGTGGCCCCGACCCTGCTGGGTGGTGTGTACAGTGTGTGGCCGGCCTTCCGGTCAGGGGTGTACAGAACTGTCACTGCCGCCCGGTGTCGCCTCGTGAAGGGGCTGTTAGCAGGTCACTACGTCGATTGTAAATGTTCGGGTAACTTGAGGCCCATGCAGAGGCCTTTGCCCAAAGGAGTCGCAGGAACACAGGCTTCGTTTCACCCCAGTCCTGTGGGCAGGTGGCCCTTTGCTTGGCCCCCGAGGCTGCGTGGACTCCCTGCTGCTGGGCAGTTTCAGGAACCTTGTGTGAAGGGGCTGGCGCTCAGCAGCTAGTGGCACTGGAGCTGTGGGAGGCTCCTGTCCCTTACCCGGGGATGTGGCCCTGGGAGCTTCCGCCAGCTGCCAGCCCACAGCAGAGGAGCCCCAGCCGCGGCTGCAGGGCAGGTCTCAGGCTCTGCCGCCTCCAGACGTCAGGATGCAGAGGGCCAGGGCCAGCTTCCTGCCAGCAGGTGGAATTGGGGGTGAGATCGGAGCCTGTGGCAAGCCATGCCCGCTGGTTCTTGGCAGGGCGCCTGGGGACGTGTGGGGCAAGCGGAGGAGGGGGCGGGGCTTAGGGGCAGGGATCGTGTTGTCACCGCCCGTGTCCTTGTGCTGGAGCAGAAGGGCACTTCCTGAGGATGGCCCTAAATATTCAGCCGTCTCCAACTCCGCTGCTGGTCTTCGGCCTGGGGCTGCCGAGCCGTCTGCAGCGCTGTCTGCTGGGTGGCGCTCCGTCTTGGCCCCTGCGCGGCTGCCTGGAGACGTGCGGTCAGCGGGGTCCGGGGTGTCTTGGGCCTGCAGGTAAATCGACCCCCTGCACCGCCCCAGCTCAGGAGGAGCCCACGCCGGTCCGATGGCTCATGCTCAGAACTGCTCTCTCCTTCTTCCCTTTAGCAGCAGAGAAGCTGGGAAACTGGAATGGGTGGCTTTTCATAGTTCCTTTAATTCCAAGTAGGTGTCCTTTCCTTTCTTCTGATTCTCTCTTTAGCTCATTTATCCAGAAAAAAAAAAAAAAAAAAAAACCCAGGTGAGGTTATACTCTTTTGAAAAAAAAAATTTTAGTCGTAGGTGGACACAATACCCTTATTTCATTTATTTATATGTGGTACCGAGGAACCACTGAGCCACACCACCAGCCCTGCAGTCATACTCTTGCTTGATGTTTTCAGAAAATTTGACTCATCTTCCTTTTTCTCTTCCTTCTTTCCTTTCTTCCCTCCCAGCTGGCTCGCTCTCTCTCCTCTCCTCTCCTCTCTTCTTACTTCTCTTCCTTTCTTTTCTCTTCTCTCTTTTCATCTACCTCTTCCTCTCCCCTTTCCTCTCTGTCTGTTTCTCTCCTCTCTTCTCTTTCTCTCTCTCCCTCCTTTTCCTTTCTCTTCTTTTCCCTTCTGTCTCCCTCTCACCCTTCCTTCCTCTCCCCCATCTCCCTCTCCTTCTCTCTCTCTCCCTCTCCCCCTCCCCTCCGTCTCCCTCTCAGCCTGCCTTTCTCCTTCCCTCTCTCCCTCTCTGATCCTCCTGACTGGTCTCACAAGGCTGCTCAGCCTGAGGACCCGCTGGGCTGCAGTGTGAGCAGCTCACTTCTCCCTTGTCCCCGGTGATCCTCATTTTGGGTGCTAACTGCAGCTGCCCTGGGGAAGGAGCCATGCTGTTGTCTCCCAGCACCTGGTCTGAGCTCCTCTGGGACAGGCCCTTGGATCCTCCTTCAGGCAAGTGCCAGCCAGCCTCTGTCCCTGGCCTTCCTCTCCTCTGCTGGTCTTGCTGGGGACTCTGGTTTTGCTGAAGGGATTTTTACTGGGCCGTGCTGGGTCCTGGGGCAGGGGACTCCCTTTCCTGAGCCGTTGCTGGAGGAGAGCGTGTCACAGTGGCTGGGGTCTCTGCGGAGGGGAAGCCTACACTTCCTTCTCAGCTGTGGCTCCTTTCCCCCTCCCGGGGCACAGACGGCTGTGTGGTCTGTGAGCTTCCTTGACCCTAGAGGGTGGTCACCAGCAGCTCTTCATGAGCCTGGTGTGGGGGGACAGGCCACCCTCAGAAGCAGGAGCTCTGGGAGGGGCAGCAGTACAGTCGTGAGCAGGCAGACACAGCAGAGGTGACGTGGACGCCAACACCAAGGCCAGTGCCAAGTGCAGATGCTGGACACAGACACCGTGAGTGGCCGGGCAGTGGACGGGGCGGCTCCAGCTGCTCCCCTAAGCTGCACCCCATCCAGGAGGTGGCCAGGCAGACCTGAGAGCAGCCTCTGGGGAGAAGGAGGCCCCTCTGCGAGGGCCAATGGGCCAAGCCCCCGGCGAGACTGGGGCACGTCAGCTGTTCAGAAGGATCGGGAGCCGGGGCGTGGCCAGCAGAGTCAAGTGCTTCTGACCAAGGAAAAGCCAGTGTGAGGTCCTGAAGGAAGGAGCCCAGAGAGCATCCAGCCTGCCCCGCCGTGGCGCCCACTGGTGGACGGGGTTTCTAAACTGTCACAGAGATGCAGGTTGCACACCACCACCCCGTCTTTAGATGGGGTGCTAGCCACGTGACAAGCACAACCCAGTGGTTTTTGGTGGTTTTATACGGCGACCGTCGCCATGATCTGACTTAAGAACGTGGTCTCAGCTGCATGGTTCGTTTCTCAGATGTATTCGATTGGTGAATTCGTCCTGAGATAGTTATATCAGAAACCATCTTCCCAGAAATAGCACGTTGGTCAACAGGAGATTGTTCTGATGTGCGCGGTCCGGAAGGCGACAGGTCCCAGCTGACCGTGCCACGTGAATCTACCACGTGGTCCTGGGGCTCCTGTCTCACCCTTGTGCTCTGCCTGCGTTTGCTCCACTAGGACATGGTGTCTTGGTCACACACATCCGTACGCTGGGGTCACTGCAGAGGCCCTGAGAGTGCTGGACCCCAAGGAGTGGCTGCAAGGTGTCCTCCGCGGAGCCATGGAGCCAGGGGGGCCATGTGCTGAGGGAGGCAGATAAGGTGGGGCAGCGGGCTGCCCAGCTTCCCAAGTGGACGCCAGCCGGCCGATGGTAGCAGCTGAGCACCAAAAGCCCCTTTCCCCTCCAGGGAACTGATTTCAGGATTGAAACGGCACTTCTGGTTGGCAGGTCGTGCCCTGGACCGCGCACTAATCCGTTCACAGTCAGGCACACGGTGTTGCTGGCCATCCCGGGCTGAAATTCCAGGAGCAGCAGCCGCTGCTTTCTCTCTGACGTCCGCAGACCCTAGGCTAGCAGCCGGTCACACTTCCAGGGAAGTGCTGGAGCTTGCAAAGAGAGATTCCTAGTTTTTGTTTGTTCATTTTTCAGCCAATGACTGGGACGTGTGAACCACGGACAAAATAGAGGCTGTGCTGTTTCAACAACGAACAGTTAAAATACGAATTTGGTCTGCAGGGATCCCTCCCAGCTGAGGAGCTTGACCCACTCAGTTCAGAATGTTTCCATCATCCCCAAAGAAACCACCCCTGGGCCTGGCGGTCACTGCCAAGCCACCCCTTGGCGGTCACCGTCCTTGGCAAGCACTCAGGGGCTCTCTGGGAATGGCCTTTCTGTGCTTTTCATGTGCAGACTTTAAACAACGTGGGGGTCTTTCCGCTGGCTGAACATGACCCTGAGGCTCTTCTCGCCCTCTCTCAGCCCCTCCTTCCTTTTCCTGGCCAGGTAATGTTCCCCACCTCTGTGAGTCTGGGTGTGTCACATCTTACTTTTCCTCCTGTCAGTTGGGCATTTGGGCTGCTTTAGTTTTGGGGCTTTTGTGAACAGTGGTTCCGGGAGCGTTTTGGGGCAAGTCTTTGAGTGGACGTAGGTCCCCCATCTCCTCGGTGGATATCTACCGGTGGAGCTTCTGGGTCGCGGGCAAACTCTACGGTGAGTGTTTGAGGAAGCACCAAACTGCTGTCTGGAGAGCGCGAGGCTCTGGGCTCCCGCCGACACACCTGCTGGGGTATCCGCTGCCGTCTTCGTCACCCTGGTGGGTCCGGGTGGCACCGCGTGGGTTTCCGTGCCTTCTCTGGTGACTGGCGATGCTGAGCCATCTTTAACCGAGGTCTTTCTTTTCTATGAAGTCATGGAGTCCTGTCCCCATTCTGGATGTGGGTTCCTCGGTGGAGACAGGGCGTGAGACTTCTCTCCCAGTCGGTGTCTTTTCCCGTTCTTGATGGTGTCCTCGGAAGCACACGGTGTGTAGAATTTTCCATTAAGTCTGACTTACCGGTCTTTTCTCTTGGTGCTTGTCTCAGGTGTCAAATTCAAGGAATTGTTGCCCAGCCCAGGGTCACGGAAACTTGCTTCTGTGCCCTCTTCTCACAGTTTTGCCTGCTAAGCTCCTGCAGTTCATCTGCGGTCTGCTTCGTGTGCGTGGTGCGAGGTGAGGATCCGACTTAAGTTCTCACTCGGTTTTCTAGTTGTCGCACCTCAGTCTGTTGAAGACTGCTCTTTCCCTATCGCGCGCTGTTGGCCCCTTTGTGGAGATGCAGCCTTCCCTGAAGGCTTGAACGCCGGCCTTCCCTGGGCTCCGGGGGGCTCTGACCGGCATCTCTCTGACGTGGAGCGCAGCCCTGGAGGTTCTGTGTGCAGAGAGGGGCTGGCGTCTGAGAGGCATCCTGGAGGGAAAGGCCTCTGTTTCTCTGAGATGGATTTGTGGGCAGAGGCGCTGCCTTCTGCTCCCCGGGACAGGAATGAGCCACCAGCTAGTCTCAGACCCGTCAGAGGACTTGTCTCCACAGTGTTCCACTGGGCACTGTCTGCCCCAAACAGTTTTCTCACTTTTTTTTACTATTAAAACATAACCTGGGTCAAAGCGATGAGATTTTTAGTTACCATACAACGGGGACCTTTAAATCAGTGGCCCGCAGAACAGTGTGAGCAGAATGCGAGGCGTTTTCCTTTGAGCTCACTTAATCACATGGATCCAAAGTAACCATCTCTCAGCCTCGCAAGGGTTGTGGAGGAAGCTACAGGAAGCACAGATGTTGGGCATTTGATCCCCGAGGTTCACGCTCCTTCCCTCCCAAACAGCCTTTGGGATGTTTCTTCGTGGACTGTCCTTATGTGGACAGGACTCCAAACCGCCTCAGTGTCCTGGAAGTCTCTGCGTGAGTCCATCCTCATTACTGTGACGGAATACCTGAGGCAGGCTAACTTTATAAAGGAAAGATGTTTGCTTAGCTCGCGGATTTGGAGGTTGGAGGGCATGGACTGCCTCGGTCAGCTCTGGAGAGGGCTCTCTGGGTGCAGCACCTGAGGACTTACCACTGCTCTGGTCTTGTCGCTCTCCCTGCCCTTGCAGTCCTTGTCCCTCTGACCAGTTCTGTGAAATAGTGCAGCCATCTCCGGGCCTCTTCCCCTCTGTCCCTTTCTCCCCCAGTCGGGCTGGATCAGTTTTCTCGGGAAGTCCTTCCGGCGCTTCAGTGCCGGGCCTCCCAGTCGTCACTGCCTATGAGCGAACGCGAGTGTCTCGGCTCCACAGTCGAGATCGGCCGTAGTGACCTTCTCCTGCTCTTCAGGCCTCAGGTCCCACTTTCTCCGCTGACTTCTCCAGCCAAACCCCACTGTCCAGGGCTCCTGAGTCGCCCCGGGAGGCTCTGCCCCTCGCCTGCCCCACAGTGAGTCTGCCTCCCGCTCTCCTTTCTCTTCGGCAGCCCCGCAGCGCTCTCCTGCCTTAAGCCTCCGTGCACGGCCACCTGCCAGTGGTCATTCCAGGTGAGGTCGCAGGTTCAAGCCCCAGGCTTACGGCTTAGTCACGCGGCAGAGACGGCCACCCGGCCACCCAGGGCTGAATCCAGCTTGCAGAGAGGCTTCGTCCACGTTGTTTAAAAAGTCATTTTGGAAAATGGCTTTCCCAGGGTTGGGCACCGAGTTTTGACATTGAGAGCAATAAAATGCAGACTTCCAGCCAGCCCACAAAGCCTGGCAGCAGGACCATTATGCCACCTGGCAACGACCGGCAAGGGGCTGATGACCGGCCCCCTCAGCCAGCAGGGCGCCCCTCGCTGTGTCCCACCAGCCCGTGGGACTCTGACTGCCCTGCAGCCGCCCTGTTCAGGTTTCCCCCCTTCTTGGTCCTCCTGGACCTTACGGGACACTTCCCACTGCCCCGCTCCTGGGTGTGTGCCTTCAGTCCCCAGCGACACGCAGACGCTCCTTCTGCGGTGCCTCCCAGAGGGTCCTGCGTCTCTCAGGAGAGACACAAATGCACGGAGATGATTTTCACTTCCCAACCCTCGCTCCAAAAGTTCTGAGATGATATATTTGAAAGCCCTGTTCTGTAAGGCAATAAGAAGGAAATTCAAATAAACCCCGAGTCGAGAGAACCAGCCGCAGGTGACCACGGGGCTGCGTGAGTTTTGCATAAAGGGAGACGAGAGCCAAGGTGGCTCTCATTCCAAGAGGTCCAGATCTGTAGGGGAACCGCAGAGCGTCTGGTCTCCTGATTCAGGAGTTGGATGAGACTGCTTTTATTTTTAAACGGCATTTTCTTTCAAATAAAATGATTCAGGGCTTTGGATAAGGTCATCAGAATGGAAATTAAGCCTTCCATCTTATTCCTGCGGATTTTAAAAATAACTCCTGGGTCTGCCGTCGGTCACACTGGCCGTGTTTATTTTTAGGTGTTGGCAAAGGACCGGCGTTCTTTCCCCACCAGAAGTTTCCAGGTTTCCTGTGCCTCCTGCTCAGGACGCCCCCCAGCCTGAAGCCGGGAGGCTGCGCAGGGCCCCGGGTTTCGCAGGGCCCTTCTGTGGTCAGTTTTAAAGTCCCCATCAGTGGAACCTGACACCTGGGTGCGTTCTCCCGTGCTGTCCCCACGGTCTCTGGGGATGATTCCTACTCATCTCACCACAGGTGTCCCCAGCGTCACGGCCAGCTGCAGCACTCGCTGGAGGGACCTGGGTCTCCTCCGGCCCGGCCGCTCACGCGGCCCTGCCTGGGGCCGCTGTCCCTCCTGGTCTCTGCTCTGTTGGGCGGACTCTGGGTGGCTTTCCTCCACTCTGCCGTCTCTTATTCACCAGACGTTTCTGTGAAGGGACGCCCAGGATTCCTGCCCCCACTGACCAACATCAACACGGCGGATGCTGTCACAGCACCTGCCACCCAAGCCCGCGCCCTCTCTGTGGCCCAGAGGGCAGGGCTGGACTTGGATGCTAAACACACAACATGGCGCCAGGTCCTCGAGGGCTAGTACGGGGGTCAAAGGAACCAAAGCCCTGAGTTCTAGCCTCAGTGGTTTAGGAGGTCTGGGGCCTCTGGGGAGCGCCCGAGGTCGTCTGGGGCAGTGGCCGAGCCCCTCGCCTTGGTGCCCCCGTGCAGGGATACGCCTCCCGCCCCCAGTAGATTTCAGGAGACGTGGGCGCCGGCTTTGATCCTCCTGGTCGCCGGTGGTCGCCCGTGGGACGGCTCCGTGACCTCCCTGTGTGCAGCGCCCGCAGGTGGCTTGCTCTCCGAGGCAGACGTCGCAGAGCGCGGCCTCTCTCCTCTGTCTCCTCGCCCTCCGGGTCTTCCCCCTCCCTGCCTCGCCGTCAGGTGTCCTCACAGGACAGAACCTGAGGAGTGGTTTTGGTCCTTATGTGCAGGTAGACTCACTCGGCCGTCCCCAGCGTGGCCCAGGATGCCTGCCCCGCCGCTCCTGATCCACTGATGAGGCCCACAGGGACGCCCGCCCCGTGCTCCTTAGCGTGCGTTTGAAACGCCAGGCCTCCCTCCCGTCCCCCTGCCTCCCACGGGAGCAAACTGAGGCTGAGAGAAGCGGGCTCAGGTTCAGGAGGGAAGGTCTGCAAGCCTCTGGACCCCGGGGCCACCTGCTGCTCCGTCCCGGCCTCTGCTGCCTCCGCTCCTCCCTCTGTTCCTCTGCGAAGGCCAGAGCCCAGTCCACCTCGTGGCTGTGCGTGCCGTGCCTGAGCGGGGGCGGCACGTGGGATCTGCAGCGGCGCTCGGTCGATGGCTGTGGCCTTGTGTGGGTCTTCCTGGGCGACTGGTGACGTGGTGTTGGACGTGCCTGTTGTCGTAAAGAATGCAGCCTTCAAACTCGTGGCTTTGGGGACAAAGGTGCACTGATGAAGTGCCCCGACCCTGGCGCTTCCCGCCTCCCTCCTCTGGGCTGGGGACGTCAGTGTCCGCCACAGAGCTGTCCCTTCCCCAGGACGCACACTTACAGTGACACGCACTGCAGGAATTGGGTCACAGGGACTCAGGACCTGGACTCGGGGTCCTCGGCGTGGCTTCTGGAATCACCATGCACACTCGGCCCGCAAGTCTGGGGGCCACCCCTCCTGCCCACCCCGGAGGGTGTCGCCTCACTCTGGCTTCACCTGGGGAGGTACCTGCAGTCTTCCCGATAAATTAGGTTTCCTTCCTTCCTCCCTTCCTCCCTTCCTCCCTTCCTTCCTTCCTTCCATTTTTGCTACTAGAGATTGAACCCAGGGGCCCTGTACCACTAAGCTACATCTCCAGCCCTTTTTAGATTCATTTTTTATAGTTCTAATTATTTGTACATAGCAGTAGAATGCATTTATACATTTTGATCCATAAATGGAGGGTCATCTCTCACTTTTCTGATGGTACACATTGCAGGATCACATGGGTCATGCAGTCACATGCACGTGAGGTCATGATGTCTGTTCCACTCTACTGTCCTTCCTACCCCACACCCCTTCCCCTCCCTCGCTCTACTCTACCTAAAGCAGCTCTGTTCTTCCCTATCCACCCCACCTGCCACATTGTGAATGAGCAGCCCCAAATCTGAGAAAACGTGCGCCTTCGGTTTTTTGGGATTGGCTTATTTTCCTTAGCATGATATTCCCCAGACCTTTTTTATTTTTATTTTTGAGACAGGGTCTCACTAAGTTGCTGAGGCTGACTTTGCACTTGGGATCCTCCTGCCTCAGCCTCCCCAGTCGCTGGGGTGACAGGTGTGGGCCACTATGCTGGCTCTTCCTTCCTTTCTTGTCAACTTCAACCTGCGGGAACAGTTTCTGTCACATGGACTCAGGAATCCCTCTCCCAGATCTCAGTGGGACAAGAAAGCGCGGTGGAGCGTGAGCCCTTGAGACCCCATGCAATGATGGGTGGGCTGCAGTGTTTTGGGCACATGCATCTTAGAGCGGGCTTAGGTGACAGAGTGGGTCTCTGATTTTCCCTTCAGGGTGGGAAAGCAGCAGCAGTGAGGAGCCAAGTTACAGGCAGGGTGGGAGAAGGCCGGGTGCTGGGGCTTGAGGTGGCCCTTGGCAGGGCTGGCAGTGGGGGGCCGTGCTCTGCTGCAGAGTTTGAAGGCCCTTCTCCCTGATGACTAAACCTGGCGTGTGCTCGCTCCGTCAGACCCCTTGCTTAAGGCTAACTTGTTTATAACCTAAATTTCCTTGTCACATTTAGTGCTGACATATCTTCATAAATTATGCTACTTGTATTAAATTCATTATTAAAGACCATTCTGCCTGTGGAGTCGGATCGTAAGCCATCCTCTGAATATTCAGCAGACACAAAGGCCCAGGACGCTGGGGAAGCATCCAGGCTTCGATGGCCAGGGCAGAAGAGGGGTGTGGCAGGAGAGGCCAGTGGGCCAGAGGCAGGGCTGGGCCGAGGCCTGGCAGGTGTGGGGCCGAGGTTGGCGACCTTCTCCTTGAGTCCCAGAGGAGCAGGCGGGATCCGGACAGGAGCTGCATTGCCACTGGAGCCCAGCCATGGGATTCTGATGAGCCTGGAGCTCAGGCCTTCCTTGTGGTCCAACTCTGGAAGTGCATTTTGTACCCAAACCAGGGACATGTTGACTTGGTGGAGTGGACACTCGGCCACCAGCGAGAGGCAGATTGCAGCTCGCCCCAGCCCGTCAGGCCCAGGGACGGGGGAGGCTGTGCCTACTGGCCATGGGTGTGCAGTGTGGAGAGACAGGAGAGCCCTCGGTCCAACCCTCTCATCCCAGAGGGGCTGGCTCAGGGTCCTCCTTCAGCCTTCCTCCCTCTGGGGAGGTCCTTTCTCTTCTCCTTGAATGAAAAGGAGTGGGGTCAGTCAGGTCAGGGCTGGGAGGAAGTCAGCTCCCACATCGCTCTTATCTCTTTAGAATAATGCATGCGTAGGGAATTAGGGATTAGCAGAAAGTATCATTCCCCAGCCCAAAGTTTCTCTCTAGGCACGTAAATGCTCACGTGCCCTCAGTAACACAGCCTTTGCTACTCTTCCTCTGGTGTGACCATCACATGCCCTTGTGACTCACGGCCAGCCTGCGAGGCGCCCTCTTAAAACTGGACCAGTCATTTGAAGCAGAACTTGGAAAATGGTGTCTTTCTATAAAAAATCTTTTTCCAAGGAATAGCACCGTTTGAAATGAAAAACCAAGCCACATATTTTAGTATCTCCTTGCAAGCTCACCAAGAGCACACTCTAGGAAGAAATCTGCCTCTTGGCCACACACTAGCTTCCCCTGTTAAAGTAAATATGATTTTCATAATGGGCCGTGCAATGGAGCCTTCTTGATATAATGGCAAGAAGCCTCCTCGGCTGCTCTGAGAAATCTTATTTGCTACTATAAATAATAAACTTGTTTTCTGTAAAAGTAGCCTCTTTGGGGAATACCGATCAGAAATATTCCCATCATCTCGGAGTCTTTAATGTGTTTTGCAGCTGGGTATCTTGGGGTGTATTTCAACAAGCCTCTGAACTAGATTTTCAGATTCCATCCCACGGAGAACTGTGCTGTGCTGCTATTAATGTGAAGCATTTGCTGCAACCCAGCAATTTGGTGAAATTATAATTGAAACACGGTACTTGACCCTGAGGGGACTGTGGAGAAAGGATTCGCTTTGGTGGCTTCTCATGCATCGTTTAAAACCTGCTGCTGCTAAATCAAAGTGGCGCTCATGCCTTAGCTGCGTAAGCCTCTTTTCTACTGCCATGTCGGCCGGCTCCCCAGCTGAGCTTCTTGCCAGCTCTATCACTTTTCTCTATCTGTCTGTCTTTATTTTCCCATAAGTGGAATTACTCTGATTAATAATAATAATCTTGTGAAATAGGAGCTTGCTGTGGAATCCTGGTGATTATCAAGCAGAATATAATTAAACCCCCCTCGTGCCGTTTAATGGAGGGAAATGGGTCAATTTCCATTGTTCATTCACCACACACGAGGCTAAGGAGGCATTGATAATCTTGGGGATCCTTCTGGGATCCGTCTTAAAAGGAGAGCTGAGCAGGACGTTGTATTTCTAAATGGGTTCTGCTGAATCACTTGGTGGACGCTCACAATCATTTCCTTTACATCCGAAATCGCTTTGATGAAAAGGATCCATTAAACCTGCCTCTCCTGTAGCTATACTGCTAGCTAGGTCCCCAAATTTCCCCCTTTTCCCGGCTGTCACAGAACTAGTGTGCATCCTCCAGAATAACGCCACACTTTCCAGCTGCCCTTGCAGAAGCTGATATCATGTGACCAATTCTGACCAATGAGGCGAGATGCTTGCCATGTCTCTCCAGATTCTGCCCGTTAAGGGGCTGGTGGCTGAGTGTGTCTGTGTTGGTAGGAGCCAGGACAGCTGTCTCAGATGGGCAGAGGGAGGCTGCACACTGAAGATGCAGAGGTTGGGGTGCTGAGGCTGGTGGAAGGTCCTGGCCTGCCCAGGGCCACTAGGCTTGCAGGAGGAGGAAGTTGCTCCTGTCTGGTCTGAGCCATTTTGGAGTCTCCTGCATCCTTCCAGACTGACTCTGAGCTCATGGTCTGTGTTGAGGGCACAGTGGGATGGATCAGCAGCGAGTTCAGATGCCCAGGCTCCAGCTGGCTCACACCACAAAGCAGACCTTGAGGCAGGGCGGGCCTCTGGCCTCCTGGACTCAGAGGCTCAATGTTCTCATCCGGGTCTCAGCTTCCTCCCCCTTTTCCGCCATCCTCACTACTAGCTCAGCCGCTGTCTCAGGAGCAAATTCAACTGCTCTAGTCCTGAGCATCATATCCAGAAAGAATGACATTCCCAGAAAACACAGGGGCCAGAGTGTCTCTGGCTGCCTCTTGGGAGAGCAGAAAACTACTGAGACGCATCCCCCTTCCCTGGCCGTGTCTCCCTGTCTTCCACGTGTCCCCCCACATGTCTTCCCAGAAGTGTCCCCCTTCCTGATCCTGCTCCTGACACAGGGATGAAATTGCCCCCAGATCAGACAGGCCCACCTCTGGGGATGCAGTGGGGTCCGCGTATCTGGCTGCCTGGGGAAGGGGCTAGGAAGGGAGCGGCCCTGGATGGAGGACAAGGAAGTGGGTGGTGGATAGGCCGCCACGGCATCCTGCGCTTTGTAGGGGATCTGAACGAGTCGTGCGGGAAGAGGTATGTAAGGTGGCTTTGCCTCAGAACGAGGCAGGAAAGGGGAAGAAGCTGGGTGTGCACAAAGTCCATGGACTGGAACTTGCAGATGGTTGAAATTATCTGTGATCCTTAAAATTCTAAGTAGAAAATAAGTTACTCAAGCAAAGCCACAGAAGAAGCAACGAATGTCAGACTTTGGTCTGTTTTCATGTTGGAATGTTTTTACTGAGCATTGGCTCTTTGCCAAACTATTGCTCCAGGCAGGGCGGCCGAGCCAGTGGCCACATTTATCTGCGGGTGGGCCTGAACCTGCAGGTAGATGGCCGGGGAGCGGCTCTTCTCCACGTTGTGGGGCTCTTGCTGTCTAGGGGCCTCAGCTCCAGCTGACCCTCCCAGGATGTGGAAAGAGAGCTGTCACTCTGGATTCCACTTACCTGGCACAGTTCCGTCCCCATACCCAAGGCAGCTGGGGTCAGGAGAGGATGTTCCACCTCTCCAGCTGCAGAAGGACACTGGGATGGAGAGGGGCCGGGACCATGGTTGTGGCCACCTCGTTCCTTCCTCCTAAAAACCCGAGGCACGTTCTTCCATCAACCCATTTTACAGATGAAAAATTCAGGCTTGTTGAGGGCAAGTGATTTGCCCACTGTCACATGACTGGCCGTGGAAAAGCTAGAACTGAGACCTGGGTAGCTTGGTTTTGAGTGACAAGCTTACTGTGACCCTGCGCGAATGACTCATGTCCCTCTCCATAGCCCAGTGACAAATGGTGGGACCTCACTGTTGGACTGCACAGGGTAGTGGTCTGAATGTCAGAGTTAGAGGGATTTGGGTTCAAATCAGGCCACTCGTCAATCAGGTGCTGGTTCTTCTAATAACCAGCAAGGGCCCCAGGTAGTCTTGGCTTCGTTCCAGAGCACGGAAAAGCTGAGCTCAGAGACCCAGAGTGACCTTCCCAATTGCAGAGCCAGGTTCGGCTCCACTTCTCGATGGCTGCACAGAGCCGTGGCTCTGGCCCAGCTATTCGGCTCTCCAGTATCATATCATCATATCATATAAATACTCCAGAGTGCATCTCCAAAAGATGGGGCCTGGATTTCTGCAAAGACCATCTCACTCCCTGAAAGACCGCAGAATGACCCCTCAGTGTTAGACCTCAGCAACTCCCCTTCCTGGGGTTGGTGGACATGTCCTGAGTCTCTCTCCATCTGCACGTTGCCATCTCTTTGGTTTCTCCCTTTATAAGGTAGATGTTGAAGAAGCTGGTCATCTGCTCATAGGATTTTCCAGCATCTTGGGTTCTGCTGACCCCGTGTGGTTTTACCATGTTCATCTCTTGCTGCTCTGCCCATCATTGGTGATCAGATCCGGGTTTGGTCAGGGTCAGGTTCAATTCTGTCTTTTCAGGACTACTTTCCGGATGCTGTGTTGTTCCCTGGGGACCCCCCTTGCATCGGGCGATCCCTTTATGATGGATGATTAGTGATTAGTTCACCGACCTGTTAATTCATTAGGGTTCAAAATAGCCCTGTTGTACGTTCCCTCTTCCTGTATAAGCAAGAACGGTTCTGTAAGAAAGGTGTCTCTGCATTCAGAACATCTGCCGTCTGCTGCCTCCTGAGTCATTACATGGTGGTAATCTTTAGCCCCCGTTTCCTGTTTTATAGAAAAGAAAAATGAAGCACTCCTCTCCCAGGTTTTACCAGCCTGGGCTCATCCCAGATGGCAGCTTACTGGGAAGGGCCCAGGGAAACTTTCCAGGGTGCTGTCTCCTTCCAGATGTCTTGGGAGGAGTGATGTGCAATTGCCATGTCTCTACAGAGTCCTGGGGAAAGAGGAGTAGAAGTCTGCTGCCATCCCCTCCGGGGCTGGAGGAATCTCCTGCCACAGTGCCTCACAGGCTGGCTGATCAGAGGCCATAGTGACCTGGCTACATGGCCTCGGGAACCTGGAAAGCCATATTGAGGGCCTCTTGGGACAGAAAGCAAGACCGTGCCCTGTCTCTGAGCTGTGCACGGCTGACCCAGATGAGTGCACGGGAGGCCTGTGCTGTGCTTCAGGAGAAACTGCATAGCAGGGCTGCAGACATCGAGGTCTGCTCTCCACCACGCGCCCGATGCCCAGCTTTGCACGAGTGGCTCAAGCTGCCTGCACCCCACTCCCCGCAGCTGTCTGCCGACAGTCCTATGCACACCAGGGCTCTGCAGCACTCGGGGTTACTCTGGAGCATCGGAGGGTATTGTCACTCAGCAATCGCTATCTTCAGGAGAACCAGAGTTCCCTAAGGAAGGGAAATGGCTCCGCAGCATCCCTCCCTCACTGTCTCACCGTTCACATTGTTGTGGATTCTCTTGTCCGAGTGGGGGTGAGCGTGAACTGTGCTGCTCGCACGTGCAAAAGGCAACGCTAAGTTAATAACTTGCAACACAGCAATGAAATCGTCACGAACTGACAGGAGATCACACACAGAGAAATGCTTTAGATTTCAACACCATTGAAGGAGCTATTCAAAATTCTGGTAGAGGAGAGAAGTGAATTGTTAAGAGAATAAGAACTTCAGGGGTAGAAAGCTGACACCCAAATGCATTGCACTGGAAAGAACATCAAAACTGCTGTCTAGATGGTGTCGAGTGAGCGTAGTCGTTTTCGTCTGTGAAAAATAAGAACTGCGGAATCTCGGCTCCGCGTGGAGCTGGAAGGCACCTGTGCGTCCTCTGACCTGCTCAGGTCAGGTGGAGCAGGCTTTATAAGTGTGCAGACAACCGGTCTCAGGCTGGGAGGCCACCAGCGACCCAGGGAAGGACAGCAGGGGGCCAAGTCCAGCTGCACCTGTCCATCCACGTCTGTGGCTGCTCTGGCGGCACCATGGGAGCTTCGAGCCTGAGTAATCACTACAGAGACCAAGGCCGCAAAGCCTGAAATATTTAGTATCGCCCTTCCTAGAAAAGTGCCAACTGCTGGCCTGGAGGAAATCTGTCGAAAGGCTTTCCAGAAGATTCTGAGGGTGAGTCGGGCACGCGTCCTGAGCGAACCTCGCCTTTGAGTCCATCTGCTCCTTCACGGAGGGCTCGCGCTGCCGTGACTGTAGCCACATGCAGTGCGGGCTCCCCGCAGACCCTGTCTTCACGGGCCCTGTAACTGGAGAGGGAGGCCAGCAGTAAGCAAGGGCAAGCAGCCGAGGGTGGGATGGTCGAGCAGACAGTGGTAGAGAGCTGCGACTGCCGCAGCTGGCTGTGAACCAGGACAAAGCAGTGCTGGCACGGCACAGTCCCCAGGGCCTCTCGTGCATCTTCTACACCCCAATGATGCTCACTCAGTCCCAGAGGATCTCGTGGAGGGAGACGCTGCTTGAGGCCCCCTTTTATAGATGGAGAAGCTGAGGCCCATATCCGTCAATTGGCGGGCTCACGGTCCTGGGCTAGGAACTGGTGAAGCCAGGGTTCTGTGTGCAGTGGTCTCTCTGAGCATTCGGTCAACTGCAGTGTCGCACCTGGTCTAAGCCTGGTGGGCTTCTCGTCTTGGCCTTGTTTCCTAGACAGAATGACAGGCAATGACTGCCGCAGCATTGACATCGTGTCAAGTCCTGTAACCTACGGTGTCCTAGAGCCCAGGAGGAGGGGGCCCAGGGTGGTGGCGTGCGCGCACAGTCCAACTACTGGGCACCCTGAGGGCGGAGGATCGCTGGAGCCTGCGGCTCAAGGCCAGCCTGGGCCGCATAGTGAGCCCGGTCTTGAAGTTCTCGATAAACAAACTCAGGCGTGGAAGGACGTGCTGAGATCACGAGCAAACACTGCATGGCTTTACACGTGGGCTGTGGCGTCCCGGCGATCCTGGAACCAACCCCGTGGGTAGGGAGGGCAGCTGTGCTCAGGCTGGCTGTGTTTTCTGCCCCCACAGAGGGATGCTGGGAGGAGCCGGCAGGAAGCCGTTCTGCTGTTCCACGGTGCCCAGGACACGCAAGTGTCAACGTGTGATGCGTTATGAGCGAGTGGCTTAGTGAAGACGCAGACGCCTCCCTCTCCGTCCTTCATAGGAGTCTCTCTGTGCCAGGCACGCGTGCTGGGCTGCCTTGCCGTCCTCACTGCTTTCTCTTTGAACTACTACCAGTGCTTTCAGACACAACACGGCTACACTCAAATATGACAGGTGAAACGCAGTAATTAGACAGAGCTCGTTAAATCAGCTAAACGATCCCGAAGCAGGAACCAGAGAACCATAATTTACTACGGTGTTTGAAGAATTAGCAGGCAGTGCGAATAAAAAGTAGGAGGCAAAACTCACGGGATTGCTGGGAGAAGAAGGCCATCGATTGTGAGCACAGAAGCACCAGAGACGCGTTTACAGCAATTCCTCAGCACGTGAAACCCGCGCCCGCGGACACGCTCAGGGGAGCAGATTCCGTCTCGGGGTCCCGGGCCCTGAGGTTTGTGAGGATCAGCTTCTGCTGCGGCCTCTTTGGGGGACTCAGCAGGTGGGTGCTCTTCAAATCAAGTCTGAGCGAGTCCAGCGTAAGTGCTGACTTCTCAGAAAGCCTGCCTGCACCCTCTTTCCTACACTTTGACAGAACAGCATGTGTGACCATTGCTCCAGGTCCTCTGTCCTTCCAGACAAGTAGCTGGACAAGGGGTGAGTGTTCCGGAGGCCGCGGGGCTCGCTCCTCTTCTAGAGCTTTCTGGGCTCTGTGGCATCATTCCCGTTACTGGTTTGGTGTTTCTTAAAAACTGGCTCAGGAAGCAGAGCCCCAAGGACATCTTGGTGCAGGAGGCCAGCCTGGGAGGCCAGCCCCTGGAAGAGGAGGGAGGGCTGGGGAGAGGGAGCCCAGGAAGGAGAGCCCAGGAAGGGGAGCCCGGAGAGACGGCAGCTCAGCGTGGCCGGCCTCCTCTCCCCCGGGACCCGGGCGCCCGGAGGCGGGGGCTGTGGCTTGCATGCGAGCTGTCCCCAAAGCTCCTGATGGAGCAGGAGTGTTCAGAGGCAGGAGGCTGCACCGCGCTCTTCTGGTCCGACTAGGGTAGCTAGGCAGGTGGGGCATGGCGGAGGAGGTGGCCACTGGGAGGAGCCCTGGAAGGGAGCCTCTTTCCTACCCCGCTGCCCTTCCATCTCTGCTCCCTGGCCATCAGAAGGGAGCTGCTTCCCTCCACCATGTCTTTCCACCATGATGTTATGCCTCATGGGGCCCAGAGCAGTGGATTGGCCCACCATGGACTAAACTTCTGAAACCATGAGCCAAAATACACTTTTCTTCCTCTGAGTTGTTCTTGTCAGGTCTTTTGATCACAGCGGTGAAAAGATCCACTAAGACACTGAAGTACTTACCCACTGTTCCCCATTGCTGAGGGAGGCCCGGGGCTGTCCTCTTCCCCCACTCCACTCTGAAGCAGAAGAGCTGAGAGACACATGACAGCAGCAGGAGGTGGGAGCCGTCACTGTTCCCTCAACCGCCTGCTTTGACTGAGACTCGAGTCGGGAAATATGAAGGAGGGGGTGTGTCAGTCAGCTTCCTGCGACTGTAACAGGTGCCTAAGACAAGTCAACTTATAAAGCAAAAAGGTTTATTTTGCCTCACAGTTGGGGAGGTTTCAGCCCCCGACCAATTGGCCCTGTTGCTTTGGACCTCTTGGACAGAACATAGAGTCAGGTACAAGTGGTAGAGCAAAGTCATTCATCTCATGGCTCAGACACAGAAAGAGAAGAGGGGAAGAGGGGGCTGCGGTCCTTTCGAGGGCACACTACCCATGACAGGAAGACCTCCGGCCAGGCCCTGCCCCTTAATAGTTATGCCACCACCAAGTGCCCCCTAGGACCCAGTCTCTTCCACATGGGCTTTGGGGTCATTCCAGAGGCAGACTGAGCAGGGAGGAGGTGGATACGTAGGTCGCTGAGGTAGAAAACATCTCTGCACACATTCACTACTCTCTCTAGGAACGGTGAGCTGAACTTTGGGAAAATTAAGCTGTACTTTGGAAGGATTAGTTAAAGTTTTTTTTTTTTTTTTTTTTTTAATATGAAGGAAAAGCATCCACACAATTTAGGGGGGCCATGCAAATACTTTTAGAAAAAGAGCTGACTCCAGGTTTTAACCCACCCAACTGGGCCATTTTACCATGTTCGTGGAGCACAGGAATGCCCAGAAGTGTGCCCAGAGGTCACACGCCCAGCCAGGCTGAGTGGTGCACGCCTATAATCCTAGACGCTCAGGAGGCTGAGACAGGAGGATTGCAAGTTGAGGCCAGCCTCAACAACTTAGAGGGGTCCTAAGTTACTCAGCAAGACCCTGTCTCAAAATAAAAAATAAAAATGGCTGAGGATGTGGCTCAGTGGTTGAGTGACTCTGGGTTCAATCCCTGGTACCAAAAAAAAAGGAAGAAAGAAAAGGAAAGCTTCCTCTACAAAACAGGATACAGATGGTCACATTGTCACACACACCAGCTAGCACACTTCTGTTGAAATGGTGGTATCTCGGCTCTGCTGGGTCAGACAGAATTCAGCTCCATCTGCACATTTCCCTTCACTGCTGTCGATGTGCCACCTGGACACCTGGAAATCGCGGGCACTCTCCTGGTGGCCCACTGTGCTCCCCTCAGACAGCCCTGCTAGGGGACTCTGGGATCAGCCCCGTGGCACGTGCTTCCTGACCTGTCTCCGAGGAGGAGCATGGCAGGGCAGTCTCACTAGTCTCTCCACCACCCCTGTGCCTGCACCCCTTTCCTGTTGCAGATCCACACACGCTGATATGACGCCTGAGCCCTTGGCACTGGGCGTGGTGCCACACAGGGCTTCGGGCTTCCCTGGGAGTGCAGTGAGCCTTGACTTTACCCTGACGGGGCAGCAACGCTTTGTTTCACAGACCTTGGGGCAGAGAGTTTATGTGACTGGCTGAAGGTCACTCACTGGAACACGACAGGAAACAAGTCCAGCACCTTGCCTCTAAGGGCGCTCAGATGCTCTCTGAGGGTGCCATCTTCTTCCTATAGCTCTGAGCTCAAGAGCACCTTTCCCCATGGCCTGCATGTGAGGTCAAGCTGGCTGCACCTGGCGTCTGATGTACCCAGCACTCATGGGTCCTTGGTGAATGTCTTAGAGAATGCCTTAGTGAATGCCTTAGTGAATGTCTTAGTGAAAGTCTTAGTGAACGTCTTAGTGAATGTCTTAGTGAACGTCTTAGTGAACGTCTTAGAGGATGTCTTAGGGGACGTCTTAGAGGATGTCTTAGTGAACGTCTTAGTGGACGTCTTAGGGAACGTCTTAGTGAACGTCTTAGTGAATGTCTTAGTGGATGTCTTAGAGAACGTCTTAGTGGATGTCTTAGTGGATGTCTTAGAGGATTTCTTAGTGAATGTCTTAGTGAGCGTCTTAGAGAATGTCTTAGTGGATGTCTTAGTGAATGTCTTAGTGAACGTCTTAGAGAATGTCTTAGTGGATGTCTTAGTGAATGTCTTAGTGAACGTCTTAGTGAATGTTTTAGTGGACGTCTTAGAGAATGTCTTAGTGGATGTCTTAGTGAATGTCTTAGAGAATGTCTTAGTGAATGTCTTAGAGAATGTCTTAGTGGATGTCTTAGTGAATGTCTTAGTGAACATCTTAGTGAATGTCTTAGTGAACGTCTTAGAGAATGTCTTAGTGGATGTCTTAGTGAATGTCTTAGTGAATGTCTTAGTGAACGTCTTAGTGAAAGTCTTAGTGAACGTCTTAGAGAATGTCTTAGTGGATGTCTTAGTGAATGTCTTAGTGAACATCTTAGAGAATGTCTTAGAGAACGTCTTAGAGAACACCTAATGTCTTGGGGAACGTCTTACTGAAAGTCTTAGGGAACGCCTTAGGAATGCCTGTTGAATGTATGAAGGAATAAAGGGCATCAGTTTTTCTCACCGTTATAAAGGTTCAGAGTGAATTCCACTTTCCTGCAGTGGACTAGAACAAACTCTCTAGCCGTTTCCCAACAACTGAGATATTATAAACACTGGTTTCCCACTTTGCCTGTTTAGAGGTCCATTAAACAAAAAAGAAATCCATTATGTGAGAGTCAGGGAAGAACCCCTCCCCTGATCCTCCCTGATTGTCTCTCTCCTGCACGTTTTGGTGTCTCCGACCCACGTGAAGGAACCCACCGGCTGTCTTTTGTCAGAATAGACTGTGCCTGCTGCTAGCAGCTGCAGGCTGCCTGTGGCCAGAGCCGGGAGTGTTGCCGTTTGATTGTCTTGGCATGGTCTATTCATCACAGAAGGGAGCCGAGTGGGTTTAACTGTCAGGACCACCTCAGGGCTCTGAGACGGGAAGCCGTCCAGCACACCAGAGGACAGCGGCAGCCAGGCACAGGCCTGGACGCTGAGCCACAGGCCATCAGGAGCGGTTGCTAGCCCCAGTGCTGCACGGGGTCTCTGCAGCTCTGGATGAGCCCTGATCCTTCCTGGCCAGGAACCGAGCCTTCATGTCTATACGGGGAAGACCACAGAGGTGTCCAGGAGGACCACAGCCTGGCTGCCCACCACCCCGCCACTGCCGTCCTCCAGTGCAGACACTGCTTGTCAATCACAGGGTGCCATCCAGTGAGGAGGCAGGGTTCCACCTGGTGAGCCCCACGCCACCCGGCCCCCTCTGCCCCTCAGCCCCTGCCCTTCGCCAGACGGCCGTTCTTTCCAGAGTCTCGGGATTCAGGTGGCAGTGTGTGTGTAGGAGAAGAGAGAGCAGATGTTACTCTGAAATTGCTGCCCTGGCCCTGTGGACGGCACGGGGGCGGTGAGACCACTGGGGGCAGAAGCGCCGGGTGGCCCCCTGAGAACTCTGCCAGGGATGGCCTTCAGGCCGGGCCAGGAGGAGACCGTCTCTTGCGGTGTGGGCACCCTGAACCTCTCAGACGCTGGCCAGGAACCCCGCAGGCAGCTGCCCAGGTGGCAGTTGACACCTGGAATTCTCACTGCTACTTTGGTTTAATGCTGGCCACCAAGAATGACTCTCGATGGCGGACGCTCTGTCAAGGGGAGAAGGCCACAGAAGAGGGGTCTTTGCGCTCTCTCTGTCTTCCTGGTGGTGCTGCGGTGGAGCCCAGGACCTTTGGGTGCTGGCCAGGCTCTCCCCTGCTGTGCGACCGGCCTGTCCTGGCTTATTTGTTGAGAGGAGAGGAGCTTTGCACACGTGGGCGGCTCCTGGGGGACAGGGCAGGACGGTTCCCACTGCGGGGCCTGGCGCTGTGGGAAGCCACTTGCTGCTGTGCCCCAGCCGTCTCGCTCAGCCTCAGGGGCCTTATTCTGCTCTTCTCCCCAACAGGGGATCTGAGGCTGGGGGTAAGTAACCCCGAGGTCCCGGGGCCGCCACGCCTGAGGTCCTGTGTGCAGGCAGCAAGCGACACTCCTTCCTCGCCTGCCGCCCTGCCCGCTCAGCACTGGCTTCATGGGCAATCCAGCAGTTTCCTCTATTCTTCTCTGAGCTTTAATGTATTTCTACCCTGAACCTAATGAAAATGGGGGTACTAAGAATTCAGAATCCCAGGCGGGAGGCCTGGGTATGGCAGGTAGCGCTTCTCAGCCGTTGTCCGGCCTCCCGCTGGTGAGTCCATTCTTCTGGGCCTTTCTTAGGCGGTCACTGGGCGGCATGGACTGGCCGGCTCCTCCTCGGCGGGAAGTTCACACACGTGCACTTGGGTGGGGTCGGGGGTAAAACTCAAACCCATCATCCTGGGAGGTGATGGTAGCTCGAGTCAGAAACTCTTTTGTGCTATGTGGTAAAACAATCTGTGGCGGGCTCCTGTGGGAATGTTCCAGAAGCAGAGCAAGCGGTGCTCCATTAGCACCTCGAGGTTCTCGGAACAAGCGTGTTGGGACGCGGCCTGGTGGCTTTGTGTGCCTCCCTGTACAGCCCATTTCAGACACGCCGCCGGCTCTAGATGCGGTGGCCTCTCGGGGGGTCACGGAGTTAATGCCAGAGTTAAAATACAGGGTGTCTTATTAAGTTGGTTTCATTTATAGATCTTGAGAGGCCTTGGGGGTGATAAAAACTGAGCTATGCGTGGCATTAAGCAGAGTTATATAAAGCCTGTTGAATATTAATTTTGTAATGATTCACCTTACAGTTTTACGAGGCCGGATATAAAAAGATGCTGTGAATAATTAAGCCCATGGTCTATAAAGTGACGTCTAGGGAGGCAGGGATTGGAAGTGAGGAGAGCAGAGCTTTTGCCATCTTTGCTGAGATCAGGCTAATTCAGTCCTCGCCCCTTCCTGCGGATTCGGGCCCTGTCATTTCTAGGAGCGCCCCACAGACCCACGCGGTCTTCCCTCGGCATTCATGGGTGAGCGACCCTCGGATACCAAAACCGCAGGTGCCCTGATATGGTGGGAAGGGTCTGCACAGGTCCCCGCGGACTTTGGCTGGCCTGAGCTCCTCCTGACGCCTAGCACAGTGTGAATGCTGTAAGGAGCCGAACGCTGCTGTGCGGAGCCGCAGGCAGCCCGGCACGCACCCCCTACCGCCGCCGTGTTGGAAAGGAACTTCCCTCCCGCATCTGCTGAGTCTGGATGCAGAACCTGCAGGTGGGGGGCTGGCCCCCAGGAGGGCACCAGGGACCCACGCTAAGGAAAACTCAGATGTTGCTTTCGTTTCTCTTAATTTGATCTCTAAACATATTTGCTGTTTGTAGTCTCAATATTTTACAAATCCTCTTCCAGGAAGCAGCTTTTAAATTTTTCTAAAATAAGGCTGATTTTGTGCAGGGGATAGAAGGTCACTTGTAAGTCTTTCTTCAGACTGTGGACCCTGAGATCACCTGCTTCTCTGCCTCTCACACTGCCCTTTGGAGGCGTCGGGAAAGTGGCCGTAGGCACCTGAAGGAGGCGGAGCATCACTAGCCGTGGAGGAAGCACAAGCCAATCACAGCGCGATCCCCTCCCACCAGTGACGATGCTAAATGTCACAGACGGAGGACGGGCGCAAATCCCCCGCGCTGTCCTTTGGAAATGGAAGACCACTTTAGAACGTTGTTTCCAGCACTTTATAAAATTTAGAACCCTTCTCATAAGACCTTGCCACACCTCCAGGAGGCACTTACTGAAAAGCAATGGAAACAGGGTCCACACAAACGTACCGGAAAGCCCGCGGCAGCTCCATTCATGAGCCCTAAGCAGCTCTCCACGTGTCCATCCACGAAGAGATGAACCGACTGTGTTAAAGCCACACAACAGAGTTCACAACACAAGACAGTAGCAATGAACAAGGGCCCGGGCTGAAGCTCAGTGGTCCAGTGCCTGCCTGGCATGCGCAGGGCCCTGGGTTTGATACCCAGAAAGGAAGACTCTCGAGAGCACTGTGCTGTCGACAGGGCAGCTGTGGGCTGGAACAATCCATCCGTATTCCAAACCACCGGAGAAGGGTCTGAGTTCCAGCACGCGATAGGAGGTGGGACTGCTCCCGCCTGAGGTCGCCCGCACGTGTGCCTGGATCAGTTATCATATGCTACCCCAAAAGTAGGTGCAGACCTTGTATGTGAGTAGAAGGCAATGCTTTAAAGACCAGCAAGAGGCGCCGGACACACAAGAAGCTCAGTCTGTGTGATTCCGATCACGTGAGATGGTAGAAAACCTGTCACCCACGCGGGGACGGGGAGCCCTGGTGGCTGCCTGGGGCAGGACGGGAGCCAGTGCAGAGTGGAGTCCCAGGGGACACGAAGGGTCTCACCAGGGTGGTGGTCTGTGTCTCGCTACAGCAGGCACAGGAGAGAGCGCACTAAGCCCGGGACTGCTCACGACCTGCATGCCAATGCTTGCGGGGAGTTGCTTAGGTTATTATTATTTTTATTTTGTGGGTGTGGGGATTGAACGCAGGGCCTTAGGCATGCTGGGAAGCACTCTACCACTGAGCTACATCCCCAGCTGGCGTCCGTTTAAGATGCCTTGTGCAGTGTCTCCCTTTTGGTCCCTCGGCGTCTCTGCAAGCTGGTCCTCTCAGATCTTGACTCCACCCAGGGTTCCGCTGTTGTCCATCTTGGACCTTGAGTCCACGCTCAGGTGTACACAACAGGTGTGATCAGGTGAGGCCAACCTCGGGGAATCGCCCTAAGAGCAGTGAGGCCCGTGGAAGGAACCTGTAAACCAGATGTGGTGTGGCAGCTGGCTGTCACCTCCGCTCCACGCTGCAGGTGGAGAGGATGGCCTTGGTGTGAGACCCACTTAAGATGTGAGCCTCCACTCTGAATGGTCAGCCGCAGTGGGCTGAGCGCCTGGCTGGGCCAGAGTGCCTGGCCGGTTTCCCTAGCCCTGCAAGAGCCCCACCTGCACAGCCCTGGACATAGGACCAACCCCAGAGCTGAGCCCCACACCAGCAGGAACAGCCCACAGGACCCTGTTCCTGCAGGTCAAGCAACTCTGGAGACGCAGCTCAGCTTGTCCACTGGGTTTAAATGTCTCCAAGGAGCTTGTGGGTTCTGAGGAAGGAGTCCAGCCTCCTTGTGGGGTGACGGGTGGCTCTTCAGAGAGCAAGATGTGTAGGAGCAACCTGCCTTCAGGCAGGGTGCATGTCAACTCTGCCAGCCAAGCCCTGGTGTGACCAGGAGCCCCTGGGTGTGTGCTGTGTGGGGATCTTGCAGTGGTCAGACGAAGCAGCCTGTCCCTCCTCCCGGAGCTGGCGTACTGGTGGGGGAGAGGCCAGGACCCTGTGGAGGACCACACACGGGGGCTGGAGATGGAGGGGGTCCTGTTCAGGGTAGGTCATGTCTCCTGACCCGGGAGAACAAGAGGGAGTCATGTAGGTGCAGATGTGGAGGAGCAATGATCGGGCAGCAGGGACCCCAAGCCCAAAGGCGGTGGTGAGAACCTAGGCACCAAGCATGGTAGGGAAAGGGACCCAGAGTGGGGGTCAAGAGATGGGGAGACCAGCGGGAGAGGCAGTCGGGAGCTCAGGTGGGCTGGAATTTCAGACTCCTGGATTAGGAAATCCTGAAGCCATAAGCAGGAGGGAGACTCAACCCGTCCTCAGAACAGCAGGGCACTGTGGGTGTGGCTCTGCTGAGCCCCCTGCTGGCCTGGTGTCCCAGCCGTTCCTCCTGCTCTGGGAAGCTTCTTGGAAGGTTGCCTGCTTTTGTTAATTATGGCTTAGAAGTTACTTTGTCAATAATTTTGGAGCCCAGGAGTCTAAAAAATCACAGGGTATTATTAAATATTTAAGAATTGCTTAATTTTCTCCTTGTGGTATGAGATTTTAGCTGAAATTGGATCCTTGAGCTGTTTACCATTTCATTTAGAGACACAGACCCACTTTTGCCCATTAAAATAAATCTTAAAGTGGTTGGAAACCATCTGCTGGGTGAGTGTGTGTCGAGGTCTTGCTGTTTCTTTTTGCTGATGGAGAGCGATGGGCTTGGCCCTGGAATAGAAGCAGTCAGCTCAGTTGGGAAAATCCTACTGGAGTAACCCGGACCCAACACTCCTGAGAGTGAGGGAGGGGCCCCTGAAATCGGGGGGCTTGCTGAGCCGCTGTAGATGTGAGGCAGAGGCAGGATGGGCTCCCGCAACCACTAGTGAGCCTGGGTACCTGCAGACAGCTCTGCTGGACCTGGAGGGAGGAGGACCATCTCCCAAGAACATGTGGGGAGGGAAGGTCAGCGTTGTGTGGACCTAACATTGGCTCCAGATAAGAGGCAGAGGCCTGGGGTCCTGTGAAGCACAGACAGCCCGGTGGCCATACTCCTGGGAGGACCTGGGGGCCAGGCGCTTACCAGCTGCTGTTTTGCATTTCAAAGACTCACAGGAGAGCCGGCATTCCAGTGGATCACTGCTCTTTGGACACAAAGTCCTGCCAGCCTGGCAAGATGAACTTGCAAGATAAAGACCAGGAGGTGGACAGGGCCAAGGCTGTGCCTTACCTCGCTGCCAGAACAGGTGCACCTCCCCAGGCTAGGGCTTTTCAAGATCACTGCAGCACCCGACCCTGGTAGACACTCAGAATAACTTTGAAAAAGATGTACGAGAAGAGGTAAAGAAGTGACAAGATGCACCATGTATGCGAATGATATCGGTATCATAAAAGGCTGGGCATTCATAAATAATCGGAAATTCATTGCCGTTCAAAGCAAAATCCCAGGAGCATTCTAAAATTTGAACGGAAATGTAAAAAGTGCAAGAATTGAGTAAGAGTTTTGCAAAGGAAAAAAAAATGAGGTCTTCCTTTATCAAAATTTATTATAAAGCCATAGTAATTAAGACACTATGTTATTGATGGAGGGAAACTAAAAAATAAGTCAGTGAGACAGAATGATAGGCCAGGGAGCCCAGTGACCAATGACCAACATGAACCTTTTTATATGATGGGGGATATACTGGATGTCAAAGTGGAAAATACAGAGTATCAGAAGTCAATGGTGCTATTAAAACTGGTTTTCCACAAGAAAAATAATCAGATTCCTAATTCACACTTTATACCAAAATAAATCAAGATGAATTAAAAAATGCAGGTATAAGAAATAAAAAATTTAAACCCTCAGGTGGGAAAAAAAAAAAAAAAGAAGACAGCTCTATATTTAAATGAAGTAGATTTTCTAAACAGGAGGCACAAAAAATCACTCAAACTTGAATAAATGTCGCTGCAGCTGAAATGTGTAACTTCTGCACCTGTCACCATCAGACTAAAAGCAAATGACAAACTGGGCAGAAGGCATTTGCAGCCCCAAGTAACCATCCAAAGCTCTAGCCTAACTCCCAAAACCAAAAAGGAAAATCCAAATTCTCCAGTAGAAAAGTGGGCCCTTTATTAACAGGGGCTTCCCCAGGGGGAGACTCGAAGGCACAGTGAAATTGTTGAGAAGGTCCACACCCCTCCAGTAAGTGCAAGTCACGGAGAGGCTGCATTATTCCTTCCCAGTCTCAACATTTCAACGGCTGGCGGTGCACTTGGCAAGGAGCGGGGCAGAAGGCGCTCGCGGCTGTGGCAGGTGGCATGTTGGAGAGCAGGCTCCTCCTCTGATTAACTTACCGACGCACAGACCCTGCAGCACGAGCATCTTCCTAGATCGGCAGCTGTTACGGGGACAGGTCTTGTCATTCAGGACTCTCCTGCCCTATGTTAAAGGTGGCCTCCCTGCGTGTGCCTCACCTGGCTCACAAAGCACCAGCCCTCATTTCTGAATCCCTGGCAGAGCTGCCTGCCAAGGGGGGTGTCCCAGGAGAAAGTCCAGCTCGTGTCCACGCCCTGCAGGCACATGCTCACGCAGACCACCTGAGCTGCTGCCCAGGGCGCCCTGGATGGAGAGCCAGGAAGATTATGCATTGTCCCACCTTTGTCAGGACCAGACCCTGGGCGTCACCTAGTCATCGGTCCTGAAATGGAGACCTGGACTGCGCAGGGGTCAAGTGACAGAGCACCACAAACAGCTGATGCTCCTGATCTGTAAGGCACGGAATGAAAACATCCCCTGGTGCTGTCGAAAGTAGCAGATGGCATGACACTCTTCTTAAGAGCTTTACAAGCCACACAACCATGAGGCATCTTGTGTGTGCACACACACACACACACCCACACCCCGTGTCCACCAAATGCACGACAGTGGTGGCCTCCAAAACCCCAGGGAAAGTTGGACTGGAGAAAGTAACGTGGGGCGTTTAAATTCTGAGTGGCTCTGTCTTTCAAAAAAAGGGTCGGAGGTGGGACCAGCATGCAGACAGCCAGTGGGGAGGGGTGGTGGCCTCTTCTTTGGTGTTGCTGTGTGTTCACTCCCCGGGCTGCTGAGTGGACAGCGGGTGGACAGGGCGAGGGCAGGGCCAGGTGGTGCTGGAGCAGAGGGGTCTGGGTGAGGCCCGGCACCCCACTGCTCTTCGTTCAACTCTGAGCTCACAACGGCCAAGCCGCTCCATTGGCTGCCACCCGAGGTCTTGCCTTGATTGACGCCGTCCTCTTCCTGCTCCCTCTGCCTGCCAAGCTATGAAGCTCACCCAGGAAAGCCAGGAGTTTGTCAGCCACTCGGTTTTTAGCAGAGTGACACATCCGACTGAGGTCGAAGCCTCTAAGTCCTGCCCCCGCTCCACACAGTCATGGTCCGGGGCTTTTATTTCTGAATACTTTTTTATTGTGGTGAAATACATGTAATGTTACCATCGGAACCATTAAAATGCTCGGTTCAGTAGCATCAAGTAAATTATTACAACATCGTGCACCCATAATCACCGACCACCTCCAGAATTTTTTTATTGTCCCAAAATAAAACTCCACACCCCTTGAGCATTAGCTTCTCATTCCCCAGCCCTGCACCCCCTGGAAGCCTCCCTTCTGCCTCAGGTGTGTGCATTGGCTGCTCCAGGTAACTCACGGGAGTGGAATCATCCGACGTCTGTCCTGCTGCATGACCACCTTCCCTTATGGTATCTTCAAGATCCATCCATGTTTTACCACGTATCCAAATTTCGTTCTCTTGAGGGGCGCGTGTCCACTGAATGGACATGCCACAGCTTGCTGTCAGTGGACTTCAGCTGTCTGCACATTTTGGCCACTGTGACTAACACTGATGTCAGTGTAGAAAACTTTCCAGCTGCCCAGGGCCTGTGCCAGAGGTGTAGTGCTGAGCACGTGGCAGTTGCAGGTCCATCTGCTGAGTACTGCAGGCTGATTTTCCTTTCCTCAGCGGAGCACGGCAGCTCCTGTTGACCACATTCTCACTGTGCCTGTTAGTCTCTGTTTCGTCAGTAGCCGACCTGGAGGGTATGAAGTGATGTCATCTGTAGCTCGTCCTGCGTTTCCTTTACAATCAGTTAGAAGCACTGTGGATGTCTTTTGTCCAGTTGATTGATCCATAACCCTCCAGCCTGATTTCAGCATTTCCCAAGAAGACAGGTCCTATTAAAGGCATCGCTGGGGAAAAGCAGACGGGGTGGGAGAGGCCCAGTTTAGGTAAAATGAGAAAGAATCCGGCTGCAGTGGAGTCCTTGCAAGTGCGTGTTCAGCTTCTGCAGATTCACACCTTCTGCTGGGCGTGTGCCGCCCCAGCCTTCTCCTGCACCTGGGTTCAGCTGTTCCGCCGAGCGTTTGGTGGTGAGTGTCTGGTTTTGGAAGGTGTGCGTCCTCTTACAGGACTGGTCCTATACAAACCCAACTCGTTCATGTGGTGCTTGAAGGAAAAAAAAATTGGGGGGCGGTACCAGGGATCGAACCTGGGGGTGCTTAACCACTGAGCCACATCCCCAGCCCTTTTTTGTACTTTAATTAGAGACAGGGTCTCACTGAGTTGCTTAGCACCTTGCTTTTGCTGAGGCTGGCTTTGAACCCGTGATCCTCCTGCCTCAGCCTCCTGAGCTGCTGCGATTACAGGCATGAGCCACCACAACCAGGTTGAAGAGAAACTGGTCATCCTGGTGGTGACGTGGCAGGGCAGGTTCTACCGCGGCTCTTTCCTCAAAGGATTGACTCTCCCATGTCGATCTCAGCTCTACAGTTTTCTCTGTGATCTGATATAAGCAAGGACACCCGGGTAAGAGGCCGTTGGACTGTGTCCTCTCACAGAAGGTTGGAGGTGCACAGTCCGTGACCCTGAGAAGCTCACCGCAGGGAGCCCTGCTTAGTGTGCTTTAAACCAGGAGCTGGGAGCTTTCTCTGGACAAGGCCAGATGGTGCCTTGGCCTCGAGGACCAGAGCGTCTGCCCATAGCTGCTCAGCTCTGCAGTGGAAGCTTCGTAGCTGCCATAGACACTACGTAGGCGAGTGGGCTGACTGGGTGCCAGTAAAACTTTATTTACAAAAGTGGGCGTCTGGCCACGCGTGACCTGCAGGTGGTTGCCTTCCCATCTCTAGCTTAGACCCTGTGACCCGACTTCACTGACTCATGATCCTCCCTCCTTTATCTTTTTAACCTAAAACTTACAGGAGACCCTTAGATTCCAGAATTTGATTTCAGTATTAGAGAGCTTCCGCTTCCTGTGAGCGACACCCAAGGCCGGTGACTGTGGCAGATGGTCACTTTGGGGGCTGGGTTTTCCTTGCTGTGGCACCAGAGCGGGTGGCGTAGCGAGTGCAGTTGGTGTGCCGTGCCCCCGACACTCACATCTGAAGCCCTGACCCCGGGCCTCACCCTGGGGCTGTATCAAGAGGCGGTGACGCAACCTGATGAGGTCCTTGTGAGAAGAGGAAGCGTAGTCACAGCAGGGCCCCCAGCGGTGCATGTTCAGAGGAACGCGCCTGCAGAGAGGCCGTCTGCAGGACGGGCGTCCCCAGAGGGACCTGCCTGCTGATGCTTCCTCTGGGCTTCACCCTCCAGGACCACCTGCCTGGTGAAGCCACAGTCTGGGGTGTTTTGCTCAGCGGCCTGACACCCTGGGTGACCCAAGGTCGTCCACCTGACTCAGGGAGACCTTGACCTCCTCGCCCGTCCCTAGCCGCCTGGTCTCACAGCACGTCACCGAATGCTAAGGGTGGATGTTTCCGTGGCGGGTGTTTTGGCCTTGAGGACCGAGCACTTGCAGGTTTGGTATGTTCAGCGATCTGACATGCCCTCGTGCACGCAGAGACTCGGTTCCCACATTTTAGACTCCGTTCCCACATTTCTCTTCCTTAGTTTCTTTCCAAATACTGTCCACTCTGTTTCTATTCCTGGCCTCTGAGATTTTTAAGTAGATGTGTATTTCCTTGATTGATTGATTGATTGATTGATTTTGGTGCCGGGGACTGAATCCAGGTGTGCTCTTCCATTGAGCCACATCCCAGCTCTGTTTATCTTCTATTTTGAGACAGGGTCTTGCTAAGTTGTTTAAGGCCTCACTAAGTTGCTGGAGCTGACCTGGAACTTGAGATCCTCCTGCCTCAGCCTCTGAAACTGCAGGTGTGCACCACCGTGCCCGGCGTTTCCTTGGTTCATTGTGCTTCTGTTGCGGGCAGGAAGCTGGTGTGTGCAGGGCCGTGGAATCAGAGCACTCACTAGCTGCGCACCCCCAGACCAGGCATGTCACCTCCCTGGCTCAGGTCCCCGTCTCCTGATATGATCACATCTGTGTTATTCTTGGAGTTCCCAGCAGCCTCAGTGGGATGGAAGTGATGGGCTTGCTCTGTGGGGCCCGGGGCCAGCACTCATAAGCTCTGCTGTAGGCTACCGGGAAGTGTCTGGTTGTTTCCGCCCTTGGTATCTGAGTTGGTATGAGCTGCGGATTCTGCTCACAGACTCGGGAGTAAAGCGGTCCCTTACAGGTGATGTGGGGTGCTGTTGGTTGTCAGCGTGCAGGAGGCTTAACCCCTGGACAAGCTCTGTCCACCTGGTGGACACGTGAGAGTGGAGAGGTGGGGCACGTGCAGAGGCCAGGCCTCCTCTCTCTCTGGCCTCCGTATCCTGTCTGTAGAGCAGGCCCTGGACTACTGCACACCTCTAGCAAAAGCTTTCTGAACCCAAGGTTTCATGCAGAAATCCCGAGGACCAAGCGCACGAGTGGAGAGCTCCTCTCTCTGTGGTCCCGTCCAAGCCATCAGCCCCGCGGAGCCTGCCCCACGAACACCAGGGCTCCCCGAAACCTACATCGGGTTTAATGAAAACATAAAAGCAGTCTCTCTCCGCTTTGGGACATCAATTGTACATGACCTGTTTTGTTTCCCCTCCTAAAACCATCTCCGTTTTCCTCCTAAATGGAAAATACTGCCTGCAGGAAACTCCCAGCGCACACCACCTGCCCTCCTAACTGCGCCTCTTGAGTACCGAGTTCCTGTAGGAAAGACGGACTTGTAGGGGCGTCGCGGGGAACCAGGGTCCTCGGGAAGGAACGGAGGCGCGCCTCTGCCCCGCCCTCCCGTGGGGTGAGCCGCGAGGGGGTCGGGGGCGGAGGTGCCCTGGGGTCCTGCCACGCAGCTCCATCAGCCGCATGGGGGGACGGTGGCCACCAGGCCGGGGCCTCTGCTCTCCCTGCCCTCCTGTCTCCTGTGTGGGAAGCAGCTGGCAGCAGGGAGGCAGGCCGGCCCCCTGGGAAGCTGCTTCCTTCTCAGCAGGCAGGACCAGTCTGTGAGTGCGGATGTCTGCTGGCCCAAACGCCCTGGGCTCCACCCACATTCGCGGGCAGACTGACCGCAGCCGAAGCCCCGACTCGGAGCCTTGGCTCTGTAGTCCTGAGGCCGTGTGGCCCTGGGTTCTCCCTTTTTGACAGCCCTGAGGGTACACTGGCATCGGCGGCTTGGGGGACTCCATCACGTCCTCCCCCCGAGCCAGTGAGGCCTGCCCGAGCTGGTCAGTGGCAAGGGGGTCGTTAGCCGGGTCAGCGGGTCCTGGGCTGTGTGTGAGGACCAGCCAGCGCATCTGGATTTGGAGAGAGCCGCACGCAGGTCTCTCCTAACGGGTGCTGGGACTGAACTGCAGCCGCTGGGGGCTCAGCAGGAGCCCAACCGGCCCTGGCCCGGGGTCCCGGCTCCCACCGCCCGGAGTGAAGGCGCTGCGCTTCTCTTGCAGGCTCTGACCCGGAGCCCCGAGGGAGGATGCGCGCCAGGAAAAGATGACGCCGGCCCGCAGCCCCCGAAACCCGGAGCCCAGCGCTGCAGGCACGAGGAGGGCAGGCGGCAGGACGCGCGCTCGCTGAAGGTAAGGGAGCTGGACGGGAAGGGGCCGGGCATCTGCGTCACTGGCAAAGAGGAAGAAAACCCACAAATAGTTCCAAACAAAGCCGAACGCCGAGAAGTTCGATAACAGACGTACGTTTTGTAGAGGGAGCTTCCCTTTCCAGAGGGAGAAAGAAGGAGCACGCCCTTCCTACGGCACCGCAGCCAGATGCCTGGCCGGTCCGTATTCCATGCACGCTGGAGAATCGTTTTCTATTCGTAGTTCGCGCTTTGCCAGCCTCACCGCCCAGGGAGCGGAGAGCAAAACCGGGAGGGGATTCATTCCACGAGAGCAGTGGCTTTCCTCCCAGTTTGATGGTAGTGGTGGACTTTGTGTCTCTAAAACCAGTAGTTGTGTTTCACCTGCTTCTAGTTGCTGCACTGAGAGGGGAGTGAGGTGCTCACATGGTCCTGCATGGCTGTGACCACGCAGTAGCCACCCAACGGCCAGGCACTGTGGCTCTGCCGCGTGAGTCCTGAACCTTTCTTCCTGAGCCCATCTCCAAAGGTTGTGCTCAGAAGGTGATCTGAAGGGTGTTGTACAGTGTGCGACGGTGTGAACTGTGCATGTGTAAAGTGTATAGGGTGAGGGGCAGTGCTGACACAGTGACAAGTGACCCTAAGGACAGGACCGGCCCCAGCCGTGGAGAAGTGTCCGCGGCTATTGAGAGCGGCACGCTGCAGATTCTTGATCCACCCTGACCGCAGGTTTACTGTGGTCAAAGGTTACTCTCCCTTTGCCTCAGTTTCCTCTTCCATAACATACGGGTGACGTTGGCACTGGCCCCCGGGGGCTGTGCAGCAGGCGAGGACGATCAGGCAGAGCCCTTGGGAGGAGGCGCAGCTCTGGAAAGGGCCCGCGTTATTTTGTTTGCTGATCTCACTTGGAGTAAAGGGCACTTTGGGTGGAAATTCCAGGGCTCGTCCTAATGGGGTGGAGGCGGGTGAGGAAGAGGGTCCCCATCCCGGCACATTGGCACTTCCGCGTCTCAGGAGCTGAGGGCACCAGGTGGGAAGCGACCGAGCGCCGGGCCTGTCCCCGACTCAGATGGTCCCCTCGATTCATGCTGCAGGACGCAGATGTGAGACACCGCGATGCTCGGGCTCTTGCTGGGAGCTGTGCTTGGCGAGGGCCGGCTCCGCTCTTCCTCCGCCGCGGCCGGGTCTCCGGTGCTGGGTGCCCCTCCTGCCCTTCCTGACCCTGGCACACACGCATGCGCATGTGCAGCGCCTCCTGCCCCGGGGTCCTCTCCCTGCCCTGCCCAGATCCTCTCTCGGGGCCTCTCTGGCACTCACGGGAGGCGCCCTTTCCGGAGCCGGCGCTCGCCCTACCACCTCCCGGCATCCTTCTCCTCAGCACCCGGGAGGGTGGGCAGGTGTGTCCACTCCCTGCGGCCAGCAGGGTCCAGCACCACTTTGTCCTGGTCTGAGCTCTATTGTTTGAGGAAGCGGCAGAGGAGGGGAAGGCAGCCAGGAGGAGGGCAGCGGTGGCTCAGCCAGCCACTCACCAGGCCCTGCCCTGCCCAGTGTCCCGCCTTGCTCGCCGAGGGGGATGAGCTTCGCTCTGGGACTTCAGCCATTTCCCACCTGCCCTTCCTACCTGTCCGAGATCCACCAGGCCCAGGACACCTTCGCGGCCAGGGTCTGAGATCCCGGCAGGATTGCATCTGGGGAGTGGAGGAGGAAAGGGGCGCGTCCCTGCCCTCAGAGCACAAGCTCTTTCAGTGGTTGGACCAGGCAAGTGATTGGCAGGCCTGGGAGTCCAGGAGCAGAGGCAGGAAGGAACGGGGAGCCTCACAGAGGCCGCTGTGGGCAGGAGTGAGGTTGGAATACCAACCACGGTCAGCGCGGTAGGGTAGCCTAACCAGAGTCCCCCCAGTGCTGGGCAGGACCGAGCAGAGGCGCTGCTGGTGGGATCTGCCCTGGAGTTGCCGGGTGGACCCCACCACCCGGCCAGTGGGGCTCCAGAGTCCCCGTGGGGGTGTCATGTTCCAACGTCACAGAGCCTGTGTTTCTCCACTGAGTTCAGTCCTGCCTGCAGAGCCACGCAGAGCCCGCTCCGTGCTGGATCCCTGTCCTCTGCCTGGGGCCGCGGGCCATCCAGGTGTTCTTGGAGGAGGACCCGGCACCCTCCGCCCTCACTGCCCACCTGCTTGGCCTGCCTCACGCCCACTCTGAGCAGCCAGGCTCCACCCATGAAGGGCCAGGAGCAGAAGAAGTCAGGAGCACACTTTGGAAGCGGCAGACCCAAGCCCTCCTCACGCTGCGTGGGAATGCCCCGGGGACCAGGTTTTGGAAACCAGTTTGGCAGCATTGACCAGAGTCCAAACGTCCATCCTGCTGGCCAGGTGATAGAGCAGACTCTGGGGAACATCTCTGGAGACACTGTCACAAGTACAGGACGAGGTCTGCTCCACGGCGGTCACTCTGGCATGGTCTTCAGAGCAGCAACGTGGCATGTCCTGGTGTGTCCATTGGTAGGAGGGTGGTCAGTGCCTGCCAGTGTTCCTGGCCAACAGAGTACTCCGTCCTTTAAGAGAGGCGGGGGCAGCTCCAGGTGTGTTAGGGGAGCCCCATTCAGCATGTGAACGCAGCTGGGGCACCCCTCAGCGGAGGAGTGGTATATACAGTGGAGTATTTTATTCAGGCATAAAAAGGGAAGCTCTGCTCTGTGCTCAGACAGGGCTGAACAGGGACGGCTTCATGCCACGTGACGGGAAAGCACAAACACGGACAGCCCCACTGTCGGACTCCCTAGGCACATTCAAAGGGGGCAGAGGCTGGACTGGAGCGTGGCGGGCTGGGGCGGGAGGCTGGGCCTGCGAGCGGGTGCAGAGTGACTCTCTAGAGTGATGGGCGAGACTGGAACCAGGTGGTGGTGCTGGTCATCGATGCCAGCGAATCGTGCCCGTAACACGCCAGGGAGACAGGTCGGAAGGTACATGCGTTCACCCAGCTCTTAGAAAACGGGAAGGCAAAGCCGCTGCATACAGCAGGAGGAAAGCGATGAACAGACCCGAGAGGAAAACCTGCGCCCCGAGTCTGCAAAGGTCCTCTCGCGATGCTGATGGTGTGTTGATGTCTGCCAGGTGGACTTAGGGCAGAGGAACGTCTGATCCTGGCTAACTCTTTTTTTTTTTTTTTTTTTTTTTTTTTTTTTGCATTTTTCATAGTGAGCCCGTATTTCTAATTTCTTAAATAGATGGGATTTTGAGTCGATTTGACCCGTGGCAGAACTTCAGAGGTGGGATAGTTTTCCAAGTTGTGCAGCCAACAGAGCCCTTAGATCTGTTTGCAGTTCGACTTGCTCACAGCAGCTAGCCACCCCGTGCAATGCGGAAACTGTGGAATGAACTGGGGTGCTTAACCACTGAGCCACACCCCCAGCCCTTTTTATTTTTATTTTGAGCCAGGGTCTTGCTGAGTTGCTTAGGGCCTTGCTAAGCTGCTGAGGCTGGCTGGGAGCTTCCAATCCTCCTGCCTCGGCCTCCCAAGCCGCTGGGTTTCTATGAATGCACCACTGTGCCCGGCAAACACTTCCTCACAGTTTAAGACACAGGTGCGCTTTCCTGTTCTGGACTAAGTTGCATCTGGTGGGGCGATGGGCTGCCTCTGTAGAAGAATCTCCCTCCCGCCGTGGAGGCTGTCCTCTCTGGGCCTACCACCACGCAAGTCGCTTTGTTTGGAGTCTTGTGTCCTCTTTGCTCCAGTATTTAAGGCATGTTGGTTATAAAAATTAGCCACAGCATCAGGATGCCTTCCAGTTTTTATGCATTATAAAAGATTTTTTAAAACCCTCATAAAGTCCTCAGGAAAGTCCCACTTTAAACAGGCTGTCCAGTTTTTTGTCAAGTTTACGCCGTGTAGTGTGGTCCTAAGTCTGTGTGTGCGGAGGACGTGCGCCAGGCACGCACGGTGCTCAGGGCGGGAAGCCCAGGGGCTTGGCGGCCCCATGGCCCCCGGTGAAAGAGGTCCTTTGCTTTTCTTGTATTCTGAGCATTATTGAATTAAGTTGCTACAAGCAGAGACTTTTCTTACAGGCTAAGTTGCCGGTATTTGCAGTGTTCAGTTTTGGTATGTTCCAACAAACCTTTACGTCTGTGAGTTGCCCCAGAGCCCAGACGGCAAGTCGATCTGTTAGTCCCGAGGCTGCCCTGGGTCCCCTCGGAACCTCTCTCTCCGCTTGCCCAGCCCCGCTCCTGCCGGGAAGGATGGCTCTGATTTTAATATTTGTCTTATTAAAATTTTTTATGTTCAGATTCAGCGCAGGGTTCTGGTAAACATATTCAAACAGCGGAAGTATTCCGTGCTGTTGAAAATTAAAAGCTCTCATCTTCCACCCGCAGAGTCAACTGGCTGCACGCTTTCCTTTTATCGCAATAAAGAGAGGGCAGTCAAGCTTGCTGTTCCCTTTGCAGAAGAGGCCTTGAAACCACCAAGGACGTGAATGTGGGGAGGCCTCGGCGGAGGAGGGCTGGGAGGAGGGTCTGTGCTGGGGTCCGGTTGGAGGAGAGGCTTGGGATGTCCTCCGTCAGAGGCCAGGGGAACATAAACCAAACCCAAGGGAGATGCCCCGTCCACCAGGGCAGCTGGTCGCTAAGAACAACAGGAACAAGGAGCGATGCAGAGGCTGGGTCCCGCGTGCCCCTGCAGTGGGGACTCACAGTGTCCGGCCACCCAGGAGAACGGGTGGCGGTTCCTCAAACAGTAACCAGAGTCCCCTGAGACCCACCGGTTCTTCCCCTGCTTATGGGACCCAGGCAGTGCAGGCAGAGCTGCGGCTCGGATGTGGGGCGTCCCCACAAGCCCATGTGACAGAGCAGCCTCCTCAGTGGGTTGATCCCCCGACCTGGGTTGACTTGGGGGTAACCGTGGACAGTGGGGCTGCCTGGAGGAGGTGGGTCATGGGGCAGGGCTGGGTGTGCCTTCTGTCCCTGGTGAGGACAGCTGTCTCTCCCTCTCTGCTGCCTGGTGCCCTGTCCTGAGCTGCGGTCCTCTTCCACCATGATGTTCTACCTCACCTGGGCCCAGAGCAATGGAACCGGCCATCTAGGGACTGAGGCCCCTGAAAACCGTGAGCTCCGGATAAACCTTCCTCCTCTAAGGGTCTCGCTGATGAAAGAGCTGACTGCCACAGAGAGGGACAGTTCTCGTGCACCAGCATCCACAGCTTTCTTGTTAACGATGGCCAGTGGCAGAGCAATCCAGATGCCCGTTGACGGGCCGTGGGTCTCAGCCTGGGGTGGACGGGCAGCGGACACCTTTCAGCAGGAAGGGGATTCTGATACCCAGCAACGTGGATGGACCCTGTGGGTTACAGCCAGAGTAACAGCACCTGGCAAGAACAGTGCTGCAGGTCCCCCTCCCGTGAAGTTCTGGGTGTGGACAGACTCAAGGACACAGGAGAGGCAGAGGGGACCTGGGGCCGTGGGGAGGGGTGTTGTCCAGTGCCCTGCAGGGTCCATGAGGCCAGGGGAGTCTTCTGAAGACGCCCAAGTGTCCGTGCTTAATACCACTCAACTCCACGCTTAAACATCGTAGAAATGGCCATTTTCGTTTATATGCTTTTTAATCACAATTAAAAGAAAAAAAAAGGGTCAGAGGAAAAATTCCTAAGTTTTCCAAAGAAAACATGTTACTAAAATAATCCCCTAATACATTTCAGTGATAGTCAAAATTGCTTAATGATCTCATGACCCAAGACAAATGTGAGATATTTTTAAGAGGAAAAAAAAAAAAAAAACCCTATGATTTCCCTCTAAAGTGATGCTTCATACTCCTAACTTGAGAAGCACAAATTGAGAGGCGCAAATTACTCACCAATGGCCCACACTATCTGTTAAACACTTTACATGAACTAACTCATTTAATACTGAAGTAGGAGATAATGGTATTTCCACCTCACAGAGGAGGACCTGGAGAACAGAGGGGTTATGGAACAGGTCTTAAGGTCACACAGCTTGACTGAGAGGCAGAGTTGCACATCAAGTTGCCAGAATAGCTCCCGAGCCATGGTACCTCTGTGCCACTGTTTGATCACCTCCCAGGAAGGAAGCGATTTGAAGTTGGGAGATCTGCCTGTCAGTTACGTTGCGTCCCTAAGGTTTCCATTGCGTGGTTAGGACCCAGAACCTTGAGCGTGTTCCGGTAAAGGTATCAGCCTCCCTCCAGGAGAATGGCGTGACTGGAGGTGTGTGACTTCTTTGCAGCTGGGGAAGTGTTCTTTACCAGACACCAGCTTCCTACCCAATTCTGTAATGAAGGCGCTAGAGGGGGCAATGCATCTGGAAATGCAGGCTCCCGGGGTCTGGGCTGGGGCCTCCACTCTGAGGGGAACGGTCTCACGGTCTGTCCCAACGCCCAAGGCTCCTGTCTCACCCAATGTGAGGCTGATTATTTTAAAACAGAGTTTCCGTCTGGTCCA
This sequence comes from Sciurus vulgaris, assembly GCF_902686455.1. Lineage (NCBI taxonomy): Eukaryota > Metazoa > Chordata > Mammalia > Rodentia > Sciuridae > Sciurus > Sciurus vulgaris. Next base: position 23,422,110 of record NC_136480.1, on the reverse strand, counting down.
AATTTAGGAAGTGTCGAGTTAAAGGGCGCTGAGGACAGCAGAAGTCCGTGGGGAGTCCCGCTGTGCTGCGGGGCAGGGGCGGGCTGCGTCTGCCTCTCATAGAAACACGTCTTCTCAGCGTCCCCCCTGACTGCCGAGCGTCTGCCCCGGAGAACCTCCCGAGGCTGGTGCCTGGGGACACTCGGGTTCTCCGAGCTCGGGATTTTCCACACCTGCCCGGGGCTCCGTCCCCTTTCACGTTGGACTAAACCGTCACAAGAGGCCCGTTGTTTCCTGGGGCAGCCCTGGGACGGGCCGGCACTCCCCGTAGACATTGCTAAGACCCGAAGGAGGAGTGCAGGGGCTGCGGGGCCCTGTGAAGACTGGGCCGTCCAGGCTGCGTCTGAGCTGCAGCCACAGCGACACCGCGCTCTGGCCAGTGCAGGGCTCCCTGTGTCCCTCGCCTCCCAGCCTTCCCATCTCCCAGCCCCAGGCCCCGTGTCCCCGAGCCCAGGCGCCTTCCTGACTTGACTTCCCCAGGTCTGCCGCTCTTTGCTCCAGGTGTCTGCAGCTCAGGCTCCTCTGCGCTGGTGAGCCGGGCTGTGCACCGTCCCAGTCCTGACGGCAGCCGACCTGCAGCCGGCCTGCAGGACAGACACGGCCCTCCCGCCCCGAGCCCTGTCTTTGCAGGGCTGCGACCAGCCCTGGTCCTTCCTGACCGCGCTTTGCACATGGACTGGCGCTTGTGTCACTGGGGCGCTCTCTGCCGGCCCGGGGAAGCCGGCTCCTGCTGCTGCGGGGCCTTCCCTGGCCCACTGTCCCCGACGGAGGCAGCCTCTCCTTAGCCCTCACCCCCCTCTCCCCACCACACAGGTGTACAGAGCCCGCCTCATACCCGGCACGTCCGTCTCCACGACAGCACGTCTTCACCCCCCAGGTCGGTGGTGCTCTGCACAGGTGCCGCACCTGAGGGAAGAGGCCGGCTCCACCCGCAGGTGCCAGAGACCGCGCCCCGGGCTCTTCCAACTCCGTGTCCCAGGGCAAAAGGCCATTCTGGCGGGCAGGTTCCTGGCGTGCCCTGCTCCTGGAAACCTCAGCCAGAGCCACACTGGGAGGCAAGGCCTGGCCCGTCACCGTGGTCTTCACCTGAGCCCGGTTCTCCTGAGGCGTCTGTTTAGCGTCACAGAATGAGGGGGATGTGGTGGAGCCATAGCACGACCGGTGGATGAGAGGGGTTTGGCTCCTGCTGCCCTGTCCTGCTATGGGGCCCTGGTGAGCCAGCCACAGCCCCGCAGGGCCTGCTCCGTGAGGACAACAGCCTTACCCCGGGAGGCGCCCTGGCACACGGCTGTGGTCATGCAGTGGCTCCGTGCAGCCACCGGCCTGAGGACTGGGTGCAGTCAGGTGTTGAAGCCCCGGGCTTTGAAGGGCTCCTGGGTTTCAGCTCCGGCCATTCCAAAGGCCGGCAGAAGGAGGCAAGTGAACTTCCCGCTGCGGCCAGTAGAGTGCGCTGCGCGCACAGGCTAGGCCCCTCGCCCCAGCAGGGGCTCTGCACGGAGCCCTAGCCGGTCACTGGGATTCCTCTCCATCTGCTTCCTCAGGCCGCAGAGCTGACTGACATCTGCTGACGATCCTTCCCCCAACAGGCTTTGAAATGGAAAAGAGGAGCTTGAGGCGGTGACGGTGTAAGGAGGAGGTGACAGTCTTGGGAATACTGTCCATGAGAGGCCAGGTGCCCGCTCTGAGAGGTGGCAGGCCTTAAAGCAGCACCCTGCCCCTCCCTCCCCGCCTCACCTGGCTGCACCTGGTGGGAGGAGGGAAGGGACAGACATCTGCGGAGGACAGGGGGTGCTTAGTCCAGGTCCTCATGACCGCAAAGTAACGTCGCTGTGGACAGCACGGTGCTGCTGCGTGACTTCTGTTTTAGAATCTTGCTTTCATTCTTTCCGCCTTGCCCCTGGAATTAGCATCAGCAATTACCCGCTCCTGTCAGCAAATTTCAGATCCATCTCTTTATGTTTAAAGAAGTTGCTTTTAATGGGCATGGGGCACGCCTATAATCCCAGTGACTCGGGAGGCTGAGGCAGGAGGATCCAGGTTCAAGGCCAGCCTCAGCAACTTAGTGAGGCCCTAAGCAATTTAGTGAGACCCTGTCTCCAAATAAAAATAAAACGAAATAAAAAGGACTGCGGATGTGGCTCAGTGGTTAAGCAAGCACCTCTGGGTTCAATCCCCAGTGCCAGAAAAAAAGAAAAAAAAAGTAGTTGCTTTTATTTCAACTATGAATCTCCATATAGGAATCTAAAGGGGTCAACACATGTTTTGAATCCATTCATTTGTCTTTTAATCTGATAAGAAAATTAAATGTTTATCATTTATTCATTGTTCATTTTTTGATTGAAGTCATGGATTTAAAAAAAAAACTTATTTGGCCATTTCTCAAGAAAATTGCCTATTCCTATCCCCCTATATCAATAAGAAAGAAAATGCTGATTTGGAGTTGGCATCCTGAGGGACTAGTGATCTGCCTTCAGCAATACCATCCTGACCCTAAAACAGGCTGAATGTCCTTTATCCAAAACGCGTGGATGGGAAGTTCTGTAGCTTTCCGTTCCCCAGGTCTGGAGTAGCTGCTCGTAATAAGGAGGCCTTGGGAAAAGACCAGGGGCTGCTCCCCGCCTGCCGCAGCCGCTGGGTACGGCGAGGTTGACGATTCGGGTGTGAAGGACCTTCCTGGCGTGGAACTTCCACTGTGGTCCAGGTCCCCGCGGCAGCTGTCCCACCCCGGAGCGCCCTGGCTTTCATGTCGGGCGCTGGACTCAGGATAAAGGGCTGCAGAACAGGCACGCTCAGGGCTGCAGGCCTGCACTTGGCGTTGTGGCTGATGAGTACCCTGCTGTCCCCCGGTCTCCCGCCGGCCTGGAGCTCCGACCCTTCGAACGTTTCCAGCAGCACAGAATGTTCATCTGCCCAGCTTCCAGCGAGGCCTGAGGGTGCTTAGGCCTGAAGTGTTTCGGTGCTACCTGGAGCAGAGTTTGTGAGCTGGCAAATGAACTCCCTCGAGGCGAAGAATCTTCTGGAAGCAGTTTTCCATGCCCCGTACCAGGGAGCAGCCCGGGCAGAACAAGGCACCCAACACCAGGGAGCGATCCAAGCACCTCGTTGCCCCGGGTTTGGTCTTTCCCGCCAAAGCTCAGTGTGACCGGCGGGAGGAAGGGCACGTCCAGCAGGTCACAGTCACTGCTGCTGATGTCATAAAAACCCGCGTAGCTGACTCTCCCGGTGGACATCTACCCAGCCCCCCGCCACCACATCGGCTGACGCCGAGGCCTGCTCCCGGGACAGCAGGTCAGGTTTCGGGGTCTGTGCTGAGCTTCCCCTCAGCCAGTGAGTGCCCAGCCTCACTTGGAGGCTTAGAGATACCTTCCCAACGATTCCTCAGCCTTGAGCTGGTGGCCAGTGCCCGTGACTCAAGCCTGCCTGGAGCTCGTCCAGCTCGCCGTGGCCTCGGCTCTTGCGGTGTGGGCACCCTGAACCTCTCAGACGCTGGCCAGGAACCCCGCAGGCAGCTGCCCAGGTGGCAGTTGACACCTGGAATTCTCACTGCTACTTTGGTTTAATGCTGGCCACCAAGAATGACTCTCGATGGCGGACGCTCTGTCAAGGGGAAAGGCCACAGAAGAGGGGTCTTTGCGCTCTCTCTGTCTTCCTGGTGGTGCTGCGGTGGAGCCCAGGACCTTTGGGTGCTGGCCAGGCTCTCCCCTGCTGTGCGACCGGCCTGTCCTGGCTTATTTGTTGAGAGGAGAGGAGCTTTGCACACGTGGGCGGCTCCTGGGGGACAGGGCAGGACGGTTCCCACTGCGGGGCCTGGCGCTGTGGGAAGCCACTTGCTGCTGTGCCCCAGCCGTCTCGCTCAGCCTCAGGGGCCTTATTCTGCTCTTCTCCCCAACAGGGGATCTGAGGCTGGGGGTAAGTAACCCCGAGGTCCCGGGGCCGCCACGCCTGAGGTCCTGTGTGCAGGCAGCAAGCGACACTCCTTCCTCGCCTGCCGCCCTGCCCGCTCAGCACTGGCTTCATGGGCAATCCAGCAGTTTCCTCTATTCTTCTCTGAGCTTTAATGTATTTCTACCCTGAACCTAATGAAAATGGGGTACTAAGAATTCAGAATCCCAGGCGGGAGGCCTGGGTATGGCAGGTAGCGCTTCTCAGCCGTTGTCCGGCCTCCCGCTGGTGAGTCCATTCTTCTGGGCCTTTCTTAGGCGGTCACTGGGCGGCATGGACTGGCCGGCTCCTCCTCGGCGGGAAGTTCACACACGTGCACTTGGGTGGGGTCGGGGGTAAAACTCAAACCCATCATCCTGGGAGGTGATGGTAGCTCGAGTCAGAAACTCTTTTGTGCTATGTGGTAAAACAATCTGTGGCGGCTCCTGTGGGAATGTTCCAGAAGCAGAGCAAGCGGTGCTCCATTAGCACCTCGAGGTTCTCGGAACAAGCGTGTTGGGACGCGGCCTGGTGGCTTTGTGTGCCTCCCTGTACAGCCCATTTCAGACACGCCGCCGGCTCTAGATGCGGTGGCCTCTCGGGGGGTCACGGAGTTAATGCCAGAGTTAAAATACAGGGTGTCTTATTAAGTTGGTTTCATTTATAGATCTTGAGAGGCCTTGGGGGTGATAAAAACTGAGCTATGCGTGGCATTAAGCAGAGTTATATAAAGCCTGTTGAATATTAATTTTGTAATGATTCACCTTACAGTTTTACGAGGCCGGATATAAAAAGATGCTGTGAATAATTAAGCCCATGGTCTATAAAGTGACGTCTAGGGAGGCAGGGATTGGAAGTGAGGAGAGCAGAGCTTTTGCCATCTTTGCTGAGATCAGGCTAATTCAGTCCTCGCCCCTTCCTGCGGATTCGGGCCCTGTCATTTCTAGGAGCGCCCCACAGACCCACGCGGTCTTCCCTCGGCATTCATGGGTGAGCGACCCTCGGATACCAAAACCGCAGGTGCCCTGATACGGTGGGAAGGGTCTGCACAGGTCCCCGCGGACTTTGGCTGGCCTGAGCTCCTCCTGACGCCTAGCACAGTGTGAATGCTGTAAGGAGCCGAACGCTGCTGTGCGGAGCCGCAGGCAGCCCCACGCACCCCCTACCGCCGCCGTGTTGGAAAGGAACTTCCCTCCCGCATCTGCTGAGTCTGGATGCAGAACCTGCAGGTGGGGGGCTGGCCCCCAGGAGGGCACCAGGGACCCACGCTAAGGAAAACTCAGATGTTGCTTTCGTTTCTCTTAATTTGATCTCTAAACATATTTGCTGTTTGTAGTCTCAATATTTTACAAATCCTCTTCCAGGAAGCAGCTTTTAAATTTTTCTAAATAAGGCTGATTTTGTGCAGGGGATAGAAGGTCACTTGTAAGTCTTTCTTCAGACTGTGGACCCTGAGATCACCTGCTTCTCTGCCTCTCACACTGCCCTTTGGAGGCGTCGGGAAAGTGGCCGTAGGCACCTGAAGGAGGCGGAGCATCACTAGCCGTGGAGGAAGCACAAGCCAATCACAGCGCGATCCCCTCCCACCAGTGACGATGCTAAATGTCACAGACGGAGGACGGGCGCAAATCCCCCGCGCTGTCCTTTGGAAATGGAAGACCACTTTAGAACGTTGTTTCCAGCACTTTATAAAATTTAGAACCCTTCTCATAAGACCTTGCCACACCTCCAGGAGGCACTTACTGAAAAGCAATGGAAACAGGGTCCACACAAACGTACCGGAAAGCCCGCGGCAGCTCCATTCATGAGCCCTAAGCAGCTCTCCACGTGTCCATCCACGAAGAGATGAACCGACTGTGTTAAAGCCACACAACAGAGTTCACAACACAAGACAGTAGCAATGAACAAGGGCCCGGGCTGAAGCTCAGTGGTCCAGTGCCTGCCTGGCATGCGCAGGGCCCTGGGTTTGATACCCAGAAAGGAAGACTCTCGGAGAGCACTGTGCTGTCGACAGGGCAGCTGTGGGCTGGAACAATCCATCCGTATTCCAAACCACCGGAGAAGGGTCTGAGTTCCAGCACGCGATAGGAGGTGGACTGCTCCCGCCTGAGGTCGCCCGCACGTGTGCCTGGATCAGTTATCATATGCTACCCCAAAAGTAGGTGCAGACCTTGTATGTGAGTAGAAGGCAATGCTTTAAGACCAGCAAGAGGCGCCGGACACACAAGAAGCTCAGTCTGTGTGATTCCGATCACGTGAGATGGTAGAAAACCTGTCACCCACGCGGGGACGGGGAGCCTGGTGGCTGCCTGGGGCAGGACGGGAGCCAGTGCAGAGTGGAGTCCCAGGGGACACGAAGGGTCTCACCAGGGTGGTGGTCTGTGTCTCGCTACAGCAGGCACAGGAGAGAGCGCACTAAGCCCGGGACTGCTCACGACCTGCATGCCAATGCTTGCGGGGAGTTGCTTAGGTTATTATTATTTTTATTTTGTGGGTGTGGGGATTGAACGCAGGGCCTTAGGCATGCTGGGAAGCACTCTACCACTGAGCTACATCCCCAGCTGGCGTCCGTTTAAGATGCCTTGTGCAGTGTCTCCCTTTTGGTCCCTCGGCGTCTCTGCAAGCTGGTCCTCTCAGATCTTGACTCCACCCAGGGTTCCGCTGTTGTCCATCTTGGACCTTGAGTCCACGCTCAGGTGTACACAACAGGTGTGATCAGGTGAGGCCAACCTCGGGGAATCGCCCTAAGAGCAGTGAGGCCCGTGGAAGGAACCTGTAAACCAGATGTGGTGTGGCAGCTGGCTGTCACCTCCGCTCCACGCTGCAGGTGGAGAGGATGGCCTTGGTGTGAGACCCACTTAAGATGTGAGCCTCCACTCTGAATGGTCAGCCGCAGTGGGCTGAGCGCCTGGCTGGGCCAGAGTGCCTGGCCGGTTTCCCTAGCCCTGCAAGAGCCCCACCTGCACAGCCCTGGACATAGGACCAACCCCAGAGCTGAGCCCCACACCAGCAGGAACAGCCCACAGGACCCTGTTCCTGCAGGTCAAGCAACTCTGGAGACGCAGCTCAGCTTGTCCACTGGGTTTAAATGTCTCCAAGGAGCTTGTGGGTTCTGAGGAAGGAGTCCAGCCTCCTTGTGGGGTGACGGGTGGCTCTTCAGAGAGCAAGATGTGTAGGAGCAACCTGCCTTCAGGCAGGGTGCATGTCAACTCTGCCAGCCAAGCCCTGGTGTGACCAGGAGCCCCTGGGTGTGTGCTGTGTGGGGATCTTGCAGTGGTCAGACGAAGCAGCCTGTCCCTCCTCCCGGAGCTGGCGTACTGGTGGGGGAGAGGCCAGGACCCTGTGGAGGACCACACACGGGGGCTGGAGATGGAGGGGGTCCTGTTCAGGGTAGGTCATGTCTCCTGACCCGGGAGAACAAGAGGGAGTCATGTAGGTGCAGATGTGGAGGAGCAATGATCGGGCAGCAGGGACCCCAAGCCCAAAGGCGGTGGTGAGAACCTAGGCACCAAGCATGGTAGGGAAAGGGACCCAGAGTGGGGGTCAAGAGATGGGGAGACCAGCGGGAGAGGCAGTCGGGAGCTCAGGTGGGCTGGAATTTCAGACTCCTGGATTAGGAAATCCTGAAGCCATAAGCAGGAGGGAGACTCAACCCGTCCTCAGAACAGCAGGGCACTGTGGGTGTGGCTCTGCTGAGCCCCCTGCTGGCCTGGTGTCCCAGCCGTTCCTCCTGCTCTGGGAAGCTTCTTGGAAGGTTGCCTGCTTTTGTTAATTATGGCTTAGAAGTTACTTTGTCAATAATTTGGAGCCCAGGAGTCTAAAAAATCACAGGGTATTATTAAATATTTAAGAATTGCTTAATTTTCTCCTTGTGGTATGAGATTTTAGCTGAAATTGGATCCTTGAGCTGTTTACCATTTCATTTAGAGACACAGACCCACTTTTGCCCATTAAAATAAATCTTAAAGTGGTTGGAAACCATCTGCTGGGTGAGTGTGTGTCGAGGTCTTGCTGTTTCTTTTTGCTGATGGAGAGCGATGGGCTTGGCCCTGGAATAGAAGCAGTCAGCTCAGTTGGGAAAATCCTACTGGAGTAACCCGGACCCAACACTCCTGAGAGTGAGGGAGGGGCCCCTGAAATCGGGGGGCTTGCTGAGCCGCTGTAGATGTGAGGCAGAGGCAGGATGGGCTCCCGCAACCACTAGTGAGCCTGGGTACCTGCAGACAGCTCTGCTGGACCTGGAGGGAGGAGGACCATCTCCCAAGAACATGTGGGGAGGGAAGGTCAGCGTTGTGTGGACCTAACATTGGCTCCAGATAAGAGGCAGAGGCCTGGGGTCCTGTGAAGCACAGACAGCCCGGTGGCCATACTCCTGGGAGGACCTGGGGGCCAGGCGCTTACCAGCTGCTGTTTTGCATTTCAAAGACTCACAGGAGAGCCGGCATTCCAGTGGATCACTGCTCTTTGGACACAAAGTCCTGCCAGCCTGGCAAGATGAACTTGCAAGATAAAGACCAGGAGGTGGACAGGGCCAAGGCTGTGCCTTACCTCGCTGCCAGAACAGGTGCACCTCCCCAGGCTAGGGCTTTTCAAGATCACTGCAGCACCCGACCCTGGTAGACACTCAGAATAACTTTGAAAAAGATGTACGAGAAGAGGTAAAGAAGTGACAAGATGCACCATGTATGCGAATGATATCGGTATCATAAAGGCTGGGCATTCATAAATAATCGGAAATTCATTGCCGTTCAAAGCAAAATCCCAGGAGCATTCTAAATTTGAACGGAAATGTAAAAAGTGCAAGAATTGAGTAAGAGTTTTGCAAAGGAAAAAAAAATGAGGTCTTCCTTTATCAAATTTATTATAAAGCCATAGTAATTAAGACACTATGTTATTGATGGAGGGAAACTAAAAAATAAGTCAGTGAGACAGAATGATAGGCCAGGGAGCCCAGTGACCAATGACCAACATGAACCTTTTTATATGATGGGGGATATACTGGATGTCAAAGTGGAAAATACAGAGTATCAGAAGTCAATGGTGCTATTAAAACTGGTTTTCCACAAGAAAAATAATCAGATTCCTAATTCACACTTTATACCAAAATAAATCAAGATGAATTAAAAAATGCAGGTATAAGAAATAAAAAATTTAAACCCTCAGGTGGGAAAAAAAAAAAAAGAAGACAGCTCTATATTTAAATGAAGTAGATTTTCTAAACAGGAGGCACAAAAAATCACTCAAACTTGAATAAATGTCGCTGCAGCTGAAATGTGTAACTTCTGCACCTGTCACCATCAGACTAAAAGCAAATGACAAACTGGGCAGAAGGCATTTGCAGCCCCAAGTAACCATCCAAAGCTCTAGCCTAACTCCCAAAACCAAAAAGGAAAATCCAAATTCTCCAGTAGAAAAGTGGGCCCTTTATTAACAGGGGCTTCCCCAGGGGGAGACTCGAAGGCACAGTGAAATTGTTGAGAAGGTCCACACCCCTCCAGTAAGTGCAAGTCACGGAGAGGCTGCATTATTCCTTCCCAGTCTCAACATTTCAACGGCTGGCGGTGCACTTGGCAAGGAGCGGGGCAGAAGGCGCTCGCGGCTGTGGCAGGTGGCATGTTGGAGAGCAGGCTCCTCCTCTGATTAACTTACCGACGCACAGACCCTGCAGCACGAGCATCTTCCTAGATCGGCAGCTGTTACGGGGACAGGTCTTGTCATTCAGGACTCTCCTGCCCTATGTTAAAGGTGGCCTCCCTGCGTGTGCCTCACCTGGCTCACAAAGCACCAGCCCTCATTTCTGAATCCCTGGCAGAGCTGCCTGCCAAGGGGGGTGTCCCAGGAGAAAGTCCAGCTCGTGTCCACGCCCTGCAGGCACATGCTCACGCAGACCACCTGAGCTGCTGCCCAGGGCGCCCTGGATGGAGAGCCAGGAAGATTATGCATTGTCCCACCTTTGTCAGGACCAGACCCTGGGCGTCACCTAGTCATCGGTCCTGAAATGGAGACCTGGACTGCGCAGGGGTCAAGTGACAGAGCACCACAAACAGCTGATGCTCCTGATCTGTAAGGCACGGAATGAAAACATCCCCTGGTGCTGTCGAAAGTAGCAGATGGCATGACACTCTTCTTAAGAGCTTTACAAGCCACACAACCATGAGGCATCTTGTGTGTGCACACACACACACACACCCACACCCCGTGTCCACCAAATGCACGACAGTGGTGGCCTCCAAAACCCCAGGGAAAGTTGGACTGGAGAAAGTAACGTGGGGCGTTTAAATTCTGAGTGGCTCTGTCTTTCAAAAAAGGGTCGGAGGTGGGACCAGCATGCAGACAGCCAGTGGGGAGGGGTGGTGGCCTCTTCTTTGGTGTTGCTGTGTGTTCACTCCCCGGGCTGCTGAGTGGACAGCGGGTGGACAGGGCGAGGGCAGGGCCAGGTGGTGCTGGAGCAGAGGGGTCTGGGTGAGGCCCGGCACCCCACTGCTCTTCGTTCAACTCTGAGCTCACAACGGCCAAGCCGCTCCATTGGCTGCCACCCGAGGTCTTGCCTTGATTGACGCCGTCCTCTTCCTGCTCCCTCTGCCTGCCAAGCTATGAAGCTCACCCAGGAAAGCCAGGAGTTTGTCAGCCACTCGGTTTTTAGCAGAGTGACACATCCGACTGAGGTCGAAGCCTCTAAGTCCTGCCCCCGCTCCACACAGTCATGGTCCGGGGCTTTTATTTCTGAATACTTTTTTATTGTGGTGAAATACATGTAATGTTACCATCGGAACCATTAAAATGCTCGGTTCAGTAGCATCAAGTAAATTATTACAACATCGTGCACCCATAATCACCGACCACCTCCAGAATTTTTTTATTGTCCCAAAATAAAACTCCACACCCCTTGAGCATTAGCTTCTCATTCCCCAGCCCTGCACCCCCCTGGAAGCCTCCCTTCTGCCTCAGGTGTGTGCATTGGCTGCTCCAGGTAACTCACAGGGAGTGGAATCATCTGACGTCTGTCCTGCTGCATGACCACCTTCCCTTATGGTATCTTCAAGATCCATCCATGTTTTACCACGTATCCAAATTTCGTTCTCTTGAGGGGCGCGTGTCCACTGAATGGACATGCCACAGCTTGCTGTCAGTGGACTTCAGCTGTCTGCACATTTTGGCCACTGTGACTAACACTGATGTCAGTGTAGAAAACTTTCCAGCTGCCCAGGGCCTGTGCCAGAGGTGTAGTGCTGAGCACGTGGCAGTTGCAGGTCCATCTGCTGAGTACTGCAGGCTGATTTTCCTTTCCTCAGCGGAGCACGGCAGCTCCTGTTGACCACATTCTCACTGTGCCTGTTAGTCTCTGTTTCGTCAGTAGCCGACCTGGAGGGTATGAAGTGATGTCATCTGTAGCTCGTCCTGCGTTTCCTTTACAATCAGTTAGAAGCACTGTGGATGTCTTTTGTCCAGTTGATTGATCCATAACCCTCCAGCCTGATTTCAGCATTTCCCAAGAAGACAGGTCCTATTAAAGGCATCGCTGGGGAAAAGCAGACGGGGTGGGAGAGGCCCAGTTTAGGTAAAATGAGAAAGAATCCGGCTGCAGTGGAGTCCTTGCAAGTGCGTGTTCAGCTTCTGCAGATTCACACCTTCTGCTGGGCGTGTGCCGCCCCAGCCTTCTCCTGCACCTGGGTTCAGCTGTTCCGCCGAGCGTTTGGTGGTGAGTGTCTGGTTTTGGAAGGTGTGCGTCCTCTTACAGGACTGGTCCTATACAAACCCAACTCGTTCATGTGGTGCTTGAAGGAAAAAAAAATTGGGGGGCGGTACCAGGGATCGAACCTGGGGTGCTTAACCACTGAGCCACATCCCCAGCCCTTTTTTGTACTTTAATTAGAGACAGGGTCTCACTGAGTTGCTTAGCACCTTGCTTTTGCTGAGGCTGGCTTTGAACCCGTGATCCTCCTGCCTCAGCCTCCTGAGCTGCTGCGATTACAGGCATGAGCCACCACAACCAGGTTGAAGAGAAACTGGTCATCCTGGTGGTGACGTGGCAGGGCAGGTTCTACCGCGGCTCTTTCCTCAAAGGATTGACTCTCCCATGTCGATCTCAGCTCTACAGTTTTCTCTGTGATCTGATATAAGCAAGGACACCCGGGTAAGAGGCCGTTGGACTGTGTCCTCTCACAGAAGGTTGGAGGTGCACAGTCCGTGACCCTGAGAAGCTCACCGCAGGGAGCCCTGCTTAGTGTGCTTTAAACCAGGAGCTGGGAGCTTTCTCTGGACAAGGCCAGATGGTGCCTTGGCCTCGAGGACCAGAGCGTCTGCCCATAGCTGCTCAGCTCTGCAGTGGAAGCTTCGTAGCTGCCATAGACACTACGTAGGCGAGTGGGCTGACTGGGTGCCAGTAAAACTTTATTTACAAAAGTGGGCGTCTGGCCACGCGTGACCTGCAGGTGGTTGCCTTCCCATCTCTAGCTTAGACCCTGTGACCCGACTTCACTGACTCATGATCCTCCCTCCTTTATCTTTTTAACCTAAAACTTACAGGAGACCCTTAGATTCCAGAATTTGATTTCAGTATTAGAGAGCTTCCGCTTCCTGTGAGCGACACCCAAGGCCGGTGACTGTGGCAGATGGTCACTTTGGGGGCTGGGTTTTCCTTGCTGTGGCACCAGAGCGGGTGGCGTAGCGAGTGCAGTTGGTGTGCCGTGCCCCCGACACTCACATCTGAAGCCCTGACCCCGGGCCTCACCCTGGGGCTGTATCAAGAGGCGGTGACGCAACCTGATGAGGTCCTTGTGAGAAGAGGAAGCGTAGTCACAGCAGGGCCCCCAGCGGTGCATGTTCAGAGGAACGCGCCTGCAGAGAGGCCGTCTGCAGGACGGGCGTCCCCAGAGGGACCTGCCTGCTGATGCTTCCTCTGGGCTTCACCCTCCAGGACCACCTGCCTGGTGAAGCCACAGTCTGGGGTGTTTTGCTCAGCGGCCTGACACCCTGGGTGACCCAAGGTCGTCCACCTGACTCAGGGAGACCTTGACCTCCTCGCCCGTCCCTAGCCGCCTGGTCTCACAGCACGTCACCGAATGCTAAGGTGGATGTTTCCGTGGCGGGTGTTTTGGCCTTGAGGACCGAGCACTTGCAGGTTTGGTATGTTCAGCGATCTGACATGCCCTCGTGCACGCAGAGACTCGGTTCCCACATTTTAGACTCCGTTCCCACATTTCTCTTCCTTAGTTTCTTTCCAAATACTGTCCACTCTGTTTCTATTCCTGGCCTCTGAGATTTTTAAGTAGATGTGTATTTCCTTGATTGATTGATTGATTGATTGATTTTGGTGCCGGGGACTGAATCCAGGTGTGCTCTTCCATTGAGCCACATCCCAGCTCTGTTTATCTTCTATTTTGAGACAGGGTCTTGCTAAGTTGTTTAAGGCCTCACTAAGTTGCTGGAGCTGACCTGGAACTTGAGATCCTCCTGCCTCAGCCTCTGAAACTGCAGGTGTGCACCACCGTGCCCGGCGTTTCCTTGGTTCATTGTGCTTCTGTTGCGGGCAGGAAGCTGGTGTGTGCAGGGCCGTGGAATCAGAGCACTCACTAGCTGCGCACCCCCAGACCAGGCATGTCACCTCCCTGGCTCAGGTCCCCGTCTCCTGATATGATCACATCTGTGTTATTCTTGGAGTTCCCAGCAGCCTCAGTGGGATGGAAGTGATGGGCTTGCTCTGTGGGGCCCGGGGCCAGCACTCATAAGCTCTGCTGTAGGCTACCGGGAAGTGTCTGGTTGTTTCCGCCCTTGGTATCTGAGTTGGTATGAGCTGCGGATTCTGCTCACAGACTCGGGAGTAAAGCGGTCCCTTACAGGTGATGTGGGGTGCTGTTGGTTGTCAGCGTGCAGGAGGCTTAACCCCTGGACAAGCTCTGTCCACCTGGTGGACACGTGAGAGTGGAGAGGTGGGGCACGTGCAGAGGCCAGGCCTCCTCTCTCTCTGGCCTCCGTATCCTGTCTGTAGAGCAGGCCCTGGACTACTGCACACCTCTAGCAAAAGCTTTCTGAACCCAAGGTTTCATGCAGAAATCCCGAGGACCAAGCGCACGAGTGGAGAGCTCCTCTCTCTGTGGTCCCGTCCAAGCCATCAGCCCCGCGGAGCCTGCCCCACGAACACCAGGGCTCCCCCGAAACCTACATCGGGTTTAATGAAAACATAAAAGCAGTCTCTCTCCGCTTTGGGACATCAATTGTACATGACCTGTTTTGTTTCCCCTCCTAAAACCATCTCCGTTTTCCTCCTAAATGGAAAATACTGCCTGCAGGAAACTCCCAGCGCACACCACCTGCCCTCCTAACTGCGCCTCTTGAGTACCGAGTTCCTGTAGGAAAGACGGACTTGTAGGGGCGTCGCGGGGAACCAGGGTCCTCGGGAAGGAACGGAGGCGCGCCTCTGCCCCGCCCTCCCGTGGGGTGAGCCGCGAGGGGGTCGGGGGCGGAGGTGCCCTGGGGTCCTGCCACGCAGCTCCATCAGCCGCATGGGGGGACGGTGGCCACCAGGCCGGGGCCTCTGCTCTCCCTGCCCTCCTGTCTCCTGTGTGGGAAGCAGCTGGCAGCAGGGAGGCAGGCCGGCCCCCTGGGAAGCTGCTTCCTTCTCAGCAGGCAGGACCAGTCTGTGAGTGCGGATGTCTGCTGGCCCAAACGCCCTGGGCTCCACCCACATTCGCGGGCAGACTGACCGCAGCCGAAGCCCCGACTCGGAGCCTTGGCTCTGTAGTCCTGAGGCCGTGTGGCCCTGGGTTCTCCCTTTTTGACAGCCCTGAGGGTACACTGGCATCGGCGGCTTGGGGGACTCCATCACGTCCTCCCCCCGAGCCAGTGAGGCCTGCCCGAGCTGGTCAGTGGCAAGGGGGTCGTTAGCCGGGTCAGCGGGTCCTGGGCTGTGTGTGAGGACCAGCCAGCGCATCTGGATTTGGAGAGAGCCGCACGCAGGTCTCTCCTAACGGGTGCTGGGACTGAACTGCAGCCGCTGGGGGCTCAGCAGGAGCCCAACCGGCCCTGGCCCGGGGTCCCGGCTCCCACCGCCCGGAGTGAAGGCGCTGCGCTTCTCTTGCAGGCTCTGACCCGGAGCCCCGAGGGAGGATGCGCGCCAGGAAAAGATGACGCCGGCCCGCAGCCCCCGAAACCCGGAGCCCAGCGCTGCAGGCACGAGGAGGGCAGGCGGCAGGACGCGCGCTCGCTGAAGGTAAGGGGGCTGGACGGGAAGGGGCCGGGCATCTGCGTCACTGGCAAAGAGGAAGAAAACCCACAAATAGTTCCAAACAAAGCCGAACGCCGAGAAGTTCGATAACAGACGTACGTTTTGTAGAGGGAGCTTCCCTTTCCAGAGGGAGAAAGAAGGAGCACGCCCTTCCTACGGCACCGCAGCCAGATGCCTGGCCGGTCCGTATTCCATGCACGCTGGAGAATCGTTTTCTATTCGTAGTTCGCGCTTTGCCAGCCTCACCGCCCAGGGAGCGGAGAGCAAAACCGGGAGGGGATTCATTCCACGAGAGCAGTGGCTTTCCTCCCAGTTTGATGGTAGTGGTGGACTTTGTGTCTCTAAAACCAGTAGTTGTGTTTCACCTGCTTCTAGTTGCTGCACTGAGAGGGGAGTGAGGTGCTCACATGGTCCTGCATGGCTGTGACCACGCAGTAGCCACCCAACGGCCAGGCACTGGTGGCTCTGCCGCGTGAGTCCTGAACCTTTCTTCCTGAGCCCATCTCCAAAGGTTGTGCTCAGAAGGTGATCTGAAGGGTGTTGTACAGTGTGCGACGGTGTGAACTGTGCATGTGTAAAGTGTATAGGGTGAGGGGCAGTGCTGACACAGTGACAAGTGACCCTAAGGACAGGACCGGCCCCAGCCGTGGAGAAGTGTCCGCGGCTATTGAGAGCGGCACGCTGCAGATTCTTGATCCACCCTGACCGCAGGTTTACTGTGGTCAAAGGTTACTCTCCCTTTGCCTCAGTTTCCTCTTCCATAACATACGGGTGACGTTGGCACTGGCCCCCGGGGGCTGTGCAGCAGGCGAGGACGATCAGGCAGAGCCCTTGGGAGGAGGCGCAGCTCTGGAAAGGGCCCGCGTTATTTTGTTTGCTGATCTCACTTGGAGTAAAGGGCACTTTGGGTGGAAATTCCAGGGCTCGTCCTAATGGGGTGGAGGCGGGTGAGGAAGAGGGTCCCCATCCCGGCACATTGGCACTTCCGCGTCTCAGGAGCTGAGGGCACCAGGTGGGAAGCGACCGAGCGCCGGGCCTGTCCCCGACTCAGATGGTCCCCTCGATTCATGCTGCAGGACGCAGACTGTGAGACACCGCGATGCTCGGGCTCTTGCTGGGAGCTGTGCTTGGCGAGGGCCGGCTCCGCTCTTCCTCCGCCGCGGCCGGGTCTCCGGTGCTGGGTGCCCCTCCTGCCCTTCCGACCCTGGCACACACGCATGCGCATGTGCAGCGCCTCCTGCCCCGGGGTCCTCTCCCTGCCCTGCCCAGATCCTCTCTCGGGGCCTCTCTGGCACTCACGGGAGGCGCCCTTTCCGGAGCCGGCGCTCGCCCTACCACCTCCCGGCATCCTTCTCCTCAGCACCCGGGAGGGTGGGCAGGTGTGTCCACTCCCTGCTGGCCAGCAGGGTCCAGCACCACTTTGTCCTGGTCTGAGCTTATTGTTTGAGGAAGCGGCAGAGGAGGGTAAGGCAGCCAGGAGGAGGGCAGCGGTGGCTCAGCCAGCCACTCACCAGGCCTGCCCTGCCCAGTGTCCCGCCTTCGCTCGCCGAGGGGGATGAGCTTCGCTCTGGGACTTCAGCCATTTCCCACCTGCCCTTCCTACCTGTCCGAGATCCACCAGGCCCAGGACACCTTCGCGGCCAGGGTCTGAGATCCCGGCAGGATTGCATCTGGGGAGTGGAGGAGGAAAGGGGCGCGTCCCTGCCCTCAGAGCACAAGCTCTTTCAGTGGTTGGACCAGGCAAGTGATTGGCAGGCCTGGGAGTCCAGGAGCAGAGGCAGGAAGGAACGGGGAGCCTCACAGAGGCCGCTGTGGGCAGGAGTGAGGTTGGAATACCAACCACGGTCAGCGCGGTAGGGTAGCCTAACCAGAGTCCCCCCAGTGCTGGGCAGGACCGAGCAGAGGCGCTGCTGGTGGGATCTGCCCTGGAGTTGCCGGGTGGACCCCACCACCCGGCCAGTGGGGCTCCAGAGTCCCCCGTGGGGGCGTCATGTTCCAACGTCACAGAGCCTGTGTTTCTCCACTGAGTTCAGTCCTGCCTGCAGAGCCACGCAGAGCCCGCTCCGTGCTGGATCCCTGTCCTCTGCCTGGGGCCGCGGGCCATCCAGGTGTTACTTGGAGGAGGACCCGGCACCCTCCGCCCTCACTGCCCACCTGCTTGGCCTGCCTCACGCCCACTCTGAGCAGCCAGGCTCCACCCATGAAGGGCCAGGAGCAGAAGAAGTCAGGAGCACACTTTGGAAGCGGCAGACCCAAGCCCTCCTCACGCTGCGTGGGAATGCCCCGGGGACCAGGTTTTGGAAACCAGTTTGGCAGCATTGACCAGAGTCCAAACGTCCATCCTGCTGGCCAGGTGATAGAGCAGACTCTGGGGAACATCTCTGGAGACACCTGTCACAAGTACAGGACGAGGTCTGCTCCACGGCGGTCACTCTGGCATGGTCTTCAGAGCAGCAACGTGGCATGTCCTGGTGTGTCCATTGGTAGGAGGGTCGGTCAGTGCCTGCCAGTGTTCCTGGCCAACAGAGTACTCCGTCCTTTAAGAGAGGCGGGGGCAGCTCCAGGTGTGTTAGGGGAGCCCCATTCAGCATGTGAACGCAGCTGGGGCACCCCTCAGCGGAGGAGTGGTATATACAGTGGAGTATTTTATTCAGGCATAAAAAGGGAAGCTCTGCTCTGTGCTCAGACAGGGCTGAACAGGGACGGCTTCATGCCACGTGACGGGAAAGCACAAACACGGACAGCCCCACTGTCGGACTCCCTAGGCACATTCAAAGGGGGCAGAGGCTGGACTGGAGCGTGGCGGGCTGGGGCGGGAGGCTGGGCCTGCGAGCGGGTGCAGAGTGACTCTCTAGAGTGATGGGCGAGACTGGAACCAGGTGGTGGTGCTGGTCATCGATGCCAGCGAATCGTGCCCGTAACACGCCAGGGAGACAGGTCGGAAGGTACATGCGTTCACCCAGCTCTTAGAAAACGGGAAGGCAAAGCCGCTGCATACAGCAGGAGGAAAGCGATGAACAGACCCGAGAGGAAAACCTGCGCCCCGAGTCTGCAAAGGTCCTCTCGCGATGCTGATGGTGTGTTGATGTCTGCCAGGTGGACTTAGGGCAGAGGAACGTCTGATCCTGGCTAACTCTTTTTTTTTTTTTTTTTTTTTTTTTTTTTTTGCATTTTTCATAGTGAGCCCGTATTTCTAATTTCTTAAATAGATGGGATTTTGAGTCGATTTGACCCGTGGCAGAACTTCAGAGGTGGGATAGTTTTCCAAGTTGTGCAGCCAACAGAGCCCTTAGATCTGTTTGCAGTTCGACTTGCTCACAGCAGCTAGCACCCCGTGCAATGCGGAAACTGTGGAATGAACTGGGGTGCTTAACCACTGAGCCACACCCCCAGCCCTTTTTATTTTTTATTTTGAGCCAGGGTCTTGCTGAGTTGCTTAGGGCCTTGCTAAGCTGCTGAGGCTGGCTGGGAGCTTCCAATCCTCCTGCCTCGGCCTCCCAAGCCGCTGGGTTTCTATGAATGCACCACTGTGCCCGGCAAACACTTCCTCACAGTTTAAGACACAGGTGCGCTTTCCTGTTCTGGACTAAGTTGCATCTGGTGGGGCGATGGGCTGCCTCTGTAGAAGAATCTCCTCCCGCCGTGGAGGCTGTCCTCTCTGGGCCTACCACCACGCAAGTCGCTTTGTTTGGAGTCTTGTGTCCTCTTTGCTCCAGTATTTAAGGCATGTTGGTTATAAAAATTAGCCACAGCATCAGGATGCCTTCCAGTTTTTATGCATTATAAAAGATTTTTTAAAACCCTCATAAAGTCTCAGGAAAGTCCACTTTAACAGGCTGTCCAGTTTTTGTCAAGTTTACGCCGTGTAGTGTGGTCCTAAGTCTGTGTGTGCGGAGGACGTGCGCCAGGCACGCACGGTGCTCAGGGCGGGAGCCCAGGGGCTTGGCGGCCCCATGGCCCCCGGTGAAAGAGGTCCTTTGCTTTTCTTGTATTCTGAGCATTATTGAATTAAGTTGCTACAAGCAGAGACTTTTCTTACAGGCTAAGTTGCCGGTATTTGCAGTGTTCAGTTTGGTATGTTCCAACAAACCTTTACGTCTGTGAGTTGCCCCAGAGCCCAGACGGCAAGTCGATCTGTTAGTCCCGAGGCTGCCCTGGGTCCCCTCGGAACCTCTCTCTCCGCTTGCCCAGCCCCGCTCCTGCCGGGAAGGATGGCTCTGATTTTAATATTTGTCTTATTAAAATTTTTTTATGTTCAGATTCAGCGCAGGGTTCTGGTAAACATATTCAAACAGCGGAAGTATTCCGTGCTGTTGAAAATTAAAAGCTCTCATCTTCCACCCGCAGAGTCAACTGCTGCACGCTTTCCTTTTATCGCAATAAAGAGAGGGCAGTCAAGCTTGCTGTTCCCTTTGCAGAAGAGGCCTTGAAACCACCAAGGACGTGAATGTGGGGAGGCCTCGGCGGAGGAGGGCTGGGAGGAGGGTCTGTGCTGGGGTCCGGTTGGAGGAGAGGCTTGGGATGTCCTCCGTCAGAGGCCAGGGGAACATAAACCAAACCCAAGGGAGATGCCCCGTCCACCAGGGGCAGCTGGTCGCTAAGAACAACAGGAACAAGGAGCGATGCAGAGGCTGGGTCCCGCGTGCCCTGCAGTGGGGACTCACAGTGTCCGGCCACCCAGGAGAACGGGTGGCGGTTCCTCAAACAGTAACCAGAGTCCCCTGAGACCCACCGGTTCTTCCCCTGCTTATGGACCCAGGCAGTGCAGGCAGAGCTGCGGCTCGGATGTGGGGCGTCCCCACAAGCCCATGTGACAGAGCAGCCTCCTCAGTGGGTTGATCCCCCGACCTGGGTTGACTGGGGTAACCGTGGACAGTGGGGCTGCCTGGAGGAGGTGGGTCATGGGGCAGGGCTGGGTGTGCCTTCTGTCCCTGGTGAGGACAGCTGTCTCTCCCTCTCTGCTGCCTGGTGCCCTGTCCTGAGCTGCGGTCCTCTTCCACCATGATGTTCTACCTCACCTGGGCCCAGAGCAATGGAACCGGCCATCTAGGGACTGAGGCCCCTGAAACCGTGAGCTCCGGATAAACCTTCCTCCTCTAAGGGTCTCGCTGATGAAAGAGCTGACTGCCACAGAGAGGGACAGTTCTCGTGCACCAGCATCCACAGCTTTCTTGTTAACGATGGCCAGTGGCAGAGCAATCCAGATGCCCGTTGACGGGCCGTGGGTCTCAGCCTGGGTTGGACGGGCAGCGGACACCTTTCAGCAGGAAGGGGATTCTGATACCCAGCAACGTGGATGGACCCTGTGGGTTACAGCCAGAGTAACAGCACCTGGCAAGAACAGTGCTGCAGGTCCCCCTCCCGTGAAGTTCTGGGTGTGGACAGACTCAAGGACACAGGAGAGGCAGAGGGGACCTGGGGCCGTGGGGAGGGGTGTTGTCCAGTGCCCTGCAGGGTCCATGAGGCCAGGGGAGTCTTCTGAAGACGCCCAAGTGTCCGTGCTTAATACCACTCAACTCCACGCTTAAACATCGTAGAAATGGCCATTTTCGTTATATGCTTTTTAATCACAATTAAAGAAAAAAAAGGGTCAGAGGAAAAATTCCTAAGTTTTTCCAAAGAAAACATGTTACTAAAATACTCCCCTAATACATTTCAGTGATAGTCAAAATTGCTTAATGATCTCATGACCCAAGACAAATGTGAGATATTTTTAAGAGGAAAAAAAAAAAAAAACCCTATGATTTCCCTCTAAAGTGATGCTTCATACTCCTAACTTGAGAAGCACAAATTGAGAGGCGCAAATTACTCACCAATGGCCACACTATCTGTTAAACACTTTACATGAACTAACTCATTTAATACTGAAGTAGGAGATAATGGTATTTCCACCTCACAGAGGAGGACCTGGAGAACAGAGGGGTTATGGAACAGGCTTAAGGTCACACAGCTTGACTGAGAGGCAGAGTTGCACATCAAGTTGCAGAATAGCTCCCGAGCCATGGTACCTCTGTGCCACTGTTTGATCACCTCCCAGGAAGGAAGCGATTTGAAGTTGGGAGATCTGCCTGTCAGTTACGTTGCGTCCCTAAGGTTTCCATTGCGTGGTTAGGACCCAGAACCTTGAGCGTGTCGGTAAAGGTATCAGCCTCCCTCCAGGAGAATGGCGTGACTGGAGGTGTGTGACTTCTTTGCAGCTGGGGAAGTGTTCTTTACCAGACACCAGCTTCCTACCAAATTCTGTAATGAAGGCGCTAGAGGGGGCAATGCATCTGGAAATGCAGGCTCCCGGGGTCTGGGCTGGGGCCTCCACTCTGAGGGGAACGGTCTCACGGTCTGTCCCAACGCCCAAGGCTCCTGTCTCACCCAATGTGAGGCTGATTATTTTAAAACAGAGTTTCCGTCTTGTCCAAATTTAGGAAGTGTCGAGTTAAAGGGCGCTGAGGACAGCAGAAGTCCGTGGGGAGTCCCGCTGTGCTGCGGGGCAGGGGCGGGCTGCGTCTGCCTCTCATGAAACACGTCTTCTCAGCGTCCCCTGACTGCCGAGCGTCTGCCCCGGAGAACCCCCGAGGCTGGTGCCTGGGGACACTCGGGTTCTCCGAGCTCGGGATTTTCCACACCTGCCCCGGGGCTCCGTCCCCTTTCACGTTTGGACTAAACCGTCACCAGAAGGCCCGTTGTTTTCCTGGGCAGCCCTGGGACGGGCCGGCACTCCCCGTAGACATTGCTAAAGACCCGAAGGATGAGTGCAGGGGCTGCGGGGCCCTGTGAAGACTGGGCCGTCCAGGCTGCGTCTGAGCTGCAGCCACAGCGACACCGCGCTCTGGCCAGTGCAGGGCTCCCTGTGTCCCTCGGCCTCCCAGCCTTCCCATCTCCCAGCCCCAGGCCCCGTGTCCCCGAGCCCAGGCGCCTTCCTGACTTGACTTCCCCAGGTCTGCACGCTCTTTGCTCCCAGGTGTCTGCAGCTCAGGCTCCTCTGCGCTGGTGAGCCGGGCTGTGCACGTCCCAGTCCTGACGGCAGCCGACCTGCAGCCGGCCTGCAGGACAGACACGGCCCTCCCGCCCCGAGCCCTGTCTTTGCAGGGCTGCGACCAGCCCTGGTCCTTCCTGACCGCGCTTTGCACATGGACTGGCGCTTGTGTCACTGGGGCGCTCTCTGCCGGCCGGGGAAGCCGGCTCCTGCTGCTGCGGGGCCTTCCCTGGCCACTGTCCCCGACGGAGGCAGCCTCTCCTTAGCCCTCACCCCCGCTCTCCCCACCACACAGGTGTACAGAGCCCGCCTCATACCCGGCACGTCCGTCTCCACGACAGCACGTCTTCACCCCCAGGTCGGTGGTGCTCTGCACAGGTGCCGCACCTGAGGGAAGAGGCCGGCTCCACCCGCAGGTGCCAGAGACCGCGCCCCGGGCTCTTCCAACTCCGTGTCCCAGGGCAAAGGCCATTCTGGCGGGCAGGTTCCTGGCGTGCCCTGCTCCTGGGAAACCTCAGCCAGAGCCACACTGGGAGGCAAGGCCTGGCCCGTCACCGTGGTCTTCACCTGAGCCCGGTTCTCCTGAGGCGTCTGTTTAGCGTCACAGAATGAGGGGGATGTGGTGGAGCCATAGCACGACCGGTGGATGAGAGGGGGTTTGGCTCCTGCTGCCCTGTCCTGCTATGGGGCCCTGGTGAGCCAGCCACAGCCCCGCAGGGCCTGCTCCGTGAGGACAACAGCCTTACCCCGGGAGGCGCCCTGGCACACGGCTGTGGTCATGCAGTGGCTCCGTGCAGCCACCGGCCTGAGGACTGGGTGCAGTCAGGTGTTGAAGCCCCGGGCTTTGAAGGGCTCCTGGGTTTCAGCTCCGGCCATTCCAAAGGCCGGCAGAAGGAGGCAAGTGAACTTCCCGCTGCGGCCAGTAGAGTGCGCTGCGCGCACAGGCTAGGCCCCTCGCCCCAGCAGGGGCTCTGCACGGAGCCCTAGCCGGTCACTGGGATTCCTCTCCATCTGCTTCCTCAGGCCGCAGAGCTGACTGACATCTGCTGACGATCCTTCCCCCAACAGGCTTTGAAATGGAAAAGAGGAGCTTGAGGCGGTGACGGTGTAAGGAGGAGGTGACAGTCTTGGGAATACTGTCCATGAGAGGCCAGGTGCCCGCTCTGAGAGGTGGCAGGCCTTAAAGCAGCACCCTGCCCCTCCCTCCCCGCCTCACCTGGCTGCACCTGGTGGGAGGAGGGAAGGGACAGACATCTGCGGAGGACAGGGGGTGCTTAGTCCAGGTCCTCATGACCGCAAAGTAACGTCGCTGTGGACAGCACGGTGCTGCTGCGTGACTTCTGTTTTAGAATCTTGCTTTCATTCTTTCCGCCTTGCCCCTGGAATTAGCATCAGCAATTACCCGCTCCTGTCAGCAAATTTCAGATCCATCTCTTTATGTTTAAAGAAGTTGCTTTTAATGGGCATGGGGCACGCCTATAATCCCAGTGACTCGGGAGGCTGAGGCAGGAGGATCCAGGTTCAAGGCCAGCCTCAGCAACTTAGTGAGGCCCTAAGCAATTTAGTGAGACCCTGTCTCCAAATAAAAATAAAACGAAATAAAAAGGACTGCGGATGTGGCTCAGTGGTTAAGCAAGCACCTCTGGGTTCAATCCCCAGTGCCAGAAAAAAAGAAAAAAAAAGTAGTTGCTTTTATTTCAACTATGAATCTCCATATAGGAATCTAAAGGGGTCAACACATGTTTTGAATCCATTCATTTGTCTTTTAATCTGATAAGAAAATTAAATGTTTATCATTTATTCATTGTTCATTTTTTGATTGAAGTCATGGATTTAAAAAAAAAACTTATTTGGCCATTTCTCAAGAAAATTGCCTATTCCTATCCCCCTATATCAATAAGAAAGAAAATGCTGATTTGGAGTTGGCATCCTGAGGGACTAGTGATCTGCCTTCAGCAATACCATCCTGACCCTAAAACAGGCTGAATGTCCTTTATCCAAAACGCGTGGATGGGAAGTTCTGTAGCTTTCCGTTCCCCAGGTCTGGAGTAGCTGCTCGTAATAAGGAGGCCTTGGGAAAAGACCAGGGGCTGCTCCCCGCCTGCCGCAGCCGCTGGGTACGGCGAGGTTGACGATTCGGGTGTGAAGGACCTTCCTGGCGTGGAACTTCCACTGTGGTCCAGGTCCCCGCGGCAGCTGTCCCACCCCGGAGCGCCCTGGCTTTCATGTCGGGCGCTGGACTCAGGATAAAGGGCTGCAGAACAGGCACGCTCAGGGCTGCAGGCCTGCACTTGGCGTTGTGGCTGATGAGTACCCTGCTGTCCCCCGGTCTCCCGCCGGCCTGGAGCTCCGACCCTTCGAACGTTTCCAGCAGCACAGAATGTTCATCTGCCCAGCTTCCAGCGAGGCCTGAGGGTGCTTAGGCCTGAAGTGTTTCGGTGCTACCTGGAGCAGAGTTTGTGAGCTGGCAAATGAACTCCCTCGAGGCGAAGAATCTTCTGGAAGCAGTTTTCCATGCCCCGTACCAGGGAGCAGCCCGGGCAGAACAAGGCACCCAACACCAGGGAGCGATCCAAGCACCTCGTTGCCCCGGGTTTGGTCTTTCCCGCCAAAGCTCAGTGTGACCGGCGGGGAGGAAGGGCACGTCCAGCAGGTCACAGTCACTGCTGCTGATGTCATAAAAACCCGCGTAGCTGACTCTCCCGGTGGACATCTACCCAGCCCCCCGCCACCACATCGGCTGACGCCGAGGCCTGCTCCCGGGACAGCAGGTCAGGTTTCGGGGTCTGTGCTGAGCTTCCCCTCAGCCAGTGAGTGCCCAGCCTCACTTGGAGGCTTAGAGATACCTTCCCAACGATTCCTCAGCCTTGAGCTGGTGGCCAGTGCCCGTGACTCAAGCCTGCCTGGAGCTCGTCCAGCTCGCCGTGGCCTCGGGGCAGGACGAGCCAGCGCGTGTGCAGTGCTGCGACAAAGCGCCGCAGGCTGGGTGGCTTATGAAGCATGGATCTTTCTTTTCCACAGTGCTGGAGGCCGAGGTCCAAGGTGCGACAGCTGGGGAGTGGCAGAGCCCACGGTGGAGGCCCTCCCTGCTGGGCGGCCCCTGGTGGAGGGCCAGGCAGCACTTGGGCCTTTAGAGGGTGGCTATGCAGGTTCGCGAGGGCCCTGCCCAGGCTGATTGCTGCTGCGATCAGTGTCATCCTCCTATGGTGTCAGCTGGATGTGACGCCGTGTGGTGTCAGCTGCCCCTGTGATTGAGGGACACAGGTTCAAGCGGTAGCCTACTCACACTGCGGCACGGTGCTCGGGCCGTTTTAAACAGCAGAGTCGCGGAGGAACAGCATGACAGCGTGAGAAACGTGCGGGGAGCAGAGCGTGGAAGGGACGCAGGGGCAGGAGAGGCAGGGGCAGGAGAGGCAGGGGCAGGAGAGGCAGCGGCGGCAGAGGTGCCCGGACCTGCCCCAGCCAGAGCCGTCTGGAGGAGGCCCCCGGTTCCCACCCTCAGTACCCATCAGAAAGTGACTGCGAAGGCCCCCCAGCACTGACCTTGCAGGTGTGAGTGGACTCTAGCTCGGAGGCCCCACTGCAGCACAGAACCCTGAACACTGGGACGGGCGGCGTCCACGCGGCCAGCGCAGAGGGCCCGTGCCCTGCTTGCCTGCTGCTGAACAGCCCTGGCCTGGCAGAGGCCTCACGGGGGACCAGCGTCCAGGAACCACACCAGGACTGGCCCTCACCCAGGCTCCCTCAGGGCCTCTCAGGCATGGTCAGGGGACAGCAGGCTGCCGCCCGTAGGCCACATCCAGACACAGGTTGTTTTTTACCACCCGCAGCTGAGAATCCCCCCTTTTTAATGGTGTGGGGGCCTTTCACTTGACTCATTTGACAAAACTCCAGTCTGGGGGCTGAGGACCGAGCTCAGTGGTAGAGCGTTTATCTGGCAGGCAAAGGCCCGGCTCCAGCCCCAGTCCAGTAAGCAAGTGGATAAAAATGGCGTCCCTGATAAATCTCTGCTGGACACAGCCAGGTCCATTCGTTCACATATTGTCAGTGACCCTGTCGCGGCCTGGATGTGAGGTGTCCCCGCAGCGCTCCTGTAACGCAGGCGTGTTGGAGGTGCCGGGATTGGACTGAGAGAGCTGTGGCCTAGTCCGTCCATCCTCGTCCAGTGGACTGACTGGGCGGTCACTGGGGAGGGCAGGGCCTGCCCGGAGGAGGTGGGTCATGGGTGTCTTCAAAGGGTGTGTCTTCCTGTGGCCCCTTTCCCTCTCTCTGCTTCCTAACCCTGCCAGGAGCTCTCCTTCATCACGCCCTTCTGCATGGTGTCTAGCCTCACCTTGGGTCCAGAGCAATGGAGTCAGCCCACCATGGACTGAGACCTCTGAAACCTGGGTACAGGGAGGTGGTGGAGGGTCCTGCTGTGCCCTGGTGTGTGAGGTGATGGAGGTGGTGAGGGTCCATGCTGTGCCCAGGTGTGGGAGGTGGTGGAGGTGGTGAGGGTCCACGCTGTGCCTGGGTCAGAGGTGGTGGAGGTGGTGAGGGTCCACGCTGTGCCTGGGTGTGTGAGGTGGTGGAGGTGGTGGTGAGGGTCCATGCTGTGCCTGGGTGAGAGGTGGTGGAGGTGGTGAGGGTCCACACTGTGCCTGGGTGAGAGGTGGTGGAGGTGGTGAGGATCCACGCTGTGCCTGGGTGTGGGAGGTGGTGGAGGTGGTGAGGGTCCACGCTGTGCCTGGGTGTGTGAGGTGGTGGAGGTGGTGAGGGTCCATGCTGTGCCTGGGTCAGAGGTGGTGGAGGTAATGGAGGTGGTGGAGGTCCATGCTGTGCCCAGGTGTGTGAGGTGGTAGAGGTGGTGAGGGTCCACGCTGTGTCCTGGTGTGGGAGATGGTGGAGGTGGTGGAGGTCCATGCTGTGCCTGGCTTGGGGAATGAGGGAAGGGGTGCCCCATATGCCGAGTGTGTCTCAGCTCTGCTCGCTGTTCCCAACCCTGCTTCCGGCCTGCAGTGGGTTGGACCCACTGGGCAAGGTCTGTTTTCTTCTCCTCACCTTAGTGAGGGCCGCCATGGCAGGTGAGGGTGCAGGAGAGCAGAGCTGAACTTTCCCAGGCCGCTTTCCTCCTGGCTTCCACTCTGGGTGTTTTGCTGGACCTTCCCAGGGTTGCTGTGCCAGCCTCGATGGCCGGGGTGCTGCTCACCTCCCTGGTACCTGGGCTTCCTGCAGTTCCACTGCTCATGGGGATCCACCTTTTTCCAGAAAGCTCTCGACTTTCCTCTGAAGTCCTTGTCAAGTAGAGCTTGGGCCAGACTGGAAGCAGGCTACTTCCTCAGGTCCTGGGAGGAAGCTGTGAAATAGTCCTTCGCGGTGGGGGCTAGATTTTATGGGCTTTTCACCGCTCAGGTCCTGCTCGGGTGGGGCTGATCCACACAGAGCAAGTCTAACTCAGAGGCCCGGGGACCCGCGTGGACCTGGACTGGAGCTCTTGCCCTGCAGCTGCTCGGTCAGCGAGCTCAGGAAAGCACGTCACCTCTGTCACCCGCGTTTCCTCCAGTGTGAGATGCCGGCCGCTGCCATCAGGGAGGGATAGGTGTGAAATGAAGTGAGGTGCCGTCACGGCACCTGGGACACAGTACGGTCCATGGACGGAAAGCAGGCCGCTGCTTTCCAGGGTGACCCTTGCCCTCGGTCTGCTGCACAGGCTTTTGATAATAAGGGGTTCTGCCGCTTTAGCGGGGCCACAGCCCTCTGGAGCCCTTCCTGGGCTCACCTTGGTCGGCTCCAGCAGGTCAGGTCCTGGACCTAAGTTAACCCAGACCCCTCCTCCCGCCTCTCGTCCACGAGCTCCTCTCTGCGTGTTCTGCACGGGAGCTACCGCTTACCACTTGACCCCTGGTTCCTGACCCGGAAGGGCCTCCCCCTCGTTCCCACGGCCACGCTCTTCCACGCCACCCAGGTGCTTCCGCGTCCAGAAAATGGGCACAGTGGGTTTGCCAGCCCAGCTTGCAGGTGAGAGAACCCCCACTTTCCTGGGGGCTTAGGTAGGGCGTCTCCCCCGTCCCCACCCCAGTGTCAAGGTCAGGCATGGAATCCAGGCGTGGCCGGTCAGCCAGCACAGACTGCTGAGGGGCAGGTACCCGGAACCATGGGACAGGACTGTTCCGAGGGGTTGCTCCACGCCCCAGCTGGCAGCCTGCAGCGAGAGGGTCCACCCTGGCTCCAGCGAAGGCTCTGCAGGACAGGGAGGTCAGCAGTGAGGAGAGACCACGGAGGCAGCGGGAGAGATGGAGGAGCCAGCGCCTCCGCCCCGCCGCTCCCCTGCCCTGAACCCCGCCCCCGCCTCCTTGGGTGGATGTGTTCCTGCTGCAGCTCGTTCAGGTGGGTTCCCACCCTGTGACTGAAGTGTTGTCTGAAACGGTCTCTTTTCCATTCTAAACTCCCACAATCCACCCCCGGTTTATTTTCTGGCGAACGTAGATCCACTTGGTGGCCCTGAGCTGTGGCCCTTGCGCACCCTGTTTTCCTCCTGGTGTCCTTTGCTCTCTGGCACTTGGTGCAGTTGAGTTCATTTGGGGCGCGTGTGCTTCTCCGTCTCCGCTGAGCTTTGGACGACAAACCTCTGCAGACCTGGTGCGTTCATCTCCCACCGCGGCACAGCACAACAGCACCGCTGTTCTAGTGGCTTGAAGGGCGTGCGCGTGTGTTACCTCGCGGTTGCTGTGGATCAGGAGTCTGGACATAAGTACGTCGGCTCCTCTGCTCGAGGTCCCACCAGGCTGAAATCAAGGGGTCTGCGGGGCCGTGATGTCGCTGGAGGCTCAGGGTTGTCTTGCAAGCTGCTGTTGGAATCCAATTCCCAAAGTCGTGAGACCAGGGCGCCCGCTCCCGAGGGCCACCGCAGTCCCTCACGAGGCCCCCTCTGCAACAGGGCCGTTTGCTTCCTCTGACGGCAGGAGAAGAACCTTCCCTCCGGTCTGCTACAGCGGAGCGATCACGGGGAGGTGACTCCTCACCTTTGACAGTGACCCAGTCTGGGTAGTGGAGTCCTCTTATCTCTGTGTCCTCTGTTGTCACCAGCCCTGACTCCACGCCAGGCAGTGACAGGGGTGTGGAGAGCTGGGCCCCTGGTAGAACTCTGCCCACCGCCACGTGGACCTTCCACCAGGTGGTCTAGGTGCACTCGAGCAGTGTGGCTGACTGACGGGTGGAGTGGACCAGTGTGCGTACTGCAGCACGCATGCCGTCAGTCACGATGCCCATACGTGCCTGCGGTGTGGATTTTAGGGTTGAAGAAGATGGTGGCAGTAGGGTGAACGACAGCCCAGAAATATGGGGTCCTAATTCCCGGAATCCATAACGTTGCCTCAGATTGGAGGACTTGGCAGGTGCCATCGAGTTGACCTTCTTGAGCTGGGGAGAGCTCCCTGCTTTATCTGGATGGGTCCTGCCTGTGCTCTCAAGCGTCCCTCTTGGGGGAGGCTTCAGAGACTCCCAGGAGGAGGTGACGCAAAGGCAGAAGCAGAGACTGGGGTCACCTGGCCCCGAGACACAGGTCCTGGGGTCTCTGCTGGCGCCTCTGGAGGGCAGGTGGGAAGCTCGCCTGGGGCCTCCGAGCGTCAGAATGTGAGAGTTTCTGCTGCCTTCAGCCCCGTCGCCATGGAAGCCGATAGAGTGGTCTTGATTGATTTAGAATCAGGCTGGCGTTGGAGGCTTTTGAGCCTGAGGACAAGTTGGTGGGATTTCAGCCTAACTTACAAAGCACCGCTTCTTTCCACAAGGTCCCTGGAGCCCCCGCCTTGCCCCTTGAGGGAGGCTGGCTCAGCACGGCACCACCAGAACCCGAGGGCCCTGCCACTCAAGGGCAGACCCAAGGTGGGACCGGCAGCCAAAGCCGAGAGTGGTTGCCCCACTTACAGCTTTCCTTATTGAATCTTTTTCACGGCAAAGACAGGGTCCGTCATTTAGCAAGATCGTCCCGTTGTCCTTCAGTGTAAGCGTATTTGATTAATCTCACAGGAACAAAAGATGAATGCTAGTCCGTACTTTTTTTTTGTTCTTTCTCTTTTTTCCTTTCTTTCTTTCTTTTGGTTTTCTTGCAGTGCTGAGGATGGACCCGGGCCTCGCCTGGGCTTGGCAACTGCTCCACCTCAGAGCTAGGCCCCCCGCCCCGTCCACATACTGTGCTCTTTTGTCTGGTCCTTGCTGTGCCGGATATTTTGAGTAATTCTTCTTTCTGCAAACATGACTTGACCCCACCAATGTGCCCCTCAGACTAAACGTGGACAATGTTTTCTGCTCTCAGAAGATGCTGGCAGCTCCATTAATAAGACAAAGAACAGGTAATCTGATGAATAACAAACTGCAGATGGCCCTGAAGCATGCTGCACCCGTCCCAGCCCAACAGGGCTGCTGGCCTGCGCAGTGGTCAGGTCCAGCCCTGCTGGAGACCTGCGGTCGCCCTTGGCTTCCTCATGCACGCTGGGCTTCTCTGAAGGACACCTCCTCCTTGGAAGGAGGGAACCAGATCCCGTGGTTCTTTGTAGAGGCACCTGTCACGTAGAGCCACCTTTGTCTGGAAGCCCTGGCCGTGTGTGTGAGTGAATGGCTGTGTGGTGTTCCTGAGTCTCCTAAGAAGCATACCTGAACCTGTTCCACATGCCGCCTGTCCCCCAGGCCCACAGAAGCCTTGCTGAGAAGACACCAGATGAAAACCCCAACAAAGCCCAGAACTGAGAGACTGCAGAGGTCCCATGTCCCAAGGGGGTGGGGCGGCACCGTGTGCATAGAGCAAACGAGGCAGGGAGAGCTGCTTCTCCTGCGCTCCTCCTCCGGCAGTTAGTGAGCTCTCCTTGTCTCTGCTCCGTGCCTCGCGGCAGGACACGCAGGTTCGCTGCCTTCGCTCTGCAGCTTCTCGGCGCGCATCTTTGGGTGCCTGGGAATTCATCAGGTCTCCTGGGATTAGCGAAGCAGGCCAGTCAAGCTCTGAGCCCAGCAGAAGAAGACGGGAGCCTCGTGCTCCAGCATCCCGCGCCCTTGTGGCCGGGACTCCGTGACCCTGGGACACCGGGCTGTGAAGTGGGGTCACCGTGATGGGTGCCTACGCAGGGCCGTTCCCGAGGCTGCGTGGTGGGGAGGGTGGGGGAGTCAGTGAGAACGTGCCTGGTCTCCACCAGGCAGGACGGTCAGAACAGGGAGACGGGGGTGAGTCGACGCTGGCTCTGGCACCCGGTTGCGGGGGCGGGTGCCGCTGAGTTCCTGCACGTGGGAAGTGCCTTCTCCCGTCACAGAACCGTTGGAGCCGGTGAGGGCGCAGGGCACAGGGCGCTAGCTCCTCAGCCCCACTGGGGACTTGACTGCTCCCGGGGCTGTCACCAGCTGCTCCGTCATCTCCTGGGTGTCTTCACAACTGTCACTCGGCCAACGGCTCGCATGCCAGTGCACGTCCCAGGCTGTGGGAGGTGTCATGGTGCAGAGGAAGCCACTGTCACAGGCAGGGACACAGGGCTGGGGCCAAGAGGACACCGTGACCACACTGAGACCCGCCGCGGGTGCACAACCAGAAAGGGCCTGAGTGCCTGGGCGCGCAGCTTCCTCGGGTCTCTGGAAGGGCGTGGGGCTGCCCTGTGCTCGCTCAGGTTCCCTGGGCCCAACCTGAGCACCTGACAGGTGTGTGCTCCGTATGGTGAACCCGAGGAGAGGCTGGTCAAGTCTGCCTCTCAGGTCAGAGGGCGGGGCTCCCTGGAGCTCCCAGCGCCTTATGGGGCAGCCGTCTGTGTCCCCAGTGCAAACCCAGCTGGTGCCTTTCCCTTCGCCTCTGGGGAAGAGCATCAAGCTGGGTACTGTCCTACTTCCCTGGCTTGCTTGGGGCAGTCCACCCTCCCGTGTCCCTTCTGCCTGCTACATCCACCTTCCTTTGCTTCTCTCTACTCTCAGTAACCTTGGGGGTTTTTGAAAGAGTAGGAATCTGCACAATAAAGTCAGCCTTCTGCAAACTGACCAGTCCGCCCTATGGTCTAACTCCAAGGACAGCCTCTGGCTGGAAGGTGCCCCTTTCCGATGCTGTCAAGCGTCCTGGGTTTATTTTTCCCGTCTGACTTCAAAAGGTCACCTGGATCTGCACCTCCATCCTGGGAGGCAGTTAGCATGGGTTGTGGGCCAGAGCGCCAGGGTCTGAAACCTGGCGCCTCTGAACCAGCGGGAAGGCCTGTGTGATTTACTTGGTCTCTCTCTCTCTGCACCTTCTGAGTAGTGGGGATGGTAACAGCACCCACCCCCTGGGGGGACAGAAGCACTAGGAGCCCTGCTGGGCACAGAGTCAACCCTCCACAGATGCCCACCACCTTGTCTTCTGGGGAGAAGAGCTGGGTGGAACAGGGGCAGCAACCCGGGACAGTCCTGCTGCGTGCCACTCACCACGTGTTTCTGCGATCCACGTTAAAAGCAATCGGGTTTTAGAGACGGCCTGTGTGATTTGCTACAGGTAACTGCTCAGTCCTGGGCCTTGGAAATCTTGGACTTTAAGCAACACATGGTGAAACTAGCCCTGAGGCCGGTCTGTGGCCAGGTGGACTTCCAGGGTCCGTTCTGCCAAGGCCACGGCCCCAGCTGGCTCTCCAGGATGCTGCAGATTTCTCCTCCTTTATTGGAGGGCTTCTCGACATTCCCCTGGGAAGGAGTGCGGGGTCAGCCGTGGGACTGCAGACTGCCCAGCAGTCGGTACTTTGAAGAGGTGACGAGACAGCACGTTTCTGGATCCTGGTGCTTCTGAGGGAGTGGGCCTGGCATGATCCCTACCCTGTGGGCGGGACAGTTCAGGACCCCGGCTCCCTCCAGCCTAGGAGTGGGCAGAGCTGCTTCCAGGCGCAGCTGCCATGGTCTGCTGTGCTTTTCCTGAGTTGGCGCATCTGTAAGAACTCCCAGGGCACGAGAATCTAAAGGGGTCCCAAGCTACACGTTCTCCAAGCAAAAGGATCAATAGAGAACTTGCAGCCTAGCTTGTTTACAATTCCGATAGCCCGGAACCCGTCCTCACCATACGGGGGATCGTCAGCGTTTGCATGTCGATGCGACACCCGGTTCTCAGGGGCTTTTTCTAAGTCAGACCTCTGGCAGTGCCACTTGGAGCTGAACGGCTCTTTGATGGCAGCGCCGTCTCCAGTCTGCCGTAGAACACACCTCAGGGATTTCAACTGGAGGACCCCTGAGAGCTGCAGATCCTTTTCTATAGGCCAAGTACAGATTTCAAACACATAATAAAAAATGCCGTGCCTTTCTCCTTCTATTTGACCTTTCAGGCTTTATTTCTATTAAAAGAGGAGGGTAAAATATGCTCTTTCCTTCAGGGGGACAGGTGCGTTTCTAAGTCCTGCCTGCTTCCTGTTTTCAGAGCCTGTCTGTCTGCCCCCAGGTGCAGTAGATCCCAGAAACTTGTGTGCACGCTCACACACGTGCCTCACAGTTACTCATGGGTCCACACACGCTTCCCTGCCCCCTGAACACGGGTGTGCACAATACACACACACACACACACTCCTTTGCTCTGTCCCAGGAATGCCAGAGAGCCGCAGAGGATTACCAGAATCTCACAGCTGGCGTCTGACCTGCTTTCGGAACCCAGGCTGGGGGAGGGCAAGTCATCCCGAGGGAGCGCCAGGGCAGAGTGCAAGGGTCTGGGCGGGAGAGGGAAGGGCCCAGGGAGGAAGGGGTGCCTGGAAGCTGGGTTCTCCCAGGTCCTCTGGGGGCACAGCCAAGGGCGGCCAGTCGCTCTCAACTGTGAACTAGGAAGCGCCCTCAGGAAACCCGATCCCTTTGAGGAAAGGGTGGAGTTCTCTTGCGAGGCCGGGGTCCTGGGGATCCAGAAAGTGGAGGAAAGCCTGTGACCAGCAGGACCCGATTCAGCCTGCTCCACCAGCAGGGGCGCACGCTGTCCCGGGACTGGAGCTCCAGAGGTTCCAACTGCAGGTGGGGCTTCCTGAAGATTCTCCCTCCTCGCCCCCTTCTGAGCACAGGGCACCCGAGCCCCAGAATTCCAAGCCACATTACCGAGAGTCTCCGATGCACCTGTTGGGTCCCAGGTCCTCCCGCTTGCCAGCTGGACGGAGCCAGCCAGTTTCCTCCTGCCAAGGAGAGTGGGCAGCGGGCGACGGTAGGGGAGGTGCACACTGCCAGTGGCCACTTCCCACCTGGTCGCCCGTGGCCGTCCAGAGAGGACGAGGCTCAGCTCATTATGTTCCTGGTGCCTTCCTGGGACAGCCGATGGTGCGCCCTGCCCTGCTGTCTGCCCATCGTGACCTTTCTGTGGGACACCCAGAGAACACGGCTGTCCCCACACATCTCCGTTTCCGTTTTCTGGAATTCTCCACAGCCGGGTGGATTTGCCTCTCCGACTGAAGGAGAGAAGTCCAGACATCTAGCTCCAGGGTAAAGATCAAGCCGGAATTTGCTGGTAGCCTATTCCTGCCTCCTGGCCTCTGCTACACAAAGTGCTGAACCTGGTGAAAGCCGGGGTCCTGCTGAGGCGGCCTGCATGGCTGATGATGACCCAGGCACCCTCTCCTGGTGCCCCAGGGCTGCCTGCTGGACGCTGCCCAGGGCCCCCTTCCCGAGAAGGTCTATGTGATAACCAGCCACAGCCTCGAGAGGTGGGTGAGGGTGCCGTGGGATTCCACGCCGGGCTGGGCAGAATCTGCCTTGGCAGCAGGCTTCTCACGGGGGTCTGTCTGCGTCACCCTCTGAGCAGTGTCCCTGGGGTGCTCGGGGAGCCTGCCAGTCCTCTGCCTCCTTCACCTGAAGTTCTTCCCACGTGTGGCCATCCGTGCTCGGCCAGTCCCTGCAGTGTCTTCCCAGGACGCCACCCAGGTTCTCCACCAGCCCAGACCTCACATGACGCGATGCAACCCGCTGCGTCTCTCTGGTTACTTCCTCTCCCCTTTTGCAGTGTTTTCCGTTCAGGAGTCAGACGCCCGTGCTCTGCTCCTCCAGGGCCCTGGCCTCTGGTCACCAATACCGTCCCCCAGGACTGGTGACACTCATACCACGGAGTGTGTTCCCTGGAGTCAGGCTTGCTTTATGGGGCTTCGGAGAGCTTCTTCCTCAATGGGGGGAGGCACAAGGCGTGGCCTTCGGGGTGTGCGGCTCTGGAACTGCGCTTGGTAGGCCCCGGGCTCTTGTTGGCGTGGGCAGCATCCGGGATCGCGTTACTGAGAGTTGGAAGGATTGTGCAGGTCTCCCCGCTGCGGGGTTCTTGGTCCCTTCAGAAGGAACATTCCAGGTGTGTGGCGAGAGGCCTTTCCAGGCAGAAGTCCTGAGCCCCACTCGTGGGCAGCTGTGTGCTGCCCGTGTGTCTCACCACATGGACGAGGGCTCCCCAACACTGGGCCCGTTGTGTGCGGTGGTCTCTGGCTGCTGCCCCTCCACCACACCCAGGGCGGGGCAGCTCCAATGGGCTCTCGCTCCAGCAACGTCTAAAATATTTGCTGTCTTACCCTTTATTTAAAGAAATCTGGGCTGACCCTCTGTCCAGGAGGGTACCCCATACATGCGCCTCCATGACCCCCTCGCTCCTTCTGCAAACGGCCAGGAGAAAAGACCTCCGGTAGCCTGGGCTACGGCAGGAAAAAAAGTCAGACACCTGTCGTGTGCAAAGGTGGGGCAGCATCCCACCTCTGTCCTCAGGCTGGGAAAACCGGCAGGTGGCACTGCTGTGGTGACTTCCGGGCCTGCAGCAGGGTACTGCTCTGCTCGGCCACACAGGCTCCCGCTGAGCCTCAGGCCCCTTCTTCAAAGCGATGCCCCAGGGGCCACTGCCCTCTCCACTCCCGTGCAAAACCACCTTCCCTGCCGGCCTGGCAGCCGCCATCAGATGGGAACAGTGCTAGCCAGCGATCACGTCCAGTGCAACGCCCGAGAGTCCCTGGGTGGTCACGCGTGGCAGAGCTCGCTCACGGTCTGTTGCTTTGAGCCCCATGTAGAGTGGCCGTCTGGTGATCAGGGCCCCGGGTGTGACAGGTGCCTCTCTGGAGAGCAGATTCGGGCCACTCTGGGAAGCTCACTCCGTGCAACACCAGGAGGAAGCCCCGGGGAGCAGGCCGGAGTCCCGTCCAGCGCTCACACTTACGGGTGGCTTCGTAGATGGTGTCACCGGCCATTCTTAGGATCTTTCACTCTGGCCATCCCGTACAGCGCCGTGGCTGGGTTCACACCAGGTAACAGCCCAGGGCCCTTTTTGCCGAGGGCGGGGCGGCTGTCGTCACCCTCCCGTGAGCCGGGCCACCCGCCCCCTGTGCTCTGGCTTGTGCAGATTTCAGAGAGACCCCAAAAGAGACGCTTTTCAGATACTGCTGCAGATTCTTGCTCCAAACAGCAATGGAGATGGTGAGAACCAGCTCTGGTGGTCAGGTGCCCACAGCCGCAGACCTGCCCTGAGACATGTGCCCAGGAAGCCCAGCGACCCGCTTCCTCCAAGGGTGGAGAAGAGAAGGCCGCTTCCCAGCAGCTTCTTGCTTTGTCTGCTCAGAGGCATTTTACTAGGAAGACGGGCAGGGCTGGTGGGTGGTGGGCTAGCTCCTGAGATGCGGCTGGTGACGGCCGACCCAGAGCCAGCCTTGCGGGAGCTCTGCCGGGGCCTGGTTGGCACCTCGATGGTACAGTTGCATGTGACTGTGTGAGTCTGCAGGACCCAGCACAGGTTTCCCCAGGGTTGCTGTTCCTCAACCCTGTAGCTCGGGGTCGGCCAGTGAGTGCCAGCATGCCTGTGGCCATTCAAAAACACAAAGCCGATCTTGGTAGGTTTTAGCTGTGGGTGCTTTGTGTCTTCCAGCCTTGGATTTACAGAAGAGAGAGTAAGGGGTGCCCTCCCAGGTGGCAAGGGCGAGGGCCTCTACAATTCTGTTTTAAGCTTTTAGATTCTTGAGGCCCCAATAAAATTAACAATGCAGTATTATTGATACTCCTGCAAAAATTTCCTTTGCTTGGCAACAAATGGAATAACTTAGTAAGTACTATACCCAAGGTGCGGCATACTTAATGAGTATTGTAACATAGTCTTCAAAAATCCAAAAATATCATTTGAAATCAGATTAATTAAAAGGCCATTCTTACTAGAATGGTGCATTTCCTGCAGCCCTGTTTTGCTAAGAGAGGGGCTAGACTTCAATCCTGTCTGGAGGAGCTGTCCTACCAGGGCCTAGGCCTTTTTGCCAGGGCCGTTTAATTCTGACCCAGATGGAGAAAGGGCACAGAACGCGGGGTCAGCAAGAGCCGGGCTCCTGGCATACCCCAGGGCAAGGAGGGCGGGCTTGGCAGGGCTGCTGCCCGAGCTTCTGAACCCGCCGCTTCAGACGGGAGCGCAAGTGGGCAGCACCCACCCCCTGCTGCGTGTCCCCCGTTGCCCCTTCTTCAGGGAACAGGCCCTCCTCATCCCTCCAGGCCACTGGCCACACTGTTCCCCCGGGAAGCTGCCGTCCCGGGACCTGTCACTGCAAGCGCCCACTGTCCTCTGCCTTGGCCGGCTCGCGCCTGCCTGCCGGCCAGCTCCCTATCCCAGGACCTCTCCTTGGAGGCTGGGAGGCGCTCTCCTGTCTCCCTGAGCATGAACGAGGTGCCCTCGGTGCAGTAGAACACCAAGCAGCACAAGCGAGGGGCAGGGGCCTCTCAGGACCCCACGGGAGCCGCTCCAAGAGGGCCTGGCAAGAGCAGGACCGTTCCTGGCATCACAGGCCCGCCACCTGCCATTCCTTCCTTGGGTGCGAAAGCCTATGAATCCCATTTCTCCGGCTGCCTAGAGTTGCGTTTCTGTCACTTGCCCGCCAGGAGCCCCGGTAGAGACGCGGCCGAGTTGGTGTTGCTGGCACCCACTTCCTCTCCCAGCGGCTTGGACCGAGGCCTGCCCCTGCCTGCTTGGCCAAGCTGTCCTGGAGCACCTGCCAGATGCAGGGAAGCCCAGGACTGGGCCGCGAGGTAGCTCCGGCACCCTCGCTGGACACACCAGGGCAACGGGCCTCCTGCGTCCCTCTGTCTGTGGAGTCTGGCCCTGAGCCACTGACTCAGCTCTCCCAGGCCTGGGATCCTCATTCTGAACCACGCGCTTGACCTTGACTTGGTGTTCCTTGACCACCTGTTGGCCTAACTCCACCAACACGCAGCCCTGGCGGCCCCGGGTCCACTCCTTCTGACCCCTTGCTCCCTGAAGCTCTCAGGAAGCCTCCAAGTTACATCTGCAAAGCAGGGTGGCGATGGTAGTGCCTGCAGGCCAGGGTGCAGAGGGGACGCTGAGAGGCCCCACAGGAGGACACTGCACTGGCTGCGGGCCTCACCACCTCCAGCCTCCACTCCACGGCCAGTTTCCGGAGGCTGCCCTCCTTCTATGCACCCTTAATAGTGAAGAAATCGAGTTATGAAAAGAGCCTTGTAGATCAGAACACTCTCACTTTTTAAATTCTAGCTTTTCAGAATTCCACTGCTGGGCAGAAATCTCATGAAAAAATACACTGGCCCTGGATTTTCTATGTGGACTTTTCTTCAAGAAAACACAAAAGAACGTGTTCTTAGAGTAGACTTGCCCCTGCTTCTGGCTCAAATAAAATGTGCAGAGACCTGTGTGCGTGTTTCTACATGCATGTGTGTCTACATGTGTTCGTGTGTGTCTGTGTCTCTGCATGTGTGTGTCTGTGTGTCTGCATGTGTGTGTATGTCTCTGTGTGTGCGTACGTCTGTGTTTGTGCCTGTGTGTGCGTGTTTGAATGTGTGTATGTCTCTGTGTGTGTGTGTATGCGTCTCTGTGTGTGCATACGTCTGTGTTTGTGCCTGTGTGTGCGTGTTTCAATGTGTGTCTCTGCGTGTGTGTGACTGAGCTCCCTTGCACTCGGCACATGTTGGGAGTAGAGGGAGAACGCTCTCTTCACAGGGGACCTTTGACTCCTAAGGCTGGAATGTCCTCATTTCGGGCGCTATAGTTAAGCCTGCTGCCCTTGAGAACCTGTCCGGCCAGTCTCTCCTGTCTGTGAAGGACCCCGTGACTGGTGTGCATGGTGCCCGGCCTGCTGCAGTCTCGGGAGTGCAGTGGGCCAGGAGGGGGTCCCCGGGTCAGGAGTGCGGTGGGCCAGGAGGGGGTCCCCGGGTCAGGAGTGCGGTGGGCCAGGAGGGGGTCCCCAGGTCAGGAGTGTGGTGGGCCAGGTAGGGGTCTCCTCCCGAGCTGCTCTCCCTGCCATGGAGCCTGGTCACTTCGCCCGCAGGGCCCCCACGCCCTGGGCACTGGTCAAATCCCTTGGCTGGTGGAAGCGACGGCCCCGTTAGGTGGTGATGAAGGGTGGTGACAGCACTGTGCGGTGGGGCCATCGGGAAACCCCGTGTCGACGCCTGACTGGCGCTTTCTCCTTTCCTCTTGTTAATCAGTCGCTTTCCGTTTGCTCCTGTAGGCCTACGGGACAGTAGGGCACCTTTTGGGGCCTCGGGC
This sequence comes from Sciurus vulgaris, assembly GCF_902686455.1. Classification (NCBI taxonomy): domain Eukaryota; kingdom Metazoa; phylum Chordata; class Mammalia; order Rodentia; family Sciuridae; genus Sciurus; species Sciurus vulgaris. The sequence goes on along the minus strand of NC_136480.1, from coordinate 23,382,516 downwards.
ACACGTGGGTATCCGTCCCACTTTGGGGAGGTCCGTGACGGGGACTTTCACTGGCCGTGTTCCTACAGGAACTGGGAGAGTGAGTCCCGTTGGCTCGCGCCTTTCCTGTCCCCGTTCCCCTCCCTCGTCCCCCTTTGTCTAATCCCGCGAGTCCTCCCTCTCCGCCCGCATTCCCGTATCACAGAGCCTCCGTCTTTGGCTTGGGGTTGGCTGACATCACGTAGCCTGATGGTCTCCAGCTCCGTCCAGCTCCGTCCATTCACCGAGGCTCTGGCTTTCCCAGAGTGTGGGAGGACCACGTCCCTCTCCTGGGCACTGGTGGTGTCCACTGGGCCTGAAGCCTCGCTGTGTTTCAGAGGAACTCGGTGGTCCAAGCAGCCCTCGCGCAGCCTCAGGGCCAGCACGGCGTGGGCGCGGGTGGTGTCCTCAGGTCTGCTCCCCGCAGTCGCACCTGCCCGTCCTCCCTGGTATGCTCGCTGTGCCAATGGTGCCCCCAACCCAGCGCTCTGTATTCGACCGACTGCCCCCGTGATCAGGGCCTGCGGGCCGCACTCTCTTAATCGGATCTTCACAGGGGCCTCTTGAGAGGCTCTGCAGCGTGGGCCTCCTCCCATGGGCCTCCCTGGATCCCTTCCCCCGCCTGATAAGCAGGCACCTGCTGCGTGTGGGATTCGGTGTGAGGCTCTGGGATCCAGACCAATCAGCATCCCGTCCGCCCAGAAGCAGCAGGTCCGGTGCAGGGTGCTCGGCTGGAGATCGGAAGCAGGGAGGCTGCCCGCGGGCGCAGGCGCTGAGGAGGCGTCCTTGCTTTCCATACATCCTCCCGCGTGACCGGGTGGAGCACCCACACATCCTCGCTGCTTGGGCCTCCCCTCTTGCTGATCCTGGGATCAGCCCTGTGTTGGCCCCGTCCTCAGCTGGTGGCCAAGTGTCTCTGTGGGATTACAGGAGGCTTCCCCCGGTCCTGGTGCCAAGGCCGGGTCAAGGGCCCTTTCCTGCACCAGGCGGCCAGGAGACGGGGATTGCGACCGCTGGCCCGGCTCCTCGTGCTGGGTGGAGCGCGAGCGATGTGGTTGCAGGTGACCACGCAGTTGGCAGACACCAGGAGCAGTGGGCTGTGTGGTGTGCGCTGCCACGGGGCTCTCTGAGCCTCCAGGGGGACAGCCCACCTGGCCCACGGGCTGCTCCTCATGTGGAAGGCAGCATTTGGTTTTGCCTCCCAGACTCAGAGCTGCTCTGAAGGTGGCGTGTGTCACCGTGGGAGCCCTGTCCCTCTGCACTTCTTTCCTGCACGCCCCTCACCCCTCGAGAGACTCCTCGGGATTAGGAGAAGCCAGACACAAACGTGGCACCTCTGCCCAGGGCAACAGTGTCCCCAGTACTGGACGGAACCCAGGCCACAGCCTGGCCATGCCCTACCACTGAGCCACTCCCAGGGTAACAGTGTCCCCAGTACTGGATGGAACCCAGGCCACATGCCTGGCCATGTCCTACCACTGAGCCACTCCCAGGGCAACAGTGTCCCCAGTACTGGATGGAACCCAGGCCACAACCTGGCCATGCCCTACCACTGAGCCTCACCCAGGGCAACAGTGTCCCCAGTACTGGATGGAACCCAGGCCACAGCCTGGCCATGTCCTACCACTGAGCCACTCCCAGGGCAACAGTGTCCCCAGTACTGGATGGAACCCAGGCCACAGCCTGGCCATGCCCTACCACTGAGCCTCACCCAGGACAACAGTGTCCCCAGTACTGGACGGAACCCAGGCCACAGCCTGGCCATGTCCTACCACTGAGCCACTCCCAGGGCAACAGTGTCCCCAGTACTGGACGGAACCCAGGCCACAGCCTGGCCATGTCCTACCACTGAGCCACTCCCAGGGCAACAGTGTCCCCAGTACTGGACGGAACCCAGGCCACAGCCTGGCCATGTCCTACCACTGAGCCACTCCCAGGGCAACAGTGTCCCCAGTACTGGACGGAACCCAGGCCACAGCCTGGCCATGTCCTACCACTGAGCCACTCCCAGGGTAACAGTGTCCCCAGTACTGGATGGAACCCAGGCCACAGCCTGGCCATGTCCTACCACTGAGCCTCACCCAGGACAACAGTGTCCCCAGTACTGGACGGAACCCAGGCCACAGCCTGGCCATGTCCTACCACTGAGCCACTCCCAGGGCAACAGTGTCCCCAGTACTGGACGGAACCCAGGCCACAGCCTGGCCATGTCCTACCACTGAGCCACTCCCAGGGTAACAGTGTCCCCAGTACTGGACGGAACCCAGGCCACAGCCTGGCCATGCCCTACCACTGAGAAACTCCCAGGGCAACAGTGTCCCCAGTACTGGATGGAACCCAGGCCACAGCCTGGCCATGTCCTACCACTGAGCCACTCCCAGGGTAACAGTGTCCCCAGTACTGGATGGAACCCAGGCCACAGCCTGGCCATGTCCTACCACTGAGCCACTCCCAGGGTAACAGTGTCCCCAGTACTGGACGGAACCCAGGCCACACGCCTGGCCATGCCCTACCACTGAGAAATTCCCAGGGCAACAGTGTCCCCAGTACTGGATGGAACCCAGGCCACAGCCTGGCCATGCCCTACCACTGAGCCTCACCCAGGGTAACAGTGTCCCCAGTACTGGACGGAACCCAGGCCACAGCCTGGCCATGTCCTACCACTGAGCCTCACCCAGGGTAACAGTGTCCCCAGTACTGGACGGAACCCAGGCCACAGCCTGGCCATGCCCTACCACTGAGAAACTCCCAGGGCAACAGTGTCCCCAGTACTGGATGGAACCCAGGCCACAGCCTGGCCATGTCCTACCACTGAGCCTCACCCAGGACAACAGTGTCCCCAGTACTGGATGGAACCCAGGCCTCCACACGCCTGGCCATGCCCTACCACTGAGCCTCACCCAGGACAACAGTGTCCCCAGTACTGGATGGAACCCAGGCCTCCACACGCCTGGCCATGCCCTACCACTGAGCCACTCCCAGGGCAACAGTGTCCCCAGTACTGGATGGAACCCAGGCCTCCACACGCCTGGCCATGTCCTACCACTGAGCCTCACCCAGGACAACAGTGTCCCCAGTACTGGATGGAACCCAGGCCACAGCCTGGCCATGTCCTACCACTGAGCCACTCCCAGGGCAACAGTGTCCCCAGTACTGGATGGAACCCAGGCCTCCACATGCCTGGCCATGCCCTACCACTGAGCCTCACCCAGGACAACAGTGTCCCCAGTACTGGATGGAACCCAGGCCTCCACACGCCTGGCCATGCCCTACCACTGAGCCACTCCCAGGGCAACAGTGTCCCCAGTACTGGATGGAACCCAGGCCTCCACACGCCTGGCCATGTCCTACCACTGAGCCTCACCCAGGACAACAGTGTCCCCAGTACTGGATGGAACCCAGGCCACAGCCTGGCCATGTCCTACCACTGAGCCACTCCCAGGGCAACAGTGTCCCCAGTACTGGATGGAACCCAGGCCACAGCCTGGCCATGTCCTACCACTGAGCCACTCCCAGGGTAACAGTGTCCCCAGTACTGGATGGAACCCAGGCCACACGCCTGGCCATGTCCTACCACTGAGCCACTCCCAGGGCAACAGTGTCCCCAGTACTGGATGGAACCCAGGCCACACGCCTGGCCATGTCCTACCACTGAGCCACTCCCAGGGCAACAGTGTCCCCAGTACTGGATGGAACCCAGGCCACAGCCTGGCCATGTCCTACCACTGAGCCACTCCCAGGGCAACAGTGTCCCCAGTACTGGATGGAACCCAGGCCACAGCCTGGCCATGTCCTACCACTGAGCCACTCCCAGGGCAACAGTGTCCCCAGTACTGGATGGAACCCAGGCCACAGCCTGGCCATGCCCTACCACTGAGCCACTCCCAGGGTAACAGTGTCCCCAGTACTGGATGGAACCCAGGCCACACGCCTGGCCATGTCCTACCACTGAGCCACTCCCAGGGCAACAGTGTCCCCAGTACTGGATGGAACCCAGGCCACAGCCTGGCCATGTCCTACCACTGAGCCACTCCCAGGGCAACAGTGTCCCCAGTACTGGATGGAACCCAGGCCTCCACACGCCTGGCCATGCCCTACCACTGAGCCACTCCCAGGGCAACAGTGTCCCCAGTACTGGATGGAACCCAGGCCTCCACACGCCTGGCCATGTCCTACCACTGAGCCTCACCCAGGACAACAGTGTCCCCAGTACTGGATGGAACCCAGGCCACAGCCTGGCCATGTCCTACCACTGAGCCACTCCCAGGGCAACAGTGTCCCCAGTACTGGATGGAACCCAGGCCTCCACATGCCTGGCCATGCCCTACCACTGAGCCTCACCCAGGACAACAGTGTCCCCAGTACTGGATGGAACCCAGGCCTCCACACGCCTGGCCATGCCCTACCACTGAGCCACTCCCAGGGCAACAGTGTCCCCAGTACTGGATGGAACCCAGGCCTCCACACGCCTGGCCATGTCCTACCACTGAGCCTCACCCAGGACAACAGTGTCCCCAGTACTGGATGGAACCCAGGCCACAGCCTGGCCATGTCCTACCACTGAGCCACTCCCAGGGCAACAGTGTCCCCAGTACTGGATGGAACCCAGGCCACAGCCTGGCCATGTCCTACCACTGAGCCACTCCCAGGGTAACAGTGTCCCCAGTACTGGATGGAACCCAGGCCACACGCCTGGCCATGTCCTACCACTGAGCCACTCCCAGGGCAACAGTGTCCCCAGTACTGGATGGAACCCAGGCCACACGCCTGGCCATGTCCTACCACTGAGCCACTCCCAGGGCAACAGTGTCCCCAGTACTGGATGGAACCCAGGCCACAGCCTGGCCATGTCCTACCACTGAGCCACTCCCAGGGCAACAGTGTCCCCAGTACTGGATGGAACCCAGGCCACAGCCTGGCCATGTCCTACCACTGAGCCACTCCCAGGGCAACAGTGTCCCCAGTACTGGATGGAACCCAGGCCACAGCCTGGCCATGCCCTACCACTGAGCCACTCCCAGGGTAACAGTGTCCCCAGTACTGGATGGAACCCAGGCCACACGCCTGGCCATGTCCTACCACTGAGCCACTCCCAGGGCAACAGTGTCCCCAGTACTGGATGGAACCCAGGCCACAGCCTGGCCATGTCCTACCACTGAGCCACTCCCAGGGCAACAGTGTCCCCAGTACTGGATGGAACCCAGGCCACAGCCTGGCCATGTCCTACCACTGAGCCACTCCCAGGGCAACAGTGTCCCCAGTACTGGATGGAACCCAGGCCTCCACACGCCTGGCCATGTCCTACCACTGAGCCACTCCCAGGGCAACAGTGTCCCCAGTACTGGATGGAACCCAGGCCTCCACACGCCTGGCCATGCCCTACCACTGAGCCTCACCCAGGACAACAGTGTCCCCAGTACTGGATGGAACCCAGGCCACAGCCTGGCCATGTCCTACCACTGAGCCACTCCCAGGGTAACAGTGTCCCCAGTACTGGATGGAACCCAGGCCACACGCCTGGCCATGTCCTACCACTGAGCCACTCCCAGGGCAACAGTGTCCCCAGTACTGGATGGAACCCAGGCCACAGCCTGGCCATGTCCTACCACTGAGCCACTCCCAGGGCAACAGTGTCCCCAGTACTGGATGGAACCCAGGCCACAGCCTGGCCATGTCCTACCACTGAGCCACTCCCAGGGCAACAGTGTCCCCAGTACTGGATGGAACCCAGGCCTCCACACGCCTGGCCATGTCCTACCACTGAGCCACTCCCAGGGCAACAGTGTCCCCAGTACTGGATGGAACCCAGGCCTCCACACGCCTGGCCATGCCCTACCACTGAGCCTCACCCAGGACAACAGTGTCCCCAGTACTGGATGGAACCCAGGCCACAGCCTGGCCATGTCCTACCACTGAGCCACTCCCAGGGTAACAGTGTCCCCAGTACTGGATGGAACCCAGGCCACACGCCTGGCCATGTCCTACCACTGAGCCACTCCCAGGGCAACAGTGTCCCCAGTACTGGATGGAACCCAGGCCACAGCCTGGCCATGTCCTACCACTGAGCCACTCCCAGGGTAACAGTGTCCCCAGTACTGGATGGAACCCAGGCCACACGCCTGGCCATGTCCTACCACTGAGCCACACCCCAGTCAATGATGCATTTTTAGAAAGAAAATCCAAGATATGTTATGAAGAAGAATATAAAAATCCATAGGAACCTTTAAAATAAACCAGATACATTTAAGCTCCGATGATCACGTTGCTGTGGAACACCACCGGCCCTGGTGGCTCACAGTGCCTCCCCAGCCGTGGACTTGACGTGGCCCTGTCTTCGTGTATGTTCCTTGCTGTAGGAGGAAATTAGTCTGGATGCTTTCCTCTGCACGTTGTGGGCTTTTAAAAATTCTTCTCCAGCCTAAACCTGAGCCAGATGTTCATGCCATGGTGCTTGAAGGTGGAAATGCTGTGTTTGCGTTTTACGTGCTTCCGGGCTGCATATCTTAAACTGTTTAGTTACTTATCCCCTCTTACGCCACCTCGGAGCACGTAAGGACGACGGCATTCGAATAGAGGCAGAGAGCACCAGTCCTGGGGACCCTCTCTGCACCCCTCTGGTGAATCGGTTAACAGACTTGGGTATTCTGCGTCAGAGACAGAACCAGGAACAAATCCACAAGCTCCTAGCGTGACCTTCTGTGCTGGGAGCAGAGCTCGCTCTGCCCGGCCCGGAGCACGCTGGCAGGGCTTCAGAGTGCTAAGCGACTTAGGAGGAACAACTGTGTCTCAGATAATCCTTCTGCTACTGTCAAATCCCGAATGAGGTCAAATTAGGATTAAGAGGGTTCAGAGGCAGACCCTGGTCCACCGTCCTGCCAGCCACCATCGGTCTCGGTACCGATATCTTACCCTCAGCTTTCCCCGGTTACCCTCCTGAAGAGGGTTGCCGGGAACCGACGAGGAGCCAGGCACTGTGCCAAGTGGGCAGTGCAGCCGTGGCCAGGCAAGTGAGTCCCTGTGCTCAGGGAGCTTGTGGCCTAGTGACCTGGGTCCAGAGGCAGGCCCAGCGGGCAGCTTGAAGTGTGGCGGGTGCTAGCAGTGGGGCCCGAGCTGCTGAGACAGAACGCTCACTGCTGTGGGGGCTCAGCCTGAGAGCCCCGGGCAGCATCTGAAAAATACACAAACAGACAAGGAGTAGACAAAAGTCCTAAGTCCACCAACCCGAGACACTCGCGGCACCTTGGTCTTTGTTGTGTTGCTGGTCTTGTGGTACTTGGATGGAACCCAAGGCCTCACACACCCCACACAGGGGCTCTTCCACGCATCTACATTCCAGCCCTTTTAATTCTGTGTATTTATTTATCTATTTTGTACCTGGGATTCAATCCAGGTCACTTAACCACTGAGTTACATCCCTAGCCCTTTTTTAGACTTTATTAGAGACAGGGTCTCCCTGAGTTGCTTAGGGCCTTGCTAAGTTGCTGAGGCTGACTTTGAACTCTCCATCCTCCTGCCTTGGCGTCCCAAGCTGCTGGGATTACAGGTGTGCACCACCATGTCCAGCTTTAATTTTATTTTGAGACAGGATCTCACGAAGTTTCCCAGGCAGGCCTCGAACTTGTGATCCTCCTGCTTCAGTCTCCTCAGTAACTGGGATGACAGACATGCACTATCGGGTAAGAAAGTCTGCATTGAATTTCCTTGGCATTAATTTCCTTCAGAAGTGAAACCCCCCTTTTTCTTCCTCTCGTAGTGACCTGAGTCCAGATCTTGCAGTCCCCTGCTCTGCCCTCTCCGGTTCTGTCAGCAGCCCTGTGGGAATGTGGTCTGAGGACTGCACTGTTTTCTGACTTTAGGGAATACCCAGAGGCCTGTTGGCCGGCAGTAGGTTGCTTTTGCAGCTGTTTCTTCTTGCATTTTGCAGTTAAGAGCAGTACGTCGCTATCATCAACTCTAAAGTTAATTTGAGAATAGCAAGAGGCAAGGAATACTTTTATATTTTATGACTTTTTTTTTTTTTTTTGGCTACTACTTGCTTTTCTTTTGCTGAGGGATGAATATTTGAAATTCCTGGCCATAATCTTATGAAATCATTCTGTACTTTTAGTGGTAATGGGAAAGCAGACTGTTTTGACAACCTGTTGCCCACATCTGTTTGAGGTAGGCATGCATGGCCCCGTGCTGGGCTGCAAACCTTTGACGTGGGCCCATTTCTGCTTCCCATTCTCCTGCAGCTGTCTGCACCTAGGTAGGTACAGATACATGTTTGAAGAATCAAGATGCTGCAAGTGTATATGCAGGTTTTTTTCTTCCAACATTTATTGTATAGGAGTAAAGAGCCATGGATTTTGAGGAACTGCTCTCCTTCATTTTTAAGAGATGTTACTTTTCATCCTAGATTTCCTAGAATGTTAGTTTCCTTCTTATTTAAACTGCATAAACACAATCAAAGGTGCGTTTTTGTTATATCCAATTCCTAGAGTAGTAAAATTTGCCCTAGAGGCATCCATATCTGCTACAGGCTGAGTGTTTTCCCAAAATACACGTCTGAAGTCCCACTGCCCACTGTGGTGGAATGGAGGTGAGCCCTTGGAAGGAGTGGGTTTGGATGGGGTCAGGAGGAGGGGACCCTCCTGTTAGGATTGGTGCCCCGAGGGGCGCAGAGACCAGAGCTGTCTCTGCCACGTGAAGACACAGAGGATACAGCCACCTGCAAAACCAGGAGCAGCCCTCACCAGAAACCCCCGGCTGCACCTGGGTCTCGAACTTCCCAGCCACCAGAGCGGGGAAGAAATAAGCTTGTGTGGTTTAACTGAGACGTAAACTTCTGTGGTCTAAGCCACCCAGACTTTGAGACTTCTGTTGTCCCAGCCCACAGCGAGGCAAACCCTTACAGGTTTTATTATGGGGCCAGAGTAAATTATACCATAATGGCAAAGGAAAATTGCCCGTTTGTCTCTTGGTGGAGGACCAGGAACTCAGCAGCTGCACCAGGCAGGAATGCCTGCTGGGTGCTTCTTCCACTCCTCTGACAGATCGCCCAGCTTCTCTGAACTTCAGGTTCTTTATCCCTGAAGTGGTACCAAAATACTTTTCTCCACTTGACCTTGGGAGGATACTGTGAAAATCAATTGACAGAAGTGAAGCTGCCTTTATTTATTTAGGGGGGAAAGGGGTGCTATAGAGACCAATTTACTAGGATTTTATTTTTGTTGTTGTTAATGTGCATGTAAATCAGGCGTAAGTACCAGGTGGCAAGCTCTGGTCTGGCAGGTCGGTCAGAAGATTGACACTTTCCTCTTTGAAGAAGGCCAGCCACTCTGTCTGATCTGCATGGACTTGCTTGGGACCAGCATCCTGGTCAAGTGACCCTGATAACTTCTAAAATCTGAGCCACCGCGATTTCCCTATCTGATCGCGGGAGGGGGGTTAGTGTAAAATGGACACACTGCACGGCTCGACACGGCTGCTTCCTCTTACACTTCCTCATGCTGAGAAGGGGAGCTTCCCTCCTCTCTGCTCTGAGCAAGGAGAGTCTGACCTCATAAAATGACGGATGACCTTCTTAGGAGCATGGGACAGGTTTCTCCTCGCACCAGCCTGAGCTTGCCCAGGGTTGGGAGCTGGACGGCAGTCCTGGTGCCCACAGCCCCTTGGCCAAAGCCCTTCACATGGTGAGGACAGGACCTGAGCCGGCCTGCTCCTCGGCTGCGGGCTGTGGTGCGTCTGGATCTTCTGCTAGGATTCCACAGCATCTCTGGGCCTCCTTCCCGCCTCCTTCCCTTCACCTGCCGGAGGACAAGACCAAGGGTACCCTGGAGGGATGGGGAGGAGCGGGACCTCGGGCCCCCACTCTCACGGAGGAGCAGCAGGGCCACCCACCAGCCCCGCGCTGGTGGGAGATGGAGCAAAGCGGGTGGCCTCCCTGCTACTGACGGGAGACTCCTGGACCACCCCAAGCCCTTTCTCTGCCCCCTGGACTCTGCGCCTGCCTCCCTGGCCCCACCCCACGCTCCCCACCACCCTGTGCCTCTTGCCAGGGCCCCTTGGCCTCCCTGTGTCCTGGACTGCTACTACATGAGCCCCGCCTTCGGTCACACGCTGCCCTGGTCAGCCCCCAGGTCTCAGGGAGCCTTCCTGGGCTGCCCTCCTTCGCAGGTCACTCACAATCCCCCACAGTGCCGCTCCTTCCTGTTCCTGTGCAAACGACCCCGCCCGCCCCAGGTCCCGCTTAGACGATGGCATCTTCCTGGTTTTGCTGCAGCAGGTGGGAGCGCCCTTGCCTGTCTGACCTTGGTGCCCACACGCGAGCAAGGTACTCTTTAACCAACGAGTGTTGCGTGGGGACAGACAGCCATTCCTCGCTCAGCTCAGTAAACACTCCGTGCCAGCCACTGGGAAGCAGTCCTGACCTTGCCCTTCCCGGCTCCGCCGTGGTTTCTGACCCAGCTGGGTGCCACCCTACCTGGCACACCCGGAACCTGTGAGCGTCCCTCTGCCCTGGTGCCCTCTGGGGCCTACCTGGGGCCGAGCCCAGGGTCGCTGACACCTCCCAGCCGCCTAGCCAGTCCACCTGCCTGGTACGGGTAGGGACCCTGAGGCTGGCAGCTTTGGGAGAAAGGCAGGCAGGGGGCGCAGTGCCCCACACGTGGTGGGGAGTTTCGCCACCTGCGGGAGGCCTCAGGCCGCCCTGCGGGCAGCTTTCAGCTTGGCAAGGAAGACTGTGCTCCTCCTGAGGAGCGCTGACTTAATGAAATGAGAAAAACAAAAATAAAAGCCCGAACAGCATAGCGCTATGGAGAAAATTGTTCCTCCTTTTTATAACAAATACTTTTAGAGTCAGTGAAATTCATGGGAAATGGCGTCACGTTCCTCTTCAGAAGGCCCTGCATGTGCAAAAACTGTACAGAGTGACGGTTTCACTTCTTCCTCTTTGGGGGAGACACGTGGTGGGGGAAGCACGCTTCTGTAAATGGCAGGTCACGTGCGGGAAGAGCAGGGGAGCAGCCCTGGGCTAGACTGAGGTCCCGGCCTCCGTGCCCAGGACGTCCGAGCAGAAGAGTCCTTCCTGGTGGGGCTGTGCTGGCCATCCCAGGACATTCAGCACCTCAGCCTCTACCTACTGGACTCCAGAGACCCCTGGGTCGTGACAACCAAAAATGTCTGGACATTAGCAGGTGTCCACCTGGAGTGCAAAACTGGCCCTCAGGCTGAGGACCACCAGGCAGCCCCGTCTCACCCCTCAAGCCCTACACCAAGCACTGTGGTCTGTCAGCATTCAGCGGCCCTGGGTCTCCAGGTGTGCAGAGAGGGCAGCAGAAGTACGTCCTCAGGCGTCAGTGGACTCTGGTGGTACAGGGACCCGTCAGAAGCCATGGCAGTACCTACTCCCTGGCTCTCTCTGGAGGTGGGACGGGCAGTTCATGCCACCCTCCTGGCACCACACACTGCTGGAGCCTCAGCAACAGGGCTTTCTCTGACGTCCTTAGCAGAACTCCCAGGCGTATGAGTAGTGCTATCACCTGCAGCACCTGCTTCAGCCTCTGGAGAGAGCTGCAGGAATTACAGGCTATTGCAGGGAACTCTGGTGCTGGGGAAGGAGGAGACTCCATTAAAAGAAAAATGGAAAATCAAGACAAATTTGAAACTAGCTTGATTAGCTTCCTTTCCACAGAGAGCTTCACGCCGTCTTCAGCAACGGCTGGCTCTGATAGCGAAAGTCCAGCTTCAAAACGCTTTCAGGAAACCTGAAAGCAACAGAATTGTTCCCCCTGCCCCAGAAAAAAAATGTTCCCACCAACATTTATCGACAAACAGAAAGGGACAGGAAAGCAGGTATAGACAATCAATTTAAAAAAAAAACAACAACAACAACAACTTGTACTTTTTTATCTGAGCATAGAAAATTGAAAGATTCTGATTTGGGTGGTGATGGTGGTGGTTTTCTCAGGGTGCCAGCCAAAGACACTTCATAGAAGTGTTTTACCTAATTTTGCCAAAACTTTGCAGAGGCAATCTGGAATCATCCCCATTTTCTACCTGAGCACATCGAGACTTTGCTGATTTAAGGAGTGTGTTCAAGAAGACAGGGATCCTGAGAGGCAGGGACTGGAAATCAGGTGTGTCTTCCTTAGGTGATTTAGTGCCTACCCACCATGTGCCACCATGACTCTCCAACTTTAGCGTGAGTCAGAATCCACCCGAGGATGCATGTAGCTCAGAGCAGACCTCATCCCCATGGGGTCTTGCTCTGGGGTGGCCCAAAGGCTGGTGTCCCTAGCGAGGTCCTAGTGATGCTGGTGCTGCTGGGCCCAGGACCACTGTCATACCACACCCCATTATTTGGAAAGTTGTGCAAGGACTGGTTTGGTAACCATGAGTGGAAATGACTGTGATTGGAACTGACCGCTGACATTAGGCCCATGCACAGACGGCTGCCTGCCAAGGTGTTCGCAGAGCATCCCAGAGGACAGTGTCATGGGGCACAGGTAATTGACCTGTTGGAGGTGTTATTCTGGTATTCCCTTGCTGGCCTGACATTTCCGAGAACACAAACTGCATCATTAGGAGAAAAAAAAAAAAAAAAAAAAGTACCACCATTTGCTCTTACTGATAGGCCATTTTTGAAATCCAGAAGTTTACTTCCAGCACGATGATGACCTTCTTTTTCAAACCATACTTCACTTTTTTTCTTTGGACTCAGGGAGACCTCGTGTATCCAGATTCTGTGCAAACACCACACAATATTATCTTGAAAAGTGCTGCCAGGATGCTAATACCTCTGTGCACAGAGAATAGATTGACCGCAAAGAAAGATCAGCAGGTCTTGGAGCAGGCCTTGTGTCCCAATAACTAATCCAACCAAACTCTGAGGCAGATTTTTTTATTTGTTTGGTTTTTGTTTTGTTTTGTTTTTACCTTGAAAGAAACGTCATTTAAAAGCCTCCTTTGCAAACAAGGCATTTTGAGGACAGATTTTTAGGACAGATTTGTGTTCTTCGTCTGTGGACTGATCGAGTTTCGCCTGAATGAAGATCCTAACAGCACACTTGAAACCCGAAATGAAGCTGATGTACTTCAGAACAGGTGGGTGGCCTGTTCTGGAGCCTCCTGGGCCACAACCAGGGAGAAAGGTTTTGGAGCCTGACTTCTACACTTAATAGCAAAGATAACTCAGGCATGAAACCGTGGCTAAGAGCCAGGCCACTGTCCTACAGGTGCCTTAAGGAGGAAGCTCCACCGGGAAATGTGTAGCGGTGCTGTTCCTAGGAATTTCTAGGTGGGATCGGATAGGATGGACATTCACAAAAACAGACTGGTGGTATGCGGGGCTCTCTGGCTCCCTTTTCCAAATGCCTTAGGTGATATCAATCCTGAGGGAGAACTTCAAAAGGATTAATTACCTGGTGACTTCTTGCTTTCTTTTTTTTTTTTTTTTTTTTTTTAGTGGAAAATAAACTACCCTTGGAGGGTTGTGATGGCAGCTGAGCAGCTGAGGCTACCTGTGTCCAGAGGCTGAATTTTATGGGCACCAAACAAGGATCCTCTTAGGAGCAGCTGTTTGTAAGCAAATAGCTGGAAGTGTTTCCTGGGGCTCAAACCCCGCTTGCCTCCTCCTCTCCGAGCAGACCTGCTGCACCGGAATCGGAGCCTGGAGGTGCAAGGGACCCGCCCCCTCTGACAAGGGCCGTGGGCTTTTCTCCAGCCCTCCACCTGGCCGCAGAGGCCAGCTCTGGAGTGGATCCCCTGCTGTTCGAGGCTGCGGTCTTCATCTCCTGGCTCCCGCAGAACCAAGCAAACATTCAGGGCTGCTCCCCCGGGCCGAGGTCCGGAGGGAGGCTTCCGAGATTTCTCCCTCCTGCCTCGGGGCCTCCTCGGAGGTGTTTACCGGTGTGGGCGAGCGAGAGGCCAGGGAAGACCCCGCGCGGCGGCCTCCGGGCAGCGGAGGGGCGGCCCGGGCGGTGGTGGAGGGGGCGCGCCGTGCCGCGGGGTCCTGGGCCCGGCCGCCCCGCCTGCCCCGCGCCGCCCGCCCGCCCGGGGGCCCTGGGCCCGCCTGCCCCGCGCCCGGGCCGTGCCGGGGGCGTGCCGGGGGCGTGCCCGGGGCCATCCTCCCGCCGCGGGCGCGGGGTGCGCGGCCGCCCGCCTGGCGGAGCTTAGCGCAGCCTCCCGGCGCCGCGGGCGGGCGGGGCGCACACGGGTGGCCGGTGCCAGCCGCGGCCGTTGGCTGGCGGGCGCCCAATCCCGGGGCATGGCGCCGGGGCCGGGCCGGGGCGCGCGCGGCGGGCAGGCCGAGCGGCAGGCTTGAGCCCGCCGCCCGCGAGGTGCGTCGGCAGCGCGGCGGGGACCCCGCGCCGGGCCGGGAGGATGGCCTCGGTGTTCATGTGCGGCGTGGAGGACCTGCTGTTCGCCGGCAGCCGCTTCGTGTGGAACCTGACGGTGTCCACGCTGCGCAGATGGTACGCGGAGCGGCTGCGGGCGTGCCACCAGGTGCTGCGGACGTGGTGCGGGCTGCGCGACGTGTACCAGGTGAGCGCTCCGGGCCCACCTGTGGGACCTCGGCCCTCGGCCTCCCCGTAACTCCTAGCTGCGGCTCGGCCTCTGCCTCAAGTGGTCAAATGCCCGTCGGCTCTAGGTGACCCTGCCTGACCAAGCTCGTGCGCTTTCCTGGCCCCGCACAGGGGCACTTGCGAGTCACTCCAGCATTTGCACACAGCTGTCACAGGATGGAGTGGCCGCCGGCAAGCGACTTTGACGTTCCGAGGACCCTCCGTTCGCGCTGCAGCGGGCGCCTGGCCGTTTCAGAGTAGATGGCCTCACTCTGCTCCCACTCAGCGGGCCCTTTCGCGGGTTCCCTTTTCCTCCTTTCGATTTTATTTCAGTTTTCCATCAGGCAATCCCAACTTGCAGGGCAGAGCCAGGAAAAGCTGATTTTGTGTCTTTCCGGCCTTGGGAAGCAAGGACAGCAAATGGTGAACACTTCGCAGGAGGCTGGCAGGCGGCGGAGGGTGGCCCGGCTGAGCCTGGGAGGGCTTGGTACAGACTGCTCCCCGCACAGCACAGCCGCTTTCCCGGGGCGCTGGGTCCCATCCTGCAGGCATAATTTCAGGAACTTTGTTCAGCTAGACCAGCCATCCTCTCTGGAGCCGCAGCTTGCCTGGGTGTTTCAGACAGTGACTTAGGATTCAAAAGTCCCATGCTTGGTTGTTAATGCGTCTGAGGTTAAAAGCCCGGTGTGTTGAGTTAGGAAGATTTGCTGGAGGGCAACACCACACTGTCTTTCATTCCATGTGGACTGGCCCCGCTGCCGTTCCTGGGTTCCTCCACCCTGACCCTATTCCTAAGATGGCTGGAATTTGTAGCTCATTATGTTGGGGCCCATCTGTGACGGAGCACTTGGTTTAGAGAAGCCAGAGAATCCCATCCATAGGCAGAATGAAAAGACGGCATCTACCGTGAGCTAGTGGACATCTGGGGATCTGGGTCCCCTGGTCATCCTTGCCTAGAGAGATGTGAGGACCATCTTAACCTGGGCTTCCGTGGCTGCTGCTTTCTGTAACGTGTCTCTGTTGTCATGCATTTTGAAATGCAATCCCAAAGCCACAAGGAGAACCAGGGTTTGAGAGTATTAGGGAACTGTAGATAGATCCCAGCTGGCCATGTAAGAAGCTCCCTGGCTTTTGAAGCCAGAAGCGGGTCTGTCTTTCAGATTTCTTTCTCCCTCTCTTGGGAAATCCCTGTTCAGTTTGGTTTAGAGGATGTGTGTCCCACAAGCTGTTTTGTTTTTTCTGTTCTGTGTTGGGGAAATTTTCAAAAAGAGGACACAAATATTGTGGCCAACCAGACCGCCTCTGTGCCTGTCTCCCAGGGGATTCAGGGGATTTATGGCTTATCTCTAATGCTGTTACTCAGCAGCCCTGGACCCTGTGAGTTCGTCATCAGTTTGATCAATAATAATTTTAAAGCACAACTTTGGTTTGAAAGATTTTAGCTACTGAAATACATGTGTTTTTCTCTTCTGTAAAATGAACAGTGGAGTCAATATCTTTTTATGATCAGAAAGAGTATTTAATGAGAACCTTTGTGAGTATTGAGTCACAAGTAGAAGAAAATGATGCCCAAGTTTAACGTTTCCTGGGTTTTTGGAGAAATGAGATTTTACACATTTTTTTTAACCTTAGAGCAGTAGCATTCTTAATGGCACAATATACTTTGCAAATCATTTGCAAAGAAAGATCATTTTGAAGTTGAATTTTTTTTTTTTTTTTTTTTTTTGTGGTGCTGTTGATCGAACCCAGGACCTTGTGCTTACAAGGCAAGCACTTTACCGACTGAGCTATCTCTCCAGACCCAAAGTTGAAAATTTTTAAATGTGAAAATGCTTTTCAAGGGGCTGTGGTCGTAGCTCAGTGGCAGAGCGCTTGGCAAGGCTCTGGGGTCGACCTCAGCACCACATAAAAATAATAAATAAAACAAAAGTATTGTGATCTTATACAACTAAAACATTTTTTAAAGTTTTTCAAATATTGAGCCAGAAAGTAGTAAATTAAATTGTGTAGAATGGAAGGGCACTAAAGTGATTTCCACCTTCAGCCCCTTATCTAATTAACAGTAGGTCAGCGGGGGCCTCTGATCTCTGCCTACTTGTGCTGTGGCTAAGCTAACCTCACTGCGCTTCAGTTTCCTCATTTGTAAAGTAGGGGATTTCATGGTCGTAATCACAGAGCTTGATAAGAGAATTCATGGACGTGTGCTGTACTTAGCGAACTGCTTAAGCTTAGGGAGAACTCGGTAAGCGTTATCTGTCCTGTCGGCTCGGATGTTTTAAGTTATAATAGAAAACTCAACTCGAACCAATATAAAGAGTGAAAAGAAGCAACTTGACGTGGGCTAGAAGTCCAGTGGTAGAACGAAATTCAGGTCTGGCTTGATCAGGGCATGCGGCTGTCTCCAGAATTCTTTCAGTCCTGGCCCTGTTCATTTCTTGGTTTTAGCCTCAGCCGGTCTCAGCCCTGATGAGAGCAGATAGTCGCACCAGTTCCAGTTCTCAGACCACATATCAACATATCCAGAAAGAGAATTTTCTTTTTTTTCTTTTTTCCTTTTTCTTCTAGGACCTCACTAAGTTGCTTGAGGCTGGCCTCCAACTTGCAATCCTCCTGCCTCAGCCTTACAAGCAGCTAGGATTACAGGCATGTGTCTTTGTGCCTGACTAGAAATAGAATGTCTTCTATCTACCAAGTATCAAAAGTCCTAGTTTATTTTTAATTTATTTATTTTTCAAAAGTCCTAGTTTATACCCTGGCTGTCCGTGCGGAGCCTGTCAGCTCCAGTGCCATCCACTGGCCGCACAGGGCATCAGATTGCAATTTAGGGATTCTTTTTTTTTTTTTTTTTTCTGTACCTTTAACCCAAAGGCACTTAACCACCAAGTCAATCCACAGCCCTTTTTAATATTTCACTTAGAGTCAGGGTCTTGCTGGGTGACTTAGGGCCTTACGACAGGCTGGCTTTGAATTTGCCATCCTCCTGCCTCAGTCCTGAGCCTCTGGGATGACAGGCCTGGGCCATCGCATCCGGCACAACTTAGGAGTTCTTAATGGAGGTGACGTGGCCCAAAAGGAGCAAATCTCTGGGGGGTGGGGGACTTGGGTGGCAGTAAACTTCCTGCCTGAAGGTATAGAGTGCAGGCACAGCGCCTGATAAACAGGGCACAGCAGATCCATGGCATTCAAATGGGAAGGGTGACTAGAAAACAGAAGTATGCTCGCCGGGCTCCTGAGGGGGTGATATTGAACACACCGGCGGGGAACAGTGGCTTGCACGGACTGGCTTAGGCTGAAAGGAACAGGCCCACTTCTGAAAACAAGTGAGGCCGGGCCTCCCCAGGTCTCTGTCCACCAACAAGGAAGGACAAGGTACCAGCTGAAAGGCAGCAGCAACGTCCCTGCACTGTTGGAATCTCAAATCTAGCATTTTCTGAAGCAAAAAAAAAAAAAAAAAAGTTGTTTTTCAAGGTAAGTACAAAGATTTGTGCAGAAATCCCTGCCTAGTGTTTCACCACAGTAATCTGAGGCCGAGGTGTGGAGGCTCACCGTTGGAACGCCGTAGACCTCAGAGCGGAATCTTCCACGGCACTGCCCAGCTTTCTGGCATGCCAATTGGAAACACCAGAAAGTTCCATATTTCACTGACATTGCTTTTTAAATTCATCTTGTTGATTTTTAAAAAGGAGCCATTTTCCTTCCCATCAGATAGTCTTGCAAAGAGAAGCCAGTGTGGGGAGATGCCCTTTCCTGGCACCCCCGGCCCGGGGGCTCCGCTTACTCACGCACCCTGAGTGAAAGCGGGTCCCCCGCCTTGTCACAAGAGGTTTGGCCCCAGCATCATGGCCCAGCCAGCAAGCCAGGAGGTGAAACTTCCCTGGAATTGAACTCTTCCTCCCCTTCTAGACAGGGAGCTGCGAGCCACCTGGTTTGCCAACACAGCATGAATCATTAAGAGGCCAGCTCTATGGCATTTCCATAGCACGTGACTGGACCAAAGGCAGGCAAGGCTACTCTCCACTCCCTTTGCCGGAGACTCAGCCCGTCAGCCTCGGCTTGAGGCGGGTTCGAGTAGTGGACGTGACTCGACCTCTGAGCTAAGTCTAAGAAGCCACTCGCCAGCCATGAGCCTGCCTGGCCCATCTCCTCCTAGGACGGCTGCATTGTAGCAATTAATTAGGTCTCACCGACAAGGGACGTGGAAATGACAGGAGGATGTTGCTGAAGAATCGACCCCTCTCCGTTTTCATTAAGTGTGACATGTCCCAGCAAAAGCCCTCTGTTTATCACATGGCTGAGTTTTGCCCTTCTCCCCCATGTCCCAAAGGTAGGATTTCTTGCAAAACCTGAATGGAGTCATTGCTGCCAAGAGGAGGTGACTTGAACAGAATCTGGGGTATTTAGTGACCAGAAGAGGCTGGGCCAGCTCCCCTGAGGGCGGCAGCCGGTGGCCGGGACACAGCAGACAGTGCAGGATGCAGAGAGTCTGCAGGCTCCGCCTGAGCAAAGGTGACCTTGAGCAAGTTGCTTCCCCACTCCTGGCCTCGTTTCCTCCGGGTCACAGAGTGGAGTGGCAGTAGCTGCAGGGTGAGGTGGCATGACAGATGCAGGAGGTAACGTGGGTGACACTCAGCACGGTGCTGGCACAGGCAGAGGCTCTGTGAGGGCTGAGCTCAGACCGGGCACACCATGCAAGGTAGCCAAAGGCAGTGTTGTTTTTATACATGAGGCCAGTTCTCTCCCATTTGACATGGCGACGTTCATGAAGGGAGTCAGTGGAATTTCCCATGGGCTAGACTTGGGTACCTGATTTGTTCCCCTTGGAAGACCCATAGCCTCTTCCAGTTAAGCGCACTCGCACTTCTGAGGAATCCTCCCTGGGCCCAGGATGACCCGCAGTCTGGTACTGAACTGCTCTCTGTGGGCTTGGGAAGGCCGTGCCCCAGAGGTCCACTCTCCATCCAGCATGGAGCATCGGTGGTGCACCGTTCGCTCTCCACAGGGAACGGGCCTGCTCCTGCTTTTGTAAATAAAGTTTTATTGGCACACACCCACGCCCTTTCGTTGGCATGCCTGACTGCTTTCACACCAGCAGGGCAGAGTGGAGTGCTGTGACCAGGTACCTAGAGTTGAGTAGTTGACCCGAACGTGTTTACTCTGTCCCTTTACAGAAGATGTGTAGCACCAAAGAAAAGCAGTGTGGGCGGAGCCTGCTAGAGGAAGAAAAGTCCCCCGTCCGTCCTAGACAGGCAGAGCTTGAGAGAATATAGAACTTTCTCATCAAAAGCCCAATCGCTAGGAAACTAAGAAACACCCAGCGCTCAGCTTGCCTTTACTCTGTCCTCCGAGTACAACAGGCTGATTGGCGGGACGATTGGTTATTCAGAGATGATCACGTGTGCTCACTGCATCCCAGTGACTGTCCCGGGTCAGCAACACAGACGGACTGTGCCCTGCCCTCAGCAAACTCAGGGCCAAGCAGGGGAGGGTTGGGGAAACTGGGCTCCAGGAAAGGACTGTCCATGGACTGTGGAGGGTCTAAACCAGAGGGGAGGAGATGCAGGGCTGAGGTTGGTGAAGGAATGTGGAGCCGGACTTCTGGGGGTGGTGATGAGGGGTCCTGTAGAAGGGGGGGGGCTGACAGCCCGGGGTTGGGGGTACCACCTGAAGGTGAGAGGTTGTGGACTCCGCCACTCGATGCTTGTCTTCTGACCTCCGGGGAGAGAGGGCACAATGATTTAGAGCAGTCACTGGCCACGGAGAGGCTGGTGGGCATGAGTGCAGGCTGGAAGGGAAGGGCCTTGGGGGGCAGTGGCCACATAGGCTCCATGTAGCGCTGGCCGCAGACAGCTCAGGACCCCAGAGCTCACAGCAGCATAGGGTTGGCTTTGCCCATCCGACTATGCAGCCCCAGCCTGGCTGCAGGCTGGTGTTGCTGGCCCTCGAGCTCACAGTGTCCCTGGACATGGAGACAGTGACAAGCATCGCGAGGAAGTGTGGGCCTCACAGGGGCCAGCCACATCTCACAAGTCCTCAGTCAGACCTGGTGGCACTGCCCACCCATGGGGCCGGAGAGCCACAGAACAGGAGGGGAGCCGGTACAGACTGGGCTTCTTAGGAGCCACCTCTGAAATGGGTGAGCAAGCGGAAGCTGAGGAGCAATACTGGACACGGGTCAGGAGGAGTGGGGCTGAACACAGGGCAGGGCAGGCTGTGGCTCGGGGTCAGCCCAGGCCACAGCTGGCCTCCCGGGCACTCTGAGGCCCAGAGGTGTCCCAGGTTGCAACAAGGTGGCTGGACGCCCCCCAGCCCATCACTGGAGGTGGAGTGACCTTGAGAGGGGGACCTTGGGGGAGGCTGGGGTCCCTAGCCCCATCAGCCTGTCATGGGGAGGCTGCTGTCCTTGAGAGAGGGCAGTGTCCAGAGGGGGCTGGACACTCTGAGCTCAGTGCTCTCCCAACAGCTGGAAGGACTAAGCCGGGCAGCACCTCACAGCATCTTCTGCAGATGCCAAGCCAGGTGCTGTGACCAAAGCCAGAACCAGGTCACGGCCAGCAGGAAGGGAGCGGGGAGGGGCTTCCAGGGGGGTGCAGAACTCAGCGGTCCCCTGACCCGGTCCTACTCCCTGTTGAAGAGGTCCACTCTCAACCACGAGTGCCGAGTGATGCACAGGATGGTCAGTGTGGCTGACCCCTGAAGCAGGCGTCCAGCTCTCACTGGGAAAATGCCCCTTCCACTTTTCCTGGTAAGTGAAGGCTGGGCCTCTGCAGCAAGGTGGGAGGCTGGGTGTCTCCTCCAATACTGAGAGGGAGACCACCTCAGCATTTAGCCCTTCTCTTGATAAATCCCGTGTCATTCAAAGACAATCAGGTTTGGCTCAGGATCCTGACAAGCATGCGAATCTTTGTTGCCCAGCTTGGAAAACGTTGGGTTAAGAATGGCCGCTGCTGCCCTTTCGCACGGGCTTGTTTTTCTTGTTCTATCTTTTCTTGGTGGAGCTGAGCACAAAATAGCCTCCTTTCCCTTCCCGGACTTGGGTTTATTCTGAACGTTGTATTTTGGTGTCCTGGTTGGTTGGGGTGGAAAAGTTTGAATGACTCAAACGAGGAATGAGATCTGCAACCCTAAATTTCACCAGCAGAACCGTGTGACTTTCAGCCTGGAAGGGAGGCAAAGGTTAAGCTCTCCTGGAAAAGACTCAGCATCCCCGTGAAATGACACACCTATTGTGTGTGTTCACGTGCGACCACGTGGTCACCCTTGAAGTAAACTCACGTGAGAGCGGCTAGTGAAGATGATGCCAGTTTAATTAGTCCCATGTTCCCTGCTGTTCTGTTTTCAGCTCCCGGATTTCGTGTTTGGGGGCTTTTTGCTTAAATAGCTGTTTTGCTTTAACGGGTGCTGTGTGGACCTGTGCTGTCTGACCTTGACTGGTGGTTACTAATTGCCAAGCGGCCCTGTGGGCTGGGCCCTGCACCTGGCGCCGTGCACGCACAGGATTAGCTTTGAGAACACTGAGGGCTCACGTCGATGCGCCGCACGATGGAAGATGAGCTAGGTGGAACCCGTGCTCCCAGCTCCCGGTTTCAAGGCCTGGCTAGTGCTGTACCGGGCTTGCTTTGGATACTTCCTTGTAATATAATGAGACCATATAGAACTTCGGGACTCTCCCTCGTCCCTCCTCCCTCTCCCTGAGCCCATGGCGCCAGAGGTTTCTCCGGTCCCAGGCATGTTTTATAATTTCACCACGTCTGCTTTAAAAAACAAAAAGCTCTTTTTAGGCTGTAGATGGACACAATACCTTTATTTTATGTATGTATTTTTACGTGGTGCTGAGGATCAGACCCAGAGCCTGTCTAGGCAAGCGCCCTGCCACTGAGCCACACCCCAGCCCACATCTGCTTTTATCCATAAGCAATGACACGGGTTTGTGCATCTGTAAAATTGTGTGTGTGAGGGAGAGTCTGTTCCTTATTTGTCGCTCCAATTTGGGGGGATTCATCTCTAAATTCATTCTGTATTCCATTGCAAGAAGAAACCAAGCTCTCGTTGACGGTGTTCGGATTGTCCCACGTTTTCAGTGTCCCTCAGTCCAGCAGGAAGACTTGTGTGCTCATCTCCTGTGTATATGAAGCAAGAGTTTCTGTGTAGTAGGATTTTTAAAAGGAGAGTTGCAGGGGCTGGGGTCGTGGCTCAGTGGTGGAGCGCTTGCCTAGTACATGTGAGGCACTGGGTTCCATCCTCAGCACCACAGAAAACTGACTCAATAAAATAAAGGTAGTGTGTCCGTCCACAACTAAAAATATATTTTTAAAAATGGAGAGTTGCAGATTTTTCTGCTGTATTACTATCACTGTTATTACTAGATGCTGTACCTTCTCTTTTCCTCACTGAGATGCTATCTTGAACCCATCTGTGGTTCAGTGGACCTCTTAACTGATGTGCCCTCTTGCAGGAATGTGACTAGACTCTGCCACCAACCTGCTTCATTAACTAAAAGGTAAATAGCATATAAAGATCAAATCCTACCAGCTATTCTCTTATGCATTCCCTCAACAGATGTTGGGGAAAACAGCCCAGTGCTTCAAAATGAAATCTATAAAATCATACTTTGAGAGTTCAAATCCTAACTCAACTTTTGTTAACCAAGTGAGTTCTGTAAAACTAGGTGGTTTTCCATAAAATGTGGACGTTTATTGTACCTACCTCAAGAGTCATTTTCCCGAGATTATTATAAAAATTAAATGTACCAAAATTTAAAGCACTGAAACAGTGTATTAAATGTATGGATAGACTGATAGATGGATGGGTGGATGGGTTTATGCGTGGATGGATGGTGGATGGGTGGATGGATGGTAGGGTGGGTAAATGGGTGAATGGATGCTTGCATGGTAGATAGGTGGGTGGATGATGGACAGATGGATAGAGGGGTGAACAGGTGGACTGGTGCATGGGCAGATGGGTGGATGGATAGATAGATGGATGAGTGGCAGATGGATGGATTGACATATGGATGGGTGGTTGGGTAGGTGATAGGTGGGTGTGTGGATGGATGAATGGACAGATGGGTGAATGGATGTTACGCAGATGCCTGTCCAATAATTATCATTGTGAATGCATGAATCTCAATTTCTTAGGCATGTGATTGATATTCAGAGTGTCTAGAGTCTGCAGGAGACTTGGTTCCTCCTTCCTCCCATCACCCAGATGAAGGGGTCTTACTGCTTGGCCTGGCCGGGCAGCTCCTGCCCCTCACCCCCACTGCCGTCTTGGTCTGAGTGACTGCAGAGGTGCTTCCACACATCCAGGTGATTTATTTCTGTCTCATCCAAAGGAGGCTGTTCACCTTCCTTCCTGCCAGCCTGGGTTCTCTCTCATGGACCAGGATCCGGATTCTCTTTCCTGCTGGCTCCGGTACCCAATGCCCCCCTCTTTCTCCTCCCTTAGAATTGTCCCTGTTACGACCCTAGATCTGCAGCTGCTAAGACCCAGTTACTACAGGCACTGTGTCAAGCTTGGGGAATGAAGCCAGCAAATATTTTTGCAGAAATTAGTTTGCCTCATTATAATGCAATCAGCCGCTTATTATCTGAGAGAGAGAGAGAGGGCTCTGCGCAAAGCAGGGAGGCTAAAGGGCCTTGGCAGCTGAGTTAGAATCGGGTCCTCCTGGCCCAGTGCCAGGGTGCTGTTCGACCATGCTCTGGTTGCATGAGCCTGTGACTCGTTCTGTTTTGTTGCTTACACAAAAGGCAAAACAAGATCTCTGTTTTATGTTTGGCATAAAGGTTAAAAATAACATTGATAGGAGAACAGTATTTTTTCAAATGTAAAAATTTGGATCCCTTGCACAAAGTTGATCCTGTGGCAAAAGTGATACACCAGTGTGCAAACTCGAAGCACCATTTAAGCCTGAACTTTTCCACTTAATAACCGAGTGACTTGGACCAGTTGCTTGGCTTCCTTGCTCTTCGTTTTCTTGTGTCTGAAATGGGGATATAATATCACCAACCTCCCACGGTTGCCGAAGGGCCAAAACAAGGTCAGGTAAAGGAAGATCTCAGGAGGGTGCTCGACTCACCAAAGGCGTTTTTTAAAACGTTCACTATATTTATTCTTATTGAATGAACAGTTTTCCAGGTGCCAGACAAGGTGATAAGTAGTTTATTGACCATTTTATTTAATCCCC
This sequence comes from Sciurus vulgaris, assembly GCF_902686455.1. Lineage (NCBI taxonomy): Eukaryota > Metazoa > Chordata > Mammalia > Rodentia > Sciuridae > Sciurus > Sciurus vulgaris. Next base: position 23,357,769 of record NC_136480.1, on the reverse strand, counting down.
TGAACAATGACAGGCCATAGGTATAGCAGACCCCATTTGAAAGACGCCAAAACTGTTTTCTAAAGTGAAATGGGCTGATGAGACCATCCGCGCTGTCTCTTCAAGGAGTGTTCCCACTTGAAAGATGACGAAGTCTTTGGTAAAGAAGTTAATGTCTAATTGCAAACACGTAGGCATCCTCAGCACCTGGTCCAGGGCTCCTCCGCCGCCTGCTGATCCTCGTTTCTTAGCTGGCTCTTGGCAGTGGCTGCCTAACTGGGCCTCCGCGTGCCATCTTCCCTGGAGTCCTGGTCAGCCTGCCCTGCAGTCCTGGATCAGGGTCTCTGCCCCTTGCCTCGGGAGGGTTCTCCTGCCCCGATTCCTGCCTTTCTCTTCAGATGCCTCTCGACCAGACGCCCCCCGACCATTCCCTTTGCTGCTGCTTCGGCTGTAACTTGCCACCTGGCTTCATGAAGATCTTTGTTCCTGTGCCCGTTAGTTTCTCCCAGGCCAGAATGTGAGTGGAGGGGTGTGGGGACCCCGCTGGCCGGGTCATCAGGCCCGGGGCCTGGTGTGAGCTCTGATAGGCTAGTTGCACAAATGACCAAGTGTGTCCACTTTCCATTTTAAGAAGCACGCTCTGGTCAGCCTGGAGCATGTGGGAGGGGCGGGGCAGACAGGGCGGATTCTGATGCCAGTGGGGGCGGCGGGGCCTGGGAGAGGGCAGCGCTGGCTCAGGGGCCGCGAGCTTTGGGGGAGACAGCAGCATTCTTCATGGGACTCTGCCCAGAGGGAATGTTCGCCTTCTGTAAAGTTTTGGAAACTTTGTACAGGAAAAAGGCTGTGCCGTTCAAAATAGATGTTTGCGTGTGTATTTATTCTTTTGGTGGCAGAAAATAGCCCAGGTCAGGGTAAGGTGGTGAGAATGTGATGGCTGGGCGTCTCCGGGCTCCACTCGCCAGGGAAGCAGCATTTTAGACGGCAGAGTAGGAATAAGCGAGCTGGTAGAAAGGGGCTCACGAGGACCCCAGCTTCTGTGGCCTTCCAGCTACAGGAATCGCCTTGCCCAGCCCAGGGCGGGTAGGTGGCGATTCCCGCGGTTCTTGTCAGCTGCAAGTGTCAAGTGATTGCTATTTCCTGGCCCCGCCCTGCGGCTGGGCTTGGGAAGGTGCCCATGCTTCCTGACCAGGGCTGACTAATGTGTCAGAGTGTTTGCTTTTTTTTCATGGCATTTCAGACCTCGGGTGGGCATTGCTTATCATCTGGATCCTGTCTCCAACCGTTCCCGTCCTCAAAGGACCCGTAGGAGCAAAAACCAAAACCAAACCTCTTTTCTTCTGGTCTTTGTTAGTGTTTCATTACAAGCTTGCTTCCCCAGCTCTTTGGCCACTTGCAAACTCTTTAAAATTCTGCAAACACAAACAAGACACCGTGTCTGACCCTCCAAGTCACCGTGTTTAATCACCAACCTCAAAGAATGACAGAAGCATAGTCCCTAGAACAAAGCATAACACCGGGTATTTCCCAAGTATTTCCTGAAGACCAAAACCATTTACTTTTAACAAGTAGGCTAGTGCCAGTTTAAAGTGCATTAAAGCAGTTTGGTCCAGAGCGTAAAGAATCCTAACTGTCAGCTTGTGCTTGTATTTACGGGGTTCCTTCTTCCCTAGGATTTTTATAATTGAACTTTGTAGGTACTGATGCCAGATAGAGTTCCAGCCAAGCTCATCTGACTTTGCTTTTAATTCTTTATGGAAATGATTTTTTTTTTTTTTCTCAGTGAATGTATTTTTCCTTAAGTAAACTTCAGAAGCCAACTCTCTTAAAAAAAAAAAAAAAAAAAAAAAAAAAAAAAATGAGCATCAAGTGCCACAGCCTGACCAGGGCCCTTTATTAAGCCCGAGCCCATTAGGTCAGTTAAATTTCTTTGCGGCTCCTACGGTTACAAGTGTCAGCTTCAGCCCAAGCTCGCTCCGCCTTCGGATGTGTGGAGTGGTGTTTGTCTTCCCCTGTTTTGTCTTCTGGAGTTTTTGCTCTTTTTTTCTCGGAGCCGAATAGCTTGTCTTCAAATGTGTAAGTGAATTCCGTGTGTGTTCACAGATGACACACACATCAGCAAAGCCTTGTGAATTCCAGGTTTTTCCAGAGAGTAAAACCAGGAGCCAACGTGTTCACGAAAGTGAGTTTCTGCCTTCCCCACCTTCAGCACCGCTTCAAAATTGATAGACTTTGAAAGCCTGAGTCAGTTTATCAAAAACACCGTCAGACTCTACAATGCGCGTACTCTTTAGGGGAAAAAATGGCAAAATTTGATGAAGTTTGGCAGGTGAATATTTGGTGAATGACTTCATCTATTTCCATTAATTAAAAAGAAGGAACTGGGGAGAGAGAAGAGGAAGAGGAGGAGACGGGAGGGAAGCAGAGGCGGCCAGTGCTGGAGCTCTGGCCCTGGAGAGCCGCCCACTGTCTGGACCTCAGCAGCCACCCGGGCCAGGAGGTCAGGTTGGAAAGTCCAGCAGCCACTTACTCTGGACACAGCCATGGCCCCTGTCCAGGGACGCGACCGTGGCTCGGGGCCTGAGGGGTGAGAGGAAGCAGGTGGCCAGCGGCTCTTCTCAGCTGTGGGTGGCGGATGCACGCGTCCCAGGACGGGCGGGCAGCCTTGCTTCCTTTAAGCACCTACACTGCAGCGCTCAGGACGCGGGGGTCTGTGTGTTCTGCCCCGGAGTCCGTCCCTTACTCTGTGTGACAAGGGAGGGCCCCGGGCCCTCAGGCACCCAGCGCCCCGGGCCTCGGTGTCTCGCCTACCAACTCCACATGCTATCTCAGCACACTGCGGTCACGGTGAAGGGCAGGATGCCAGGGTGGCCTCAGAGTGACGCTGGATCACAACAAGATCTCCAGAAAGAACAGCTGAGGAGAGGGCCATGGCGGCCGGGTGGGGCTGCCTCCCCTCCCCTGGAGCAAGGCGGCAGGAAGAAGGAGCAGCAGCCTGTGCACCTGCCATCCAGCACTCCGGGCCCAGCCGGAGGACAGCAGGTTCACCGCCGGTATGGGCCCCTGCGAGGCCCCCGCCTCAGAACGAGGAGAGAGCGATACCTGGGCCAGAGGAGCGGGGTTCCATCTGGGCCTTAGGACCACGTCCTGGAGGATCAGGCATGCCCATCAAGGAGGCGGGATCTGCTCCCACAAGGCTTCCCACCTCGGAAGGAGGTCATCCTGTGAAGCAGCGAATTGAGTGGCAGAACCAACCATGGTGCCTGCCGAGGGGACCCGCGTGTCACGGCTGGGAAGGAGGCAGAGGGCCAGGGTCCTGCCAGAAACCACCACCATCTGTTCTGTGGCAGAAACGGGACAGGACAACACTGTGTGCGGTGCGTGTGCGCATGTGTGTACGGGCATGTGTGTGTGCAAGAGTTTATGGACACGTGTGTGTGCACATGTATATAGGTGTGTGCGTGTGTGTATGGGTGTGTGCGCATGTATATATGGGCGTGTGTGCATTTGTATATGGGTATGTATGCATGTGTATATGGGTGTGTGTGTGCACATGTATATAGGTGTGTGTGTATGGGCTTGTGTGTGCACGTGTATATGGGTATTTATGCATGTGTATATGGGCGTGTGTGCATGTGTATATGGGTATGTATGCATGTGTATATGGGCGTGTGTGCATGTGTATATGGGTATGTATGCATGTGTATATGGGTGGGTGTGTGCACGTGTATTTGGGCGTGTGTGCACACGTGTGTTTGGGCGTGTGTGGGCGGGTGTGCACGCATGTGTGGGCATGTGTTTCTACAGACAGCCAGGTGCATGGACAAACCAGGACTGCGTGTGCCCCTGGAAGGCTGCACCTACCGGAGCGCCTCCCACCCCTGCGAGCGAGGTGGGCGAGGGACCTTCCCGTCAGTCGCTTTCCTAATGCTGAGCTGAAGCATTCACAGCGAGAGGATCCCAGGTCTTGTATTTCTGTAGGCCTCTGTTAAAGGCCCTTGGCACAGACCCTCGTGTGGGCAGGCTGAGAGCCGCTCTGTCCACCGCAGCTGTGTCCAGGCACTGTGCCGGCCTGCAGCGGTGTCTCCGGGTGCCCCTGAGTGTGTCCATGGATGGTCATCAAGCATCACCCACGCCGTTGCCCCTGAACAGAAGGCTGTGTGTGTGCACCTTTGGGAACCACAGAGCTGTTCATCTTTAAAGCAGTGCGTCCACAGGCCTAACAGCTCTGGATGGGCAGGACTGCGTCAGAGTTGTCCGTGGTCACAGGCAGCGTGCGCTCACCACAGAGTGACCTCCTAGGATGACTGAAAGTCTTTCAGGGGGGACCCTCGGACACATTCTATCCTGAAACACGTTTATTTACCTATTGACACACCTATGTGCCGACTTACCTCTCTGCTTCCCGTAGCTTGTGTTCAGTGGCTAACACTATGGACGGATGTTTAGATCATTTCCCATTTTTACCAGAAGCATGCTGCAGCGAACATTCTTGTGCATAAGAATTTGTGGGAGAATTTTTGTAGAATAAATACCTTGAAATGATAGCACTGAAATTTGGAAGCTGTTTCATTTTCCTAAAGGTCCCAGCCACGCATGATGACACACCACCTATAATCCCAGTGACTTGAGAGGCTGAGGCAGGAGGATCACAAGTTTACAGCCAGCCTCAGCAACTTAGTGAGGCCCTAAGCAACTTAGTGAGACCCTGTCTCTAAATAAAATATAAAAAGTGTGGCTCAGAGGTTAAGCGCCCGGGGTCAATCCCTACTACCAAGAATAAAAGCGCTGGATCCCTGCTACACCGAGTGTTCCAGAATCCCTCTGTGCCCAGCCAGCAGCTTCTGGACAGGAGTCTGCTAGCCCAAGCCCCCAGGGTCGGAACCTGCACCTGGAGCTGACCATTGCCTTGACCTCCTTCAGGGCCCCGTGCTGCAGTCGGGAGCTCTTCCCGCCTGGCAGCGGATATCCTGGGCAGCGCGTCCACAGGGACTGCTCTGTGTTCCCAGCGCCAGAACTGAGAGCAGGCTTGCGCCTCTCGGGAACGTCAGTCATCCCAGAGCGACGTGGAGTTAAAGGGTTGACGTCGAGCCTTGGTCGAGATCCAGTGTCAGGGTGATGCGTGGCCAGCTGTGCACGCCCATCCCGAGCTGCAGAACCCGCTGAGGACAGTCACGCCCTCCCGGGTTGCCACACTCTGGGCCTCGTCCCTGGCTCCCGTTTATTCTTCGGTGGATGTCAGCAATCCTGTGAAAGGCACTCGAGACCTCATTTGGATGAACTGAAGAGGGACCTGCGGCCTTTCCAGGTGGTTCAGAAGCCAGGCAGCGAGCCCAGGCCAGAGAATGGAGCAACCTGCATGTCCCTGGATGCTGGAGGCCTCGGGGCCTTTGGCCTTCTGGATGCACATTCATTGACTTGCTAGGGTTTAACCAGAGCTGAGTTGCCTCCAGGAGATTTCAAGAAGCAGATGGGCACCCACATTGAGAACTTGGACCTTGGGACCAAACTGTGCAGATCAGATCTGCTTCTGCGACTCTTTGCTGCGTGACATCATCTAAGTTACATAACATCTCTGTGCCCCAGTATCCTCCTCTATACAGTGGAGGCAGCAATACCTACCTCAAAGTTATTGTGGATTTATACTTCTCAAGTATGGGAACGGGGTCTTATATACATAAATACAACTTAAGTGTTTGCTGTTATTAATCTATAATTATCATCTAAACCTGTCCTCATTTAAAAAAAATAGTCACTTAGAGATGTTTCTGCTACTTCTTGGTCACTAGATAGACCAAAGTCAGGAAGACCCAAAATAGCAAGTTTCAGGGAAGAGACGGATAAGAGACGTCACGGAGGTGGCTGGTGGGAATGTACCGTGGTGTGACTTTTAGGGACACTGGTGGTTCCATGGGAGAGTAAACGTCCACCCATCCTGTGACTCCACTGCCGCGTGTGTTCAAGAAAAGGAAGACGGTGAATCCAGGCGCGAGCCGGCACGTACACACACGCGCTCTGCAGTGTTCACGGGGGCGGGTTAGAACATGTGCATAGTGCACAAGACCTTGGGATCAGTCCTAGGACTAAAAAGAAAGAGGCTCCCGACCTCTTTACCAGAGGCCCAAGCCGGGAGCAACCCGATTTCCACCAGCCAGGGGGCAGTGAATGGACCGCGGCACGTCAGTGCAAGGGAGGACTGTCCAGCTCACACCCGGCGCTCCTGGGCTGCAGGGCCCTCTTCCCGCCAGCCGTGCCCCTCCCAGAGCACACGCGCCCCGCGCCCGCGTCCATGGGGCTCCACGACAGGACGGCGACCCTGGGTGACGGGCTCTCAGCAGGGCTTGCTTCTAGGAGTCGGGAAGGGTGTGCGGAATAAATGGCGGGAAGCGTTCCGTGTCTTGGTAGCGTGGACCACGCGGGGTGAGCTCAGGGTGTATCACATGTGTAAGTCACAACTCCCTTCCTGTCCCTGAGGGAGCACGGAGCAGGGCCAGCACCCCGTGGGGGCTGGGTCGTGAGCGCAGGGGAAGCGAGTCCCACCCTCCCAGCAACAGGAAGCCGGTGGACCATGAGGTCACGTGACGTGACCCCTCGGCTTTGAGGGGACAGTAAAGCGCATTTAAATGCAAGTACACACGATGACTTTAAAGACATTCAGGTACCACGGAAGTGCCAGTTCACCATTTGAAAACAGGTGAATAAGGTAGAGAATGAAGCCCTTGTGCGGCTGTCCTGAATGAATCACGGCTGGAGAGCCAGGTGGTAGGTGGGGGAAGTCTCCGGGTATAGACATAGTCTCCTTTTTAATTATTTTGTTTTGCACTGGGGATTGAACCCCAGGATGCTTGACCACTGAGCCACGCCCCAGCTCTTTTTATTTCTCATTTTGGGACAGGGACTCGCTAAGTTGCTTAGGGCCTTACTAAGTTGCTGAGGCTGGCCTTGAACTTGCGATCCTCCTGTCTTAGCCTCCCGAGTTGCGGGATTACAAGCAATCACCACCACATCCAGCTTTGGTACAGAAACATTCCAGCTGGTACCAGGTGACGGAATCAGAGAGCTGTCGTTTTGCACCCCTTGGTTAATGAAATGATCCAGAGATTGAACATCAATAGCTGCTACCAGCACAGAAATAAATGGCCCTCCTAATGAAAGAACAGGTAGGTTACAGGTGGTCATCCTGAGATGGTCTTGCCAAAAAAGGTCTAACTGGAGTCCGATGGAGACTCCCATCGCGGCAGTGGACGAGGATGTGTGAAGTGACGTTTCGGGAGCGCAGTCAGCGGAAGCCAGGTGGCTGGTGAACGCACCAAGTGAAGTGCAGTCTATTCGCAGTGAGAGAGGGAAGAGAGAGACTGACGGGAAGCAGAGACCTCAGAGACGTGGAGCCAACTGCACAGCATGCACTTTGCATCGGGGTTCCGACAAGTTGGTAAAGGAAACGGTAAAAGCAGACAACGGGCAGTCTGAGCTCCGGCTAGATCTGGGACCACTCTAGGGAATGGCTGCTGCTTTTCTTCCTCTTACTTCTTAGGGATTATGTTTCTAAGAGAGACCGTGTCCTTCACATTGAAATGTTTGCAGGTGAAGTTATTGGACGCTTTGCACTGGCTTCAAACACCACCGGAGGACCAAAGGCAGCTGGGAATGGCCGTGCCGCAGAACCAGCCCTGCGAGGGTGGCCGTGGAGACGGCGGCTGTCACTGCCCTGCTCGCTCACTGGCTGTGTGTGCTTCAAATTTTCCATCGTAAAAAGTGCTCTCCTGTTATTAAAGGAATGGACAGGGAAAGAGAGAGGAAATGGAGAAGAGATTCCGCATAAAGACAGGGAGGAAATCGACAGGGCCGGACGCCTTGCTCCTTGTCCACCACACTGCGAGGAAGGAGCTGCCAGAGACGGTCAGCTCTGGGTTCCAATCCTGTTCTGTCCCCAGGGGACTTGGGTCCTGGCTTCTCCGAGCCCCAGCTTCTCCTGTGTAACAAGGACTTCAGAAACGAACTTTGAAGCCTTTTTGTCTTTATTTGTCCAAACACAGGGACAAGATTAGCTTTCAAGAGTCTGTGTCCATCACCTGAGAAACTGCAGGAGGCCCCCTCGCCCGGGCCCCCACCCCCTCCCGCCTCGGGGTTTCCTTCTGTGGGGAAGCAACCCCAGGGCCCACCGCGCACCCTCCCATGGAAGTTCCGCGCCTTCTGTCTGGAGGGGAACGTGAGTAAGGGACTTTTCCATTGGCTGCTTCTGGACGTGGTGGACCCTCCTATGATCTCAGGGAGTCCTTAGGTGACCTGGAATGTTCTTGTCTGTCCCTCCCACTTCTGGTAGGTGATTGTCTGCGTTTGGTGAATTTCCTTTCTCAACAGAAGTTCCATTCATTCAAAATAGGAGCTGCTGAGCAGCAGCTGGCTCTGCGAACTTTCCAGGTGCCATGTACGGAGGCCCCGGGTGAGGCAGCAGGGGCCGAGCTCAACCCTGGCGCCTCCTGGAGCTGACTCCTCAGCTCCAGCCTGCGCCCAGCTCCGGCCAGCACCACCCAGAGCCCCTGGGCCCTCGCCAGCCTGGCCCGCTTGATCCGCTCCCTGGTCTGACCCTCCTCTGAAGTTGTCTCCTGTGGTGCTTCCTTTTTACTGCTTGGCCTCCTCTGGATCTCTCCTGCTCAGCTCTGGGTGCCCACCATGGAGCCCAGTGCCAAGCAGGGCCGGCCACACCATTCACAGGGTCCCACGCAAAGTGAAAACGTGGGGGCTCCTTGTCCAAAAATGATGAAGAACTCGAGTAAGACAGCAGAGCTTTCAGTCAAGCCGAGACCCTGCTGAGCCCGGGGTCCCGTGGGACCACAAGGCTGCAGGCCAGGACGCCAGCCCAGCAGACCCCAGGAAGCCACATTGGAATGAATGTGAATCTGAGAAGGAGTACCAGGTGTCCAGGGAGCTCGACAAGACAGCGAGACGAGGAACAGAAGCCACATGTGTGAGGAGGTGGAATGCTGGCCCCAGCTGCAGAGCTGAGGACGTGGTAACACACAGTGACCGCAGGCCCAGGGGACACAGGTCCAGGCTATAAGCGGTTCTGGGTGGGGACACGGTGTTTTTGTGTTCAACGTCCCTGCAGGCTGTGTTTGGACTGGACCTGTCGGGCTCTAGGGCCAGCCTTGGAGGGGGCAGGCACTGTGAAGGGGCGTCCCCACGTGCAGACCTCGCTGAGTTCGGGGGAGACCTCGTCCTGAAGCTCTGCCTGGCAGAGGGGGGCCATGGCTCAGAGCTGTGAAGCCCTTGGTTCCGGGAACCACAGCTTGTGGCCTGGGTTGGCCTCCGCGTGGCTGGGGACGTGACCGTGGTGGACGGGACTGTGGTTCCCTGAGGAACACAAAGCTGCCCACGAAGGCCCTGAGACTGTACCCCTGTAACCCGGGGTACCCTGTGTGCACAGGCATCCCCACACGGGTGCACCTATCTCTCCCCCCTGCCAGAGGTGCCCGCCTCCAAGCCACACGGGCGTCTCCGCCTGCTCCACAGCCGCCATGCGCATCGCTCACGCCCATCGGGACCTCTTCCAGGGGACCCTGCATGCTGCAGTGCTTGTCCCCAGGGCCCACGCTGGGGACCTGACCTCCCCAGCCTGTGGTGTCTGCAGGCTCAGCCTTTGGAGGTGAGTGGGAGAGAGCCAAGAGGGTGGGACCCCATGGTGGCATTAGTGGGAAGAGACGCAGCTGGCACGGTGCCCTGCTCACCACGCGAGGCCTCTGTTATGATGCAGCCGAAGGCCTCCCCAGGCGCCATGCTCTTGGATTTCCGGCCTCAAGAACTATGGCACAGACCTTTACTCTTCATAAATTACCTGGTCCCAGGTGGTCTGTGATAGCAACATAGGATGGACTGAGGTCTTCTTACTCAGCCCTTCCTAAGTCCACGTGGCTGGGAGCCAGGTCCAGTCCTCCCTGGTGCCCCACTGCCGGCAGGGACCATTTGGAAGTGCAGTGGGCTCAAGCTGGTTTTCCATCCTGACTCTCAGAGACCATTTCTCTAGAACTGCTTCTGCCCCGCCCTGTGAGCTGCAGCCCCTTTCGAATCTCCACAAAAGAGGGAACTGGGGACGACAGACGGGCATCAGGGTGCAGCCCTTCCATCCCCTTCATCCATGCGCGCGGCGTCCACAGCTCGCCCGCCTGCTGTGTGGCCTTCCCGAGTGATGTCCCGGTAACTCCTTTCTGCTAACGTCCAGCCCCGCCCCTTTGAGGACAGGCCACTCAGCCACTGAATCCGGATTAAATTCCTCACCACCTTCTCTACTGATCTCATCAAGTGACCTCTGTCTGTGTGCAAACTTGGCCTTTTAGGGGGTCATTTCAGGCTGCATCTTCCAGACAGCCTCTTGCGGTCCGGGGTAGTTAGAGTCTGTGGGAGGACTTGTATCCAGCGCTCCCTCCTTTCCCAGGGATGCACTTCTCTCCTAGCGGGGAGACTGGCACCGTGCCCTGGAGCGCTGAGACGTCACATGACGCCGCATTCTTCACATTTGGTGCACATTATCTCATTTAATTCCTCCCCAGCACCTCTGAGACAGGGACCTTTGTCTCCAGTGTACAAAGGAGGGAACAGGCTCTCAGGAAGACCAAGTAGCTTTCCCATGACGGACAGCCGCCACGCACCAGCTCCTGCTGCTGCAGAGTCTGTGCTCCAGGCATGCCCCTCTGTGCACTGAGTTCCAGAAGGTTCTTTTTCTCGGGTGGGGGAGCAGAGCACCACATCCCAAGTCCTTCCTGAGCCATTCTAAGGCACAAGTGGACGTGTGCTCCTCCCCAGACTCGTTGTGTTTTCTTTCGGCTTGGCCTTGGGGCACACTGTGTTCTGGTCTTTCTGTCCCTTGAGCAGTTCCGACAGTAGATGATCCTGTGGGACGCGGGTGACGAGGTCAGTCCTCTCTGGTCCATGGTTGTGCTGCCAGGCTTTTCCATCTGTGTGGCACCTCCGAGGCTCACGGGTGTCGTGAATCCTGAGTTTCTCTGTGTGGACCAGCCGTTGACGGGCGGGTCCATGGTAGCACGATGCTCATCCCCGCGTCCATCCCCAGCCTCTTCCAGAACCGCCGGGAGCTGCGGCTGGCTTCGGCGTGGTGCTTGGTATGGCTCCCGAGGAGCTCCCAGCGCCCTGGTGCCCGTCAGGGAAGCCAGAGAACAGGAAACCCTTCTCCGTGTGCTTCCAGCGTGTGCCGGGGCGGGCGACGGGTGGCCAGCAGGACCAGGGGACTCTGAGGTTGTCGCCCACCCCCGCTCCCCTGACTCACGTAGAAAGCCTTTGTTTCTAATCAGAGCAGCAAACCCTTGGCCATTTCCTTGAGATGACAGGCAGCGGAAGGAGCCGGAGGTTCTCGGGTCCCTGCGCACGCAGGAGCCTCGGGTTCTCCGGGCCACGCACGCTGCCCTCTGTAAGTGAGCTGGACATGACGCGGAGGTAAGAGCGCCTCTGTCCTCCGCCACCGCGGACCCCGGGCCTCTCCAGCCTTACCACACTCCTGGCAAGACCTGGCAGACTCCCCTCAGGCGCAGGCTGGCTCCTCTGACCCTCCGGAATGGCTCAGGGCAGGAGGTCGCAGGAGATGGTCAGCGTCACTCTCTTCAGAGGTCCGGGCCGCCGCAGACTCGGATGAGCTCCTGACGGACGGCACGGGGAGGTGGGCCCCGAGGCCCGTCTTCTGGGGAGGGGGGTTTTCCTGTGATTGTCTGGAGTGCGTCTTTGCTTAAAGGTCTTAAAGGGCTGGTCTGTTGCTTTGCTCCCGAGCACCATCAGTAACTGGGGTCCGAGTGCCGTGACTCCACCCCCACAGACACCTTGGCTTTGTCTTTTCTTTCTTTTTCCTCCTCTTCTAACCTTAAAGACTGGTGCTCCCTAACTGTGAGGGGTGGACAGCAGGAAGTGTCAGCCCCCAGCCCAGAAATGCCTTGGGCTCTGTGAGCGTCCACATCGCATCAGCAAGATGGAGGTGGGGGGGCTCCTCCGTGTCCCTGGGCACTTGGCAGGCAGACCCTGGCGTCCCAGGACTGGTGAGTGGCCTCTCTGAAAGGACCCTCTGATGCTGTTTGGCCTCAGCCAGCAGCAGGGGCACTGAGTCTGGGCCTGGCCTGGTTTAGGGTGCAGCCTCTGTGATCAGAATCCGGCGGCTCAAGGGAGAGAAGGTGGCAGGGCCAGTTTGAGGCATGGCGATCAATTAATGAGTAAAGGCTTTATGATTTGCCAGAGGAAGTCCTGATGCTCACTGCAGGGACGCGGTCAGCTCTTCCTGCCTGGTAACGAGGTTGTGGTCACCTCATCCAAGCCCAGCACTGCACGTCCGCTTTCTTCCCTGATGGGTAGAGGTGGGGGTGGAAATCGGGGTCGACTTCAGAAAACAAAGGAAATGATCTCATCCAGTTGCCTGCAGAACGCTTGGGGATAGAAGGAAGTCTGCAGAGGAAGTGGGCAGGATCGGGCAGGGAGGAAATGTCCAGGAAACACATCTCACCGCAGGGCCTGGGCCAGCGCCCCTCTGCTGATGCAGTGTGACCTGGTAGCCTCAGAGGGAGCCCTGTCCCCGGTGTCTCGTGCCTGAAGGGGTGGAGAGGATCTGGATTCTCACCCCGGGGCTGCTCACATGAAGAGCTGTCTCTCACGGAACTCCTTGGGAGCAGGGCCTTGCTGGGCTCAGAAACCACAGCTCTTACCAGAGGGTCTAAGATACTCCAAGACCCACCAGCTTAACCCCAAAGTACACTCTGTGTGTTCCTGCGGGCCGTTCACCGGCCCTGCGTCTGGAGTACTGGAGAAATCGTTCCTACTAGGATGGGGCTCCTGTGGACGGTGCTGCGTGCCTCCCTCCCGCGGGCAGTGCCCAGGGGCTGTCCTGATGAGGTGGAGGTGGACGGTTAGGCACATTCATGGACCCTTCAAGATGGAAGAGAACTTGGAAGTCGCTTTGTCCGTCTCCTCATCCTGTAACTGCGGAGATGAGGATCCAGAGGCGTGGGGGGCATCCCTGAGACTCCACATCCCCAGGGCACGGGGCGCAGCCTGGAGTCGGGTCTCCGGGGCCTGCAGGCTACAGTGTGCCCTCTGCCAGCCTCTGCCTCTCTGTGTTTCATGCATCAGGAGAGCCTTCTCGTGGGCTCCCACGTCTTGGGTGGGTGTTAGGGGCAGCGTCCCAGGTGAGGGTCTGCTGCCTGTCAAGCCCTGAGATTCCTCACGTGAGATGCCTCTCTAGGCCGTGAGGCTGAGACTGGGCACTGGAGAGCTGTGTGCTCCTCTGGAGCACCATCTGGCCAGGCCAGCGGACACCCTGCTTCCCCGGCAGCAAAGAGCCGGAGCTCTGGGCCCTCTGCAGAGGCCCTGAGGAGGGCGGACCCCTCCGGGTGGGTCTCCTCCTGCGTGTGAGTTGCAGGAGTCTCCAGCAGGTCAGGCTGGTCGTCACTCGTACTTATTCCCCTCTTTGCATGAAAGTCACTGTGGTTTGAGTGGCTCCCCGGAATTCCCTCTCTGGAGCCTCAGTGCCCAGGGTGGCAGTGTTGGGAGGAGGGCCTGCGAGAGGGCCTGGCCCGGCCCGGCGGCCTCCTGGCCTCTGCCTTCCTCCCTGTTTTGCACGAGGTCTTGGCCAGATGCAGCCTCCAGGGCACCGAAACTTCAGCTGGCCCCGCCACAGCACAGCCCGAGCCCCAGGCTCCAGATCCCGGGTTCCCAGTCGGGTGGGCGTGGTCCAGAAGCCTTTCCCAGCACCACAGTCTGGTGAAGCTGAGGAGCCCGGCAGACCTAGAACCGCCAGCCGGGCCTGGCCCTGTGGCTGTGGGGAGCTCACGTTTCCTCTCCAGGCTTCAGACTCACACTGACGGGTAGAGATTAGACTGATGCGAGAATCCCTTCGGCTCAGAAGCGCTCTCCATGAGCCTGCGTTATGGGTAGTGACTTCTGGTTCACCGAATAAATCCCCCGTTGCTGTCTCCCTCTCATCCTCCTTCCCTCTCTTTCTCCCTTCCTCCCTGCCTCCCCCTTTCCTGTCTCACTCCACTATCTTTTCTTCTCCTGCCCCCTCCCCCCCCATTTTCCTCTACACAATCCAAAGTTCCTCCATTCTTTTCTTACTGTATCCCCCCACCCCATTATGAATCAGCATGCACTTATCAGAAAAAACATTCAGCCTTTGGTTTTTGGGATTGGCTTATTTTGCTTAGCATGATATTCTCCAGCTCCATCCATTTACCTGCAAATGCCATAATTTTGTTCTTTTTATGGCTGAATAATATTCCATTGTGTGTATATACCATAGTTTCTCTATCCATTCATCTGTTGAAGGGCATCTAGAGTGGTTCCAATCTAGCTATTGTGAATTGAGCTGCTATGAACATTGATGTGGCTGTGTCACAGTAGTTTGCTGATTTTAAGTCCTTTAGGTATAAACCGAGGAGTGGGATAGTTGGGCCAAATGGTGGGTCCATTCCAAGTTTTCTGAGGAATCTCCACACTGCTTTCCAGAGTGGCTGCACCATTTTGCAACCAATTTTGTGGGTTTGTCTCTGTGTCTTCTATTTTGTACCATTGGTCTACCTGTCTGTTTTGGTGCCAATACCATGCTGTTGCTCTGTGGTATAGCTTCAGGTCTGGCAGAGCGAGGCCTCCTGCTTCACTCTTCCTGCTCAGCATTGTTTGGCTTGTTTTAGTTTTAGTTTTTGGTACTGGGGATTGAACCCAGGGGCACTTTTCCACTGAGCTACACCCTAGCCCTTTTCATTTTTTATTTTGAGACAGGTCTCACTTAGTTGCTTAGGGTCTCACTAAATTGCTGAGACTGGCCTTGAATTACGATCCTCCTGCCTCAGCCTCCTCAGTTAGTGGGATTACAGGCGTGCGCCACTGCACCAGACTCAGGTGCTTATGATTTAAGGGCTGTTCCTCAGCCATTTTAAGGACATGAACCCATTACAAATCTGATGAACGTTCTAGAAAGCCTGGAAAGTTCCTCCTCAAGACGTTTAGCTTCTCCTTGGGGAGAGATTGTGTTGCAAACTCTAACCTCATTACTGGACCTGCCTTGGAGCCACAGTCTTGAGTGCACTTTCAGCGAGACCGCCTGGCCCGTGTGTGGTGCCCTTCTCCATCCTTCTGTGCCCCAGCAAAGGGCGCTGTGGCCAGAGCGGGTGTTCCTGGCGCCCCAGCACCCATTCCTGCCCCCGCCTGGACCACACTCTGTGGAAGTTGGACTCTGAGAGCCACCTGCCTGGCACCCGAGCTGCCTGCCCCGCCGCTGAGCAGGGACCACCCTCCACACCTCCGGGGAGGCGGAAGGGGCCTTGCAATCAGAAGAAGGAAATGAGGACGTAGGACAGGTTCCACTTGGGGAGGGGCCTGGCGGTCCCCGCGTGCTTCAGTTCACACCTCACTGCCGGGTCTGAGGAGGAGGGACGCCGTGGCCACTTGGCTGACCTCCCACCCCCAGAACTCGACAAGGCAGGCAGGCGAGGGAGCCTGGGGAGCAGGGATGCTCGGACTCTGAGGCCCAGCTCCTCGTCCCGCCTTTGTTCTTGGTTTTCTGACGGTTCGCTGCTCTGTGATAAAGCTGTCCCTCGCCGTGCACTGGACCCTGGGGACCCTGAAACAGCGACAGTCAGTCCTAGAGTAGCAGGCCCCCCGCCCGGACCCGTCGAGGCTGTTGTAAAGTCCCCGGTGTGTCAAGTGCACTGTCCTCACTGACCTTGTGCAATTGCAGGCTCCGGCCGGCAGGCTGCCCACTCCCCATGCTGCCCAGGGCAGCTGCCCCCACCTCCACTCCTGCTCGAGGTCCTGGCAGCCTCCATGGAGGAGGCCCAGAGGAGGCCAGGCACTGCTCTGCGGGCTCTCTTCGCAGATCCTCATGCGGGCAGGAGGCTGTCTGGAGGGAGGAGGACGCCCCTCGGGGTTCCCGGCTCTGTGCGGCTGGCGGCTGGTGGCTGGTGACTGGTGACGTGGAGAAAGCACCACCCGCTCTGGCCTCTGTGGCCTCCCTGGGGGTGGGAGTCAGACCTGGTGTGGCCGTCAGACGAGGAAGCAGAGGTGAACGTGCTTCGAAAGAGTAAGGCCCAGGCGGGACGGGTGGTGGCGGAGCCTCGTTTCTCTTTCTGGGTACTGGGGGCTGAACCCAGGGGTGCTTAAGCTCTGAGCCACGTCCCCAGCCTTTTTTTTTCATTTTTTTATTTGAGGAAGCGTCTCACCAAGTCGCTTAGGGCTTCACCAAGTTGCTGAGGCTGGCTTTGAACCTGCGATCCTCCTGCCTCAGCCTCCCCGTCACTGGGATGACAGGGGTGCAGCTCCACGCCCAGCAGACCATGGTTAAGTGTGACCAGACGTGGCAGCACATGCCTGTAGTCCCAGCTGCTCTGGGGGCTGAGGAGGGGGATTCTGCCGTCACGTGTAACTAATTAGAACAAATTTTTAAAATGATTAAAAAAAATCGAAACCAGCCTTGGCAACCTAGTGAGACCCTATCTCAGAATGTAGACGGGAGTTGGGGTGTAGCTGGGGGCCACGTGCCCTGAGCGTCAGTGAGTGAGTGGATCAGTAAGTCAAGGAAGCCAGAGGCTGCTTGCTCCTCGCACCCGTGGGGTCAAGGACAGAGGGAACTGCCCGCCACCCACCCACCACTGGGCGGCCTTCAGATGTGCCCGCCCCGAGGCATCTGTGGCCATCTCTTCATTTTTAGCAAAAAATGTCGCGTTGTTCATGATCATCAGCAGGACTCAGGTGACGTGGGCGACCCCGCGAGGTCTCGCAGGTGCTGCAGACGCCTGGGCGGACGCCCGTCCCTGCCCTTGACCTTCGCGCTCCTTAGATCGTGGCTCAGGCTTTAGGAAACGGCAGCAGCTGCCACAGAGGGGTGCTCAGAACGCTCAGCAAAGAGGAGCCCGGTGCCCGCCGCTCAGAGGGCGCTGACCTTCTGGAGTCACCAGCTGCTCGGAGAAGGTCTGGGGTCCACGCCACACAGTGAGACTCCCACGGGGCTGTGCCCACTGCTGCCCAGCAAGTCCAGCCTGCACCGTCCCCTGCCCACGGTGGATAGCAATTCAGAGTTCAGCGGCCGCCCAGGGAGCCCAGGTCCTGCCACTGCACTGTGCTTTCAAGTGGCCGGCCCCCTTCCCCTTCAGAAACTCAGCGGCAGAAGCCGGTGAGAAGAGCCCAGGCAGGCCGGGGACCTCATGGCTCCCTGGAGACTGCCCCACGTGTGGGCAGGAGTCCTCCTCAAGTCCTTCCTCACCAGCGGAGGGAACTGAGAGCGGCAGAGAGAACCGCCTGCGGAGCCGAGCACGTGCCGGCGAGCTCCGCTGCGTAGGGGATGCTGAAAACGTCTGCCTCCGGGTGGATGGTCAGGTGGCCCCGTTAGCAGGAGGACGGTCAGGTGGCCCCGTTAGCAGGAGGTTCCAGAGGGTGGCGTCTGCCTCGGGGTGGACGGTCAGGTGTCCCCATTAGCGGGAGGTTCCAGAGGGTGGCGTCTGCCTCTGGGTGGACGGTCAGGTGGCCCCGTTAGCGGGAGGTTCCAGAGGGTGGCGGCAGCAGAGCTGGGAAGAGGTCGGAGGCGGAGGAGAGAACCCACGCATTGTGCCCCTGGAACAGACTCAGCCTCCTCTGTCCACCTGTCTGTTTTACCGACAGCCCGCAGAGGCCAGGCTGTGGCCGGGGTGTGGCCGGTGGGCGGGGACAGAGCACCCAGAAGCAAGCCAGTTGGACTTGAAGGGACTCCTGCGCTGGTGGCACGGGTGTTTGGCCAGCACCCTCGAGGAGCGGGGCACCCTCGGAGAGGCTGGGCAGCTGCAGACAGTGAGAGGCACCGGGCTCCACACGAGGCCATGTCCCCTCCGGGCAGCGGGGCGACAGCAGTGGGCGTGGGCCGCAGCCCCAGGGCAGCGGAGCCCATGTGCGCCAGGGCATCCCCGGGTGCGTGTTCACACTGGCCCTGCAGCCACAGCACAGCCGCCTCGCAGGGGTCTCGCTGTGCCCGTCCTAAAGACATAGCCCCTCAAAGGCCAGTGAGCCGGCCTTGGACCCAGCCGTCTGAGGGAGGCCGCTCATCCTTCCTCCTGTCCTCCTGGTCCCACTGGAGGGTTCTGTGCCACGCTGGCCTGGGACCCGCGCCTCCTGCAGCACCCGGCTCCGCAGCACAGGGCTGCTGGCCGGCAGCACGGGCAGTGTTGTGGTGCCAGCGCTCACACGGTCAGGTTGGGTGGCTGCCACTGGGCTCAGTGGACACAGGAGCCCCCAGAGGAAAAGGACGGCTCAGCGAGGCATGGATCGCAGTGGCTCGGCTCGGCCGCCGCCTTTGAGTGTTTCGTGGGGAGCTTGGTTCCTCAGGTCGGTGGTGCCTGACGGCCAGGTGGGAGTCGGGTGCTGGCCCTGGTCAGCACCGAGCGCAGGCCGCAGCCCCACTCTCCCTCCGAGGCCGCGTTGCCCCGCGTGTGGCCTGCTGCGGCCGGGAACTCTTTTCTTCCGGCTCCGGCTTCCTCCGCTGTCCGCCCTGGCCTGTGGCTCGCGGGGTTTGGCTTCATGTCATCGTTTTCCTCTTCGAGTCCCACGTTGAGTCTGAATGCCTCCTACAGGCAGGGGCTGCCTAGGTACCCCGGGAGCTGGTGACTACGCGTCAGAGGCCCCCAGTGGC
This sequence comes from Sciurus vulgaris, assembly GCF_902686455.1. Classification (NCBI taxonomy): domain Eukaryota; kingdom Metazoa; phylum Chordata; class Mammalia; order Rodentia; family Sciuridae; genus Sciurus; species Sciurus vulgaris. The sequence goes on along the minus strand of NC_136480.1, from coordinate 23,339,153 downwards.
ACCCGTCCTGGTCAGCAGGAGTGAGCGTCCCCTGGCCCGGGTGCCGCTCATGCTGCAGAGCACCAGGCTGGCCGCTGCAGGCTCTGGTCTGTCCCCGCGAATCAAAAAGGAAAAGAAAGGGTCTGCCTTTTCTGCGCTCACGCTCTGGCGATGCTTCTCTCAATCCCTCTCCAGCTGTGGGGCAGCCAGGACTCTGGACCCCGTGCAGCCCGTTTTCCTCCATCATCTCTTCCCCGAGGACTTCCGCGGGCGTCCTGAAGAGCTGAGGCTCCGAGAAGCCTCCTCAGAGCTGCTCAGGCTGATGGAGAACAGCAACGCGGAGCCCTGGCGACGATCGTGCGAAACTGGCGTAAAGCCGACGTCTGGTTTTCTAGTGGGTTTTGCTAAGCGCGGGCTCGCGGGCGGCGTGGGTGCCGGGGGCTCTGGGGCTCTCGTCCAGGGTCTCCAAGGACGTGGTGCCCGGACGCCTCCCAGTGACAGCACTGCAGTTGCCAGAGCTTCTCCCCAGCCGCACGTGTCCCCATGGTGTCTGAAGAGCGCGGCAGGCAGCCCTCCTTCCACGGGCTGCCATTCAGAGGCAGCCGACGGTTGGCAGGGTGAGGTTTCCACACCGCAGGCCGCCTGCCGCTTGCCTCCACTCCAGAGCAAGAGTCTCCACTTTCCAGAGCTTTCCGTTCCAGAGCCTCATTCCGCTTCACCCAGACTGCGTGGGAAAACGGAAGCCCCAGCCACGGCCCGGGGCTCGGGGTTGCGTGTTTGCCACGTTTCCTGTGCACGTTCTGTGGCGCCTTCCCTTCGGCTCACTGATACTGTACCATAGTGTCTAAAAATACAGCCTAACAACCGGGTTTGGTAAGGAGGATACTGCCTTCCGGAGAAGCGCAAGAAATGTCCGGCGTGGCTTTGTGAAAGTGAGCACTGCGGTCTCTGGCCCGGTCGCCGCGGGGGTGGACAGTGCTGCTGTTCATAGGGAACCACCGTGTCGTCTGGGAGCCCCTGTCCAGCTGGGCTCAGCCCTTCTTACCTGTGACCTCAGGTGAGCTGTTCCCAACCTCAGGAGTCTCAGCCTCTTCACTGTGAAGGGAACCCAAGAGCTGTCCTTGTCACAGGGCTGCGTGAGAACGCCTCAAACAACAGTATGGGAAACACAGGACAGGAAGCCCAAACAGTTCCTGACCTCCATCTCCTGTTGGCAAGAGGCAGAGACAGGCAGGCCCATGGACCCAGGACCTAGGACTTGGGCCAGAAACCTTGAAACTGCTGGAAAGAAAAGCCAGGGTCGACACTCCGTCATATGGGGCAGGCCCTGACTTCCTTACCAAGACCCCAAAAAGCACAAAAAGTAAAACCAAGAATCAGTAAGCGGGATGCCATCCAACTGAAAATCTTCTGCGTGCAAAGGAATGATCGAGAGCGTGAAGAGAGAGGCTGCAGAACGAGAGCACATCTTGGCCAGCCGCTTCTCTGACAGGGGATTAGCATCCAACTATATAAAGAACTCGGAGAGTTTATTAACACCCCAAAACATCACCCAGTCAACAAATGGGCAAAAGAACTAAATGGACACATCTCAAAATAAGAAGTGCAAATGGCCAACAAGTGCATGAAAAAATGTTCAGCATCTCTAGCGATCAGGAAAATGCAAATCAAGACTTCGTCTTATTCCAGTCAGAATGGTAATAATCAAGATTATGGACAGCAAGAGAGGCTGGTGAGGATGTGGGGGGAAAGGTGCATTGATACGTCCTTGGTGGGACTGCAGACTAGTGTGACCACCCTGGAGAGCAGTGTGGAGACCCCTCAAGAACTAGGCATGGAACCACCGTATGCCCCAGCTATCCCACTCCTCGGTGTTTATCCAAAAACTGAAATGAACAGACTATAGTGATACAGCCACCTCCATGTTTATAGCAGCACAGTCCACAATAGCTAAATTATGGAACCAACCCTGATGCCCGTCAGTAGATGAATGGAGCAAGAAACTGCAGTGTGTATAGACAGGAGGAGTTTTACTCCATTATAAAGAAGGAGGAAATTGTGGCGTTTGCTGGTAAATAGATGGAAATGGAGAACATCGTGCTAAGTGAACTAAGCCAGACTGAGAAAATCTCTCTCCAATGTGGAAGCTAGAATTAAATAAAGGGGGAGGATCAGCCATCATAGGGATACAGGGAAGATCAGTGGAGAAGAGGGAGAGGGAGGGAGGAGGGCGAGGAAAGGGGAGGAATTGCAGAATGAAGTTTTAAAAATCATGCTATGTGAATATGCCACAGGGAGTGTCACCTTTTTGTATAAGCAGGAAGAACGCATCAGAAATAAATAGATGAAGCCAGGAGAGGTGACAGCCCATGCCTGTGGTCCCAAAGTTTCCGGAGACTGAGGCAGAAGGATTGAAAGTTCGAGGCCAGCCTCAACAACTTAACAAGGCCCTACCTAAGAAACTTAGCAAGACTGTCTCAAAATAAAAAGGGCTGGAGATGTGGTTCAGCAGTTAAGTATCCCTGGGTTCAGTCCCTAGTACCCCAAAATAATGAATGAAGGAATTATAGATGAGCAAAAGGAAAATCAGGTGTTTTCGTCTGTTTTTTCACTGCTATGCCCAGAAGAACTGATAAGAACAATTGAAGGAGGAAAAGTTTATCTGGGGGCTCAGAGTTTCAGACACCTCAGTCCATACGTGGCCGACTCCATGACTCTAGATCCAAGGAGAGGCCGAGCATCATGGCGGAGGGGTGTGGAGGAGGAAAGCAGCTCAGGACACGTCACCTTCTGGTGACTCCCACTCTCCAGGGATAAAATATACGCCCCTAAGGCAGCGCCCAGTGACCCGCCTCCTCCAGCCACCCCGCCTGCCTGCAGTTACCACCCAGTCGGTCCCCGTCAGGGGATCAAGTCACGGACGGGGTTAAGGTTCTCATAACCGCATCATTTCACCTGTAAGCTTCCTGCAGAGTCTCGTACTTGGGCTCTGAGGGGACACCGCACATCTAACCCATAATAAGTAGAGAAAGGAGAAGGAGGGGAGGAAGGAGGGAAGGGAAAGCAGGCGGGAACTGAAACCCAGTTCCACGAATGCACGAGTTTGTCAAGATGAACCCGACCACTCTGTGTGGCTAAAAGGCTCCAATTTAGAAAAAAAATGACCAAATCAGATCACAGTCGGCCTGGAAGCGAGCGTCTGCCCTCTCCACTCTCAGCTCGGTGCCCAGGGGCAGCGCTCTGTGGTGACTTGGGGTCCGTGTGTTGGTCCTCACGGGGGAGTCAGTGACGTGAATCCTGGCCATGGGGGGACCACTCTTTGATCTCTGGTGGGTTGATTTTCAACTTGAACATCTAATAATCCAGAACAAGCTTTTCATGGGAAAAGTAACTTTTAACCAACTTAACCATTTTTGGCTGACCAAAGAGTGCCCATTTCACGGGAGCAGAAGCGGAGGTCCAGAGAGATACCATGACGTTCAGGCCACACACTCAGACAAATGGCAGGGCAGGGACACCAAGGGGGCCTCATCGCTCTGAATCCTGGACGCGTCTCTGACACCAGGTTGGTGGCTCCGGGCGGCCTTTGGCCCCAGACTTCATAAGTTGCTTTGTGACTTTCTTCCTGTGAAAACCTGTCATTCACAGCCTTACGAGACGAGGCTGTAATCTGATAGGCGACGGTCATGACACACCTGCCCCAGGGACCGTCCCCTCTGCCTGAAGTTGGATGGGATGCTTGCCAGGTGGACACTGGCCTACAGAAGTGGCCTGGCCAGCCTTCTTCATTTGCTGCCACACAGGAAGGAGCTTGCCGTTGAATTTGAATGGCTGGGAAACAGGGTTAGCTCTCTGGGCTCTGGAGAGCCACTTGTGAAGGGCAGGGGCCAGGGTCCCTTCCGGGTGTCCCGTGCTCATTTCCTGTGCCTCTGGGTAGGAAGCGAATTCCTTGTTTTGGGCAGGCGGGGCTGGGCCCGGCCGCTCTCAGCAGCAGGTGCCCTATAGCTCAGCCCCAGCCCGTGGCCAGAACTCCCCCTCCTCGGCGGGTTTTCTGCTTCAGAGCCATGTCACCTGGAGACCCTGTTGAGTGCTCCACAGTGTCCCTTCCCCTCACCTCCAGGGCAGCTGTTCCCAGGGAACGTGGCAAAGTGTGGAGATGGGTTTGGTGTCAGGGGCCAGAGGCGGGTGCGGCCGTCCAGGGAGAGGGTGGGGAGCTGCCGCACTTCACAGCCACGACTGCCCAGCCACAAGCATCTGAGCCCCAGGACAGAGGCCACGTCAGCGTCATCTGCGGGGCCGTTCCTTCCAAGAACAGTGCTTCACTGAGAAAGTGCCCGGCAGATGTTGTCAAGTGGATGGGCGGGCATGTGACCCGGAGCCGTCCAGGCTGAATGCACTCCATAGTGGCCTAGCTACGTCCTCAGCGCCGATGGACGTGGTCAGGTCCAGGGGGCCCCATGCCCGACCATGCCATCCTGCCCCCAGGTGTCCTCACGAGTGTGGCAGGATCGGCACCAGCTGGGCAGGTGGAGAACTCGTTCTGCCCCACTGCTCAGTGAACATCACTGGACGCAGGTGCTGCCCGTATTTCTGCAGGGTGGGGATACAGCCTGGGCCAGGTGACCACAGAAACCTCAGTCCTCTTCTGGTCTTGCTTCCAGAGGGCCTGAGCCAGCCAGGTGTGGCCTGGTGGATGTGGGCAAGCTCTGCAGAACAGCCTGGTCCTCTGCCATCTTGATGCCACGGTAGATGCCACGCTGCCTGGGATCTCGCGGGTAGCGGGCGTCAGATGGGCAACACTTGGTAGCAGAGGCCATGATGCAGGTGTTTGGGAGTCGGGGTCCTGGACTCGGAGTTGCCCTGGTCTCCTCCTGCCCACCTCTTCCTCGCTCTGTGACCTGGTGGGGTGGCGGGGGGCGGCCATTCGCCTTCACTGAGCCTGGACTGCTGTGTCCCCTTAACGCAGCTGGAAACGGGAGCCCCTGGGGGTGGTTGTGAAGACTCGACTCATTGGCCCATGTGAACAGAATCGAGGCCCTGGGCTGGTCCGGGCCAGCGCTGGCCGCTCACCTTGCTGCCGCTTTTGTTGAGGAGTGTGACTCGGACCCAGTTCCGTCTTTGGTCTCTCTCTCCTCCACCTCCCGCCCTTTCCTCTCCTCCCCTCTGGCTGGCTCTCCTTTTCTTCTCCTCTCCTCAGGAGCAGGAGAGTCCTCCTCCGTTCCACTGTCCAGCCAGAGATCGTACCCCCTTTGCCGCAGCAGGACCTGAGACAGCGGGGGCCTCTGGGCCTCAGCCTCCGTCTGTAAGGTCTCATTCCCCGGCTTCCTCCTGGCAGGGCTGCTGGCAGCCAGGAGGAGGCGGCACCATGGACGAGGCATCTCCCACGGATGGGAAGCCTGTGCCCGTGGGCTGCTGGGGGCAGCAGCCTGCTCGGAGCCGGACGGGGAGTCACGTGACTGTTGGAGACCCGGTGTCAGCCCAGGCCATCCTCTGAACGGTGTCACCACCCAGAGCTGGCACAAAAGGGGCCTGTGCAGCCAGGGCTGACGTCATCCCGGAGAAACAGAACACCCGGTCCACTCAACAGGCCCCTCTCGGTCCCCAGGCCCGGCAGGACATCTAGTCTGATGAGGACTCATGGCTCACCTTGTTCTCGGGCAGAAAGCTTGCAGGAACGCGTCCAGTTTTCTGGGCCAAGGCAGGGGAGTGTCTGGGACGGCCTCCTGGCCACGCTCGGCCAGGTTAGGCATTTCTGAGGCTGTGTTGGGGTGAATGTCTTCACTCCCAACAGTGGGCACAGCTTCCCTGAGGTAGTAGTGCACCTTCCTTCCTCGAGGCTCGCGGATCCTGCGGAGAACAGAGCAGGCAAGGTCCCCAACTTCACGTGTGTGTCACAGTGGAAGGCAGGACAGCTGAGCAGGTCAGGAATACAAGCTGTCAGGGGAGGCAGTGTGCCCTGCCGGAGAGGGGCAGGTCCCCAGGTGAGGACAGGGACGTCCTATGGAGAGGGGCAGGACCCCATATGAGGACAGGGACCATCCTGCTGGACAGGGCAGGTCCCCATATGAGGATAGGGATGTCCTGTGGAGAGGGCAGGTCCCCATATGAGGACAGGGACGTCCTGCTGGACAGGGCAGGTCCCCATATGAGGACAGGGACGTCCTGGTGGACAGGGGCAGGTCCCCATATGAGGGACCAGGGACACCCTGGTGGAGAGGGGCAGCTCACCTGGGGACATGGAGAGAGCAGTCGTGAGGAGACCGTCCCTCTGCTAAGCCTTCAGAGGTCACCAGGGAGCCCTTGGGGACGCTTGTCACTCCTCACCAGGCTTTGGCCGTTCTGTTTTCCACAGAACGGCCAAAGCCAGGCCAGTCTGGGATTTGGGACCTTTTCCGTGTTACTTCCTGGTGCCTCTCCTCTGACCGGCCGTCGTCCGTGGCCCGCCTGCCCCTCTTCCGCCCGGTCTTGAATTCCCCTTTTGGTTTCATACGACCCTCTCTGCTCCCTGGTCTCAAGCCAGGTGGTGGGATTGGATCTGTGGGGTGGGTGCGTGCTCACAGAGACTTGGACCCCAGCATGGCTGCTGCCCGGGGGTTCTGTGCCACTGCTGCTTCTTTGTCCCCCCGGTGCTGGGGACGGCCAGCACCTGCAGGGCCAGTGCTCTCTGGGCTGAGCAGCCCCCAGCCCCAGGGCTGTGGACCAGAGGTCCAGGCCCGGGTGCTCTCTCTTCCCCTGGACCTTCCGCATGTGACTGTGACCAGAGGGATGGTCTTTCCACCACCCAACAGCACTTCCCCTCTGAGGACCCACTTCTACCAGCTGGGGAGCAACAGGCAGCCCACAGGCCCAGGTGGAGGTCCAGCCCAGGTGTGCCAGGCCAGTGGAACTCTGGGCTCCTGGGGCTGGATGAGAAGGGGTGGGGAAGGAGCGTGGCGTGCAGGTGGAGAGGCTTTCCTGGGGTGCGTGTGAGAGAGACAGACAGAACAGACAGACAGAGCATGTCGTTGAGGCTTGACGCTCTGACATAAGAGTCCACTCAGAAACTGTTCCCGGGTCTCTGTGGGGTTCAGAAGTGATTCTAAGCCAGGTGCCTATAATCCCAGGGACACAGGAGGCTGAGGAGGAAGGGCCACAAGTTTAAAGGCCAGCCTTGGCAACTTAGCAAAAAGTAGAAAGGGCTGGAGTATAGCATGAGTGCTTTCCCGGCGTGTTCAAGGCCCTGGGTTCAATCCCCAGTGCCTCCAGAGAAAGCGGGGTGGCTCTGGTTCAGGGAAGAACCAGGTGCGTCACCTTCAGTCCTGTGGTTGAAATCGGAAGGCGGGCTTGGCGAGAGTCATGTTTAGAACAAGTAGAAATGTCCTCGTCTGCGGCTTCTTGTTTCTTCTTCTTTCCTTTTTTTGTTGCATTGTTTTTCTGAAATTTTAGAAAACTGACCTGTTGCAAAAAAGCTCGTTTGGATGAGATGGTGTTTGTGAGGTGCGTGACCTGCGCAGGTGACCGACAGCGCAGCCCGGGGACGGAGCTCTCCAGCTAGTGGCTTTCCTCGGCTCCCTGTTAATAGATGCCCTCTGTGATTGATTTTTCTATTCACAAATAACACAAGCCTACTTCCACTGCAGTTATTTTTTCTGGAAGCAGAGGGAGCTTCAGGCTGCCTCGGAAGACGGTCTTCCCTCCCTGACCACGGGCAGCCCTTGGGTAGCAGGCCGGGGGCAGGCTGCCGTGTGGCACAGGTAGCTGGGCTCTGCTCCCCAGCGGCGCCTTTGCCATTTGTAACCTAACTTCGGTCCCACCTGTAACACAGGTGTGGTGACAGAGGCACCCTCGGGGAGGGTGGTCAGGTTCATAAAGCACAGAGCACAGGGCTTGGGTGACAGCGCCCTGTGTGGGGTCACAGGCACAGGGCAGGCCCACGGGACCGGTGGTCCCTTCTTTCTCTACTCCCGATACTTACATTCTAGCAGGCTCTTCTGCCCGAGCTCGTTAACTGACGTGCTGACTTGACCTGCCACTCACCCTCTTTAAAATGCGTCAACAGCGTTCTTCCCATGAAAAAGCTGCTTATTAAAGGTGACATGTATAGATCACAAAAAGAGTCTAGCTGTTTCAGTTCTCAAACAAATAGGGGCTGTGATACTGTGGCCCCCAGACATGGGGTAGTGCACTCCTGCAGGACCAGACTGAAGGCTGCTGGGACGTTTCTCCTCATAAGGCAAGGAGAGGCCGAGGCACTCCTCCATAGCACTAGCGCTCGAAAGCTTTGGTGCTGAGCCAGTCCTGCCCGGCTGGGAACTCCCGGGCAAGTCCCATCTCTCTCGGGCCTGGCTTCCCAGTGCCTGGGGAGCATGCGCCCTTAAGAGCTGCAGCCGAGGCTGGGCATCTATTCAGAATGCGTGTCGGATCCAGTTCTTGGCTGCCCAGCAAGGCCTCTGCTGTCCCCCCATCTCTCTTCCCTGGTGCCATGTGAACTTCCCGCTCAGATGCAGGACTCCGTGGATCCTGGCAGGTGGCACACTGGGTAACCAGAGATCACAAAAACCCACCCCGAGAGGCAGCCGCTGTGCCTGCCCCAAAATCAGGCCCAGGGCTTGCAGCTCCTGCATCTGTGGAAGCAGCTGTCCCTGGAACTTTTATCAGTGGCGCCTCCTGATTCTAACAGCATCAGTTAAGTTCAGTTGTCAGCTTTGCTCTGAAGCACAATCGTGTGCAGCCCATTCTCCACAGCCCACCTAAGTGAGGAGGGGCGGCTTTCTTACTGCCAGTGGCTCAGCTGGGCCCCGGCCTCCCCCGGACAACCAGCTCCTGCAGAGGAGAGGGCCAGTGTGTCAGCAGCCCTCTGTGGCTTTCCGCTCCCCCTGGTGTGGCCCCACCTGGTGGGCTGGGGTCGTGGGCAGCCCGTGGTGATGACCAGGCGGTCATCTGCAGTCCATCCTTGGAGAGCTTCACTTCACAGGATCTGGAAGGTGCTCCTGCTGGCAAGAAGCAAGGAATGCCAGTGCAGGTTAGCTTCACGGGGTAGAGAGGGGTAGAGAGGGGTGCAGGAATGGGTGTGTCTGGGCACCTCCCCACCCTGGACAAGAGCCACGTGGGCAGAGCGATGCTGACGTGGCGCCAGGGCCCAGACACCTGGAGCCGCCCAGGGCCTCTCAGGAGACTCCCTGTGTGGCTGAGGGTGCTCATGAGGGTTGGGAATTCAGAAGCTTCAGGAAGAACACAGCCCCCATAGGCGCACGGAGACACCAAGAAACGCGGACCTAAAAATGTAAGGTCAGCGGTGAAGGTCGCAGAGCCCCACCTGCACGGAAAAAGAGGGGTGTGTGTGTGTGTGTGCACATGTGTGTAGGTGTGTGTGCATGTTGTGTGTGTGTGTGTGCATGGATCTGTATACATACGTGTGTTGTATGTGCACACATGTAAACAGACACACAATACATGTTGTAAGAAATAGGAAGTCTGGCAGTTCACTTTCAGAATGTGGTCTTCAGCCTTAATTGGTTCTGTTGTGGACATCTTAATCATGGCCCTTCCCTTCTGCCCTTAAATGGCTAGTTTGGATGCACCCCTGAGTCCTCCCAGCAGGGCCCAGAGCAGCGCTACGGTTGCATGTGTAACAGGTGGTCTGCCCGCCCGGGCGCTGGCTAGCCAGGTCCGTAGCTGCCGTCTGGCAGCAGTAGGGGTCGGCCCTGTCCACCGCGGTCAAGCTTGGGTTTAGTCGCTGGTGGCCCCTCGGTACTTCCGGTGATTCGTGTATATTGCCTTTCGGATGGCTGCGCTTTTTGGAAGTCTGGAGCCCTCCATCTGCAGAGCCGCGAGTCCAGTTCAATACTATGAGGGTGCAGCACTGAACAGGAAAGCCTTCCTTTAAGTCTGTGAACATGGACGTCGGAAAATACACATAAGAGCAGCCCGTGAGGACTCTCCTCCCCCACGGGTGGTGATTTCTGAAGACGAGGTGGTTCAGAGCAAGGGCTAGTCATGAGGCAGCTCGCATCCTACGTGTCATTGAAACATTTTCCAGAACTGCAATTTCAAAAGACAAGGACTGTGCATCATTGGAAATGTATGTGTCAAGCTGCTTTTGACTATGTATCCTCACTACAGGTGGCGATATACTAAAGGGGGGCAAAATCCTTTTTTTTTTCTTTTGGTACCAGGGATTAAACCCAGGGGTGCTTAACCTCTGAGCCACATCCCCAGCCTGGTTTTTGAGACAGGGTCTCACTAAGTTTCTTAGGGTCTTGCAAAGTTGCTGAGGCTGGCTTTGAACCTCTGATCCTCCCGCCTCAGCCTCCTGAGTTGCTGGGATTACAGGTGTGTGTCACTGTGCCCAGCCAAAGGGGCAAAATTTTAAAAATGAAGACTTTCCATTTAGCTTGAGTTTCACGTGTTTTTCTTCTACTTATGCACGCGCCGTATTTCTTGACAATGCCTTCCAATCATAGGCAGGCTCTGTCTGCAAAATGAAACACCCATTCGAGGACTCTGGCGCCTTCTCCTGGGAAGGGCTGGGGCCGCTCCCGGGGGGGACCCTGAGGGCGTGGCCTGGGCTCAGCGAACGCGAGAGGCACTGCAGTTTCTACAGACTGAGCGGCCTTTGCTTTTCATTCTCTTCTTTTCAAATCCAAGTTCATGCTGGTGTTTCTGGCCGAGCCCGTCGAGGGACCACACGCAGGCCGTCTCAGGCTGAGCACATCCCCTGTGCGGGAAGTGGCACGCTGGCTGGAGGGTTTGCTGGCCGGGCCGTCTAACACCACACCTTCTGTCTTGTCCCCGCAGATGACAGAGGGCAGGCATTGCCAGGTGCACCTCCTGGACGGCAGAAGGCTGGAGCTGCTGGTTCAGGTAGGCGCCTCCCCTGACAGGCAGCCTCCTCCTGAGCCTGGAGGTCTGCGTCCGGGGGGCTGGCTTACCTGTGCTGCAAGGCCCAGGGCTGAGCACTGACTGAGGGGACAGCAGCACTAGAATCGGAGTGTGGCCTGTGAGAGCCCCAGCAGCCGGGGACCAAGACGCGGGGACGGCTGGGTTCCCACCTGGGCTCGGGCACTCGGTGGCTGGGTGCCCGCGCGTGTCTCTGCTTCTCCGAAGCTCCCCCTGGTGAACGGGCCGTAACGCTGCCCTGCAAGGGCTGTGCCCAGGAGAGGCGGCATCAGCCGCTTTCCTGCCACTTGGCTTCGCACCACGTAACCGCTCAGCTGAGCGGCAGATTTAATCCACCCGGGCTCGCTCGTGGGGTTGCAGCAGACACCAGGCTAGGCTGCGGGTGCGCGGACGCTCATTAATACGCAGCACTCGGGAGTGACAGGGTTGAAACCCTGGAACCAGAGTTCCTCCCTCAGCCTGGGAAGGACCCCCCTGCAGACAGGCCACCCCCACCGCTCAGCACACGCTCCCCGTGCACCCGAGCCCTCTGCTCCTTCTGGGCCTTTCCCAGCCACTGCGCTCAGGCTTCCTGACTGGAGCCCTGCGTCACAGCAGCGTCACCAGGACACCCAGTCCAGCCTCCGCCTCTTCCTTCCCTGGCCTCCATTACGCTGCTGCCTTTTTCCCTTCCTTTATTTTCCACCCATTCCATTCCCTCTGGTCCCTTTCCTTCCCTTCCATTCCATTTCTTTCCACTCCTTTCCCTCCTTTGCCTTCCTTCTCCTGTAGCAAGCATCCAACCTTCAGACCAGGCTAGTGTCCCCAGATTGTCCCGCTCACACTCTGTCAAGTGCCATCCCACCGCGCGCCTTTCCCGTCCCAGTCCAGCGAGTCCATACCCGTCACTGGGACCCTCTGGTGGATTCCACACCTTGCTGCTTTCCAGCAGACCTGGAGCCTCCCCAGAGCCGTGGACTAGATGCTGCTTCTGGCCGGGTCTCCGTACGTCGTGATGATGCTACTCCATAGGATGGAGCAGCGACTCCACGCTTAGGAACGGGCAGCTCAGGCGCTGGAAGGAGGGTGGGGTCATGTGAGCAACCGCGCTGTCACCTTAAGGGGGACGTACAGTGCTCCTCTGCAAACACGGGAGTGTGAACATCTCGTGGGGTTCCTCTTCCCACCTCCTCTCCTTCCAGGGCTTACCGTAGATTCAGACAATTAGCAAGTGTTTAAAAACCAAGAGGCCAAAGCTGCTTTGGACTATTCAGGGCTGAAGCGGGTGGTGGCAACGAGAGAGAGAGAGAGAGAGAGAGGCTACGAAATAGATTCTGATCAGATTTTTATCTCGACAGCCCAAACTTCTGTCAAGAGAACTGCTGGACCTGGTGGCTTCCCATTTCAACCTGAAAGAAAAGGAGTACTTTGGAATCACGTTCACAGACGACACGTAAGTGCTCCGGTGCTTCTTCCCTAACTTTGCCTGGGCTGCCTGCCTGCCGTCAATCATGATGAAGTCCAGAGGGGATATTGCAAGCTTGGTTGAAGGATTCCTCACACGGAATTTCTTCCCGGACCAGGAACTGTGGCCGTTTCAAGCATTCGAAGCATCGTTCTAAGGGATTTAGGAAAGGTAGTCAAGTGTCGGTGAATCGTAATGACCTGTCTCCTCCTGTCTCCGAGTGCAGTAGTGCTCACTGAGTCCCTGCCACAGGGACAGAGGCACTAGGTTGTTCTTCACTTGCATCGTGAAACCGAGTTAATTTTCTGGTTTTGTGGATGTAAGCTGGGCGTGGTGGTGCATGCCTGTGATCCCCGCTGCTCGGGAGGCTGAGGCAGGATCGCAGGTTCACAACCAGCCTCAGCAACTTACCAAGACCTCGTCTCAAAATGAAATTAAAGGGGCTGGGAGTGTAGCTCAGTGGCAAAGCACTCCTGGGTTCAACACCAGCACCAGATAGACAGACTGACTGACAGACGTGGTTCAATATGGAATACACTGTAACAACAGCCTAGGTTCACTTTCTTTTCCTTCATCCACTTTTTGTACTAAGTTATGGATATTGTGTTTGTGTGTGTAGACAATTTAAATCCTTTCTGAAACGAGGCAGGTACTGTCTATAAGAGTAAATTGGAGAGAATTCCAAACTGAGTGAGTGTTCTCGGAATTGCCAGTTCCCTTCTGTGTGCGTGTGCGCGTTTGCGTGTGTGTGTGTGTGTGTGTGTGTGTGTGTTATGGATGCCTAATTAGTCTCCCTTTTGTGTGTCTGAGACAGTATGAGGACTCCTTCCCTTTTATGGAGAGAATTTCCAAAGAGTTCCTTAAACATTAAAATTCAAGAAACTGCGTCCCTGGCCCAGGACGTGGTGGCCCCGTCCAGCCTTCTTTCTGCAGCCTCCACGGGAGTCTGGTGTCAGTGCCTCAGTGTGGCCAGTGGGAGATGTTCTGAAGGAGCGGCTTGGAACACCCCAAGGCCTCCTCTGACTTACAGTGGAGTGGGCTGCGGGCCTCAGCCTCGGGCCACCCCTGGAGGAAGCCTCAGGACTTGGCTGACTCAGAGATGTGGAAGATCCCGAAACGTGTACTCCAGATTCAGCGTTCAGCATGTCTCGAAAAAGCCACTGGGCCCACAACCTCCAGAGCCCCAGGAGAACCTGCTCCGGGGCCTGCCCTCTGCTGGGCGGAGTGGGAAGTGCAGGCGTCCCTGGGCTGAAAACCAAGGGCCGCTCAGAAGGAGCAGCGGTGGAGGAGGCCGAGGCAGGAGCGCGGTTGCATCTGGATGGGGGTGAAAGAGCAGGGCCGCCAAGACAGAGCCACAAACACGTGATGACTGGGTTGTGCGGCTTCAGCCATAATGGGGTGGGGGCCACGTGGAGGTGAGCGGAAGCAGGACTACTGGGGGCTCTATTTGTTCAGCAGATACTTCTCGGTGCCCCCAGCACCCAGCTGTTGTTCTAGATCCCAAGGATTCAGCCTCAGCAGCACAAGGCCCTGCCCTGGTGGGGTTCTGGTCGCCATGGTGCTGCCTAGCCGACTAGCACTCAGGTAGATAAATGACGCTCCAGCTTCTTCAGGTGCCCTGAGCAACAGAATGTGAGGGGCCATCGCAGGAGAGGCTGGGGGTGGGTTCAGGCAGGGTGGATCCGGATGCTTCTAGGAGGTGAGCGGGGATGGAAAGCAAGAACCAGCTCTGCAAAAGTGCGAAGAGGCATTCCCAGAATAGCCAGTGCCAAGGTCCTGGGGCAGCGTCTTCCGTGGTTTATTTTGTTTATTTGTTTGGATTTGCTTTTTGAGAAAGAACAAAGCCCGTGTGGCGAGAGCATGGGGAGTAAGGGGCGAGCGCGAGGCGTGAGGGGCAGCCGTTCAGCTTTGTGGCCCAGGGTTCCTCGTGTGTACCAGGGACTTAATCGCCGTCTCTGTACGCGCATGCCAGAGGAGCCCTGTGATAGGGAGCCCGCGTTAGATCCTAGTGGAAATCAAAGAAGCCGTTCAGCGCCTGTGGCTCAGCCGGCCGTGGAGGGCGGCCAGCCCTTGCCGCCATGGCAGGGCCAGTGCGCGGAGGCTGCGGGAGGACGGTCGGGGCCTCGCCCAGGACGCACGCGACAGGTGTACTCTATTTTTTTCTTTTTCCTTTTTTATTCGCCGGGCTAGGGATTGGACCCAGGGGCACCCTACCGCCAAGCTACATGCCCAGTCCTTTTAGCGTGGAGACAGGATCTCGCCCAGTTGCCCAGGGCATCCTCCCCTCAAGTCCTGAGTCCTGAGTTGCTGGGAGGCAGCCACGTGCCACGGAGCCGGGTGCAGGTTGACTTGAGGGGAGGGGAGGCAGACCACCCCTGCAGGAGCCGTCCGGGGGCAGCCGCACCTAGTGGTCAGGAGCAGGGCGCCCTTGCCCAGCGTGGCGCCCTTGCCCAGCGTGGCGGCGGGGAGCACAGAGGAGTCCACAGGGGCACCCGGGTACCCGGGGCACTGAGGACACCGCCAAGGGTGGATCAGGCTCTGGCCACAGCGCCTGGTTCCTCAGGCTCACACTGTGCTGGAGAGGAGGGTCCTGGCCACTGGGAAGCTCAGCTGGACGCCAGCTGGGGCCCTAGCCAGGCTCACACTGCTGGACCTTCCTTCAGACTGGAAAGCAGGCTGTGCGGCTCCGGGTCGCCTGGCCGTTTCAGAGTAGATGGCCTCACTCTGCTCCCACTCAGCGGGCCCTTTCGCGGGTTCCCTTTTCCTCCTTTCGATTTTATTTCAGTTTTCCATCAGGCAATCCCAACTTGCAGGGCAGAGCCAGGAAAAGCTGATTTTGTGTCTTTCCGGCCTTGGGAAGCAAGGACAGCAAATGGTGAACACTTCGCAGGAGGCTGGCAGGCGGCGGAGGGTGGCCCGGCTGAGCCTGGGAGGGCTTGGTACAGACTGCTCCCCGCACAGCACAGCCGCTTTCCCGGGGCGCTGGGTCCCATCCTGCAGGCATAATTTCAGGAACTTTGTTCAGCTAGACCAGCCATCCTCTCTGGAGCCGCAGCTTGCCTGGGTGTTTCAGACAGTGACTTAGGATTCAAAAGTCCCATGCTTGGTTGTTAATGCGTCTGAGGTTAAAAGCCCGGTGTTGAGTTAGGAAGATTTGCTGGAGGGCAACACCACACTGTCTTTCATTCCATGTGGACTGGCCCCGCTGCCGTTCCTGGGTTCCTCCACCCTGACCCTATTCCTAAGATGGCTGGAATTTGTAGCTCATTATGTTGGGGCCCATCTGTGACGGAGCACTTGGTTTAGAGAAGCCAGAGATCCCATCCATAGGCAGAATGAAAAGACGGCATCTACCGTGAGCTAGTGGACATCTGGGGATCTGGGTCCCCTGGTCATCCTTGCCTAGAGAGATGTGAGGACCATCTTAACCTGGGCTTCCGTGGCTGCTGCTTTCTGTAACGTGTCTCTGTTGTCATGCATTTTGAAATGCAATCCCAAAGCCACAAGGAGAACCAGGGTTTGAGAGTATTAGGGAACTGTAGATAGATCCCAGCTGGCCATGTAAGAAGCTCCCTGGCTTTTGAAGCCAGAAGCGGGTCTGTCTTTCAGATTTCTTTCTCCCTCTCTTGGGAAATCCCTGTTCAGTTTGGTTTAGAGGATGTGTGTCCCACAAGCTGTTTTGTTTTTTCTGTTCTGTGTTGGGGAAATTTTCAAAAAGAGGACACAAATATTGTGGCCAACCAGACCGCCTCTGTGCCTGTCTCCCAGGGGATTCAGGGGATTTATGGCTTATCTCTAATGCTGTTACTCAGCAGCCCTGGACCCTGTGAGTTCGTCATCAGTTTGATCAATAATAATTTTAAAGCACAACTTTGGTTTGAAAGATTTTAGCTACTGAAATACATGTGTTTTTCTCTTCTGTAAAATGAACAGTGGAGTCAATATCTTTTTATGATCAGAAAGAGTATTTAATGAGAACCTTTGTGAGTATTGAGTCACAAGTAGAAGAAAATGATGCCCAAGTTTAACGTTTCCTGGGTTTTTGGAGAAATGAGATTTTACACATTTTTTTTAACCTTAGAGCAGTAGCATTCTTAATGGCACAATATACTTTGCAAATCATTTGCAAAGAAAGATCATTTTGAAGTTGAATTTTTTTTTTTTTTTTTTTTTTTGTGGTGCTGTTGATCGAACCCAGGACCTTGTGCTTACAAGGCAAGCACTTTACCGACTGAGCTATCTCTCCAGACCCAAAGTTGAAAATTTTTAAATGTGAAAATGCTTTTCAAGGGGCTGTGGTCGTAGCTCAGTGGCAGAGCGCTTGGCAAGGCTCTGGGGTCGACCTCAGCACCACATAAAAATAATAAATAAAACAAAAGTATTGTGATCTTATACAACTAAAACATTTTTTAAAGTTTTTCAAATATTGAGCCAGAAAGTAGTAAATTAAATTGTGTAGAATGGAAGGGCACTAAAGTGATTTCCACCTTCAGCCCCTTATCTAATTAACAGTAGGTCAGCGGGGGCCTCTGATCTCTGCCTACTTGTGCTGTGGCTAAGCTAACCTCACTGCGCTTCAGTTTCCTCATTTGTAAAGTAGGGGATTTCATGGTCGTAATCACAGAGCTTGATAAGAGAATTCATGGACGTGTGCTGTACTTAGCGAACTGCTTAAGCTTAGGGAGAACTCGGTAAGCGTTATCTGTCCTGTCGGCTCGGATGTTTTAAGTTATAATAGAAAACTCAACTCGAACCAATAAAAGAGTGAAAAGAAGCAACTTGACGTGGGCTAGAAGTCCAGTGGTAGAACGAAATTCAGGTCTGGCTTGATCAGGGCATGCGGCTGTCTCCAGAATTCTTTCAGTCCTGGCCCTGTTCATTTCTTGGTTTTAGCCTCAGCCGGTCTCAGCCCTGATGAGAGCAGATAGTCGCACCAGTTCCAGTTCTCAGACCACATATCAACATATCCAGAAAGAGAATTTTCTTTTTTTTCTTTTTTCCTTTTTCTTCTAGGACCTCACTAAGTTGCTTGAGGCTGGCCTCCAACTTGCAATCCTCCTGCCTCAGCCTTACAAGCAGCTAGGATTACAGGCATGTGTCTTTGTGCCTGACTAGAAATAGAATGTCTTCTATCTACCAAGTATCAAAAGTCCTAGTTTATTTTTAATTTATTTATTTTCAAAAGTCCTAGTTTATACCCTGGCTGTCCGTGCGGAGCCTGTCAGCTCCAGTGCCATCCACTGGCCGCACAGGGCATCAGATTGCAATTTAGGGATTCTTTTTTTTTTTTTTTTTTTTGTACCTTTAACCCAAAGGCACTTAACCACCAAGTCAATCCACAGCCCTTTTTAATATTTCACTTAGAGTCAGGGTCTTGCTGGGTGACTTAGGGCCTTACGACAGGCTGGCTTTGAATTTGCCATCCTCCTGCCTCAGTCCTGAGCCTCTGGGATGACAGGCCTGGGCCATCGCATCCGGCACAACTTAGGAGTTCTTAATGGAGGTGACGTGGCCCAAAAGGAGCAAATCTCTGGGGGGTGGGGGACTTGGGTGGCAGTAAACTTCCTGCCTGAAGGTATAGAGTGCAGGCACAGCGCCTGATAAACAGGGCACAGCAGATCCATGGCATTCAAATGGGAAGGGTGACTAGAAAACAGAAGTATGCTCGCCGGGCTCCTGAGGGGGTGATATTGAACACACCGGCGGGGAACAGTGGCTTGCACGGACTGGCTTAGGCTGAAAGGAACAGGCCCACTTCTGAAAACAAGTGAGGCCGGGCCTCCCCAGGTCTCTGTCCACCAACAAGGAAGGACAAGGTACCAGCTGAAAGGCAGCAGCAACGTCCCTGCACTGTTGGAATCTCAAATCTAGCATTTTCTGAAGCAAAAAAAAAAAAAAAAAAGTTGTTTTTCAAGGTAAGTACAAAGATTTGTGCAGAAATCCCTGCCTAGTGTTTCACCACAGTAATCTGAGGCCGAGGTGTGGAGGCTCACCGTTGGAACGCCGTAGACCTCAGAGCGGAATCTTCCACGGCACTGCCCAGCTTTCTGGCATGCCAATTGGAAACACCAGAAAGTTCCATATTTCACTGACATTGCTTTTTAAATTCATCTTGTTGATTTTTAAAAAGGAGCCATTTTTCCCATCAGATAGTCTTGCAAAGAGAAGCCAGTGTGGGGAGATGCCCTTTCCTGGCACCCCCGGCCCGGGGGCTCCGCTTACTCACGCACCCTGAGTGAAAGCGGGTCCCCCGCCTTGTCACAAGAGGTTTGGCCCCAGCATCATGGCCCAGCCAGCAAGCCAGGAGGTGAAACTTCCCTGGAATTGAACTCTTCCTCCCCTTCTAGACAGGGAGCTGCGAGCCACCTGGTTTGCCAACACAGCATGAATCATTAAGAGGCCAGCTCTATGGCATTTCCATAGCACGTGACTGGACCAAAGGCAGGCAAGGCTACTCTCCACTCCTTTGCCGGAGACTCAGCCCGTCAGCCTCGGCTTGAGGCGGGTTCGAGTAGTGGACGTGACTCGACCTCTGAGCTAAGTCTAAGAAGCCACTCGCCAGCCATGAGCCTGCCTGGCCCATCTCCTCCTAGGACGGCTGCATTGTAGCAATTAATTAGGTCTCACCGACAAGGGACGTGGAAATGACAGGAGGATGTTGCTGAAGAATCGACCCCTCTCCGTTTTCATTAAGTGTGACATGTCCCAGCAAAAGCCCTCTGTTTATCACATGGCTGAGTTTTGCCCTTCTCCCCCATGTCCCAAAGGTAGGATTTCTTGCAAAACCTGAATGGAGTCATTGCTGCCAAGAGGAGGTGACTTGAACAGAATCTGGGGTATTTAGTGACCAGAAGAGGCTGGGCCAGCTCCCCTGAGGGCGGCAGCCGGTGGCCGGGACACAGCAGACAGTGCAGGATGCAGAGAGTCTGCAGGCTCCGCCTGAGCAAAGGTGACCTTGAGCAAGTTGCTTCCCCACTCCTGGCCTCGTTTCCTCCGGGTCACAGAGTGGAGTGGCAGTAGCTGCAGGGTGAGGTGGCATGACAGATGCAGGAGGTAACGTGGGTGACACTCAGCACGGTGCTGGCACAGGCAGAGGCTCTGTGAGGGCTGAGCTCAGACCGGGCACACCATGCAAGGTAGCCAAAGGCAGTGTTGTTTTTATACATGAGGCCAGTTCTCTCCCATTTGACATGGCGACGTTCATGAAGGGAGTCAGTGGAATTTCCCATGGGCTAGACTTGGGTACCTGATTTGTTCCCCTTGGAAGACCCATAGCCTCTTCCAGTTAAGCGCACTCGCACTTCTGAGGAATCCTCCCTGGGCCCAGGATGACCCGCAGTCTGGTACTGAACTGCTCTCTGTGGGCTTGGGAAGGCCGTGCCCCAGAGGTCCACTCTCCATCCAGCATGGAGCATCGGTGGTGCACCGTTCGCTCTCCACAGGGAACGGGCCTGCTCCTGCTTTTGTAAATAAAGTTTTATTGGCACACACCCACGCCCTTTCGTTGGCATGCCTGACTGCTTTCACACCAGCAGGGCAGAGTGGAGTGCTGTGACCAGGTACCTAGAGTTGAGTAGTTGACCCGAACGTGTTTACTCTGTCCCTTTACAGAAGATGTGTAGCACCAAAGAAAAGCAGTGTGGGCGGAGCCTGCTAGAGGAAGAAAAGTCCCCCGTCCGTCCTAGACAGGCAGAGCTTGAGAGAATATAGAACTTTCTCATCAAAAGCCCAATCGCTAGGAAACTAAGAAACACCCAGCGCTCAGCTTGCCTTTACTCTGTCCTCCGAGTACAACAGGCTGATTGGCGGGACGATTGGTTATTCAGAGATGATCACGTGTGCTCACTGCATCCCAGTGACTGTCCCGGGTCAGCAACACAGACGGACTGTGCCCTGCCCTCAGCAAACTCAGGGCCAAGCAGGGGAGGGTTGGGGAAACTGGGCTCCAGGAAAGGACTGTCCATGGACTGTGGAGGGTCTAAACCAGAGGGGAGGAGATGCAGGGCTGAGGTTGGTGAAGGAATGTGGAGCCGGACTTCTGGGGGTGGTGATGAGGGGTCCTGTAGAAGGGGGGGGGCTGACAGCCCGGGGTTGGGGGTACCACCTGAAGGTGAGAGGTTGTGGACTCCGCCACTCGATGCTTGTCTTCTGACCTCCGGGGAGAGAGGGCACAATGATTTAGAGCAGTCACTGGCCACGGAGAGGCTGGTGGGCATGAGTGCAGGCTGGAAGGGAAGGGCCTTGGGGGCAGTGGCCACATAGGCTCCATGTAGCGCTGGCCGCAGACAGCTCAGGACCCCAGAGCTCACAGCAGCATAGGGTTGGCTTTGCCCATCCGACTATGCAGCCCCAGCCTGGCTGCAGGCTGGTGTTGCTGGCCCTCGAGCTCACAGTGTCCCTGGACATGGAGACAGTGACAAGCATCGCGAGGAAGTGTGGGCCTCACAGGGGCCAGCCACATCTCACAAGTCCTCAGTCAGACCTGGTGGCACTGCCCACCCATGGGGCCGGAGAGCCACAGAACAGGAGGGGAGCCGGTACAGACTGGGCTTCTTAGGAGCCACCTCTGAAATGGGTGAGCAAGCGGAAGCTGAGGAGCAATACTGGACACGGGTCAGGAGGAGTGGGGCTGAACACAGGGCAGGGCAGGCTGTGGCTCGGGGTCAGCCCAGGCCACAGCTGGCCTCCCGGGCACTCTGAGGCCCAGAGGTGTCCCAGGTTGCAACAAGGTGGCTGGACGCCCCCCAGCCCATCACTGGAGGTGGAGTGACCTTGAGAGGGGGACCTTGGGGGAGGCTGGGGTCCCTAGCCCCATCAGCCTGTCATGGGGAGGCTGCTGTCCTTGAGAGAGGGCAGTGTCCAGAGGGGGCTGGACACTCTGAGCTCAGTGCTCTCCCAACAGCTGGAAGGACTAAGCCGGGCAGCACCTCACAGCATCTTCTGCAGATGCCAAGCCAGGTGCTGTGACCAAAGCCAGAACCAGGTCACGGCCAGCAGGAAGGGAGCGGGGAGGGGCTTCCAGGGGGGTGCAGAACTCAGCGGTCCCCTGACCCGGTCCTACTCCCTGTTGAAGAGGTCCACTCTCAACCACGAGTGCCGAGTGATGCACAGGATGGTCAGTGTGGCTGACCCCTGAAGCAGGCGTCCAGCTCTCACTGGGAAAATGCCCCTTCCACTTTTCCTGGTAAGTGAAGGCTGGGCCTCTGCAGCAAGGTGGGAGGCTGGGTGTCTCCTCCAATACTGAGAGGGAGACCACCTCAGCATTTAGCCCTTCTCTTGATAAATCCCGTGTCATTCAAAGACAATCAGGTTTGGCTCAGGATCCTGACAAGCATGCGAATCTTTGTTGCCCAGCTTGGAAAACGTTGGGTTAAGAATGGCCGCTGCTGCCCTTTCGCACGGGCTTGTTTTTCTTGTTCTATCTTTTCTTGGTGGAGCTGAGCACAAAATAGCCTCCTTTCCCTTCCCGGACTTGGGTTTATTCTGAACGTTGTATTTTGGTGTCCTGGTTGGTTGGGGTGGAAAAGTTTGAATGACTCAAACGAGGAATGAGATCTGCAACCCTAAATTTCACCAGCAGAACCGTGTGACTTTCAGCCTGGAAGGGAGGCAAAGGTTAAGCTCTCCTGGAAAAGACTCAGCATCCCCGTGAAATGACACACCTATTGTGTGTGTTCACGTGCGACCACGTGGTCACCCTTGAAGTAAACTCACGTGAGAGCGGCTAGTGAAGATGATGCCAGTTTAATTAGTCCCATGTTCCCTGCTGTTCTGTTTTCAGCTCCCGGATTTCGTGTTTGGGGGCTTTTTGCTTAAATAGCTGTTTTGCTTTAACGGGTGCTGTGTGGACCTGTGCTGTCTGACCTTGACTGGTGGTTACTAATTGCCAAGCGGCCCTGTGGGCTGGGCCCTGCACCTGGCGCCGTGCACGCACAGGATTAGCTTTGAGAACACTGAGGGCTCACGTCGATGCGCCGCACGATGGAAGATGAGCTAGGTGGAACCCGTGCTCCCAGCTCCCGGTTTCAAGGCCTGGCTAGTGCTGTACCGGGCTTGCTTTGGATACTTCCTTGTAATATAATGAGACCATATAGAACTTCGGGACTCTCCCTCGTCCCTCCTCCCTCTCCCTGAGCCCATGGCCCAGAGGTTTCTCGGTCCCAGGCATGTTTTATAATTTCACCACGTCTGCTTTAAAAAACAAAAAGCTCTTTTTAGGCTGTAGATGGACACAATACCTTTATTTTATGTATGTATTTTTACGTGGTGCTGAGGATCAGACCCAGAGCCTGTCTAGGCAAGCGCCCTGCCACTGAGCCACACCCCAGCCCACATCTGCTTTTATCCATAAGCAATGACACGGGTTTGTGCATCTGTAAAATTGTGTGTGTGAGGGAGAGTCTGTTCCTTATTTGTCGCTCCAATTTGGGGGGATTCATCTCTAAATTCATTCTGTATTCCATTGCAAGAAGAAACCAAGCTCTCGTTGACGGTGTTCGGATTGTCCCACGTTTTCAGTGTCCCTCAGTCCAGCAGGAAGACTTGTGTGCTCATCTCCTGTGTATATGAAGCAAGAGTTTCTGTGTAGTAGGATTTTTAAAAGGAGAGTTGCAGGGGCTGGGGTCGTGGCTCAGTGGTGGAGCGCTTGCCTAGTACATGTGAGGCACTGGGTTCCATCCTCAGCACCACAGAAAACTGACTCAATAAAATAAAGGTAGTGTCCGTCCACAACTAAATATATTTTTAAAAATGGAGAGTTGCAGATTTTTCTGCTGTATTACTATCACTGTTATTACTAGATGCTGTACCTTCTCTTTTCCTCACTGAGATGCTATCTTGAACCCATCTGTGGTTCAGTGGACCTCTTAACTGATGTGCCCTCTTGCAGGAATGTGACTAGACTCTGCCACCAACCTGCTTCATTAACTAAAAGGTAAATAGCATATAAAGATCAAATCCTACCAGCTATTCTCTTATGCATTCCCTCAACAGATGTTGGGGAAAACAGCCCAGTGCTTCAAAATGAAATCTATAAAATCATACTTTGAGAGTTCAAATCCTAACTCAACTTTTGTTAACCAAGTGAGTTCTGTAAAACTAGGTGGTTTTCCATAAAATGTGGACGTTTATTGTACCTACCTCAAGAGTCATTTTCCCGAGATTATTATAAAAATTAAATGTACCAAAATTTAAAGCACTGAAACAGTGTATTAAATGTATGGATAGACTGATAGATGGATGGGTGGATGGGTTTATGCGTGGATGGATGGTGGATGGGTGGATGGATGGTAGGGTGGGTAAATGGGTGAATGGATGCTTGCATGGTAGATAGGTGGGTGGATGATGGACAGATGGATAGAGGGGTGAACAGGTGGACTGGTGCATGGGCAGATGGGTGGATGGATAGATAGATGGATGAGTGGCAGATGGATGGATTGACATATGGATGGGTGGTTGGGTAGGTGATAGGTGGGTTGTGGATGGATGAATGGACAGATGGGTGAATGGATGTTACGCAGATGCCTGTCCAATAATTATCATTGTGAATGCATGAATCTCAATTTCTTAGGCATGTGATTGATATTCAGAGTGTCTAGAGTCTGCAGGAGACTTGGTTCCTCCTTCCTCCCATCACCCAGATGAAGGGGTCTTACTGCTTGGCCTGGCCGGGCAGCTCCTGCCCCTCACCCCCACTGCCGTCTTGGTCTGAGTGACTGCAGAGGTGCTTCCACACATCCAGGTGATTTATTTCTGTCTCATCCAAAGGAGGCTGTTCACCTTCCTTCCTGCCAGCCTGGGTTCTCTCTCATGGACCAGGATCCGGATTCTCTTTCCTGCTGGCTCCGGTACCCAATGCCCCCCTCTTTCCCTCCCTTAGAATTGTCCCTGTTACGACCCTAGATCTGCAGCTGCTAAGACCCAGTTACTACAGGCACTGTGTCAAGCTTGGGGAATGAAGCCAGCAAATATTTTTGCAGAAATTAGTTTGCCTCATTATAATGCAATCAGCCGCTTATTATCTGAGAGAGAGAGAGAGGGCTCTGCGCAAAGCAGGGAGGCTAAAGGGCCTTGGCAGCTGAGTTAGAATCGGGTCCTCCTGGCCCAGTGCCAGGTGCTGTTCGACCATGCTCTGGTTGCATGAGCCTGTGACTCGTTCTGTTTTGTTGCTTACACAAAAGGCAAAACAAGATCTCTGTTTATGTTTGGCATAAAAGGTTAAAAATAACATTGATAGGAGAACAGTATTTTTTCAAATGTAAAAATTTGGATCCCTTGCACAAAGTTGATCCTGTGGCAAAAGTGATACACCAGTGTGCAAACTCGAAGCACCATTAAGCCTGAACTTTTCCACTTAATAACGAGTGACTTGGACCAGTTGCTTGGCTTCCTTGCTCTTCGTTTTCTTGTGTCTGAAATGGGGATATAATATCACACCAACCTCCCACGGTTTGCCGAAGGGACAAAACAAGGTTCAGGTAAAGGAAGATCTCAGGAGGGTGCTCGACTCACCAAAGGCGTTTTTTAAAACGTTCACTATATTTATTCTATTGAAGGAACAGTTTTCCAGGTGCCAGACAAGGTGATAAGTAGTTTATTGACCATTTTATTTAATCCCCTGAACAATGACAGGCATAGGTATAGCAGACCCCATTTGAAAGACGCCAAAACTGTTTTCTAAAGTGAAATGGGCTGATGAGACCATCCGCGCTGTCTCTTCAAGGAGTGTTCCCACTTGAAAGATGACGAAGTCTTTGGTAAAGAAGTTATGTCTAATTGCAAACACGTAGGCATCCTCAGCACCTGGTCCAGGGCTCCTCCGCCGCCTGCTGAATCCTCGTTTCTTAGCTGGCTCTTGGCAGTGGCTGCCTAACTGGGCCTCCGCGTGCCATCTTCCTGGAGTCCTGGTCAGCCTGCACCTGCAGTCCTGGATCAGGGTCTCTGCCCCTTGCCTCGGGAGGGTTCTCCTGCCCCGATTCCTGCCTTCTCTCAGATGCCTCTCGACCCAGACGCCCCCCGACCCATTCCCTTTGCTGCTGCTTCGGCTGTAACTTGCCACCTGGCTTCATGAAGATCTTTGTTCCTGTGCCCGTTAGTTTTCTCCCAGGCCAGAATGTGAGGGGAGGGGTGTGGGGACCCCGCTGGCCGGGTCATCAGGCCCGGGGCCTGGTGTGAGCTCTGATAGGCTAGTTGCCACAAATGACCAAGTGTGTCCACTTTCCATTTTAGAAGCACGCTCTGGTCAGCCCTGGAGCATGTGGGAGGGGCGGGGCAGACAGGGCGGATTCTGATGCCAGTGGGGGCGGCGGGGCCTGGGAGAGGGCAGCGCTGGCTCAGGGGCCGCGAGCTTTGGGGGAGACAGCAGCATTCTTCATGGGACTCTGCCCAGAGGGAATGTTCGCCGTCTGTAAAGTTTTGGAAACTTTGTACAGGAAAAAGGCTGTGCCGTTCAAAAATAGATGTTTGCGTGTGTATTTATTCTTTTGGTGGCAGAAAATAGCCCAGGTCAGGGTAAGGTGGTGAGAATGTGATGGCTGGGCGTCTCCGGGCTCCACTCGCCAGGGAAGCAGCATTTAGACGGCAGAGTAGGAATAAGCGAGCTGGTAGAAAGGGGCTCACGAGGACCCCAGCTTCTGTGGCCTTCCAGCTACAGAATCGCCTTGCCCAGCCCAGGGCGGGTAGGTGGCGATTCCCGCGGTTCTTGTCAGCTGCAAGTGTCAAGTGATTGCTATTTCCTGGCCCCGCCCTGCGGCTGGGCTTGGGAAGGTGCCCATGCTTCCTGACCAGGGCTGACTAATGTGTCAGAGTGTTTGCTTTTTTTTCATGGCATTTCAGACCTCGGGTGGGCATTGCTTTATCATCTGGATCCTGTCTCCAACCGTTCCCGTCCTCAAAGGACCCGTAGGAGCAAAAACCAAAACCAAACCTCTTTTCTTCTGGTCTTTGTTAGTGTTTTCATTACAAGCTTGCTTCCCCAGCTCTTTGGCCACTTGCAAACTCTTTAAAATTCTGCAAACACAAACAAGACACCGTGTCTGACCCTCCAAGTCACCGTGTTTAATCACCAACCTCAAAGAATGACAGAAGCATAGTCCCTAGAACAAAGCTAACACCGGGTATTTCCCAAGTATTTCCTGAAGACCAAAACCATTTACTTTTAACAAGTAGGCTAGTGCCAGTTTAAAGGTGCATTAAAGCAGTTTGGTCCAGAGCGTAAAGAATCCTAACTGTCCAGCTTGTGCTTGTATTTACGGGGTTCCTTCTTCCCTAGGATTTTTTATAATTGAACTTTGTATGTAACTGATGCCAGATAGAGTTCCAGCCAAGCTCATCTGACTTTGCTTTTACTTCTTTATGGAAATGATTTTTTTTTTTTTCTCAGTGAATGTATTTTTCCTTAAGTAAACTTCAGAAGCCAACTCTCTTAAAAAAAAAAAAAAAAAAAAAAAAAAAAATGAGCATCAAGTGCCACAGCCTGACCAGGGCCCTTTATTAAGCCCGAGCCCATTAGGTCAGTTAAATTTCTTTGCGGCTCCTACGGTTACCAAGTGTCCAGCTTCAGCCCAAGCTCGCTCCGCCTTCGGATGTGTGGAGTG
Organism: Sciurus vulgaris; assembly: GCF_902686455.1. Lineage (NCBI taxonomy): Eukaryota > Metazoa > Chordata > Mammalia > Rodentia > Sciuridae > Sciurus > Sciurus vulgaris. The sequence continues at coordinate 23,312,258 of NC_136480.1, read as the reverse complement.
GTGTTTGTCTTCCCCTGTTTTGTCTTCTGGAGTTTTTGCTCTTTTTTCTCGGAGCCGAATAGCTTGTCTTCAAATGTGTAAGTGAATTCCGTGTGTGTTCACAGATGACACACCACATCAGCAAAGCCTTGTGAATTCCAGGTTTTTCCAGAGAGTAAAACCAGGAGCCAACGTGTTCACGAAAGTGAGTTTCTGCCTTCCCCACCTTCAGCACCGCTTCAAAATTGATAGACTTTGAAAGCCTGAGTCAGTTTATCAAAAACACCGTCAGACTCTACAATGCGCGTACTCTTTAGGGGAAAAAATGGCAAAATTTGATGAAGTTTGGCAGGTGAATATTTGGTGAATGACTTCATCTATTTCCATTAATTAAAAAGAAGGAACTGGGAGAGAGAAGAGGAAGAGGAGGAGACGGGAGGGAAGCAGAGGCGGCCAGTGCTGGAGCTCTGGCCCTGGAGAGCCGCCCACTGTCTGGACCTCAGCAGCCACCCGGGCCAGGAGGTCAGGTGGAAAGTCCAGCAGCCACTTACTCTGGACACAGCCATGGCCCCTGTCCAGGGACGCGACCGTGGCTCGGGGCCTGAGGGGTGAGAGGAAGCAGGTGGCCAGCGGCTCTTCTCAGCTGTGGGTGGCGGATGCACGCGTCCCAGGACGGGCGGGCAGCCTTGCTTCCTTTAAGCACCTACACTGCAGCGCTCAGGACGCGGGGGTCTGTGTGTTCTGCCCCGGAGTCCGTCCCTTACTCTGTGTGACAAGGGAGGGCCCCGGGCCCTCAGGCACCCAGCGCCCCGGGCCTCGGTGTCTCGCCTACCAACTCCACATGCTATCTCAGCACACTGCGGTCACGGTGAAGGGCAGGATGCCAGGGTGGCCTCAGAGTGACGCTGGATCACAACAAGATCTCCAGAAAGAACAGCTGAGGAGAGGGCATGGCGGCCGGGTGGGGCTGCCTCCCCTCCCCTGGAGCAAGGCGGCAGGAAGAAGGAGCAGCAGCCTGTGCACCTGCCATCCAGCACTCCGGGCCCAGCCGGAGGACAGCAGGTTCACCGCCGGTATGGGCCCCCTGCGAGGCCCCGCCTCAGAACGAGGAGGAGAGCGATACCTGGGCCAGAGGAGCGGGGTTCCATCTGGGCCTTAGGACCACGTCCTGGAGGATCAGGCATGCCCATCAAGGAGGCGGGATCTGCTCCCACAAGGCTTCCCACCTCGGAAGGAGGTCATCCTGTGAAGCAGCGAATTGAGTGGCAGAACCAACCATGGTGCCTGCCGAGGGGACCCGCGTGTCACGGCTGGGAAGGAGGCAGAGGGCCAGGGTCCTGCCAGAAACCACCACCATCTGTTCTGTGGCAGAAACGGGACAGGACAACACTGTGTGCGGTGCGTGTGCGCATGTGTGTACGGGCATGTGTGTGTGCAAGAGTTTATGGACACGTGTGTGTGCACATGTATATAGGTGTGTGCGTGTGTGTATGGGTGTGGCGCATGTATATGGGCGTGTGTGCATTTGTATATGGGTATGTATGCATGTGTATGGTGTGTGTGCACATGTATATAGGTGTGTGTATGGGCTTGTGTGCACGTGTATATGGGTATTTATGCATGTGTATATGGGCGTGTGTGCATGTATATGGGTATGTATGCATGTGTATATGGGCGTGTGTGCATGTGTATATGGGTATGTATGCATGTGTATATGGGTGGGTGTGTGCACGTGTATTTGGGCGTGTGTGCACACGTGTGTTTGGGCGTGTGTGGGCGGGTGTGCACGCATGTGTGGGCATGTGTTTCTACAGACAGCCAGGTGCATGGACAAACCAGGACTGCGTGTGCCCCTGGAAGGCTGCACCTACCGGAGCGCCTCCCACCCCTGCGAGCGAGGTGGGCGAGGGACCTTCCCGTCAGTCGCTTTCCTAATGCTGAGCTGAAGCATTCACAGCGAGAGGATCCCAGGTCTTGTATTTCTGTAGGCCTCTGTTAAAGGCCCTTGGCACAGACCCTCGTGTGGGCAGGCTGAGAGCCGCTCTGTCCACCGCAGCTGTGTCCAGGCACTGTGCCGGCCTGCAGCGGTGTCTCCGGGTGCCCCTGAGTGTGTCCATGGATGGTCATCAAGCATCACCCACGCCGTTGCCCCTGAACAGAAGGCTGTGTGTGTGCACCTTTGGGAACCACAGAGCTGTTCATCTTTAAAGCAGTGCGTCCACAGGCCTAACAGCTCTGGATGGGCAGGACTGCGTCAGAGTTGTCCGTGGTCACAGGCAGCGTGCGCTCACCACAGAGTGACCTCCTAGGATGACTGAAAGTCTTTCAGGGGGGACCCTCGGGCACATTCTAATCCTGAAACACGTTATTTACCTATTGACACACCTATGTGCCGACTTACCTCTCTGCTTCCCGTAGCTTGTGTTCAGTGGCTAACACTATGGACGGATGTTTAGATCATTTCCCATTTTTACCAGAAGCATGCTGCAGCGAACATTCTTGTGCATAAGAATTTGTGGGAGAATTTTTGTAGAATAAATACCTTGAAATGATAGCACTGAAATTTGGAAGCTGTTTCATTTTCCTAAAAGGTCCCAGCCACGCATGATGACACACACCTATAATCCCAGTGACTTGAGAGGCTGAGGCAGGAGGATCACAAGTTTACAGCCAGCCTCAGCAACTTAGTGAGGCCCTAAGCAACTTAGTGAGACCCTGTCTCTAAATAAAATATAAAAAGTGTGGCTCAGAGGTTAAGCGCCCGGGGTCAATCCCTACTACCAAGAATAAAAAGCGCTGGATCCCTGCTACACCGAGTGTTCCAGAATCCCTCTGTGCCCAGCCAGCAGCTTCTGGGACAGGAGTCTGCTAGCCCAAGCCCCAGGGTCGGACCTGCACCTGGAGCTGACCATTGCCTTGACCTCCTTCAGGGCCCCGTGCTGCAGTCGGGAGCTCTTCCCGCCTGGCAGCGGATATCCTGGGCAGCGCGTCCACAGGGACTGCTCTGTGTTCCCAGCGCCAGAACTGAGAGCAGGCTTGCGCCTCTCGGGAACGTCAGTCATCCCAGAGCGACGTGGAGTTAAAGGGTTGACGTCGAGCCTTGGTCGAGATCCAGTGTCAGGGTGATGCGTGGCCAGCTGTGCACGCCCATCCGAGCTGGCAGAAACCCGCTGAGGACAGTCACGCCCTCCCGGGTTGCCACACTCTGGCCTCGTCCCTGGCTCCCCGTTTATTCTTCGGTGGATGTCAGCAATCCTGTGAAAGGCACTCGAGACCTCATTTGGATGAACTGAAGAGGGACCTGCGGCCTTTCCAGGTGGTTCAGAAGCCAGGCAGCGAGCCCAGGCCAGAGAATGGAGCAACCTGCATGTCCCTGGATGCTGGAGGCCTCGGGGCCTTTGGCCTTCTGGATGCACATTCATTGACTTGCTAGGGTTTAACCAGAGCTGAGTTGCCTCCAGGAGATTTCAAGAAGCAGATGGGCACCCACATTGAGAACTTGGACCTTGGGACCAAACTGTGCAGATCAGATCTGCTTCTGCGACCTCTTTGCTGCGTGACATCATCTAAGTTACATAACATCTCTGTGCCCCAGTATCCTCCTCTATACAGTGGAGGCAGCAATACCTACCTCAAAGTTATTGTTGGATTTATACTTCTCAAGTATGGGAACGGGGTCTTATATACATTAAATACAACTTAAGTGTTTGCTGTTATTAATCTATAATTATCATCTAAACCTGTCCTCATTTAAAAAAAATAGTCACTTAGAGATGTTTCTGCTACTTCTTGGTCACTAGATAGACCAAAGTCAGGAAGACCCAAAATAGCAAGTTTCAGGGAAGAGACGGGATAAGAGACGTCACGGAGGTGGCTGGTGGGAATGTACCGTGGTGTGACTTTTAGGGACACTGGTGGTTCCATGGGAGAGTAAACGTCCACCCATCCTGTGACTCCACTGCCGCGTGTGTTCAAGAAAAAGGAAGACGGTGAATCCAGGCGCGAGCCGGCACGTACACACACGCGCTCTGCAGTGTTCACGGGGGCGGGTTAGAACATGTGCATAGTGCACAAGACCTTGGGATCAGTCCTAGGACTAAAAAGAAAGAGGCTCCCGACCTCTTTACCAGAGGCCCAAGCCGGGAGCAACCCGATTTCCACCAGCCAGGGGGCAGTGAATGGACCGCGGCACGTCAGTGCAAGGGAGGACTGTCCAGCTCACACCCGGCGCTCCTGGGCTGCAGGGCCCTCTTCCCGCCAGCCGTGCCCCTCCCAGAGCACACGCGCCCCGCGCCCGCGTCCATGGGGCTCCACGACAGGACGGCGACCCTGGGTGACGGGCTCTCAGCAGGGCTTGCTTCTAGGAGTCGGGAAGGGTGTGCGGAATAAATGGCGGGAAGCGTTCCGTGTCTTGGTAAGCGTGGACCACGCGGGTGAGCTCAGGGTGTATCACATGTGTAAGTCACAACTCCCTTCCTGTCCCTGAGGGAGCACGGAGCAGGGCCAGCACCCCGTGGGGGCTGGGTCGTGAGCGCAGGGGAAGCGAGTCCCACCCTCCCAGCAACAGGAAGCCGGTGGACCATGAGGGTCACGTGACGTGACCCCTCGGCTTTGAGGGGACAGTAAAGCGCATTTAAATGCAAGTACACACGATGACTTTAAAGACATTCAGGTACCACGGAAGTGCCAGTTCACCATTTGAAAAACAGGTGAATAAGGTAGAGAATGAAGCCCTTGTGCGGCTGTCCTGAATGAATCACGGCTGGGAGAGCCAGGTAGGTAGGTGGGGGAAGTCTCCGGGTATAGACATAGTCTCCTTTTTAATATTTGTTTTGCACTGGGGATTGAACCCCAGGATGCTTGACCACTGAGCCACGCCCCAGCTCTTTTTATTTCTCATTTTGGGACAGGGACTCGCTAGTTGCTTAGGGCCTTACTAAGTTGCTGAGGCTGGCCTTGAACTTGCGATCCTCCTGTCTTAGCCTCCCGAGTGCGGGATTACAAGCAATCACCACCACATCCAGCTTTGGTACAGAAACATTCCAGCTGGTACCAGGTGACGGAATCAGAGAGCTGGTCGTTTTGCACCCCTTGGTTAATGAAATGATCCAGAGATTGAACATCAATAGCTGCTACCAGCACAGAAATAAATGGCCCTCCTAATGAAAGAACAGGTAGGTTACAGGTGGTCATCCTGAGATGGTCTTGCCAAAAAAGGTCTAACTGGAGTCCGATGGAGACTCCCATCGCGGCAGTGGACGAGGATGTGTGAAGTGACGTTCGGGAGCGCAGTCAGCGGAAGCCAGGTGGCTGGTGAACGCACCAAGTGAAGTGCAGTCTATTCGCAGTGAGACGAGGGAAGAGAGAGACTGACGGAAGCAGAGACCTCAGAGACGTGGAGCCAACTGCACAGCATGCAATTTGCATCGGGGTTCCGACAAGTGGTAAAGGAAACGGTAAAAGCAGACAACGGGCAGTCTGAGCTCCGGCTAGATCTGGGAACCACTCTAGGGAATGGCTGCTGCTTTTCTTCCTCTTACTTCTTAGGGATTATGTTTCTAAGAGAGACCGTGTCCTTCACATTGAAATGTTTGCAGGTGAAGTATTGGACGCTTTGCACTGGCTTCAAACACCACCGGAGGACCAAAGGCAGCTGGGAATGGCCGTGCCGCAGAACCAGCCCTGCGAGGGTGGCCCGTGGAGACGGCGGCTGTCACTGCCCTGCTCGCTCACTGGCTGTGTGTGCTTCAAATTTTCCATCGTTAAAAAGTGCTCTCCTGTTATTAAAGGAATGGACAGGGAAAGAGAGAGGAAATGGAGAAGAGATTCCGCATAAAGACAGGGAGGAAATCGACAGGGCCGGACCGCCTTGCTCCTTGTCCACCACACTGCGAGGGAAGGAGCTGCCAGAGACGGTCAGCTCTGGGTTCCAATCCTGTTCTGTCCCCAGGGGACTTGGGTCCTGGCTTCTCCGAGCCCCAGCTTCTCCTGTGTAACAAGGACTTCAGAAACGAACTTTGAAGCCTTTTTGTCTTTATTTGTCCAAACACAGGGACAAGATTAGCTTTCAAGAGTCTGTGTCCATCACCTGAGAGAAACTGCAGGAGGGCCCCCTCGCCCGGGCCCCCACCCCCTCCCGCCTCGGGGTTTCCTTCTGTGGGGAAGCAACCCCAGGGCCCACCGCGCAACCCTCCCATGGAAGTTCCGCGCCTTCTGTCTGGAGGGGAACGTGAGTAAGGGACTTTTCCATTGGCTGCTTCTGGACGTGGGTGGACCCTCCTATGATCCAGGGGAGTCCTTAGGTGACCTGGAATGTTCTTGTCTGTCCCTCCCACTTCTGGTAGGTGATTGTCTGCGTTTGGTGAATTTCCTTTCTCAACAGAAGTCCATTCATTCAAAATAGGAGCTGCTGAGCAGCAGCTGGCTCTGCGAACTTCCAGGTGCCATGTACGGAGGCCCCGGGTGAGGCAGCAGGGGCCGAGCTCAACCCTGGCGCCTCCTGGAGCTGACTCCCTCAGCTCCAGCCTGCGCCCAGCTCCGGCCAGCACCACCCAGGCCCCTGGGCCCTAGCCAGCCTGGCCCGCTTGATCCGCTCCCTGGTCTGACCCTCCTCTGAAGTTGTCTCCTGTGGTGCTTCCTTTTTACTGCTTGGCCTCCTCTGGAATCTCTCCTGCTCAGCTCTGGGTGCCCACCATGGAGCCCCAGTGCCAAGCAGGGCCGGCCACACCATTCACAGGGTCCCACGCAAAGTGAAAACGTGGGGGCTCCTTGTCCAAAAATGATGAAGAACTCGAGTAAGACAGCAGAGCTTTCAGTCAAGCCGAGACCCTGCTGAGCCCGGGGGTCCCGTGGGACCACAAGGCTGCAGGCCAGGACGCCAAGCCCAGCAGACCCAGGACCCACATTGGAATGAATGTGAATCTGAGAAGGAGTACCAGGTGTCCAGGGAGCTCGACAAAGACAGCGAGACGAGGAACAGAAGCCACATGTGTGAGGAGGTGGAAATGCTGGCCCCAGCTGCAGAGCTGAGGACGTGGTAACACACAGTGACCGCAGGCCCAGGGGACACAGGTCCAGGCTATAAGCGGTTCTGGGTGGGGACACGGTGTTTTTGTGTTCAACGTCCCTGCAGGCTGTGTTTGGACTGGACCTGTCGGGCTCTAGGGCCAGCCTTGGAGGGGGCAGGCACTGTGAAGGGGCGTCCCCACGTGCAGACCTCGCTGAGTTCGGGGGAGACCTCGTCCTGAAGCTCTGCCTGGCAGAGGGGTGCCATGGCTCAGAGCTGTGAAGCCCTTGGTTCCGGGAACCACAGCTTGTGGCCTGGGTTGGCCTCCGCGTGGCTGGGGACGTGACCGTGGTGGACGGGACTGTGGTTCCCTGAGGGAACACAAAGCTGCCACGAGAGGCCCTGAGACTGTACCCCTGTAACCCGGGGTACCCTGTGTGCACAGGCATCCCCACACGGGTGCACCTATCTCTCCCCCCTGCCAGAGGTGCCCGCCTCCAAGCCACACGGGCGTCCTCCGCCTGCTCCACAGCCGCCATGCGCATCGCTCACGCCCATCGGGACCTCTTCCAGGGGACCCTGCATGCTGCAGTGCTTGTCCCCAGGGCCCACGCTGGGGACCTGACCTCCCCAGCCTGTGGTGTCTGCAGGCTCAGCCTTTGGAGGTGAGTGGGAGAGAGCCAAGAGGGTGGGACCCCATGGTGGCAATTAGTGGGAAGATGACGCAGCTGGCACGGTGCCCTGCTCACCACGCGAGGCCTCTGTTATGATGCAGCCGAAGGCCCTCCCAGGCGCCATGCTCTTGGATTTCCGGCCTCAGCAGAACTATGGCACAGACCTTTACTCTTCATAATTACCTGGTCCCAGGTGGTCTGTGATAGCAACATAGGATGGACTGAGGTCTTCTTACTCAGCCCTTCCTAAGTCCACGTGGCTGGGAGCCAGGTCCAGTCCTCCCTGGTGCCCCACTGCCGGCAGGGACCATTTGGAAGTGCAGTGGGCTCAAGCTGGTTTCCATCCTGACTCTCGGAGACCATTTCTCTAGAACTGCTTCTGCCCCGCCCTGTAGCTGCAGCCCCTTTCGAATCTCCACAAAAGAGGGAACTGGGGACGACAGACGGGCATCAGGGTGCAGCCCTTCCATCCCCTTCATCCATGCGCGCGGCGTCCACAGCTCGCTCCGCCTGCTGTGTGGCCTTCCCGAGTGATGTCCCGGTAACTCCTTTCTGCTAACGTCCAGCCCCGCCCCTTTGAGGACAGGCCACTCAGCCACTGAATCCGGATTAAATTCCTCACCACCTTCTCTACTGATCTCATCAAGTGACCTCTGTCTGTGTGCAAACTTGGCCTTTTAGGGGGTCATTTCAGGCTGCATCTTCCAGACAGCCTCTTGCGGTCCGGGGTAGTTAGAGTCTGTGGGAGGACTTGTATCCAGCGCTTCCCTCCTTTCCCAGGGATGCACTTCTCTCCTAGCGGGGAGACTGGCACCGTGCCCTGGAGCGCTGAGACGTCACATGACGCCGCATTCTTCACATTTGGTGCACATTATCTCATTTAATTCCTCCCCAGCACCTCTGAGACAGGACCTTTGTCTCCAGTGGTACAAAGGAGGGAACAGGCTCTCAGGAAGACCAAGTAGCTTTCCCATGACGGACAGCCGCCACGCACCAGCTCCTGCTGCTGCAGAGTCTGTGCTCCAGGCATGCCCCTCTGTGCACTGAGTTCCAGAAGGTTCTTTTTCTCGGGTGGGGGAGCAGAGCACCACATCCCAAGTCCTTCCTGAGCCATTCTAAGGCACAAGTGGACGTGTGCTCCTCCCCAGACTCGTTGTGTTTTCTTTCGGCTTGGCCTTGGGGCACACTGTGTTCTGGTCTTTCTGTCCCTTGAGCAGTTTCCGACAGTAGATGATCCTGTGGGACGCGGGTGACGAGGTCAGTCCTCTCTGGTCCATGGTTGTGCTGCCAGGCTTTTCCATCTGTGTGGCACCTCCGAGGCTCACGGGTGTCGTGAATCCTGAGTTTCTCTGTGTGGACCAGCCGTTGACGGGCGGGTCCATGGTAGCACGATGCTCATCCCCGCGTCCATCCCCAGCCTCTTCCAGAACCGCCGGGGAGCTGCGGGCTGGCTTCGGCGTGGTGCTTGGTATGGCTCCCGAGGAGCTCCCAGCGCCCTGGTGCCCGTCAGGGAAGCCAGAGAACAGGAAACCCTTCTCCGTGTGCTTCACAGCGTGTGCCGGGGCGGGCGACGGGTGGCCATCAGGACCCAGGGGACATCTGAGGTTGTCGCCCACCCCCGCTCCCCTGACTCACGTAGAAAGCCTTTGTTTCTAATCAGAGCAGCAAACCCTTGCCATTTCCTTGAGATGGACAGGCAGCGGAAGGAGCCGGAGGTTCTCGGGTCCCTGCGCACGCAGGAGCCTCGGGTTCTCCGGGCACGCACGCTGCCCTCTGTAAGTGAGCTGGACATGACGCGGAGGTAAGAGCGCCTCTGTCCTCCGCCCACCGCGGACCCCGGGCCTCTCCAGCCTTACCACACTCCTGGCAAGACCTGGCAGACCTCCCCTCAGGCGCGGCTGGCTCCTCTGACCCCTCCGGAATGGCTCAGGGCAGGAGGTCGCAGGAGATGGTCAGCGTCACTCTCTTCCAGAGTCCGGGCGCCGCAGACTCGGATGAGCTCCTGACGGACGGCACGGGGAGGTGGGCCCCGAGGCCCGTCTTCTGGGGAGGGGGGGTTTTCCTGTGATTGTCTGGAGTGCGTCTTTGCTTAAAGGTCTTAAAGGGCTGGTCTGTGCTTTGCTCCCGAGCACCATCAGTAACTGGGGTCCGAGTGCCGTGACTCCACCCCCACAGACACCTTGGCTTGTCTTTTCTTTCTTTTTCCTCCTCTTCTAACCTTAAAGACTGGTGCTCCCTAACTGTGAGGGGGTGGACAGCAGGAAGTGTCAGCCCCCAGCCCAGAAATGCCTTGGGCTCTGTGAGCGTCCACATCGCATCAGCAAGATGGAGGTGGGGGGGGCTCCTCCGTGTCCTGGGCACTTGGCAGGCAGACCCTGGCGTCCCAGGACTGGTGAGTGGCCTCCTCTGAAAGGACCCTCTGATGCTGTTTGGCCTCAGCCAGCAGCAGGGGCACTGAGTCTGGGCCTGGCCTGGTTTAGGGTGCAGCCTCTGTGATCAGAATCCGGCGGCTCAAGGGAGAGAAGGGTGGCAGGGCCAGTTTGAGCATGGCGATCAATTAATGAGTAAAGGCTTTATGATTTGCCAGAGGAAGTCCTGATGCTCACTGCAGGGACGCGGTCAGCTCTTCCTGCCTGTAACGAGGTTGTGGTCACCTCATCCAAGCCCAGCACTGCACGTCCGCTTTCTTCCCTGATGGGTAGAGGTGGGGGTGGAAATCGGGGTCGACTTCAGAAAACAAAGGAAATGATCTCATCCAGTTGCCTGCAGAACGCTTGGGGATAGAAGGAAGTCTGCAGAGGAAGTGGGCAGGATCGGGCAGGGAGGAAATGTCCAGGAAACACATCTCACCGCAGGGCCTGGGCCAGCGCCCCTCTGCTGATGCAGTGTGACCCTGGTAGCCTCAGAGGGAGCCCTGTCCCCGTTGTCTCGTGCCTGAAGGGGTGGAGAGGATCTGGATTCTCACCCCGGGGCTGCTCACATGAAGAGCTGTCTCTCACGGAACTCCTTGGGATCAGGGCCTTGCTGGGCTCAGAAAACCACAGCTCTTACCAGAGGGTCTAAGATACTCCAAGACCCACCAGCTTAACCCCAAAGTACACTCTGTGTGTTTCCTGCGGGCCGTTCACCGGCCTGCGTCTGGAGTACTGGAGAAATCGTTCCTACTAGGATGGGGCTCCTGTGGACGGTGCTGCGTGCCTCCCTCCCGCGGGCAGTGCCCAGGGGCTGTCCTGATGAGGTGGAGGTGGACGGTTAGGCACATTCATGGACCCTTCAAGATGGAAGAGAACTTGGAAGTCGCTTTGTCCGTCTCCTCATCCTGTAACTGCGGAGATGAGGATCCAGAGGCGTGGGGGCATCCCTGAGACTCCACATCCCCAGGGCACGGGGCGCAGCCTGGAGTCGGGTCTCCGGGGCCTGCAGGCTACAGTGTGCCCTCTGCCAGCCTCTGCCTCTCTGTGTTTCATGCATCAGGAGAGCCTTCTCGTGGGCTCCCACGTCTTGGGTGGGTGTTAGGGGCAGCGTCCCAGGTGAGGGTCTGCTGCCTGTCAAGCCCTGAGATCCTCACGTGAGATGCCTCTCTAGGCCGTGAGGCTGAGACTGGGCACTGGAGAGCTGTGTGCTCCTCTGGAGCACCATCTGGCCAGGCCAGCGGACACCCTGCTTCCCCGGCAGCAAAGAGCCGGAGCTCTGGGCCCTCTGCAGAGGCCCTGAGGAGGGCGGACCCCTCCGGGTGGGTCTCCTCCTGCGTGTGAGTTGCAGGAGTCTCCAGCAGGTCAGGCTGGTCGTCACTCGTACTTATTCCCCTCTTTGCATGAAGTCACTGTGGTTTGAGTGGCTCCCCCGGAATTCCCTCTCTGGAGCCTCAGTGCCAGGGTGGCAGTGTTGGGAGGAGGGCCTGCGAGAGGGCCTGGCCCGGCCCGGCGGCCTCCTGGCCTCTGCCTTCCTCCCTGTTTTGCACGAGGTCTTGGCAGATGCAGCCTCCAGGGCACCGAAACTTCAGCTGGCCCCGCCACAGCACAGCCCGAGCCCCAGGCTCCAGATCCCGGGTTCCCAGTCGGGTGGCGTGGTCCAGAAGCCTTTCCCCAGCACCACAGTCTGGTGAAGCTGAGGAGCCCGGCAGACCTAGAACCGCCAGCCGGGCCTGGCCCTGTGGCTGTGGGGAGCTCACGTTTCCTCTCCAGGCTTCAGACTCACACTGACGGGTAGAGATTAGACTGATGCGAGAATCCCTTCGGCTCAGAAGCGCTCTCCATGAGCCTGCGTTATGGGTAGTGACTTCTGGTTCACCGAATAAATCCCCCGTTGCTGTCTCCCTCTCATCCTCCTTCCCTCTCTTTCTCCCTTCCTCCCTGCCTCCCCCTTTCCTGTCTCACTCCACTATCTTTTCTTCTCCTGCCCCCTCCCCCCCCCATTTTCCTCTACACAATCCAAAGTTCCTCCATTCTTTTCTTACTGTATCCCCCACCCCATTATGAATCAGCATGCACTTATCAGAAAAAACATTCAGCCTTTGGTTTTTGGGATTGGCTTATTTTGCTTAGCATGATATTCTCCAGCTCCATCCATTTACCTGCAAATGCCATAATTTTGTTCTTTTTATGGCTGAATAATATTCCATTGTGTGTATATACCATAGTTTCTCTATCCATTCATCTGTTGAAGGGCATCTAGAGTGGTTCCAATCTAGCTATTGTGAATTGAGCTGCTATGAACATTGATGTGGCTGTGTCACAGTAGTTTGCTGATTTTAAGTCCTTTAGGTATAAACCGAGGAGTGGGATAGTTGGGCCAAATGGTGGGTCCATTCCAAGTTTTCTGAGGAATCTCCACACTGCTTTCCAGAGTGGCTGCACCATTTTGCAACCAATTTTGTGGGTTTGTCTCTGTGTCTTCTATTTTGTACCATTGGTCTACCTGTCTGTTTTGGTGCCAATACCATGCTGTTGCTCTGTGGTATAGCTTCAGGTCTGGCAGAGCGAGGCCTCCTGCTTCACTCTTCCTGCTCAGCATTGTTTGGCTTGTTTAGTTTTAGTTTTTGGTACTGGGGATTGAACCCAGGGGCACTTTTCCACTGAGCTACACCCTAGCCCTTTTCATTTTTTTTTTGAGACAGGTCTCACTTAGTTGCTTAGGGTCTCACTAAATTGCTGAGACTGGCCTTGAATTACGATCCTCCTGCCTCAGCCTCCTCAGTAAGTGGGATTACAGGCGTGCGCCACTGCACCAGACTCAGGTGCTTATGATTTAAGGGCTGTTCCTCAGCCATTTTAAGGACATGAACCCATTACAAATCTGATGAACGTTCTAGAAAGCCTGGAAAGTTCCTCCTCAAGACGTTTAGCTTCTCCTTGGGGAGAGATTGTGTTGCAAACTCTAACCTCATTACTGGACCTGCCTTGGAGCCACAGTCTTGAGTGCACTTTCAGCGAGACCGCCTGGCCCGTGTGTGGTGCCCTTCTCCATCCTTCTGTGCCCCAGCAAAGGGCGCTGTGGCCAGAGCGGGGTGTTCCTGGCGCCCCAGCACCCATTCCTGCCCCCGCCTGGACCACACTCTGTGGAAGTTGGACTCTGAGAGCCACCTGCCTGGCACCCGAGCTGCCTGCCCCGCCGCTGAGCAGGGACCACCCTCCACACCTCCGGGGAGGCGGAAGGGGCCTTGCAATCAGAAGAAGGAAATGAGGACGTAGGACAGGTTCCACTTGGGGAGGGTGCCTGGCGGTCCCCGCGTGCTTCAGTTCACACCTCACTGCCGGGTCTGAGGAGGAGGGACGCCGTGGCCACTTGGCTGACCCTCCCACCCCCAGAACTCGACAAGGCAGGCAGGCGAGGGAGCCTGGGGAGCAGGGATGCTCGGACTCTGAGGCCCAGCTCCTCGTCCCGCCTTTGTTCTTGGTTTCTGACGGTTCGCTGCTCTGTGATAAAGCTGTCCCTCGCCGTGCACTGGACCCTGGGGACCCTGAAACAGCGACAGTCAGTCCTAGAGTAGCAGGCCCCCCGCCCGGACCCGTCGAGGCTGTTGTAAAGTCCCGGTGTGTCAAGTGCACTGTCCTCACTGACCTTGTGCAATGTGCAGGCTCCGGCCGGCAGGCTGCCCACTCCCCATGCTGCCCAGGGCAGCTGCCCCCACCTCCACTCCTGCTCGAGGTCCTGGCAGCCTCCATGGAGGAGGCCCAGAGGAGGCCAGGCACTGCTCTGCGGGCTCTCTTCGCAGATCCTCATGCGGGCAGGAGGCTGTCTGGAGGGAGGAGGACGCCCCTCGGGGTTCCCGGCTCTGTGCGGCTGGCGGCTGGTGGCTGGTGACTGGTGACGTGGAGAAAGCACCACCCGCTCTGGCCTCTGTGGCCTCCCTGGGGTGGGAGTCAGACCTGGTGTGGCCGTCAGACGAGGAAGCAGAGGTGAACGTGCTTCGAAAGAGTAAGGCCCAGGCGGGACGGGTGGTGGCGGAGCCTCGTTTCTCTTTCTGGGTACTGGGGGCTGAACCCAGGGGTGCTTAAGCTCTGAGCCACGTCCCCAGCCTTTTTTTTTCATTTTTTATTTGAGGAAGCGTCTCACCAAGTCGCTTAGGGCTTCACCAAGTTGCTGAGGCTGGCTTTGAACCTGCGATCCTCCTGCCTCAGCCTCCCCGTCACTGGGATGACAGGGGTGCAGCTCCACGCCCAGCAGACCATGGTTAAGTGTGACCAGACGTGGCAGCACATGCCTGTAGTCCCAGCTGCTCTGGGGGCTGAGGAGGGGGATTCTGCCGTCACGTGTAACTAATTAGAACAAATTTTTAAAATGATTAAAAAAAATCGAAACCAGCCTTGGCAACCTAGTGAGACCCTATCTCAGAATGTAGACGGGAGTTGGGGTGTAGCTGGGGGCCACGTGCCCTGAGCGTCAGTGAGTGAGTGGATCAGTAAGTCAAGGAAGCCAGAGGCTGCCTTGCTCCTCGCACCCGTGGGGTCAAGGACAGAGGGAACTGCCCGCCACCCACCCACCACTGGGCGGCCTTCAGATGTGCCCGCCCCGAGGCATCTGTGGCCATCTCTTCATTTTTAGCAAAAAATGTCGCGTTGTTCATGATCATCAGCAGGACTCAGGTGACGTGGCGACCCCGCGAGGTCTCGCGGGTGCTGCAGACGCCTGGGCGGACGCCCGTCCCTGCCCTTGACCTTCGCGCTCCTTAGATCGTGGCTCAGGCTTTAGGAAACGGCAGCAGCTGCCACAGAGGGGTGCTCAGAACGCTCAGCAAAGAGGAGCCCGGTGCCCGCCGCTCAGAGGGCGCTGACCTTCTGGAGTCACCAGCTGCTCGGAGAAGGTCTGGGGTCCACGCCACACAGTGAGACTCCCACGGGGCTGTGCCCACTGCTGCCCAGCAAGTCCAGCCTGCACCGTCCCCTGCCCACGGTGGATAGCAATTCAGAGTTCAGCGGCCGCCCAGGGAGCCAGGTCCTGCCACTGCACTGTGCTTTCAAGTGGCCGGCCCCCTTCCCCTTCAGAAACTCAGCGGCAGAAGCCGGTTGAGAAGAGCCCAGGCAGGCCGGGGACCTCATGGCTCCCTGGAGACTGCCCCACGTGTGGGCAGGAGTCCTCCTCAAGGTCCTTCCTCACCAGCGGAGGGACTGAGAGCGGCAGAGAGAACCGCCTGCGGAGCCGAGCACGTGCCGGCGAGCTCCGCTGCGTAGGGGATGCTGGAAAACGTCTGCCTCCGGGTGGATGGTCAGGTGGCCCCGTTAGCAGGAGGACGGTCAGGTGGCCCCGTTAGCAGGAGGTTCCAGAGGGTGGCGTCTGCCTCGGGGTTGGACGGTCAGGTGTCCCCATTAGCGGGAGGTTCCAGAGGGTGGCGTTCTGCCTCTGGGTGGACGGGTCAGGGTGGCCCCGTTAGCGGGAGGTTCCAGAGGGTGGCGGCAGCAGAGCTGGGAAGAGGTCGGTAGGCGGAGGAGAGAACCCACGCATTGTGCCCCTGGAACAGACTCAGCCTCCTCTGTCCACCTGTCTGTTTTACCGACAGCCCGCAGAGGCCAGGCTGTGCCGGGGGTGTGGCCGGTGGGCGGGGACAGAGCACCCAGAAGCAAGCCAGTTGGACTTGAAGGGACTCCTGCGCTGGTGGCACGGGTGTTTGGCCAGCACCCTCGAGGAGCGGGGCACCCTCGGAGAGGCTGGGCAGCTGCAGACAGTGAGAGGCACCGGGCTCCACACGAGGCCATGTCCCCTCCGGGCAGCGGGGCGACAGCAGTGGGCGTGGGCCGCAGCCCCAGGGCAGCGGAGCCCATGTGCGCCAGGGCATCCCCCGGGTGCGTGTTCACACTGGCCCTGCAGCCACAGCACAGCCGCCTCGCAGGGGTCTCGCTGTGCCCGTCCTAAAGACATAGCCCCTCAAAGGCCAGTGAGCCGGCCTTGGACCCAGCCGTCTGAGGGAGGCCGCTCATCCTTCCTCCTGTCCTCCTGGTCCCACTGGAGGGTTCTGTGCCACGCTGGCCTGGGACCCGCGCCTCCTGCAGCACCCGGCTCCGCAGCACAGGGCTGCTGGCCGGCAGCACGGGCAGTGTTGTGGTGCCAGCGCTCACACGGTCAGGTTGGGTGGCTGCCACTGGGCTCAGTGGACACAGGAGCCCCCAGAGGAAAAGGACGGCTCAGCGAGGCATGGATCGCAGTGGCTCGGCTCGGCCCGCCGCCTTTGAGTGTTTCGTGGGGAGCTTGGTTCCTCAGGTCGGTGGTGCCTGACGGCCAGGTGGGAGTCGGGTGCTGGCCCTGGTCAGCACCGAGCGCAGGCCGCAGCCCCACTCTCCTCCGAGGCCGCGTTGCCCCGCGTGTGGCCTGCTGCGGCCGGGAACTCTTTTCTTCCGGCTCCGGCTTCCTCCGCTGTCCGCCCTGGCCTGTGGCTCGCGGGGTTTGGCTTCATGTCATCGTTTTCCTCTTCGAGTCCCACGTTGAGTCTGAATGCCTCTACAGGCAGGGCTGCCTAGGTACCCCGGGAGCTGGTGACTACGCGTCAGAGGCCCCCAGTGGCACCCGTCCTGGTCAGCAGGAGTGAGCGTCCCCTGGCCCGGGTGCCGCTCATGCTGCAGAGCACCAGGCTGGCCGCTGCAGGCTCTGGTCTGTCCCCGCGAATCAAAAAGGAAAAGAAAGGGTCTGCCTTTTCTGCGCTCACGCTCTGGCGATGCTTCTCTCAATCCCTCTCCAGCTGTGGGGCAGCCAGGACTCTGGACCCCGTGCAGCCCGTTTTCCTCCATCATCTCTTCCCGAGGACTTCCCGCGGGCGTCCTGAAGAGCTGAGGCTCCGAGAAGCCTCCTCAGAGCTGCTCAGGCTGATGGAGAACAGCAACGCGGAGCCCTGGCGACGATCGTGCGAAACTGGCGTAAAGCCGACGTCTGGTTTTCTAGTGGGTTTGCTAAGCGCGGGCTCGCGGGCGGCGTGGGTGCCGGGGGCTCTGGGGCTCTCGTCCAGGGTCTCCAAAGACGTGGTGCCCGGACGCCTCCCAGTGACAGCACTGCAGTTGCCAGAGCTTCTCCCCAGCCGCACGTGTCCCCATGGTGTCTGAAGAGCGCGGCAGGCAGCCCTCCTTCCACGGGCTGCCATTCAGAGGCAGCCGACGGTTGGCAGGGTGAGGTTTCCACACCGCAGGCCGCCTGCCGCTTGCCTCCACTCCAGAGCAAGAGTCTCCACTTTCCAGAGCTTTCCGTTCCAGAGCCTCATTCCGCTTCACCCAGACTGCGTGGAAAACGGAAGCCCCAGCCACGGCCCGGGGCTCGGGGTTGCGTGTTTGCCACGTTTCCTGTGCACGTGTCTGTGGCGCCTTCCCTTCGGCTCACTGATACTGTACCATAGTGTCTAAAAATACAGCCTAACAACCGGGTTTGGTAAGGAGGATACTGCCTTCCGGAGAAGCGCAGAAATGTCCGGCGTGGCTTTGTGAAAGTGAGCACTGCGGTCTCTGGCCCGGTCGCCGCGGGGTGGACAGTGCTGCTGTTCATAGGGAACCACCGTGTCGTCTGGGAGCCCCTTGTCCAGCTGGGCTCAGCCCTTCTTACCTGTGACCTCAGGTGAGCTGTTCCCAACCTCAGGAGTCTCAGCCTCTTCACTGTGAAAGGGAACCCAAGAGCTGTCCTTGTCACAGGGCTGCGTGAGAACGCCTCAAACAACAGGTATGGGAAACACAGGACAGGAAGCCCAAACAGTTCCTGACCTCCATCTCCTGTTGGCAAGAGCAGAGACAGGCAGGCCCATGACCCAGGACCTAGGACTTGGGCCAGAAACCTTGAAACTGCTGGAAGAAAAGCCAGGGTCGACACTCCGTCATATGGGGCAGGCCCTGACTTCCTTACCAAGACCCCAAAAAGCACAAAAAGTAAAACCAAGAATCAGTAAGCGGGATGCCATCCAACTGAAAATCTTCTGCGTGCAAAGGAATGATCGAGAGCGTGAAGAGAGAGGCTGCAGAACGAGAGCACATCTTGGCCAGCCGCTTCTCTGACAGGGGATTAGCATCCAACTATATAAAGAACTCGGAGAGTTTATTAACACCCCAAAACATCACCCAGTCAACAAATGGGCAAAAGAACTAAATGGACACATCTCAAAATAAGAAGTGCAAATGGCCAACAAGTGCATGAAAAAATGTTCAGCATCTCTAGCGATCAGGAAAATGCAAATCAAGACTTCGTCTTATTCCAGTCAGAATGGTAATAATCAAGATTATGGACAGCAAGAGAGGCTGGTGAGGATGTGGGGGGAAAGGTGCATTGATACGTCCTTGGTGGGACTGCAGACTAGTGTGACCACCCTGGAGAGCAGTGTGGAGACCCCTCAAGAACTAGGCATGGAACCACCGTATGCCCCAGCTATCCCACTCCTCGGTGTTTATCCAAAAACTGAAATGAACAGACTATAGTGATACAGCCACCTCCATGTTTATAGCAGCACAGTCCACAATAGCTAAATTATGGAACCAACCCTGATGCCCGTCAGTAGATGAATGGAGCAAGAAACTGCAGTGTGTATAGACAGGAGGAGTTTTACCTCCATTATAAAGAAGGAGGAAATTGTGGGCGTTTGCTGGTAAATAGATGGAAATGGAGAACATCGTGCTAAGTGAACTAAGCCAGACTGAGAAAATCTCTCTCCAATGTGGAAGCTAGAATTAAATAAAGGGGGAGGATCAGCCATCATAGGGATACAGGGAAGATCAGTGGAGAAGAGGGAGAGGGAGGGAGGAGGGCGAGGAAAGGGGAGGAATTGCAGAATGAAGTTTTAAAAATCATGCTATGTGAATATGCCACAGGGAGTGTCACCTTTTTGTATAAGCAGGAAGAACGCATCAGAAATAAATAGATGAAGCCAGGAGAGGTGACAGCCCATGCCTGTGGTCCCAAAGTTTCCGGAGACTGAGGCAGAAGGATTGAAAGTTCGAGGCCAGCCTCAACAACTTAACAAGGCCCTACCTAAGAAACTTAGCAAGACTGTCTCAAAATAAAAAGGGCTGGAGATGTGGTTCAGCAGTTAAGTATCCCTGGGTTCAGTCCCTAGTACCCCAAAATAAATGAATGAAGGAATTATAGATGAGCAAAAGGAAAATCAGGTGTTTTCGTCTGTTTTTTCACTGCTATGCCCAGAAGAACTGATAAGAACAATTGAAGGAGGAAAAGTTTATCTGGGGGCTCAGAGTTTCAGACACCTCAGTCCATACGTGGCCGACTCCATGACTCTAGATCCAAGGAGAGGCCGAGCATCATGGCGGAGGGGTGTGAGGAGGAAAGCAGCTCAGGACACGTCACCTTCTGGTGACTCCCACTCTCCAGGGATAAAATATACGCCCCTAAGGCAGCGCCCAGTGACCCGCCTCCTCCAGCCACCCCGCCTGCCTGCAGTTACCACCCAGTCGGTCCCCGTCAGGGGATCAAGTCACGGACGGGGTTAAGGTTCTCATAACCGCATCATTTCACCTGTAAGCTTCCTGCAGAGTCTCGTACTTGGGCTCTGAGGGGACACCGCACATCTAACCCATAATAAGTAGAGAAAGGAGAAGGAGGGGAGGAAGGAGGGAAGGGAAAGCAGGCGGGAACTGAAACCCAGTTCCACGAATGCACGAGTTTGTCAAGATGAACCCGACCACTCTGTGTGGCTAAAAGGCTCCAATTTAGAAAAAAAAATGACCAAATCAGATCACAGTCGGCCTGGAAGCGAGCGTCTGCCCTCTCCACTCTCAGCTCGGTGCCCAGGGGCAGCGCTCTGTGGTGACTTGGGGTCCGTGTGTTGGTCCTCACGGGGGAGTCAGTGACGTGAATCCCTGGCCATGGGGGGACCACTCTTTGATCTCTGGTGGGTTGATTTTCAACTTGAACATCTTAATAATCCAGAACAAGCTTTTTCATGGGAAAAGTAACTTTTAACCAACTTAACCATTTTTGGCTGACCAAAGAGTGCCCATTTCACGGGAGCAGAAGCGGAGGTCCAGAGAGATACCATGACGTTCAGGCCACACACTCAGACAAATGGCAGGGCAGGGACACCAAGGGGGCCTCTCGCTCTGAATCCTGGACGCGTCTCTGACACCAGGTTGGTGGCTCCGGGCGGCCTTTGGCCCCAGACTTCATAAGTTGCTTTGTGACTTTCTTCCTGTGAAACCTGTCATTCACAGCCTTACGAGACGAGGCTGTAATCTGATAGGCGACGGTCATGACACACCTGCCCCAGGGACCGTCCCCTCTGCCTGAAGTTGGATGGGATGCTTGCCAGGTGGACACTGGCCTACAGAAGTGGCCTGGCCAGCCTTCTTCATTTGCTGCCACACAGGAAGGAGCTTGCCGTTGAATTTGAATGGCTGGGAAACAGGGTTAGCTCTCTGGGCTCTGGAGAGCCACTTGTGAAGGGCAGGGGCCAGGGTCCCTTCCGGGTGTCCCGTGCTCATTTCCTGTGCCTCTGGGTAGGAAGCGAATTCCTTGTTTTGGGCAGGCGGGGCTGGGCCCGGCCGCTCTCAGCAGCAGGTGCCCTATAGCTCAGCCCCAGCCCGTGGCCAGAACTCCCCTCCTCGGCGGGTTTCTGCTTCAGAGCCATGTCACCTGGAGACCCTGTTGAGTGCTCCACAGTGTCCCTTCCCCTCACCTCCAGGGCAGCTGTTCCCAGGGAACGTGGCAAAGTGTGGAGATGGGTTTGGTGTCAGGGGCCAGAGGCGGGTGCGGCCGTCCAGGGAGAGGGTGGGGAGCTGCCGCACTTCACAGCCACGACTGCCCAGCCACAAGCATCTGAGCCCCAGGACAGAGGCCACGTCAGCGTCATCTGCGGGGCCGTTCCTTCCAAGAACAGTGCTTCACTGAGAAAGTGCCCGGCAGATGTTGTCAAGTGGATGGGCGGGCATGTGACCCGGAGCCGTCCAGGCTGAATGCACTCCATAGTGGCCTAGCTACGTCCTCAGCGCCGATGGACGTGGTCAGGTCCAGGGGGCCCCATGCCCGACCATGCCATCCTGCACCCCAGGTGTCCTCACGAGTGTGGCAGGATCGGCACCAGCTGGGCAGGTGGAGAACTCGTTCTGCCCCACTGCTCAGTGAACATCACTGGACGCAGGTGCTGCCCGTATTTCTGCAGGGTGGGGATACAGCCTGGGCCAGGTGACCACAGAAACCTCAGTCCTCTTCTGGTCTTGCTTCCAGAGGGCCTGAGCCAGCCAGGTGTGGCCTGGTGGATGTGGGCAAGCTCTGCAGAACAGCCTGGTCCTCTGCCATCTTGATGCCACGGTAGATGCCACGCTGCCTGGGATCTCGCGGGTAGCGGGCGTCAGATGGGCAACACTTGGTAGCAGAGGCCATGATGCAGGTGTTGGGAGTCGGGGTCCTGGACTCGGAGCTGCCTGGTCTCCTCCTGCCCACCTCTTCCTCGCTCTGTGACCTGGTGGGGTGGCGGGGGGCGGCCATTCGCCTTCACTGAGCCTGGACTGCTGTGTCCCCTTAACGCAGCTGGAAACGGGAGCCCCTGGGGGTGGTTGTGAAGACTCGACTCATTGGCCCATGTGAACAGAATCGAGGCCCTGGGCTGGTCCGGGCCAGCGCTGGCCGCTCACCTTTGCTGCCGCTTTTGTTGAGGAGTGTGACTCGGACCCAGTTCCGTCTTTGGTCTCTCTCTCCTCCACCTCCCGCCCTTTCCTCTCCTCCCCTCTGGCTGGCTCTCCTTTTCTTCTCCTCTCCTCAGGAGCAGGAGAGTCCTCCTCCGGTTCCACTGTCCAGCCAGAGATCGTACCCCCTTTGCCGCAGCAGGACCTGAGACAGCGGGGCCTCTGGGCCTCAGCCTCCGTCTGTAAGGTCTCATTCCCCGGCTTCCTCCTGGCAGGGCTGCTGGCAGCCAGGAGGAGGCGGCACCATGGACGAGGCATCTCCCACGGATGGGAAGCCTGTGCCCGTGGGCTGCTGGGGGCAGCAGCCTGCTCGGAGCCGGACGGGGAGTCACGTGACTGTTGGAGACCCGGTGTCAGCCCAGGCCATCCTCTGAACGGTGTCACCACCCAGAGCTGGCACAAAAGGGGCCTGTGCAGCCAGGGCTGACGTCATCCCGGAGAAACAGAACACCCGGTCCACTCAACAGGCCCCTCTCGGTCCCCAGGCCCGGCAGGACATCTAGTCTGATGAGGACTCATGGCTCACCTTGTTCTCGGGCAGAAAGCTTGCAGGAACGCGTCCAGTTTTCTGGGCCAAGGCAGGGGAGTGTCTGGGACGGCCTCCTGGCCACGCTCGGCCAGGTTAGGCATTTCTGAGGCTGTGTTGGGGTGAATGTCTTCACTCCCAACAGTGGGCACAGCTTCCCTGAGGTAGTAGTGCACCTTCCTTCCTCGAGGCTCGCGGATCCTGCGGAGAACAGAGCAGGCAAGGTCCCCAACTTCACGTGTGTGTCACAGTGGAAGGCAGGACAGCTGAGCAGGTCAGGAATACAAGCTGTCAGGGGAGGCAGTGTGCCCTGCCGGAGAGGGGCAGGTCCCCAGGTGAGGACAGGGACGTCCTATGGAGAGGGGCAGGACCCCATATGAGGACAGGGACATCCTGCTGGACAGGGCAGGTCCCCATATGAGGATAGGGATGTCCTGTGGAGAGGGGCAGGTCCCCATATGAGGACAGGGACGTCCTGCTGGACAGGGCAGGTCCCCATATGAGGACAGGGACGTCCTGGTGGACAGGGGCAGGTCCCCATATGAGGACAGGGACACCCTGGTGGAGAGGGGCAGCTCACCTGGGGACATGGAGAGAGCAGTCGTGAGGAGACCGTCCCTCTGCTAAGCCTTCAGAGGTCACCAGGGAGCCCTTGGGGACGCTTGTCACTCCTCACCAGGCTTTGGCCGTTCTGTTTTCCACAGAACGGCCAAAGCCAGGCCAGTCTGGGATTTGGGACCTTTTCCGTGTTACTTCCTGGTGCCTCTCCTCTGACCGGCCGTCGTCCGTGGCCCGCCTGCCCCTCTTCCGCCCGGTCTTGAATTCCCCTTTTGGTTTCATACGACCCTCTCTGCTCCCTGGTCTCAAGCCAGGTGGTGGGATTGGATCTGTGGGGTGGGTGCGTGCTCACAGAGACTTGGACCCCAGCATGGCTGCTGCCCGGGGGGTTCTGTGCCACTGCTGCTTCTTTGTCCCCCCGGTGCTGGGGACGGCCAGCACCTGCAGGGCCAGTGCTCTCTGGGCTGAGCAGCCCCCAGCCCCAGGGCTGTGGACCAGAGGTCAGGCCCGGGTGCTCTCTCTTCCCCTGGACCTTCCGCATGTGACTGTGACCAGAGGGATGGTCTTTCCACCACCCAACAGCACTTCCCCTCTGAGGACCCACTTCTACCAGCTGGGGAGCAACAGGCAGCCCACAGGCCCAGGTGGGAGGTCCAGCCCAGGTGTGCCAGGCCAGTGGAACTCTGGGCTCCTGGGGCTGGATGAGAAGGGGTGGGGAAGGAGCGTGGCGTGCAGGTGGAGAGGCTTTCCTGGGGTGCGTGTGAGAGAGACAGACAGACAGACAGACAGAGCATGTCGTTGAGGCTTGACTGCTCTGACATAAGAGTCCACTCAGAAACTGTTCCCGGGTCTCTGTGGGGTTCAGAAGTGATTCTAAGCCAGGTGCCTATAATCCCAGGGACACAGGAGGCTGAGGAGGAAGGGCCACAAGTTTAAGGCCAGCCTTGGCAACTTAGCAAAAAGTAGAAAAGGGCTGGAGTATAGCTGAGTGCTTTCCCGGCGTGTTCAAGGCCCTGGGTTCAATCCCCAGTGCCTCCAGAAAGAGGGGGTGGCTCTGTGTTCAGGGAAGAACCAGGTGCGTCACCTTCAGTCCTGTGGTTGAAATCGGAAGGCGGGCTTGGCGAGAGTCATGTTTTAGAACAAGTAAGAAATGTCTCGTCTGCGGCTTCTTGTTTCTTCTTCTTTCCTTTTTTTGTTGCATTGTTTTCTGAAATTTTAGAAAACTGACCTGTTGCAAAAAAGCTCGTTTGGATGAGATGGTGTTTGTGAGGTGCGTGACCTGCGCAGGTGACCGACAGCGCAGCCCGGGGACGGAGCTCTCCAGCTAGTGGCTTTCCTCGGCTCCCTGTTAATAGATGCCCTCTGTGATTGATTTTTCTATTCACAAATAACACAAGCCTACTTCCACTGCAGTTATTTTTTCTGGAAGCAGAGGGAGCTTCAGGCTGCCTCGGAAGACGGTCTTCCCTCCCTGACCACGGGCAGCCCTTGGGTAGCAGGCCGGGGGCAGGCTGCCGTGTGGCACAGGTAGCTGGGCTCTGCTCCCCAGCGGCGCCTTTGCCATTTGTAACCTAACTTCGGTCCCACCTGTAACACAGGTGTGGTGACAGAGGCACCCTCGGGGAGGGTGGTCAGGTTCATAAAGCACAGAGCACAGGGCTTGGGTGACAGCGCCCTGTGTGGGGTCACAGGCACAGGGCAGGCCCACGGGACCGGTGGTCCCTTTCTTTCTCTACTCCCGATACTTACATTCTAGCAGGCTCTTCTGCCCGAGCTCGTTAACTGACGTGCTGACTTGACCTGCCACTCACCCTCTTTAAAAATGCGTCAACAGCGTTCTCCCATGAAAAAGCTGCTTATTAAGGTGACATGTATAGATCACAAAAAGAGTCTAGCTGTTTCAGTTCTCAAACAAATAGGGGCTGTGATACTGTGGCCCCCAGACATGGGGTAGTGCACTCCTGCAGGACCAGACTGAAGGCTGCTGGGACGTTTCTCATAAGGCAAGGAGAGGCCGAGGCACTCCTCCAAGCACTAGCGCTCGAAAGCTTTGGTGCTGAGCCAGTCTGCCCGGCTGGGAACTCCCGGGCAAGTCCCATCTCTCTCGGGCCTGGGCTTCCCAGTGCCTGGGGGAGCATGCGCCCTAAGAGCTGCAGCCGAGGCTGGGCATCTATTCAGAATGCGTGTCGGATCCAGTTCTTGGCTGCCCAGCAAGGCCTCTGCTGTCCCCCCATCTCTCTTCCCTGGTGCCATGTGAACTTCCCGCTCAGATGCAGGACTCCGTGGATCCTGGCAGGTGGCACACTGGGTAACCAGAGATCACAAACCCACCCCGAGAGGCAGCCGCTGTGCCTGCCCAAATCAGGCCCAGGGCTTGCAGCTCCTGCCATCTGTGGAAAGCAGCTGTCCCTGGAACTTTTATCAGTGGCGCCTCCTGATTTCTAACAGCATCAGTTAAGTTCAGTTGTCAGCTTTGCTCTGAAGCACAAATCGTGTGCGCCCATTCTCCACAGCCCACCTAAGTGAGGAGGGCGGCTTTCTTACTGCCAGTGAGGCTCAGCTGGGCCCCGGCCTCCCGGACAACCAGCTCCTGCAGAGGAGAGGGCCAGTGTGGCAGGCAGCCCTCTGTGGCTTTCCGCTCCCCCTGGTGTGGCCCCACCTGGTGGCTGGGTCGTGGGCAGCCCGTGGTGATGACCAGGCGGTCATCTGCAGTCCATCCTTGGAGAGCTTCACTTCACAGGATCTGGGAAGGTGCTCCTGCTGGCAAGAAGCAGAAGCCAGTGCAGGTTAGCTTCACGGGGTAGAGAGGGGTAGAGAGGGGTGCAGGAATGGGTGTGTCTGGGCACCTCCCCACCCTGGACAGAGCCACGTGGGCAGAGCGCATGCTGACGTGGCTGCCAGGGCCCAGACACTGGAGCCAGCCCAGGGCCTCTCAGGAGACTCCCTGTGTGGCTGAGGGTGCTCATGAGGGTTGGGAATTCAGAAGCTTCAGGAAGAACACAGCCCCCATAGGCGCACGGAGACACCAAGAAACGCGGACCTAAAAATGTAAGGTCAGCGGTGAAGGTCGCAGAGCCCCACCTGCACGGAAAAAGAGGGGTGTGTGTGTGTGTGTGCACATGTGTGTAGGTGTGTGTGCATGTTGTGTGTGTGTGTGTGCATGGATCTGTATACATACGTGTGTTGTATGTGCACACATGTAAACAGACACACAATACATGTTGTAAGAAATAGGAAGTCTGGCAGTTCACTTTCAGAATGTGGTCTTCAGCCTTAATTGGTTCTGTTGTGGACATCTTAATCATGGCCCTTCCCTTCTGCCCTTAAATGGCTAGTTTGGATGCACCCCTGAGTCCTCCCAGCAGGGCCCAGAGCAGCGCTACGGTTGCATGTGTAACAGGTGGTCTGCCCGCCAGGCGCTGGCTAGCCAGGTCCGTAGCTGCCGTCTGGCAGCAGTAGGGGTCGGCCCTGTCCACCGCGGTCAAGCTTTGGGTTTAGTCGCTGGTGGCCCCTCGGTACTTCCGGTGATTCGTGTATATTGCCTTTCGGATGGCTGCGCTTTTTGGAAGTCTGGAGCCCTCCATCTGCAGGAGCCGCGAGTCCAGTTCAATACTATGAGGGTGCAGCACTGAACAGGAAAGCCTTCCTTTAAGTCTGTGAACATGGACGTCGGAAAATACACATAAGAGCAGCCCGTGAGGACTCTCCTCCCCCACGGGTGGTGATTTCTGAAGACGAGGTGGTTCAGAGCAAGGGCTAGTCATGAGGCAGCTCGCATCCTACGTGTCATTGAAACATTTTCCAGAACTGCAATTTCAAAAGACAAGGACTGTGCATCATTGGAAATGTAGTGTCAAGCTGCTTTTGACTATGTATCCTCACTACAGGTGGCGATATACTAAAGGGGGGCAAAATCCTTTTTTTTTTCTTTGGTACCAGGGATTAAACCCAGGGGTGCTTAACCTCTGAGCCACATCCCCAGCCTGGTTTTTGAGACAGGGTCTCACTAAGTTTCTTAGGGTCTTGCCAAAGTTGCTGAGGCTGGCTTTGAACTCTGATCCTCCCGCTCTCAGCCTCCTGAGTTGCTGGGATTACAGGTGTGTGTCACTGTGCCCAGCCAAAGGGGCAAATTTTAAAAATGAAGACTTTCCATTTAGCTTGAGTTTCACGTGTTTTTCTTCTACTTATGCACGCGCCGTATTCTTGACAATGCCTTCCAATCATAGGCAGGCTCTGTCTGCCAAAATGAAACACCCATTCGAGGACTCTGGCGCCTTCTCTGGGAAGGGCTGGGGCCGCTCCCGGGGGGGACCCTAGAGGGCGTGGCCTGGGCTCAGCGAACGCGAGAGGCACTGCAGTTTCTACAGACTGAGCGGCCTTTGCTTTTCATTCTCTTCTTTTCAAATCCAAGTTCATGCTGGTGTTTCTGGCCGAGCCCGTCGAGGGACCACACGCAGGCCGTCTCAGGCTGAGCACATCCCCTGTGCGGGAAGTGGCACGCTGGCTGGAGGGTTTGCTGGCCGGGCCCGTCTAACACCACACCTTCGTCTTGTCCCCGCAGATGACAGAGGGCAGGCATTGCCAGGTGCACCTCCTGGACGGCAGAAGGCTGGAGCTGCTGGTTCAGGTAGGCGCCTCCCCTGACAGGCAGCCTCCTCCTGAGCCTGGAGGTCTGCGTCCGGGGGGCTGGCTTACCTGTGCTGCAAGGCCCAGGGCTGAGCACTGACTGAGGTGGACAGCAGCACTAGAATCGGAGTGTGGCCTGTGAGAGCCCAGCAGCCGGGGACCAAGACGCGGGGACGGCTGGGTTCCCAACCTGGCTCGGGCACTCGGTGGATGGGTGCCCGCGCGTGTCTCTGCTTCTCCGAAGCTCCCCCTGGTGAACGGGCCGTACCGCTGCCCGCAAGGGCTGTGCCAGGAGAGGCGGCATCAGCCGCTTTCTGCCACTTGGCTTCGCACCACGTAACCGCTCAGCTGAGCGGCAGATTTAATCCACCCGGGCTCGTCGTGGGGTTGCAGCAGACACCAGGCTAGGCTGCGGTGCGCGGACGCTCATTAATACGCAGCACTCGGGAGTGACAGGTTGAAACCCTGGAACCAGAGTTCCTCCCTCAGCCTGGGAAGGACCCCCCCTGCAGACAGGCCACCCCCACCGCTCAGCACACGCTCCCCGTGCACCCGAGCCCTCTGCTCCTTCTGGGCCTTCCAGCCACTGCGCTCAGGCTTCCGACTGGAGCCCTGCGTCACAGCAGCGTCACCAGGACACCCCAGTCCAGCCTCCGCCCTCTTCCTTCCCTGGCCTCCATTACGCTGCTGCCTTTTTCCCTTCCTTTATTTTCCACCCCATTCCATTCCCTCTGGTCCCTTTCCTTCCCTTCCATTTCCATTTCTTTCACATCCTTTCCCCTCCTTTGCCTTCCTTCTCCTGTAGCAAGCATCCAACATTCAGACCAGGCTAGTGTCCCCAGATTGTCCCGCTCACACTCTGTCAAGTGCCATCCCACCGCGCGCCTTTCCGTCCCAGTCCAGCGAGTCCATACCCGTCACTGGGACCCTCTGGTGGATTCCACACCTGCTGCTTTCCAGGCAGACCTGGAGCCTCCCCAGAGCCGTGGACTAGATGCTGCTTCTGGCCGGGTCTCCGTACGTCGTGATGATGCTACTCCATAGGATGAAGCAGCGACTCCACGCTAGGAACGGGCCAGCTCAGGCGCTGGAAGGAGGGTGGGGTCATGTGAGCAACCGCGCTGTCACCTTAAGGGGGACGTACAGTGCTCCTCTGCAAACACGGGAGTGTGAACATCTCGTGGGGTTCCTCTTCCCACCTCCTCTCCTTCCAGGGCTTACCGTAGATTCAGACAATTAGCAAGTGTTAAAACCAAGAGGCCAAAGCTGCTTTGGACTATTCAGGGCTGAAGCGGGGTGGTGGCAACGAGAGAGAGAGAGAGGAGAGAGGCTACGAAATAGATTCTGATCAGATTTTTATCTCGACAGCCCAAACTTCTGTCAAGAGAACTGCTGGACCTGGTGGCTTCCCATTTCAACCTGAAAGAAAAGGAGTACTTCTGGAAATCACGTTCACAGACGGACACGTAAGTGCTCCGGGCTTCTTCCCTAACTTTGCCTGGGCTGCCTGCCTGCCGTCAATCTGATGAAGTCCAGAGGGGATATTGCAAGCTTGGTTGAAGGATTCCTCACACGGAATTTCTTCCCGGACCAGGAACTGTGGCCGTTTCAAGCATTCGAAGCATCGTTCTAAGGGATTTAGGAAAGGTAGTCAAGTGTCGGTGAATCGTAATGACCTGTCTCCTCCTGTCTCCGAGTGCAGTAGTGCTCACTGAGTCCCTGCCACAGGGACAGAGGCACTAGGTTGTTCTTCACTTGCATCGTGAAACCGAGTTAATTTTTCTGGTTTTTGTGATGTAAGCTGGGCGTGGTGGTTGCATGCCTGTGATCCCCGCTGCTCGGAGGCTGAGGCAGGATCGCAGGTTCACAACCAGCCTCAGCAACTTACCAAGACCTCGTCTCAAAATGAAATTAAAGGGCTGGGAGTGTAGCTCAGTGGCAAAGCACTCCTGGGTTCAACACCAGCACCAGATAGACAGGACTGACTGACAGACGTGGTTCAATATGGAATACACTGTAACCAACAGCCTAGGTTCACTTTTCTTTTTCCTTCATCCACTTTTTGTACTAAGTTATGGATATTGTGTTTGTGTGTGTAGACAATTTAAATCCTTTCTGAAACGAGGCAGGTACTGTCTATAAGAGTAAATTGGAGAGAATTCCAAACTGAGTGAGTGTTCTCGGAATTGCCCAGTTCCCTTCCTGTGTGCGTGTGCGCGTTATTGCGTGTGTGTGTGTGTGGTGTGTGTGTGTGTTGTGTTATGGCAGGCCTAATTAGGTCCTCCCTTTTGTGTGTCTGAGACAGTATGAGGACTCCTTCCCTTTTATGGGAGAGAATTTCCAAAGAGTTCCTTAAACATTAAAATTCACGAAACTGCGTCCCTTGGCCCAGGACGTGGTGGCCCCGTCCAGCCTTCTTTCTGCAGCCCTCCACGGGAGTCTGGTGTCAGTGCCTCAGTGTGGCCAGTGGGAGATGTTCTGAAGGAGGCGGCTTGGAACACCCCAAGGCCTCCTCTGACTTACAGTGGAGTGGGCTGCGGGCCTCAGCCTCGGGCCACCCTGGAGGAAGCCTCAGGACTTGGCTGACTCAGAGATGTGGAAGATCCCGAAACGTGTACTCCAGATTCAGCGTTCAGCATGTCTCGAAAAAGCCACTGGGCCCACAAACCTCCAGAGCCCAGGAGAACTCTGCTCCGGGGCCTGCCCTCTGCTGGGCGGTAGTGGGAAGTGCAGCGTCCCTGGGCTGAAAACCAAGGGCGCTCAGGAAGGAGCAGCGGTGGAGGAGGGCCGAGGCAGGAGCGCGGTTGCATCTGGATGGGGGCTGAAAGAGCAGGGCCGCCAAGACAGAGCCACAAACACGTGATGACTGGGTTGTGCGGCTTCAGCCATAATGGGGTGGGGGCCCACGTGGAGGTGCGCGGAAGCAGGACTACTGGGGGCTCTATTTGTTCAGCAGATACTTCTCGGTGCCCCCAGCACCCAGCTGTTGTTCTAGATCCCAAGGATTCAGCCTCAGCAGCACAAGGCCCTGCCCTGGTGGGGTTCTGGTCGCCATGGTGCTGCTAGCCGACTAGCACTCAGGTAGATAAATGACGCTCCAGCTTCTTCAGGTGCCCCTGAGCAACAGAATGTGAGTGGGCCATCGCAGGAGAGGCTGGGGGTGGGTTCAGGCAGGGTGGATCGGATGCTTCTAGGAAGGTGAGCGGGGATGGAAAGCAAGAACCAGCTCTGCAAAAGTGCGAAGAGGCATTCCCAGAATAGCCAGTGCCAAGGTCCTGGGGCAGCGTCTTCCGTGGTTTATTTTGTTTATTTGTTTGGATTTGCTTTTTGAGAAAGAACAAAGCCCGTGTGGCGAGAGCATGGGGAGTAAGGGGCGAGCGCGAGGCGTGAGGGGCAGCCGTTCAGCTTTGTGGCCCAGGGTTCCTCGTGTGTACCAGGGACTTAATCGCCGTCTCTGTACGCGCATGCCAGAGGAGCCCTGTGATAGGGAGCCCGCGTTAGATCCTAGTGGAAATCAAAGAAGCCGTTCAGCGCCTGTGGCTCAGCCGGCCGTGGAGGGCGGCCAGCCCTTGCCGCCATGGCAGGGCCAGTGCGCGGAGGCTGCGGGAGGACGGTCGGGGCCTCGCCCAGGACGCACGCGACAGGTGTACTCTATTTTTTTCTTTTTCCTTTTTTATTCGCCGGGCTAGGGATTGGACCCAGGGGCAACCCTACCGCCAAGCTACATGCCCAGTCCTTTAGCGTGGGAGACAGGATCTCGCCCCGTTGCCCAGGGCTCCTCCCCTCAAGTCCGAGTCCTGAGTTGCTGGGAGGCAGCCACGTGCACGGAGCGGGTGCAGGTTGACTTGAGGGGAGGGGAGGCAGACCACCCCGCAGGAGCCGTCCGGGGCCCACGCCGCACCTAGTGGTCAGGAGCAGGGCGCCCTGCCCAGCGTGGCGCCCTTGCCAGCGTGGCGGCGGGGACACAGAGGAGTCCACAGGGGCACCCGGGATACCCGGGGCACTGAGGACACCGCCAAGGGTGGATCAGGCTCTGGCCACAGCGCCTGGTTCCTCAGGCTCACACTGTGCTGGAGAGGAGGGTCCTGGCCATGGGAAGCTCAGCTGGACGCATGCTGGGGGCCCTAGCCAGGCTCACACTGATGGACCTTCCTTCAGACTGGAAAGCAGGCTGTGCGGCTCCGGGTCAGCGTCCCTGCCCCTTGCCCATGTTCTTCTGCAGGCACCCCGTGTCCGCCATCCGCCGTTCCACGCCCCCCGCCTCCCGGCCTGGCCCCAGATAGCATGCTCCCTCCCTGTGGGGCATGACCCATTGGGGACCCAGTCTCCTGGCTCTGGCAGTGTTTGTTTTCACAAGTTACGAGCTGGGCTTTCTGGCGGGGGAGAAGAAGTGGCCGTTTCCCCTCCGTGGGGAGCAGGCCTGGAGAGCCGCCCGTCTGAGGGGGATCCTGGGAAGGCCTTGGCCACAGGCCTGGCTCCTGTTCTTTGGTGCATATTTTTTGGAAGGCATTTTCCTTCTGCACCTGCCCCGTCGCCCCCGTAAACCGCGTGGGGGCCCCTCCAGGGCCGTCTGAGCTTGCGCTTCCTGCCCAGATGCCACGTCCGGCCGAGCCTGGGCGAACGTCTTTAAATAGAAGAGGTGAAGCCGAGGGGCATCCTGTCATGATCCTGCCTGCCCTGCGCACCCGGTGCCCTGGCTCAGAGAGGGACGGGCCGCGGACGGCACTGCCGGATGGGAGGGTCCTGAGCCGGAGGGACGAAGATGGGGCTCGGCAGAGGAAGGTGGAGCCGCCAGAGCAGGCCGTGCAGGACGGCTCCGCCACTAGAGGGCAGCCTGGCCCTCTGCAGGCCCTGCCCTCCCTGGACAGCCCTTCCCTCCACCAGGGAAAGGCTGAGCAGACTTTCCCCAACGGTGGCTTCCGGTCACATCCCTTCAGGAGCAGAACTCTGGGTGGCCGCTGGACCCCTGAGAGGGCGGGGCGCACCTGCCCTTTGAAGACGACCAGATCGATTCCGTCTGCTGACGGGACTCTTGAGAAGCAGGTTAGACGCGCGTCACCTGGCTGACACCTGGGGAGCAGGGGTGCCTCTCCTCTGTCCGTCCTTCCAGACGGCTTCCTGTCGGTGGGATCTCAAGTACGCGTCAGAAATCTGATTCCTAACGTGCGCTTCTAATGTCGCATTTCATATCATATAACGTGACTCTCCTCATAGAAAATGCTCAACGCCCTGGTGCAGGCCCGGCCCTGCGGACCCCCATCGGCCCTCCAAGGGCGACAGCGCCGGCAGCTCTGTCTCCAGGGCTGCGGCTCCCGCTGTGTGACCCGTGGTCTTCCACCTGTGTCTCTGTGGCCGTCCGGCTGGCCTGCGGGTGGGCGGTATCCTACCCCCGCTCCCCTGGCACACTTCAGGGGGTGTGCGCGTCTGGACTGCATACAGCCTCCACCAGAAGGGGGTGGCCGACAGCACGTGGCGATCGCACGTGCCCATAACGCATGGCACACTGGACCGGCTCTGAAATCGGAAGGCGTCTCCCGATCGATGACTTCAGAAGCATGACAGATGCGGCCTCAGAATCCCCAAGTGTCACCCTCCCCTTCCTCCTTATCACAAAAGCTGCGGCTGCCGTGCTACCTCTCAGCTCATTTATCCGCCTAACGTTCTCCTGAGGAAACCTTGGGAGGTTTTCGGCAGCCTGGGGTGGTGATCATGGAACCAGCCACATGTCTGAAACGAGGCCTTTGCTGCTAAGTGGATGGAGCCGAGAAGATCACGCCAAGCTAGATGAGCCAGTCTCAGCACCAAAGGCCGAATGTGTGGATGTTGATTCCAACAGGGGTGGGGCCAGGGGGTACTTTGGAACCAGATGGGGGAGTGAAGGGAGGGGAGGGGACGGGGCAGGAGGGACAGTAGGCTGGATCAGCCATCACCACCCTGTGTCCATGTGTGACCGCAGAGCCGGCATGATTCTACATCACGTGCTGCCAGAAGAATGAGAGGTTACACTCCGCGTACGTCCGGTGTCCCAGTGCATTCTACGGTCATGTGTCACTAAGTAAAGCAAATTTTATAAAAACTGGCAAGTGGCAGACTGGGCTTAAAGTTACTCTAAAAGTCGATCGGCCCTCTGTTTTCATTTTCTCCTGTACTGAAGGTCCTGGGTTCAAATCCCAACTCTGCCACTTTCCTCAGACTTACTGTGAATCCTCATCTTGGTTGACAGACTGTCACAGCTGGGTCAGCAAGGAGTCAATAAAGAGCGGCTGTTGGCACCGCCACTATCGTTCACACCCACTTCTCCACCTCTTAAAATGATCACAGTTCTGGTTTTGTATTTCAATTACTTGCAACGCCCCCCCAGGCCACTTGGATTTTGTTGCAGTCCAGCACCCCCCTGCACGCTGGTGTGTTCTTCAGTGGGTTTATGGGTCCAGAGTGTCCTCAGCCCTGGGCTCCCTCAGAGGTCGCAATAGAGAGACCCGTTCATACCCCCGAACTTGCTGAGGCTCTTGATTAAATAAACACCGTCTGAATATTAGTAAGTCCACGTGCGCGCACAGAAGCGGCTCCCAGGGAGATCTGCCCTGCAGCTACTTAGAAGCTGTGGTATTGACGCCTGTGAGTGTGATTTCACTAAACCAGAGCCTGCCCTTCTTAACTCAAACACTTCACATTTTACATTTAATAAGAGTCTAGAGATTCTAGTTGCCCAAAGCTATTTAACTCCCAAAGCAATCACTGTGATGAGCTTGGAGAGATTGTTCCTGTATGCATGCACATATATGTTAATTCTTCTTATTGATTTTCAAAGATGGCAATAGACTGTGCTTACTATCATGCATCTTGCTTTCTTACTTAATATTGTGTCTTGGCCAGGCACAGTGACACATGCCTGTAATCCCAGTGGCTGGGGAGGCTGAGGCAGGAGGATGGTGAGCTCAAAGCCAGCCTCAGCAACAGCGAGGTGCTAAGCCACTCAGTGAAACCCTGTCTCTAAATAAAACACAAAATAGGGCTGGGGATGTGGCTCAGTGGTTGAGTGCCCCTGAGTTCAATCCCCAGTACACACCCCGCCCCCTGGAAAAAACACTGTCTCTTCAGTTTGTTCTCAGTAAGTCTGTAAACAGGCTCTCCGGCTGCGTTATGCTGCATTGTATTTCACTGTAGGGTTTTAGATACCTACTGTAGCAGAGCCCTGTAGGATAGTTGAGCTACTTCCAGTCTTTTGCTGTCAGAAATAATGCTACAGGGAGTGACTTTACACACAGTCCACTTTCCAACTGTGAGGGTCCACCTTGATGGACTCCCTGGGCTGGAGGCTGAGGCGTCCGTGGTTCTGAGGCTGCCCTTCTCCCTGCCTGCCCGCAGCAGCCCCACAGCTGCCCAACGCCCAGTGTTGCTGACCTTCTCCTCGCTCTGTCCTCACAGTGGTCAGCAGAACTGGCTGCAGTTGGACCACCGAGTTCTGGACCACGACCTGCCCAAGAAGCCGGGCCCAGCCGCCTTGCACTTCGCTGTCAGGTATGTACGTGTGGCCGCGGCCAGCGGTGCCCGCCTTTCCTGTCCCTGGGTTTTGTTTCTGAACATTTCTGGTCATCCAAGTTGGAGATTAAAAAGAGGAGAGACCTGTCCAAACGTCACCGCGAGGGCGTGTCCCTGGCGCAGGTCCGACCCAGCCCTGTGAAGACAGGGAGAGAATCGCCTGCCTTCGTTCCCAAGGCTTTTCAGACCTCTGAGCCTCAGCAGTGGTATGACTTAGCCTAAGCCGGAGCCTGTTTTTATTCAATATACTTTGAGGAGTCTTGTCATTTGAAACGTGGCAAACATTTGCTGTCACGCTCTGTGTTGATGTTTTCTGAAGACTTGGAACCAATTGAACTTTTTAGAGTCGTGCCACACTGGAGGAGAAGATCCAGTGCAAGCCAGCGCCCACAGACGGAGCTGTCTTAAGAGCTGGGAGGTCTGAGCCCAGTCTGCACCAGACCCACGCCGGCCCTGAGCTCCGCTTAGACACGGCCCTGGACTGGGCTGGGGAGTGGACGCGTTAACCAGTGGGGATTCCTCACTGTCAGCCCTGCCTGCAAACGCTCTAGCATTAGTGGTCAACAGCCTGAGACAGGCAGACTGGGGGGAGCCACACCTCGTTCCTCTACCCGGCTTAGGAAGCAGAACGTCATCCCTGGAGCTGGAAGCCCTGCAAGCGTGCGGCTCCCCCAGCCCCAAGAGATGAGGACAGGTCATAGTTTGTTTTTCCTGGTCTTTATTTATCTAAAGATACATAAGTGAGCAAGCAGCTAGCTAAGGCGGTTAGTTCCCCATTAATCCAACCTATTTCCACAGAGCTACCTCGACTTGCAGATCAGTCCTCTACCCCGAGTGGTGTTCATTTGGGGTGTTCACATGCACTCTGTCATGATAGTGGAAGCTTCTTTTTCCTTATCTTACTTACTTATTTTAGTATGATGATCTTACCATCAGGACGTGAAAAAAACCATGTGAACTTCTACAAACACCTTTTTTGTTCATTCAGTGTGTTGCGTGGAATCCGCAAGTGTGAGGATGTGTCCTCCCCACCTTTTTTTTAAATATCTTTTTTGATATGATTCACTGGTGTTTCTGGAGAATATGCTCCTCCTCAGCAGATGCGGGGTTGACAATCCCTAGTTTGTTTCTTGCTTTCTCTTCTGAAGTTTACCTTGGGATTTTTTCCTTACCAGAAATCACACTGTGCTTTTCCTTTCCCTTCCTGCAAGTGTGTGAGAGAGAGAGGTGCTGGGCGAACCCAGGGCCTGGCACGTGCTGGGCCCGTGCTTTACCCCTGAGCCACACCCAGCCCCTCGGAAGCCATATTCAAAACCAGGACAGAGGTGGCACGGTGCTGATCTTGGCAGGAACAAACCATGAGGTGGAAAGTGGACAGAAATCGTGAGGGACAGCATTGGTTTTCTGGACAGGGTGTGGCATACGTGCCTGCTGCCTGGACAGGAGAGGGAGGAGCCACCAGCCAGCCAGAGACAGCCGCTTCTGGCCATCAGGAAGGAGCCAGAGAGCAGCCGACCTCAGCCTCGCACTGCGGAGGGGAGGCCGTCCAACACCAGTGACCTGCCCTGTTCATGAAGGGTCACATTACTGCTCTAAACTTTTCAAACTCTGAGCACGCGCGCAGCGAGAGGTCACTGGCCCAGCCCTCCACCTTCCCGCCCCTCCAGCTTGGTGCCACCTTGGAGACACACAGGACAGGTTCTTGCATGGGACCTTTCCTGGGCTGCCAGACTCCAGGTGTCTGCGGTTCCGTGATGCCGCTCTCCTGTGGTCCGCACACAGGCTGGTTCCAGTTCCACTGAGGAACCAGCCTGAGCGCTGCTTCCGTAGCATGACCGGGCAGCCGAAGCATGGTGTCCCTGGAGAACGCAGCCAGCTCCCTTGTCTGCGAGCCAGGTGGGTCCCCGAGTTCTGGCCCACTGGGTCCTAAGGCCGCCTCTTCCACCAGGGCCCTGGGATTCCAGAGGGCCTGCTGCTTGCGGGGGAGCTCAGCCGGACCTGAGTGTCACCTCAGGAGGCTCCACAGTCACCCCGCGTTACTTTCCCTTTAATGACTCGCATGTTTGGGACGCTTATCAAGATTTTCAGTTTTCACTTAATTCATTCTCCCAACAGGATGATGAGGTCATTATGGTCTTTGTTATTGTTCCAATTAAATAATTGTTGTTACTCCAATTAAATTAATGATAAGCCAAAAGCACACACCAAAAAAATGGGAGAACTGACCGCGGGCGCTGAGCCGCTGAGTGTTCCCTGGGTCCCGGCTGGTGAAGGGGCTGTCACGCCGCCCAGGGAAGCCGGGCTCCTGCGAGGGTCTCCAGCCTCCCAAGTGGAGCAGACAGAACTGGGGGAATGTCCCTGTCCCGGGCGACACCAGCGGCCCCTCCAGGCTGCTGTGTCCCCTGAAGTCTAGAGCCACAGCCCTGGTTTGGTTCTGCTTTGAGGTTTGGCCGTGCGAGAGGCTCGTGAGCGCCGGGTCTCCGTGAGACGGGTCCTCTGATGTCCTCCCGCATCCTCAGGAGGGCATGTCACCTGCCCCGGCACGGGGAGCATGGGGGTCCTGTGCCCGTTGCTGGGTTTGGCAAGCTGATTAGGAGAATTCAGCAGCCAGCAGAGGGCAAGGCGATTATGCAAGACCTTCTAGAAATGCAAGAAAACCCTGAGTCGCGGGCTGTGTGCAGAAGAAAGTCGGACTCAGCTTGCTCTCGGGAAGCGGCCTCTCTGACCTGTGGCGGAGACCTGGTGCCCGACCCCTGGCTACGTACTTGACTCCCGGCCAAACCCCGAGGTCCTGCAGTCTCCAGGGGCAAGTCAGTCTCTGGCTCACGTCCCCTGGATGCAGGACGCTGCTCTGACACGGCAGAGAAAAGCAGCAACCAGGGAGGCGGGGCTGGGGCTCAGTGGCAGAGCACTTGCCTGGCACAGGTGAGGCCCTGGGTTCCATCCTCAGCACCACATAAAAATAAACAAATAAAGAAAGGCATGTCGTCCACCGGCAACTACAAAAAACAAAAAAAGCAGCAGCGAGGGCGGAGTCGGCCTCCCTCTGACTCAGCGCGAAACCTTTGCCTTTTCTCCAGCTTCAGAATCTTAAAGATACGCCCTAAATATGTGTGCAAATGGTATGTGCACAGACACACCGTAGTTTATTTAAGTGACGTGCCGTAATTTATTTAACCAGTTCTCTGTTTTCAAGTGAGTCCAGACTCCCCCGGGTTTCTGGAGACTTCTCTGGGGCTGGGTGTTGTTATCTCGCTGCGGTAAATTATCTTTGGCAAACACATGGGCCTCTTTGGTAATGCAGCCCAGATGTGAGCATTTAAAAGCCTGATAGCGAGCGGCCACGCAGGCCGCAGGCTCGACGTAGGAGCCAGGGACTTGGCCTGACCTCCTCAGAACCTCCGTTCCCCCGGGGCAGGGCCGCAGGGCTGGTACCACCCAGCTCTTCCGCCAGGGTCTGGGCTGACTTTGTCCCTTTACCCTTCTGAATGCCTCTTGCCTGTTTTCTTTTCAGTCCCTTCTACCCCCTTTTCCTCCTCCCCTGTGTCACCTTTCTGTGTCCTGAGAGGGTAGTGACTCTCACTACCGCACCCCAGCGTCATCGGTGGCTCAGAGAGAACTCTCCACCTGCGTGGGGGATTCGAGGAGGAGAGGTGAGGCAAGACTGCTACCTCCTTATCCAAGTCGCTGAAAATCAGGCGCTTTTCAAAGACCAGCAAAGGCCTGGCCCTCCCCCGGCCTGTTCTGCAGCATTCGCCCTCTGGAAAGAGTTCAACCCAAGGAAGCAATCTGCCCCTGCCCTGGGGGGCCTCAGCATTCAGCAAAAAAAAAAAAAAAAAAAAAAAAAAAAAAATTTAAATTTAAAGAGCCATGTGTCCATAACAGCTAAAGATGGGCTGAAGAGAGAGATTCAGTGATGTAGGGAAAGTGCTCCTGATGGGAACACGTGTTTGGTGGCACACACCTGTAATCTCAGCAGCTCAGGAGGCTGAGACAGGAGGATCACAAGTTCAAGGCCAGCCTCACAGCAACTTAGCAAGACTCTGTCTCAAAATAAAAAAAAATGAAAACGGCTGGGGATATAGCTCAGTGGTTAAGTACCCCTGGGTTCAATCCCAGTTCCAAAAAAAAAAAAAAAAAAAAAAAAAAAAATAGCTCTTGATACATTCTAAGTGAATGAGACCACTGAATAGTTAGACGGCATGATTGCACTTTTTCAAACTATCCGCACATGGTAGAAAGAAGTCTGCAATGTTAGCAAGAATCGCTTTCCTTTTCTTCTTTGGCTTATTTTTTTTTCTCCTATAATAATTACTTCAGTAGATAGTTTTAATTCAGAATGAACAGTAACAAAAGAACACAAGATACAATGTTCGCGGCTGGGTAGTCATGATGATTTAAAGCTTTCAGAGAGTCTGAAGTTCACAAGAACAAGAGGACAGGAGAATCCACCTTTTCAGGAGGAATGTGATTCAAAAGCCCAGAGGAATAATGGATTCCTCCTGCCTGGGCCCAGCAGAGGAGGTGGAGGGCCCTCACACTGCCATCTGGGTGCACAGGGAGGGCCTGAATGTCCGTGAGGACTTGCAGGCTGCTGGTGAGTATCCCCCAGTTCCAGAGACCCGGAGCCCCAATCCTGACTCAAGTTTCCCACGGATGGTATTTCTGCCCGTGCTCCTCAGAAGCTGGTGTGGACGTGTACTCACCCTCTAAGTTTTGGCCCCTGCGTTTTGGCGTGCCTGGCCATTCCAGCCGTAGGAGACGGCCTGTGGGTCCGCGGACGTGTGTGCACCTGAGTGCGGCTCAGGCAAGGAGGTCGGAAGCCACGGGGTGATCTAAGGATTCCTTCATACCAAGGGTGAGAGACGCTGCAGGAAAGGGTGTGCGCAAGGCCTCCAGGGTGGGGTTTCCGGGGCGGCCGTCCTGCTTGGATCAGAGCCATGCTGGGCGGCAGGGATCCCGTAGCACCCCAGCCCCACCAGCCCCAGCCGACCACTGAGCCGTGCCTCAGGCCCTTCCTGGCTGCTCCCCAGCTCTTAGCCACATGGCTTGGGGCACCTGGGCCCTCATGCAGCGGTTAAGGTGGAGCTGGTGGTGGTACTGGTCACTCAGGGTTGCTGGAGGAGCCCCTGCGTTAACAGGTCACCATGGAATGTCCACCGCGAGTCCATGGCCCTCCGCGTGGAAGGCCTGGGACCGCCTGGCTCAGGTGAAGGCTCTCCTCGTGGACCCTCAGGATTCCCCATGCTCGGCTGTCCCCCCGCCGCAGGACTGGCCCCCGCCCTCCCCTCTCCCCTCACAGAACTACTGCTCTGCTCTGGGGGCTGGAAAGAGGCAGCTTGGAGCTCGGGGCCTTGGCACCTGGGGAGAGGCAGCTTGGAGCTCGGGGCCTTGGCACCTGGGATTGACGCTCCCTCCCATCCCGGGCCCTCTGGCCTGCAGCCCTTCTGTGGAACTCAGAGTCTCCTGAGGGGAGAGCCAGGGGGTAGGAGAGGGCGGCTCCCTGCTGGCTGCCCGCGGGTCCTCCTCGGCTCTGCCGCCGTGTCTGGAAGCCCAGGCAGAGGAAGACGGAGCAGCAGGCAGTGTCCTCTGGGACTTCTCCAAGAGTGCTCCTGCCCAGGAATGCCAGGGAGTCTCTGGACTCCCACACGCATGCACCACAGCTGGCAAGTGCAAAGCCCACCCGAACTGACCTTCAGCCCCCAGCCTGCACTAGAAGCCGGAGGATGGCCCGATCGGGTCTTCATGGGCCATCAGCAGATCTCCCTGCTCAGAGTGGGGACTGGGTGAGAGGGATCTGCACAGGCCTGAGGCTGCAGGAGTTCCTGAAATGAGCCGCTTGGCCGGGGACCCTGGACGGGGGCCCTGGACTCAGGCCCACTTGAGGCCAGTGGCAGGCTCAGCAGTACCCCCAGGGCAGAGCCCCAGGCAGTCCTGCCCAGTTCAAAGGCCCAGCACACCAAGGAGTCCACTCAGCTGGGTCAGAAGTCGTTACTGGACGGGTGAGCGCTGAATGTCCTTTTCCTGTTCCGTGTTGAAGCGTTTGCTTCCTTCAGAGAGAGAGCCGAGGAAAGACACTCGAAATTTCCATTCTGGATTTTACTGTTAAAGTTTTTGTTTTCTTTTAATTGGTAGGAGCATTTTTTAGACTTTTTTAATTAATTTTTTTATTCTAATTTGTTGTACATGACAGTAGAATGCATTTATACATGTTGATAGATCACACGAAAATGGATTTAAAGATGTTCCCAACTGAGCTGGTGCATTTTATTATAGTCCCATCAGGAGAGTGAGAATAGCATACTGACAATCTCCACCAAGCCTGGGCTGCTCAGCTGTGTGCCCCCCACTGGGTTCCACACATTTGCAACACCTCTCCTTTCTCTGGGGTGTGCACCAGAGTAAGAGGAGCCCAGAGGGCAGAGCAGCTGGCCCAGGGCCAGAGACAGATCCATGTTGGGCCTGGTATCCTGATGAGTCCTCCCAGCTCCATCGCATTGACCTCGACCTCCAGTGG
The DNA here is from genome assembly GCF_902686455.1 of Sciurus vulgaris. Taxonomy (NCBI): domain Eukaryota; kingdom Metazoa; phylum Chordata; class Mammalia; order Rodentia; family Sciuridae; genus Sciurus; species Sciurus vulgaris. The sequence goes on along the minus strand of NC_136480.1, from coordinate 23,270,737 downwards.
CACCAAGATGGACGTGTTGGTCGCCTACATCTAAGTGCCTGCTCAAAGGCACAACTCTAGCGTTCTGCTCTCTGACACCCGCACCCTGTCGTCTGGCTGACAGCCCTGCCCCCTCCAGCCTGCATGCAGTCACCATCGTGTCCCACTGACAGGTGGTCAGGAGAGCCATCAGGGAAGAGAAGATGCTCAGGAGCAGTCGGAAAGGTGAGACAAAGCTCTTCCCAAGAAAGCGTCCTTTGTGAAGCTGTTTGAAGTTCAACTCCAGAACCTGTGCCAGTTAACACCTCAGGGTTCCTCCCAAAGCTGGGGATCCACTGAACAAAATCCTGGAGAAATCCCCCACAAGGCCTGGCAGAAAGGAAACAGTGTCATTTGCAAAAAAAAGTGCTGAAACAAAGGGCCTTTATCCTGAGTCTGGGCCGTCCCTCGGCGTCCATGGAGAATCCCTGGGCACTGCACAGTCGTGGTGCATGATGGGGGCACCCCAGCCCATTTCCCGAGGACCCCATGAGCTTTCCATACACTCCACAGATGTGCAGGTGACCCCTGAGGCCGAGGTGGGGTGGATTCAGAGAGCAGGGAATCGATGCCCAGGCAGCTGCAGGCACCAGGCAGGTCACAGAGAGGTGGGAATAAGGTGGGGAGTGTTTGCCAGAGGGGAGCGTCAGGGGTTGGGCTTCAGAAGCCAGGTGAACCCAGAATCTCACTCCGAGGGGAATGAGGCACAAAGCAACTGTGCCGGGCCCCCCGCAGCCTGCAACCTGCGTACCTCTTCTTTGATTCTCGAAGGCAGGCGAGGATCAGGGCTCGCTGCAGGCCCTCTGCCAGGGACGTCCTGCCTGACATGGTCAGCTGGTGTGTTCATGCATTCTTTAAGACTCAGCTCCCCTGTCCCCTCCCTGTGGCAGCGTCCAGTGGATTTCACGTGGGCAGCATTGTCCCTCTTGATCCATGAGCTGCATGGACCGCCTCATCTTGGGCCCCGTGGCACTGTTCACACCTGACATTTCACTGAGGTTGTGGCTGCATGTTGGCTGGGGAGGTGACCTTGGAGGTCTGACAGACCCCTTTGAGGCACGGCTCCACCACTCCCTGGCTGTGTGGTGTGGAGAAGTTGACTTGACGTCTCTGGTCCCAGCTTCCTCATGGGCAGGGTGGAGCCTTCATTTGCTCCCTACTGCATCAGCTTTTGCTGAAGATTAAAAGAAATGGCCCCCATGGGGCACTCGGTGCTGCCCCAGCACGCAGATACCCTCTGGTAAGCGGGTTCTGTGGCCGTCAGCAGCAGCCACTGCTATGGCTAACGTAAACACAACTGAAGGAAAACCGAACTGGCCAGGCCTTGGAGAGAGAGACGGGAATCAGTAGAAATGGTGGCGGACGGCATGGGGTGCTGCTGGCAGGACACCCTCTGGTCATTCTGGGAGTGTCCACGGTCTGGCTTGGCAGCTGCCACCCCAGGGAGGTGTGGCTGAGCAGACGTGTGCTCTGCCTGCCCCACACAGGCCCGGTAGCGTCACGGCCAGCCAGCGAGCCCTGCAGCCTTTGCACCCATGACTCCTGCAGACCAGTGCAGCCTGACAAAGTCACCTCACAGTCCCAGAACTTCAGAAGGTGGGTTGGCACCGAGCGTGGTGGGCGCGTGCCCGTAATCTCAACTCGGGAGGCTGAGGCAGAAGGATCGCGACTTCAAAGCCAGCCTCAGCAGAGGTGAGGCACCAAGCAACTCAGGAGACCCTGTCTCTAAATAAAATGCAAAATAGGGCTGGGGACGTGGCTCAGTCATCAAGTGCCCCTGAGTTCAATCCCTGGTACCAAAAAAAAAAAGGGGGGGATTATGTGAATGAGAATGGGATTTTAGATCCTACGGTGAGCTTCGTTAGTGTGGAAATCCAGGGATCTTGTGGCGTTGTGACGATCCTTTTCTGTTAGAGAGTCACAATGAAACAACTAAACGTGAAGTCACTGCGCAGGACGCCGAGTCCTCACTGTCTGCATCTGCTCTCCTAGATGCCTGTGGTCTCCGGGGGAAGCGCGTCTGTCTTCTCTGACTGTAGGTGCACAGTGTGACGTAGCTGCAGACCTTTTGAGCCTAACAGACCATAATTTTGTTTACCGCTTGGAAGTAGAGCTGATCACGTCCATGAGACTTTTTCTCTAATTCTTTGTTCTTTAGCTGAAAAATGGGAATTAAAGTAGGTGGAGGAGTCCTGCTGTGTGCCTGGCTCGCGGAAGGCTCTGGAGGACTGATGTCCTTATTATGGATTTCCAGCACCTTCCCAGTGTCTGTGCCCTCTAGGTATTCAGAAGGTGGTTAAGGAATGCACGACCTGTACTTCAGTGCATGCATACGGTCATATACATACAAGATGGCTTAAGAGACTTCTGTGACACTGACTCTATTGAGGCACTTACAGCATCTTCTTTAAAGTGACTCTTTCCAAATGGCGGGTCTTCATTAAACAGGGAGCGGGGAAGAAAGGGAAGGAAAGGGGGCAGAGACCTGGGAGCAAAACAGGCTCGCCCGCCTTTCCCCGACCCGGGGCAGACCTCTGCCCGCTTGGGGACTCAGCCTTGCAGAAGTTGTTCATAGGTGACCCAGACCCTCACCTTCTCACTTTGGCCCACGATGCTGCTCTCGCTTGCTGCAGCCGTGGAGGGCACAGTCCTGTGTGCGACCACGCTGGCTGGCTTCCCTGGGTACACGGTAACGCAGTCCAGTCCCTGGTCATCACTGAGGGCTTCGCCTCCCACAGCCGTGCTGTGGACCCCGGGGAGAGGTGGCCCAGGGGGCAGGTGGTTGGAGCCTTCTGCACAGGCAGAGCGACGCAAGCCAAGACCTAGCCCTGCCACGTCGGCTGAGCTCCATGTCTGGGGCAGGAGAGGGATGTGCGGCCCCAGGTCCCCGTGACCTTAGGTGAGTGGGGGAAGCTCCGGCGCTGCTCACGCTGGCTCCACTGGCAGCAGGACACCCCTCCACCCAGCTGCCCTGGGAGGTTCCCGGAGGTGCACTGAAGCCGCGCAGGGCAGGGCACCCAGCCCTCTAGTGCAGCCCTGGGCCTCCCAGCTCCACACTGGCCTCGTTGGCTCCCACCACGTGCCCTCAGCCTCTTGGCTGCCTCCTGGGAGGCCTGCCAGCCTGCTCCCCGTCTCTGCAAAGACCGCAGAGATGGCCTGCCCTTCATGACCCCTGTGAGAGGCTCCCTCGGGGGTGCCGCCTCCCTCTGGACCCCTCACTGCTCACCAGTAGGCCACTGTCCTCAGTAGAGCAACCTCAGCTGGCAGGAGGGGCCCCTGGTGACCGCCTGCTCGGTCTTGGTGAAAGCCACGAACACACTGTCCAGAAAAGACGCTGCCTAGCCGCATCGTTCCCACAGCCTGGATCTGCTGCTGCTCAGCAGACCCCATGTCCTCCTGGCCTTCAGACAGGGTCAGACTCCAGCACGGCCTCTAAGTCTTTCTGACAAAACGTGAGCCGCATGGTGAGAACTTGCTAAGTCCCTACCAATCCCAGGCATCTGGTGGGGCAGGTTACAGGTAATTCACTACAATGGCAGGAGAGCCGCACCTTTTTCATTTTGTAAGCAAGGGTCCTGGGGTCAGAGGGCTTAGGTAACATTCCTCCCACCACCCAGTTCTAGATTCCAGGGTGGGGGAGTCTTTTAGCGGTTGCTAATATTGTTAGTATTTTTTGAGCATTTTACATACATTAGCAAAGTTAATCTTTCCAAAATCCCATGAGGTAAGTACAATCCTGACTTTGATCTTAGAAAAGACCTAGGAGCTGAGTAATGTGCCCCAGGCCACACGCCAGGTAACTGACAGGTGGGGTTCCAGCTCTGGGTCTCCCGACTCCGAGGTGGCCTCCAGGCTTCCCCAGCCTCTGGCTGCCCAACCTCCACCCACTCACCACCAGGTGAACCCCGTAAGTAAAGGCAGAGGTTTGAGTCAGCATCCTGGGGTGGAGTTTCTCCAGTGATTTGAGTATCTCAGCGATAAGATCGCCACAGCCTTTCTGCTGCCTTTCATTATGGCTGAAAGGCACAGAGGGGCCAGGCCGCAGCCCTGCCCTGCCGTGATGGGGCCATGACATTCCTCTAGCCACGCCAGCCTGGCTTTCCTGGACTTTCTCCAGCTTAAGAGCTTCCGGGACCGAGCTGTGAGCTGGCTGGGCACTTGTTTCCCCACGTGGAGAATCGGGGGCCTCAGCTTGCCCGCTGGCTCCCGGGCGCCAGTCTTCACCCCCAGCGTCCTGGACTGTAAAAACAGGTCCTTACAGACGCAGCTCCTCCCTCCCCGGGGAGCAGAGCCCCTGGAAGCACAGACTGAACAAGCAAGATGCTAGAAAGGGGGCAGGGGGAGGCCCACAGTACCCTGATCTGCATGAGAAAAGACAAGATTGACCTGCTGAGAGCTGGGCTCCCAGCCAGGGAAAACCCAGCCGGGAGGCGCTGGAGGAGGGGTGGCCGGTGCCTGGAAGCTCTCTGGTGGCGGGTTGAGCAGGTGCGGGGCCTGGGCCCCCCAGCCTGACACCACTGAGCTGCTCGGCTGCCTGCCTGCAGCTCTGCACCCACCCGGGCTTGGCCTGAGCTCCCAGGTGTTCCAAGCCCCCAGAACATGTGTCGGGGAATCTGCAACGCAGACAAACTCGGGTTCTCGGTTGGGCGCGAACTGGATTCCCCTTGAGCTCCCATCAACCCCACAGAAACGCGGCCTGGGAGTCTGTCTGCAGCTGCGTGTTGTGCAGATGGGCAGGAAGCACAAAGGCTGCCTGGTTCCTCAAAATTCCGTCTTGCTTCTGGGGCGCACGCAATGCGGACAGACGGTCATGCCCAGAGGAGGGAATGAATCTGAAGACATGGGCCCCTGTGCTGTCTTGCAGGTTTTACATCGAGAGCATATCGTGTTTGAAGGATAAGACGACGGTGGAGTTGTTCTTCCTGAATGCGAAGGCCCGCGTGCACAAGGTAAGGCCCGCTTGCCACGCTCAGGGATGGTGCCAGCAAGGACACGGTCACAGTAAGGAGAGTCCACTGTCCACTACCCACCTCACCCCCCTCCCCCGCAAATGGCAGCTCGTCCTTCCCAAGTCCCCGGGGGTAAGGACAGCCACGCAGAGCATCATGCTTGCACCCAACCTTCGTCCTTCATAGGCTAGTGCTGCACACACAATGCCCAGGGACACTCAGCAGTGGTCTGACCCTCTTAGGCCAGAACCTTCCTTGACAGGCTGTGCCCGGGGCCACACTCATCCACCCTGGGCTCACCTGCCCTGGATCCCGGCTTACCCGCACCCCCTCTGATCCACGAAGCAGGGCAGAGCCACGTGCTTCAAGCCCCGTCCCAGTTATCTGTGGGAGGGAGCAGTGTGTTGTGTTACTGGGTTTTAGTTCCATCCAGTCCATCAAGGACAGTGGCTCTGGTAAAATCAGTGAGCGTGCATTTCAGAGACGCAGTTCCATGCTGGACGCTGCAGCCAGGTTGAGCCGACACCAGTTCTCAGCCCCCTGAATCTTCTCATCTCTGCCTGCTACTGGCCTTGCCTGAAAAGCCCCCGCTCTGGCCTCCACAGGCCACATCCTCCCTACCCATAGGACATCTGTGGCCGGAATGGTGGACCCTGCAGCCTGCCTCCTCCCTTCCAGCTTGTGGGCCCCTGCCCAGGCCACCCCCCAGGCCCGTCCAGGCCTGAGAGAGCCTTTTTGTCCACATCCATCTTCCTGAGGGCTAAGCGGCTGGCGGCTCCTGGCTGGAAGACCAGAAGGCCAGGCTGTGGTTGGAGGCCACCTCTGTGCCCTTCCCTAGGCACCTGGTGCTAAACACACAGTCTAAATACGCATAAGACTCGGCAAGGGCAGAGTTGGTTTTGGGTTTTTTTGTTCTGTTTTGTTTGGTTTGGTTTTGGTTTTTGGGGGTTGCTGGGGATTGAACCTAGGGCCTTCTGCTTGCAAGGCAAGCACTCTACCAACTGAGCTAGCTCCCCAGCCCCCAGTTTTGTTTTCAATAGCTCGGCTGAGGTGCACATGAGTTTCAATTTGCTGATGTCTGCTGCTTCCTACGGTAGATCAGTTGACGTGTCCTAGAGTTTGCAGGACTGGAATCATGGGGGTCATCTTATGTCCTCTCCCAGTGAGTGTGGTTACCTCGAGGTTCCCCCAGGTGGCCTGTCAGGAGTCCATCCCTGCCATGTGCAGTTCTACCCCAACTGGACCCACCTGGGTCTGCTGGTCCCTCCACCTGCCCGTGTCACTTGGCCCCACTTGGGGACTCTGCACACAGCTGCTGTGAGTGCTCAGGTCACACAAGTCCTTGGCTGGCACGTGCTTTCCTTTCTCTCGGGTACAGACCCGGGAGGAACGTGGATCCAGAGGTAGAGGTGCAGCAGCAGGGTGGGGGGAGGTGCACTTAACTGGGTGACGGTCTGCCTGGCTGTTTTCCAGAGCACATGCTCTGTTCCAGATCCCGGCAGGGTAGGAGGGCATCCGTCCTTCATACCCCTCGGCACCGTCCTGGCTGGACTTTGGCTCTGTGGCCATCCCGGGAAGTGGTGTAGGATCTTCCTGTGGTTTTCAATTGCATATCTCTAATTAATAACAGAAGGAAGCGTCGTTCACGTGGTTCTTTACCATCAGTATGTCTCCTCGGTGTTAGGATTGTTTGCTCATTTTCTTTGGGTTGTTTTTCTCCTTGGCATTGCGTTGTTAGCATGCATGTTCCAGAAGCACGTACTCGTTCAGATATGTGAATTGCAAAGCTCTTCTACCAGCCTCTGGCCTTCCGTTTAAGTGTGTTTCAGAGACTGGAGGTTTTCCTTCAGTCAAGTCCAGCTTATCAGTTTGTCCTTCCATGGTCTATGTCTATGACATTGTCTTTCAGAAATCTCCGCCTAACCCCAGGTCACCAACATTTTCTCCCGTGTGTTCTTCTAGATGTTTTGTTTTTCCATATTCTTATGGGTGTGTCATAGTTCTACATAATGGTGGGGTTTGCTGTTACATATCCAGACGGGACCCAATGCATTTTGGCCAGTACCCTCCCCAGCACTCCCCTCTCTTCTCACTACTGGGGCGCTCGAGGATATTCCTTCAGGTTTGTGACCCGTGTCGAGTCCACTTCTGTAGGTGGCACACATTCATTTCTTGGCACATGTAGTCACTTGTTCTGTCCCCGTCCGTTGAGAACACTGCCCTTTCCCCTCATTGCCTCCATTTGTCCAAACCCAGTCGCCCATCCCATGCCAGTTGGCTGCCATGTCTTCCTTCAGTCCTGTGACCCGTCTGCCAGCCTTTACACGGGTCCCGTACCATTTGATTGCTGTAGCCGTATAGCGTGTCTCAAAATCAGACCCACCTCCAGCTCTGCTCTTCCTCAAAGTTGTTTTGGTTATTCTAGGCTTTCTTGCACTTTCGTATGGATCTTAGGATTAGCCTGACAGTTTCTGGGATTTCAATCAGCACCACGCTGGGTCTGTTGTCTAGATCAGTGCCAGGAGAATGGACAGCGTCCCAAAACTGTCCTCAGACCAGCAAAGCATGGGCCTGTGTTCACTTAGGCCTTTCCTCATTTCCTTTAACCGCACTTTGTCATTTTCCATGTGCACGTCTTTTGCCAGACTTGTCCCTAACCTAAATAGTCCCCATTATTGGACGCAGTTGTGAATTTGACCTTTTGTCCCGATTTCTGAAGGTTTATTGAGCATGTAGAAAGACCATCCACTTTTGCACAAGCATCTTGCGTGCTACCACCTGCCCACACTAGTTACTTCTGGAAGCCTTTTTTCTGATTCCATCAGATGACCATGTGAATCTACTAACAAAGACAGTCTGTGTGCCACGTATTTATCTCCTGTCCTTCATTCATTTTGCCTGATCCCATGGGCTGGAATCTCCAGCACAGTGCTGAGTCGAGGGCAGAGGCCACATCTCACCTCGTTTCCGATCTTAGGTCCACATGTTCACTCTCCCCTGTTAAGCGTGGTGTCACCTGCCGGTCCGTCGTGGTGACCGTTGCTGGCTCTCCAGGAAGTTCGTGCTTCCTACTCCGATGAGAATCATCGCTGGGAATGGACTTTGGATTTCGTTCAGTGGTTTTCTGCCTGTCGAGATGCTCACAGCCTTTCCCTTTTCTTCCTGGTTGGTCAGCATGGCGAGTTAGTCGATCAACCTTGGACAGCTCGGCTGACCTCGTAGCCCTGCAGAAGCCTTTATTTGGTCCAGCTGTTTTTAACACTGAGTTGCTCTCTGCCGGGAGAATTCCCCTCCCTGTCTTCACTAGGCTCTTTTCCTCCCTCTTGGAAAGGCGTCGACCGCTTCGTCTTGGCAGGATGAGTTTGGAAGTGGTCTTTCCAGGTTTCTTGGGGTGAAAGCTGGTATCGCTGATGAGTGGTGAACCAGTCAGCGCTGTAACCCCCTGGGTACCGATACGGTGGCATCCCATAGATTCTGACGCTATGTGTAGTTGTTCTTTATATCAAAACACTTTCTAGTGTCCTTTTAAAATTTGTTTCCACTGACCCATCGATGTTTAAGAGCACCCTTGGTTTCCCGATATTTGGGGATTTTTAGGGATCCTTCTGTTTTCTGTGCCTGATTTAATTCCACTGTGACCAGAGAACACACTTTGTGTGAATTTGTGGTGAAGAGTCTGGAATACGCTCTGTCTTGGTAAGTGGCCCATGGAAGAATGGCCTGCTGCTGTCCTTGGTGGGAGGTCCCCTGAATGTCACCCGGGCCCCCTCAGCGGTCCTATTGCTCCACTGCCCCGTCTTGCTGGTCACCTGCCAGGCTGGCGCGTCGTCTTGGTCCGAGAGCCGTCTCACTTCTGTTTTTGTGGGCTTCCTGTTTGTTTTTCAAGTTCTCGGTTTTTGCCTCCGTGGGAGCTTTGTTCTTAGGCATACGCATTGAGGATCGAGAGGATGTCTTCAGTAGCTGACCTCTTCATCTTTAGAAGCTGGCCCTTAAACGGGGCAGTATTCTTAATGCTGAAAGCCGCTTTGTTGATATTAATGTAGCCACTTCAAGTTTCTCTAGGTTGGTGTCACATACGATTTCTTCTTCTCCTCCTCCTTCCCCTTCCCCTCTTCCTTCTCCTTCTTCTCTTCCTCCTCCTCCTCCTCCTCTTCCCCCTAGTGCTGAGGATTGAACCCAGGTGTGTTTTACCACTGAACCACATACCCAGCCTTTTTAACTTTGTATTTTGGGACAAGGTCTCTCTAAGTTGCCCAGACTAGCCTCAAATTTGTGATCCTCCTTTGTCAGCCTCCCAGTCCTTGGGATAGCAGGCATTTTCTGTGCTTTCGATGGTGACTGGTTGGCTTCTGTGTATGGACAGTTTGCTTGTCTGACGCAGACGGCATGGAGTTGCATCTTGATTTTTCAGATCCTCTTTGGCCATCTGCCTTTCACCTGGGCTGTGTCCACTGTTCACACCCAAGACGGTCATGACACAAGAAGGCTTCTCGCTCCCAGCTTTCTCTCTTGTGTCTGTGTCCCATCTGTTCTTTGCCCCCTTTCCTCTCTTCTTCCGGCCTTTCTTGGGTTTGGTGAGCGTGTTGGGGTTTCTCGCCTCCCTTGTTGGGCCATCGGCTCTCGTGCCCCGTGACTTCCGTGGTTGCTTTGGGGTTGACCGTGCACATCTCCGCTCCCCGACAGCCTTCCTCCGACGTCACGCCGCTTCACGCAGAGAACAGCGCCTGAGGTCTTCCCACCTCTGTGCTGTTTCCGTCGTAGATTTCACTCTGGGTGTGTTGCAGACGCACAGACGTTGTTATGAAGCTGTGGTCACCTTTCAAGATATTTAAATTTTTAGAAACCACCTATTTGCCCAGCAGGTACCGTTGATGATCTCGTCTTTTGTGAGGTGGGTGCTCCGCTGTTGTGATTCTGCTTCTCCCGGAGGGGCTGTGTTGTCCCTTCCCACCTGGGAGCCTGCCGGACGCCTCCTCTCAGCCTGGGTCTGGAAACTCTTCCTGCGCCTTTGCTGGGACAGCTGTGTCACAGGATGGAGAGCCTGTGTCGGCAGCTCCCCTCCGGCTCCCTGGAGGTCTTGCTGCGGACGAGAAGTCCCTGCTGTCCTTGCCTGGGGCTCTCACGTGCTGCCTCTTTTCCTGACAGCTTCTCAGAGGTCCCTTTGTCACTGCCCCAGCCTTTTGATTCAGAGCTTCCTGGGTCAGCTTTTCTTGCTTCTCACGATTGGCGTTTTTCGAGTGTCTTGGAATTTGGGGTTCACAGTTCACATTGAATTGGGAAATTTCTCAGGCACTGTGCCTTCAAATATTTCTTCCACACCCACCCTGCTGTGAAGCCTGAGGGCACCTGTTCTTGGCCACCTGAGCTGCGCTGCTGGGCAGCTCCTGATTCCTTGAGTTGTTCTTTGGTGGGATTTCTGTTTTGGTTGTGTGTGTGTGTCGCATAGTTTCTCTGCTGCGTCTTTGGCTTCACTCATTTTCTTTCCATTCTGATCTCATTCATCTCAGCGGGTGCGCTGCAGTCCCTGGGTTAGAGGTTCTGTGTGAATATGCTTTTCCTCTTCCACGTGTCCACTTTTGAACATATGAAACATCGTTACAGCGATTCTTTCCATATCCTTGCCTGCCATTCTGACACTGTGCCTCCTCTGGGTGTTTTGGATTCACTTCTTTTTCTCATATTACGGATCATTACAGATTGCATGCCTCTTCCAGTCCATTCCCAAGCCTGGTGGTACTTGACAGGACCCCACCTGTTGCTCCTTTATCTTTCTGGTGCTGCTGGTTTTTGCATCTTGGTCCTCTCCTGGCCCCCACGTTGGTTAGTGGAATGTGTGATACTTTCAGGTCTTGGTGTGATTACTCCCTCTGGCAGGAGGGGCTTTTCGGCTGCTTAACTAGTTCCTGCCCACAGCTGAGCAAGACCTCCCTGCGGGCTCGTGCCTGTGGATTTCAGTTTTCAGTCCAGCTGGTGTGGACTGGCACTCTTCACACCATGTGTGAGGGCAGACACTCCTCCATTCAGTGGGTGGCCCTCCAAGGAAGCCCCCCACAGGTGCAGGGCCGGCTCTTCCTCCTCCTCCTTCACTCCTCAGTCTCCTCCGGAGTCCCCTGGGCTCCAGCCTCACCCTCCAGCCCTGGCGCCCTCGGTGGCAGAAGACGGAGGCCCTCGCAGGGCTGACCTGGCTCGGGGCTCATGGCACAGTGTGGGGCGGGCAGGAGAACACTCGTTTTACTTACTTTATCTGGTTTGGGGTTTGTTTCAGATGAAGCAGAACTGTCAGTTCCTTCCTCCATCTTGGCCAGAAGTAGAAGTTCTAAGAGCAGAATTTGTGGCTGGTTCTACAGAGAAAGTAAAATGTCCCAAGCCCCAAGCTTCTCCCACACCTTTGTATTTTTTCCTTTTTCTTGATTTCCCTGGGAGCTCCAAGGGCCGACTGTGAGCAGGCACCGGTGAGCAGGAAGCGTCTCCTGCCCCAGCCGCTGTCCTGGGGGGGGTGTGGTCACCCCGTGACACTGTCCTCTGGTTGGGGTGTGATCACCCGGTGACGCTGTCCTCTAGGTGGGGTGTGGTCACCCTGTGACACTGTCCTCTAGGTGGGGTGTGTGGTCACCCCCGTGACACTGTCCTCTATGTGGGGTGTGGTCACCCCGTGACACTGTCCTCTAGGTGGGTGTGGTCACCCCGTGACACTGTCCTCTAGGTGGGGCGTGGTCACCCCCGTGACACTGTCCTCTAGGTGGGGCGTGGTCACCCCCGTGACACTGTCCTCTAGGTGGGTGTGGTCACCCCCGTGACACTGTCCTCTAGGTGGGTGTGGTCACCCCGTGACACTGTCCTCTGGGTGGGGTGTGGTCACCCCCGTGACACTATCCTCTGGGTGGGGTGTGTGGTCACCCCCGTGACACTGTCCTCTGGGTGGGGTGTGTGGTCACCCCCGTGACACTGTCCTCTATGTGGGGTGTGGTCACCCCCGTGACACTGTCCTCTAGGTGGGTGTGGTCACCCCCGTGACACTGTCCTCTACGTGGGGTGTGGTCACCCCGTGACACTGTCCTCTAGGTGGGTGTGGTCACCCCGTGACACTGTCCTCTAGGTGGGTGTGGTCACCCCCGTGACACTGTCCTCTGGGTGGGGCGTGGTCACCCCCATGACACTGTCCTCTAGGTGGGGCGTGGTCACCCCCGTGACACTGTCCTCTAGGTGGGGCATGGTCACCCCCGTGACACTGTCCTCTAGGTGGGGCGTGGTCACCCCCCTGACACTGTCCTCTGGGTGAGGGGTGTGGTCACCCCGTGACACTGTCCTGGGGTGGGGTGTGGTCACCCCCGTGACACTGTCCTCTGGGTGAGGTGTGTGGTCACCCTGTGACACTGTCCTCTGGGTGGGGTGTGTGGTCACCCCGTGACACTGTCCTGGGGTGGGGTGTGGTCATCCCGTGACACTGTCCTGGGGTGAGGTCGGCCGCCCCTGTGATGGTTGTCTCCACGCCGTGAGGCTTGCTGTGTCTGTGGAAGCCTCCTTGGTGGCGTTTGCCCGTTGCTGATGCCGGGTCGGCTCCCGAGTCTTTCCTCGGGTTATTTCTCTTCTCGTTTGGGCAGAATTCTGCCTGTCTCCAGGGAGACAAGAAGCTGCGCTCTTAAACCCTGCTCCTGAGGGACACGGGGAGCTCTTCCTACACGGGGTCTCCGGGGCCGGGTGAAGAATTCAGAACCCTCAGAGGACATGGCAGGACGGCCGGGCTGGTGTTGGTGGGAGTCTCTAGGCTCAGTTGCAGGGACTCAGATGGGGTGTTTTCTGTCTGGTTACCATTTAGGCAGCAGGTGACCCTCCCAAGAGATGTCACAGAATCAGGTAAAGATAGCAGATTCGGGCAGCCAGTGGGCAACGCAGCTTTCAAGTCGCTTCTCGAGGCGTAGGATTATCTAAGAACCCTCCACGTAAGGGCTGTCATCCGAGCAGAGAAGTCCGTAAGTTGCATGAGAACACAGCTAGAACAGACGCAGGTGGGTCCGCGGGTGGGTAAAAGTGAGCCACGGGGCGTAGCGGCTGTTGATTCAGGGCTCGCTGCTGGATCTGAGGGTGCACGGAGCCAGGGCCTTGTGCACCCCAGCAGACCCCCTCCCCTCTGACAGCTCCCCGCTCTGCGTTCCTCCGTCCACTGAAGACAGCGGTACCCGGAGGAAGAGAGTCCTACTTGCCAATGTTGACAAAGCCACGTGTCCCTGTCATACCTTGTTGGTAGGAAGTGCGTCTTGTGATGAGGCTTCATCCCCTGCAGAAGTCTGCAGGGGAATTTGGTTCACACTCACCGGATGCAGCCTCAGGAACATGCCCTCTGGCACACGCGGGCTCCCAGGGTCTCCTCAATGTCTTGCTGAGCTGCTTGCAGAACACACCGCTGGTGACCCTTGGGCTTGTGCAGAGAGCCAGCCATCGCTCCTTGTTCTGAGTGTGGGTGTCCAACAGGTATGGAAAGGGCAAGGCTGTCTTCCTTTCATGTTTTCCAAAGTGAATCCCCGTGGGCACAGGGACACACCAGGACACTCAGGGCACCGCTGACCATCCCAGTAGGTGAGTGGGCGTGGCCGAGGATCCGCCCTCCTCACAGAGTCCAGCAACATCGCAGGCGTGTTCTCTAAGAAAGGGAACCACGGCAGTGTGTATGCCTAGGGACAGACTGGACACCTGTGATGGTCAGAATTCACTGCGTAGGGTTCAGTGTTTGTCAAAAGTCAAGTGAACGGTTCTGTAAAAAGAAGATGGTTTCACGTCCAGTCTAATGTGAGAGCGCCCAACACCCCTGGATTTTCCCCCAGTCCTTCAGGTGTCCTTCAGGGTCAGTAGTTGCTGGATAGAGAACTAGTTCCTGAGGCGTCAGCTGTGACGGACGCGTTTGGCCACAGAGAAGTTCCCACCAGGGCCCTGACCCTGCGTCATCCTGGGGCGCGACCTGCCCGGCCTCCTGAAGGCTGCTTGTAACTGGAAATACGCAGAGCACTTCTTGACTTGTCCTATGGTGTTTTTAAGTCACAAATTAAACATCAGTAAGTATAGAATTCATTGTCTGGGGGGAAAAATCTCCCTTAGTCGTAGTCTTAACAAAGCCCTGCTTGATGTGTGCCTGTCCTGTAGAAGGATCCAGGTGAGGGGCTGCTTCTGTTTCTGTTCACTGTGCCCCCTGTAGTTTACAAGGAGAAAATACATTACAAACCATAGCAGCTCTTGTGTTTTTCTTTGTTTCTTTTTTTGGTGGTGCTGGGGGTTGAACCCCAGGCCTTGTGCATGCGAGGCAAGCACCCTACCAACTGAGCTATATCCCCAGACCCTAGCTGTTGTTCCTGCTGAGGAAATGTAATTCTAAGGAAGGTCTCAGGGCTGGGGCTACCTCGGGCTGTGCTAGCTGTGTGACCCTGAGGAAGGGTCTGGACCTCCCTGAGCCTGATTCTCTTGTTTTAGAAAGATGTGTGAGATTGGGTAGCCCTTCTCACCCCGTGATCTAGGCCTGCATGTATCACATTTACAGAAAAAGCTCATCTTCAAAAGCAGGCTCTCCCTTCCTGCCCATTCCACACCACATGCAGGCCAGAGTGGAGACTGAAAATCAGTCCTCTGGGGAGGTGTGCAGAGATTCTGCTCCACACTGAGGTTGGGGAGCCACTGGGCTTTCGGTATATAAACCCACAGAAGGTTTGATACATACTAAAACTGGGTTTGCGAACATGAGTCAAGGTCCAGAGACAGGACTCTGGGAAGGAATCTCAGTTCTCACTTTCACTGCCAGTTAAGAGGGTAGGGGTAGCTCTTGCCCCTTAAGAAGACGGGAAATCGCCCCAGCTCCGAGCAGCCTCCCGGGCATCCACCAGGCCAGCCCTGCAGAGTGGCACACATTCCAACGCACTTGATCTTGACCATAGCCCCTGAGCAAGGAAACAGACCCTTCTTGCAGATCAGGGAACGGCCACGGTGGGTTCAGAGTGGCTTGAGACCTCAGGACAAGCGTGTGGGCAGCGTCCGCGGCCAGCGGTACCAGCAGGAGCGTGGCCCTCAAGAGCACTTGCCATGGCCTGGTGGCTTCTGCAGGGGCCACGGCTTCCTGTCTGCCACGGCCCTTGGGAGGCGGGAGTGCGGTCAGTGCCTGGGCACCTGGGACGCCTGTCCTGTGGCTTACGGGGGCATTGCCAGGTGCTCCCTGGGTGTGTCCACTCACTCCCTGTTCATTCTCTCCAACTCCCTCGGGTACTTACCTGGTGGACAGATAGGTGTTGGGGCAGAGAGGCTGCGTAGCCTCCACAGTGCGATGCAGCTGGTGAGTGGGAGGGCCGAGGCTCGTGCAGGCCAGAGTCCATGTGTCACCGCTACACGGCCTGCTCTCTGGGTGACCGAGTGCCTTGTTCACTGCCACTCAGCCTGCTCTCATGGTGACCACGTGCCTCCTGGGAGGCACTGCTGCCCGGGCTGGGGTCCCCTCTCCCTTCATGTTGGTGCTCTTGGCCCAAGGTGGTTGTTCAGGGCCAGGTGGCTTCTGCAGGGTGGGCTGGGGACAAAGCCCATCCTGCCAGGGCATTTCAGGGGCATTAGCACCTGTGCTGGAACAGAGCCACGGATCCGGTTCTCCCAGGAGTGTGCACACGGCACTCGAGGGAGGCCCCCAAACCTGTTTGGCCTCCCTGGCAAGAGGGCAGCGGGCACACCTCACCTTCCCCTGGAGAGAGGGCAGTGGGCACACCTCACCTTCTCCAAACTACCACCTGTGCCAGGTGGTGTCGGGTGCAATGGCAGAAACCGACCCCAGGGCCTTGGAGCCCTCGGTGTGCAGCTATGGTGCCCCGGGTCCACCCGGGCCCGCCCGGTCACCGTGCCCCCCACACCTGGGGTGCCAGCACTTGGCCAGCACTTGGCCAGGTGCATGAGCTAAAGACAGGCTTGCCAGGTGATGGGGGCTGTCCCCCTGCCCCCTGGGTGCGTTTGAAATCACGGCAACGGTGACTAGAGCGTGTGAGAAGAGCCAGTAGGGCTCATGGGCGCCTGCAGTGGGGACGGGACACGACGGCGCGTCCCTCTCCTTCAGAGGAGCGGGAGCAGCTTGCCATTCACTTGGCGAAGGTCCCAGAGCCTCCCGCGTCCAGGCTGGTTGCCACTGAGAGCAGTGGAACCTGCAGGAGGTGGGGCCCAGGCAGAGGTCCTAAGGACCTCTTGGGGGGCGTGCCCCCAAAGAGGACTGTAGAGTCCCGGCCCCTCTCTTGGTGTCCTGGCCATGAAGTCAACAGTCCTGCTGTGCCACACTGTGCTGCCCAAAGCAAGGAGGCCAGCCAGTCCTGTCCCAGAATCCCCGACTGGGAGCCAGGGGAGAACCTCTCCTGTTTATAATTTGCTTGTCTTGGGTGTTTTGTTACAGTGCTGGGAAGCAGACTGACCACAGCTCTGTTCCACTGCGCTCACCAAGCTGCAGGCCCTGGCGTACACGTTTAGTCTTCACAACAACCGACAAGGTTACGTACTCCACCCAAAAAATGGAAAGTGGAGGCGCAAGTGGGCTGCGTGACTTGGCCAAGGTTAAGGAGCTCACTGGGGGTGATCTGACCCAGGCGCTCTGGATGCCATATTTGTCTTTGTATATTTGGGGTAAAGAAGTCGCTGCGTCCCTATTAAAGGCCTGCGTCTGTGGTGAGGGCTGCCTTATCATCACAAGGTCGGCCCGCAGACCCTCCTGCAGCCCCCAGCCCCGTGGTAAGGATCTTTTCACTGGCATGTTTGTAGGTAGGCTGCGTGGTGCTTAATCAAGGGCGGTGTGTCTGACACTCCCGAGGGCCCAGTCCTTGGGAAGGTGCCGGAGACCTTGCAGAGACTGGCGCTACTTGCTGCTCTTCCTGAAGTCGCATTCAGAAAAGCCGTTTGGGACGTCTTCTTAGCTCTGCGATACCAGGGATCTCGGGCAGAATGAGGACTGTCATCACTGTCCCACACACGAATACCGCACCCTGGGCGCACAGGCCAAGGACGCGTCTCGTGCTCGCGAGCGTCCTCATGACAGAAGGGGCAGGACACCCAGCGTCGCCCCTCTTCCCTGGCCATCCTGAAGGCTCAGGAGGCCCTGCCGTGCACACCTGTTGGGTTTTTCTCAACCTGGATTTTTACTAGAGCTTTGTTGTTACCCATAGCAGTTGGGTTCCTCACGACAAATGGGACACACCTGGGATTTGATTTCAGCTCCTGGCTCTGCTTCTCCCCGCCCCCGTCCTTCTTCCCCCGCGGACCTTCCTCTTGCTCGTCTGTTGTATGTGGTTCTTTCTACTCGTGCACAGGTGCGGCCCTCTGGTGTGTTCCTGACGCACACAGCGTGTCTCAGAGTCCTTCCCACGTTCCTCCTCATTCCTGCCCCTCCTCCCTCCCTCCGGATCTCCTAGTTCTCCTCTTGTCTTCCCTGGATCTTCTTGATATTCTGTCCTTCCCTCCTCCTTCTCTTCATCCCTCTCTAGCTTCCACACGTGAGAGAAAACATTTGCTCCTCGATTTTCTGAGTCTTAGCACGGTGTTCTCAGTTTCCATCCATTTATGGCGGGTGCCTCAGTTCCATTCTTACTTATGGCTGAGTAGATCCCCATGGTGCGTATATGCCACGATTTCTTAATCCATTCATCTACTGGTGGGCATCCGAGTGGGTTCCATAATGTGGCTACTGGGAATTGTGCCGTAGAAACGCTGAGGTGGCTGATTTTAGTTTTTGGGGATTAGACTCAGCAGTGGCACGGCCTAGACAGTGGTGCTGTTCCTAGGAGTGGACGTGCTATTCTGTGGTCCCACCCACGGTGTGTGAGTGTTCCTTTGCCCCCACATCCTCGCCAGCATTTGTTATTAAAGTTCTTGGTAATTGCTTTTGTGACTGGGGATGAAATCTTGGTAGTTTTGATTTGCATTTCCCTGATTGCTAGAGATGTTGGGCATTTTTCCACGTATCTGTTGGCCATTTGTATTTCTTCTTTTGAGAAGTGTCTGACTAGTCCTTTTGCCCATTTATTGTTTGGGTTATTTGTGGGGTTTTGGGGGGTAAAGTTTTCCGAGTTCTTTATATTCTGGATGTTAATCCCCTGCAGAACTGCAGCCGTCAAAGATTTCCCTTCCCTTCTGTCGATTCTCTCCTCAGGCTCTTGATCTCTTCCTCTGCTGGGCAGAAGCTTTGTATATCGATGGCATCCCACTTAATGATGCTTGGTTAGACTTCTTGTGCCTTGGGGTTTGTTAAGGAGGTCAGTGCTAGCACCATATGTGGAGAGTTGACCGTGTTTTCTTCTAGCAGTTACAAGATTCCTGGTCTAATTACCTGGGTGTGGAATTCTTCTCTCAAACAATACTGATGCGTGTGCTGCTGTCTGTGCTGTGTTAGATCTGGGCCCAGGATAAAATTGGGGACCATTCTGATCTTTAAATAAATCATGTTTGGGGTCATCAGGAGATGTCAACCTGGGTTCACCAGGTCAGGACCCCCATGCCTGTCTTAGCGGGAGATGTCAAGACAAGACCCAGGCAGCCAGGCCGGGCCAGACAGGTCTCGCTGCGCATCCTATCCTGCTAACAGCTCATCTCTGGTACTTTGAATAAATGTGGAAAGGCAGGGAACAAACGCTACTGACCCTATTAAAAAACAGGAGTTGCCACAAGGCTAAGCAGTCCTGTTTATTTTTACCAGCCCTCTCACCCCCGTTGTGGACTGGGACTTGCGAGGTGTGTCCTTCATTAGCAGACGTGGTGAGAATCATCCTGAAAACTCTGGGGACTGCAGGCCGGGTTGCGTAAGGTCCTTTCAGGCTTGCTGTCATTTGCATGTGAGCGTGTGAATCTGGAGGCACCCCAGCTCTGAAGAGACCGTGCAGGTTTGGTGGCGATTTGGCCACTCCCCCCAGAGTCCATCTCTCACCCAGAACTGCACCCCCTGGAAGAATTCCCCCACGGAAGGTGTTATTGACATAGGAAAAGATGCATACAGGATGCTGTGCAAAAGAGAGGAAAAGAAACTTCACATCACCGTTTTTAATAGTAGGAAACTGGAAGTCGCTTAACTCCACTTCGACATGAATTAAATAAAGTGCTGATCATTCCCGTGACAGGATATTGTGAAGCCGTGAAAAGGAATAGGCCGTCCCTCCTCCGCTGACATGGAACCCTGACTAAATCACATTGTTACACTTGAAAAGAACCAAGTTACAGAGCAGTGAACGTGGTCGGTTGGTTTGATGTTAATTGATTTATGTATTTCCAGTGCACTCACAGGGAAAACTAGAAAACCCATGGCAGAGCTGAGATTTTTACTACCTCTGAGAGGGAGACTGTGGGACAGCCTTTGCTGTCTAAGTCGTGCTGTTCTGGCTGTTTTCCCACCTGCTGTGCTGGGGCTGCCCCCCAGGGCTTGCCCATGCTGGGCGAGCGCTGCACCACCTAGCTGTCCATCTCCAGCACCGACACACAAGCCATCAAAACAAACTCAGGGACACTAACGCTTACAGCTCCCCTGCTCAACCTCATAGCCCATAAATAATACAGGGAGGCTGTGTGGTGGGGGAGCAGGGACATCTGACTCTGCACCCAGGGAGCCTGGGTCCCACTGGACACCTCGACCCAACCTGGACGTCACTGGGGTTGAGCCTCTGTTTCATCCACCACAAGGAGGGGACTGGAGCAGGGCCTACCTCCCTGGACCAGTAACACCTATGCAAAGGTACAGAACACTGTCTGGCACTGTTATCGTTAGTGTTGTTCCTGCCGTAGCCCCCGGTATGCACAGGGGATGTTTCAGCACCCCCAAAAGAAGTCTGAAACCGAGGACAGTACCAGCCTTTTATGTGCCACATTTTCTCCCCTACGTACAAAACTATGATCGAGTTTCCTTATTAATGAGGCACAGTGAGAGATCAACAGTAGCTAATACTGAAATAGTACAGCTATAAAATGCGCTCTCAAGAAAGCCACGCGAATGTGACATGAATGTGTGTGTACCTCTCACAGTCTGAGACCAGAAAGAGCTGCTGAGCAAACCCTGGTGGGTAGCCTGCACAGCGTGGATACGCTGGAGGAGGGAGATTACTGTCCCAGGACTGGGCAAGACTTCATCCTGCTACTCAGAACAGCTCGCAGTTTAAAACGTGAATCATTTCTGGAATTTTCCATTTAAGATTTTCGGATTGTGGTTGATCCCAGGTGCCTGAAGCCACGGAAGGGGAACCCCAGGTGAAAGGCGATGACCGTACAGCCGTCACGTCTCAGGCCCTTAGCAGGATGCGTCCACCCCGGCTGATCTCTGCAGCGTCTGCCCACACTCACCTGTGCTCGCTCCATGCTGTCTGGCTCGCTCCACACCTTGGGCTTGCTGGGCCCCTGCTGAGAGTCCTGCTCTGCTCTCTGTCCTTGTCCCTGCGGAACGCCTCCGGTCCCCTTCTCTTCCCTCTGGTGGTACACCTCACTCCTCCTGCCCCTCACGCAGTCCCATCCCTTCCCTGTCTGCCAGTGCCGCTCCGCAGGGCTGGTTCCTGGGGTGTCCAGAGCACCCTGAAGCACGTCTGACTCCTCCGTTCAAGCCCCTGCCTCTCCCCCTGCCTTGACTCCTCCAGTTTTGTTTCTTTAATGCATTTTGATTGGCACACAGTAGTCGAACATGTTCGTGGGGTACGGTGTGACGTTTCAGTACGTGCTCGCCATGTGTAATGACCAGCTGTCCCCTGGGCCACTTCTTTGTGCTTGGGACACTTGAAATCCTGTCTGAGAATAGCTATTTTGAAATATTCAATTAACTGCTCTCAGTCATAACGCATAACCGTGTGTGTTAGAGCAGCGGAGGTCGTGCCTGTGCCCCCCCCCCACCCCCGCCTCCCAGACCCACTCACAGCTCCTCTGCCCGCCCCTGCACTCTTGCAGGCTCTGACGACCGCTCTTCTGCACCCAGCTTCATTAATTTTTGACACTAAGGTTCGTCTTTATCTCCCCGGTGCTGGAACAGCCTGGCATACACGATAGGCCCTCTGCGAGCCTTTGTCCAGTGAACCTTTGTCCAGTGTGTGGTTTCCACTAGCAACTAAATGGATCCCATTTCGTAAATGGGCCTATGAAAAGATCAAGCCAAACTGAAAATCCATTTTGAGTAACAACCATGAAATTAGTCATTTTCAGCCTTCAGTGTTATTTAGTTTTTGCTACCTAAGATGGAACCACTATTTCTAAACTCGGTTTTCCAGAGTTGATGTTGCATTTGTAACCTTGAAATTGAATATACCGATCCTACTATCAGGATACAACCCTAGCACTGCACCCTCAGACTGCGAAGTGCAGGCTCCTCACGCTGTGCTTCTTCTAGGCATTTATCGGAGACATTTAGGAGAATCACTGAAAAATCACCTGCAAGGATAGGGTGATACCCTTCTCAGCTCTAAGACTGAAACTTTTTTTCCTTAACATTCCAAGGAAATAAGCCACCAACTTTTGATTGCCTCTAGGATGGGGGGCATTGAGCGTGTACCCAGGGGATCCAGTTAATCTTAAAGTTTCATCTTAGGTCTGCTGCTCCAGCCATCCAGCTAAATACTCTGACTGTAATTGACTTGCGTTTCCCCTTCTTGCAAGACCTAAAATTAGCATGCAGTTAGCCATAAGGCAGGGATGGGAAGTGGAGAAATGAATCCACCAAAGATCAGTAATCAGCTCCTCAACAATCAAAATGTGGCTCCTTGAGAGGAAGATGTTCCCCCCTAACTAGAAAGACATCTGGATAACAGTTCCAGCTGCCTGTTCATGGCAAAAAGACTTCTTTTTGGTCGGAGAGATACTGGGTATTGAACCCAGGGATGATAAACCCCTGAGCCAGATCCCTAACCCATTTTATATTTTATTTAGAGACAGGGTCTTGCTAAGGTGCTTAGAGCCTTTCTGAGTTGCTGAGGCTGCCTTTGAACTCGCAATCCTCCTGCTTCAGCCTCCCAAGCTGCTAGGATTACAGGCGTGCACCACAGTACCCAGCATTAAGAGACTTTCTTAAAGTTCACATCCGTGGAGAGAGCCCTGACTGTCCATTTTTATAGTTAGAGGACTTAGCTCAACTCAGCCTAACAGAATGTGAAGCCAACAGCACAGTTGCCCATGCCAGTGAGCCCAGTGACCCAGGAGGCTGAGGTGGGAGGATCCCAAGTTCAAAGCCAACTTCAGCAACTTGCCAAGACCCTGTTTCAAAATAAGAAATAGAAAGAGCCAGGGATATACCTCAGGGATAAAATGCCCCCAGGTTCAATTACTAGTACTGGAACACACACATACACACCCATGCACACGTGCGCACACACAAACATGAAGCAAATTCCTCGTTAAGTCCCTCGCTGTCAGCAGCATGCTCACAGCTCTTGTTTTGGACTCATTCCATGTATCTCAGCAAACAATACTTGCACTAAAATACGCTCAGCCTATCTGATCACCTGGCTGAGCTCTAGCACTTGCGATTTGAGAGTGTTTACCCGTATGAGCTTGAATGCACGTGTGTGTGTTCATGTGTGTACCTTTGAACCCTGCGCTTATTTCAAGATTCAGAAACAATTTAAAGACTCAGGAGCAGAAGCTGAGTTCTGCAGGCTGTACGTTTCATGTACAGCCTGGTGAACTGGCCTCCTTGTAACACGCAGTCATCCGAAGACACGTTCACAGGGCCAAGTCACCGCACCAAACCTCAGAGCTGATTTGAAGACTGGCCACGCCAGGAGGAACAAAGCCACCTGGCTCTACTGTAAAGGGCTGTTGAAAGTTTTGCAATGACTATTTCACCTGCTCTGTCTCGTGTGGTTTTCCCTTTGTATTTTCCCAACACTGAAATTGCACGTTCGAATGGCAGATATTCGAGAACCTTGGGTTCTCGTGGGAATGGAAGTGGGCACCACCGTGGCTCCCGATGCAGTCCCTTCCCCGTCCCCTGTCCTCAGAGCCTGGTCTCTGCCACATCCCGCCAGAGGGTGCAGGGAGAGAGTCGTTCCCCCTTCCATGGATTAAAGACGGAGCCCAGGGCTGTGGATATAGCTCAGTCAGTAAAGTACTGTGTTGCAAGCACAAGTCCCTGGGTTTGATCCCCAGCACCACAAAAAAAAAAAAAAAAAGAATGGATTAATGCTATTATCGAGGGAAGAGATTCCTGACAAAAGACTGGAGCCCAGCAGCATAAAAGGACACAGGGACAAAACGGGAGTCCAGGGAGCTGCCCTCCAGCTGTCACCAGAGGGGACCTGCCAGGAATGAGCACTGATTTGTCACCAGCACCAGTAGACACACAAATATTTGCCAAATGCATTGAGGAGAGCTTTGAAATCACCAGACTTGTATTTCATAGCAGTGTGACTTAATGTGGATTTTCTAAGACATCTGAACCCAGTTCTCCTATTGAAGGGACACGTCATCTCAGAAATGAGCTCTAAGAATTGTGTGATAGCTAAATTGGGGCCCAGAAATAAAGTCATATAAAAATACTATGATACACACTTGAAAGGAGGAAGGAAGAGGTAGATGGTCCATTCAGATGAAAATATAAAACCCTTAGATCTTGGAACTGGAGTGTCGATGGATAAAAGGGTCGGTAAGATATTATTTTAGAAGTCAAGTTTCTTGGTACCTTTTCTGCTTTTGAAATTACAAGGTCAACATCTTTGAGGACATATTTTGCATTTTGAAAGAAATATGGCCAAGAAACTTCCCAAACCAGACTTACCCTCCCCAACTCTCTCCCCGTTTGTCAATCCGCCGGTTTCCTGCCCATCTATCATCTGATTTTCTAAGAGATCTTTTGCCTTTCCACGGCGCTTCCTATGCTTCCCAGAGGAGGAAGTTTGAAGGGTTACCTTCGTGCTTTTCAGAAAGGAGAAGCTGAATCCAGGACTTCCATTTGATAATTAATTAGACCTAAGAGAAGTGCTACAGGGGAGCCTTTGCATGGGGAAGGATGGGGACACAAGCTAAGGCATTCATTCAAGTGCACCTGCGGAGTCGGCCACAATGGCACACGGCGAAGTCACAAAGGACACACAGTGTGTGTACAGCTCCCTCTGGACTATGAGGTCAGCAGTCCTTGGGTGGTGGACACCAGCCAAGACCGTGCCCTCGCTGGAGACAGAGACCACAGAGGAAGGGACAGGAGCCCCAGCTGCCCACTCACAGGTAGAGGACCTGACCGTCTAAGCCAGGCCTCCATGGCCACTAGGCAGAACGAGAACGTCCCCTCCTCACGGAGCTGCCTCGGGGGGTTCAGTGAGTGACCCACGTAACGTTCTCAGAACAGATCTAAGTACTAAACAAGGGTCCCTTGCTTTTGTTGCTATTGATGATGTTTTCCAAAATCCCCAGAGGACTGTTAGAACACGGCTCTTCTGTTAGAAGTCCTCGAGCAAACCCAGCCACGAGTGTGACGCAAAAGATTGCCGTGGGAACAACCACTGGGGAGAAATAACGAAAGCGAGCCCAGACGGTGCACGTTGGTCCGGAAACAAAAGAACCCGTGTCTCTGCAGCAGGACACGGCGCCCAGGCCCGATGCCGCACCACGGCCGCCACTGGCTCGGCCCTGATTCGTCCTTTCTCCCTCCCATCGTGCTCCGTGACCACAGCAGCACCTTGCCCTTTTTCTTAAATGACTGGTTTTCCAGTAGGACTCTGATGCGACAAACGCGAATTGTTGCGAATGGGAGGCAGGGTGAGTGTGCGCAATCGGTGCAGTAATTACAGCCTGCTGTGTGCAGCCACCTTAGGCCGTCTGGGTGCCTACAGGAGCTGGGAGCCGGTGTTGCTTCACGATGGCTCTCGGCTGCCCCGTCGCCTCCAGCGTAGGCATCAGCTGTGGGAACCTGGGCTCCGCGGTGCCTCTTAGCAGGCCTGACCTATTTAGGCTCCTGCCGTTCCCGTGTTGGTAAGATGTGGCTGCAGACCACCGCACCTCTTATTTCCAGAGAAGGCTCATAAACGTCCACGCCCGTGCTTTGAAAGGCACCGGCACAGAGGTTTATAAAGAGGGTTCGGGCTGGCAGAATGGTGGAGCCCGGCTCTGACATTTGACCGTGTGACCGTTTCCTCTGCCTGGGTTTACGGGGAATAAGGGAGGGAGCTTCCTGGTATCAGAACCAGGAGGAAGTGGAAGGGGGAATGGAGGAAAGAGGACCAGCAGGCCCAGGGAGACCGTGCGACACCTCCTGGTAGGACATCAAAGGCTCAGCCAAGCTGGGGTGGTGGCCACGCCCTTATCCCAGCCACGTGGGAGACCGAGACAGGAGGCTCAAGTTGGAGGCCAGCTTCGGCAACTTAGAGAGACCTGTCTCAAAATAAAATATAGGGGCTGGGGTTGCAACTCAGTGATAGATCACTTGCCTCACACGTATGAGGCACTGGGTTCAAATCTCAGCACCACATAAAAAAATTTTAAAAATGTTTTAAAAAAACTGATAAACTTCTTATACTCTTTAAAATATATATATAAACATAACAAGGGCTGGGGGTGCGGCTCAGTGGCAGAGCAGCCTGGGGTTCAGTAATAAGTACAGCAAGTAAGTGCAGAGTCCCAAGGCTGGTTGGCGACGTGGCCGCGTGGTGTGGTGTGCACCCCTTACTAGCATTCTGGTGGCTGGGGCTTCAGCTTTAGTTGCTGTCCCTTTCACTGACCTGGGGTCCAGTCCAGGGTCTCGGGTGCGCTTAGCTGCCATGCCTCGCAGGACAGGGGAGTCCTCCTTAGACCCTCATTGCAATGGATATTTAAAGAGTCCACCAAAGGCCTTGCAGATGGAGAGGGGCTCCCGTCTGTGAAGGGGCTTTGTCTAACCCCGGGGCGCCGACACACATCATGCGGGGCTCGTTTGGGGACCACCTGGGACCCTGGTGGAACACAGAGCCCCACCCATCCTGTTGCATCTGTCCCACTCCTGTGAGCTCGGTCTCTGTCCCCTCCTGTAGCTCGGCAGGTTCTTCTGACAGCGTCCCCGCTGCCCCCTGGCTGCCTCCATGCTGGGGTGCGCGGCCTGCCAGGGGGCCTGCGTCAAGCTGGGATGGCCAGACTTACCTCCCGGCAGCCACTGGTTCCTTTTTTTGGTAATAGACTTAAGAGCTTTATAATTCGAATGAACGACTAAATGGGGTTCTAGAGATAAGTATTGCATGGAGTATTTTGGAATCCCGGTATCAGCACTACGAATAAGTATGAGCCACATCTACCACTGATGACACGGTTGTTTCTTTCTAATGAATTGACCCTTGCATTTCCAAAGTTCTGAAATGGTCAATAGCCCATAGGAAGACATTTCTTCAGGCTCCTGCTTGAAACCAACAGCGTCACAAACTGCTGGCCTTGACTGGGGGCCAGCCTGTTCCCTCTTCATTAGCAGGTGTGTGGACTGGACACTGAGGCCACCCCACCATCCCCTTTTCTAGCCTCTTGGACCCATCTCGGCCCCTGGCGGTGACCTTGACAAGCACAGTACTTGCCTGATTCCATCACCTTGAACATTTTTTTAGGATTCATCTGAAAAGAGTAACTGTCCCTTCTCCTCCTCCTCCCAGGGGAGTCCCCGTTAAGTGGATGCTCTGTCAGTGGCTTGTCCCTGTCACTTCTGAGCCCTTCTCTACTTTATGACCCACGAGACAAGTCCCAGCTCTCCTTTGGTGCCATTGATGAGGAATCAGCCTTTTTCCTTCTAGTGGAGGATGATCTCTAGAGACGAAAATGCAGTTTCTTTTTAAATTAGATGGCACTTCATCCCAAGAACAAGGCTCTGTCCGGCCTATCCACCTAGCCACCTAAAATCAGAAGCACCTGCACACACGAGGCCGGAGCTGAGCCCAGGCAAGCAGCGGCTCCAGCTTGCACAAGGGCTCATCTGTCCCTCCCCTCCGTCAGGTTTCTGAGAAGCAGTCGGACCGGATGCTTTGGTATCTGGGCTCAGACTCTGAGACAGGAAGCACACCCACCACAACACATGCACCTGTTTGTTTTTCTGTATTGCTATTTACTTTTGGGCGGAATCTTTTTTTCTTTTTGTTGTCAGTATGCCCGACAGATGTTACCATTCTTGTGTTACATTTGTATCAAGTGGAGCCCAAGAGTCAGTGGCTTTCTGACATCGACACCTTTTTGTGTACAATGTTTCAGGTTTGCATTTCTAGAGGTGTGGTCAGGAGCTGTGTGCTCAGTGCCCCTGACGGCCAAGCCTGCTGCTGATCCGCACAGTTCAAAAAACCACAGTTTTTTACTTGGCATTAAAAATTAAGGCAAGTCGGACTGGGGCTGTGCCTCAGTGGTACAGTGCTTGCCTAGCATATGTGATGCACTGGGTCTGATTCTCAGCAATGCATAAAACTAAATAAACAAAATAAAGGCACTGTGTCCATCTATAATTAAAAATACTGTTTTTAAAAAATCAAGGCAAATCAACCATATAGTGAATCAAAAACACAAGGAGCATTCCCTTCTAGAAGAGAAAGCTGTGAACACCCATCAGCCTTGTGCTGCGTTACCCTTTCACTTGCTATTCTGCAAATGTTATCCAGCACCTCTGTGAATCAGGTGGAGTCTCAGCCCTGGAGACACAGCTGCTGCCAAAACAGCTACAGATTCACACCCTTATGGTCTTACCTGGTGGGCAGGTGCAACAACAGGTGGAGCAGCAGGTGAAGAAAATGCATAACCTGCGTAATGTGTTAAATGTAAATGGAGGCACCGAACACTGGTGTAGGTTGCCTACTGCCCAACCCCATGCCCGATTGTGCTAAGGATGGAGCTGCCATTAAGTCAGAGAGAAGAAGGCCCCAGGTGACATTCAGCGTTCTGTTTCTTAACCTCATATTGAAGTAAAATGCACATAGTGAGAATTGCCTAGATCCAAGCGTGCAGCTCAGGGGCCCTCACAGGCAGGACGCCCCTCAAATGTTCTCCTGCAACCGTTCACCCCCACCACAAGGACCCTTGCCAGCAGCTGCCAGCATTGACAGACTCTGCACCCCAAGATGGGAGTCACACCATCTGTGTCTTTTCATGCCTGGCATCTCACTCGCTCCTGCTCTGTGAGGCTGCCGGAGCACGTTCACTTCACTGCCTCAGCTTGGACACGCCCATCTGCTTACCCAGCCACGGGCGTGTGGGTTGCTTGCATATTTGCTTGCCATAATGGCCCTGCCAAGCAGAGTCTGGTGCCCATCTCTCAGTGGGCATATACACACCTGTCTGTGAGGCCAATGCCTAGAACCAGTGTTGCTGGGCCGTCGTGCATACGCATGCTAAGTTTTGTAGACCCTGCCAAAAGGTTGGTCCAAAACCAATTTATAGAACCCCAACAGTGTCCCCAGCAGAGAGCAAGCACAGTTGAAATGTGTTGAGAAAAACATCTCCATTGAGCAGCACCATCAGACCCACCGTGTGCATTGCAAAAAACTGTGCCAAAATATTATTTGGAGACCTTTTTACCTGTTCACAGAAAATGAAAATGATTTAGCTGGGCTCCGTAGTACATACTTGCTCTAGCAGTGACTCTGGAGTCTGAGGCAGGAAGATCACAAGTTCAAGGCCAGCCTCGACGACTGAGTGAGACCCTGTCTCGAAATAAAAAATATAAAGGCCTGAGGATGTGGCTCAGTGGAGGAATGCCCCTGGGTTCAATCCAAAATTCACAAAGAAAAAGAAAATGGAAACAACTTGTCTAAGACGTATTGGCCTTATTATCGTTAGTGAAGAAATCAAATGCAAGGTAATACACTAAAATAACAATAATCCCACGTAATGATAACTACCAGATAAACAACAGAATTAAAAAAGAGGCCCAGCATAAAGGAAAATGAGAAGAACCGAGCATTCACACTGACGTAGGACGTGCGTGCTCTTTCCAGGTCTGTCAGATCTTCATCCTCGCTGTTCAGCACTTCCAACGCAGGCATGCTGTGGTTCCAATTATATCTGTTTTTAAATTTGACAAGATTATTTTTTAAAATTTATTTGAAAACAATGAAAGGAATACCAAAGGTTAATGTGGGAAATTAAAGAATCATCCTATTAGATATTAAAATGAACAGCGAAGAAATGTCATGAAATGACATAAAATCTAAACCAAGTTGTCACTCTAGAGAGACAGTCGTATGTCGGAATGTACGAAGAGACGTCGCAAGCATCACTGCAGAGAGTAACGTGAGTGCCTTTGGGTGCCGGGCCTGTGGTCAATGCTTCACAGCGAAGTTCACCTTATCCTCTCCCATCTGCAGGTGAGGACTGGGTTTTAGAAAGAGTCCATGACCCAAGGCCCCACAGCGTCCTCCAGCGCCAGAGCTGGGTCCCTGGCGGATCTGACCTCACAGCCAGAAGGACGAGTCAAAGGAGATGAGATTGAAGGACCATCTGTGTCCAGTAAATGAGACCAAGGGTTAATGCCGGCACCGTGCGCACAGATCCAACATGGGTCCTCAAACAGCCACGTGGGACCAAGGGTCCCATGTGGGGAGTCACAAGCACTGTGCCATTGCAGAGGCTCTGGATCTGCAGGAATGGAGGATGGCAGGCCGAAGCATTTTCGCAGATTATTCGAGACTTCTTTACTAACAATGATCTTACTGATTTGACATGACTTGTAAAAATACCTGCAGTTCCTGAAGATGAAACCACGGAACGCTCGCCTTCCTGGTGAGCGTGTGAGTTTCCACGCGCAGGGTGGCCTCGGGGACTGCGTTCTACTGTGTGCCTCTCAATTAAAGACAAAACCCTCAGCTGTGGCAAAATGTAGGCGTTGATGAGATCAGGGCTCTTTTTAAGTAAGAAAATAATTAGGTGTGACGTGGTGTGGCTCGTATAAAGTGTTTGGCTTGCAAATCTAAAATTCAGCTTCTCTTCGGATCCCAAGCAGAGAAGGAGTGCTGACCACTGTCATGACCCACAGCGGTCACTAAGGCCAGCAAAGCTGCCCCTTGAAGTAGCACAGTCAACACTGTGCTCAGAGCCAGAAACCTCCCCTGTGGATCCTGGTAAAGGACCGTCACCTGATGTGGTGGGCCATGCCCTCCGTGACACCCTGGAGTTACTAGAGAAATGACCTCTGAAGCCAACACAGTGTGTCTCAGCATGGACCAGTGAACAGTGTGGAAACACCACCCAGGAAAGCTGGTCTCACCTGGGCTGAACCTCACGGTTCAATGGCTGTTTCTGAGGATTCTGGTTTAATCCAAGAGTAAAACTCAGAAAATGGGGAATGGCAGTTTTTAATCAGGGACACCTATCCCCCAGCCCGCCCCTGCTATCAGGGGACACTTAGCAATGCCTGGAGACATTTTGGATTGTCACAACTAGGGGGAGGCTGCTAGAGCATCTGGTGAGTGGAGCCCAGGCATCCTGTAACGCACAGGCCAGTGCCCAGCAAAGAGGGACAGCTCGGAATGTCAGCCTGAGGTCGCAAAACCCTGTTCTGTGAGAGTAAAGGGGCACCAGGTGCATGGTGCACACCTGTCATCCCTGTGACTCGGGAGACCGAGGCGGGAGGGTCGCAAGTTCTAGGCCAGCCTGGGTAACTTCACCAGACCCCATCTCAATAAAAAGTAAGAAGGGCTGGGGATGCAGCTTAGTGGGTTCAACCCCCAGTACAAAAAAAGGCAATAAATCATTGAGACACCTTCACAGATTTTACCCCTGACAACTAACACGGACAGAAATGGGCGGCCTTGGCACAGGTGGCCAACAGATGTGGTAGGAGGGCTGCAGGTGAGATGGCCATGGCCCAGCCTTCCCGGGATAGTGACCCCTAGGAAACAGGAAGCGGGCGGGGCAGGCCTGCCTGGAGGGTAAGGAGCAGCTTTCCTCCCCTTGGCCCAGCATGCTCCTCCATGCAGGTATGACCTTGGGAAGGATCAGTGGACGTCCAGGGAGCCGTCCACTCACTCGGTGCACCCTGACATGTCTGTGCCTCGCCGCTTGCTGGCCAGTGGTAGCCCACAGGGAGGGCTCCTGGACAGCACCAGCCTCCATCCTTGCCCAGTTGTGCATTTTAACTGGCTGTCCCCACCTAGCAGTGGTAGACCTCCCTGGGTTCAAACCCAGCACTGGGGGAGAAGGCTACAGCAAGAGCTGCTCCTCGCACTGGCCACGAGTCCTCCGTGCACTGAGCTGCCCAGCGGTGAGTGTGGGTCTTGACACGGTTCTGCTCACCCCGTGCCTTCAGCAGTCACCTGACGCGCCTCTCTGGTTCCCTTTGTCTCTCCCTGACGTCATGGAAACCCACCGGAGGATCCGTTTCCCTTCTCTCTGTGGAGACCCGGCTCTCGTGTTACCTGGCCCAGGACCTGTAAGGTTAGCTCCGTTGCCAGGGTTGGAAGTAAAAGAAGTCTTCTGTCCTGGCAGGCTGCAGTCCCAAGTATGGGTCCACTCCAGGCAGAAGCTTCTAGGACTCTGTCTGTCTTGATTGAATTCCACCCAGCCATGCTGCCCAGGACCTGGCCAAAGGCCTTATTTGATTGACGCGTTGTTCAGAAGACTCCAAGGACGAGTCAAATGACCCTGGAATCAGAATTAGGACTTGAAATGTGTTGCTTGAGCATCCAGGCGGGGTAAGACAGGCCTTCGCCAGCTCACACCTTCCCTTCTCTTCCCCAGGAGGACTCGAGAGACCGCAGCCCTGCCCCCGCTCGCCCTCCTCCACGCTGCCCTGGCCTCCTGAGCAGCAGGGGAGGCCGCCTCCAGCCCGGTATTTGCCCCCGCGCCTCTGGGGCTGTCTGAGCCTGGTACCTTCCACGCTTGGGCTCCTCCTTTCAGCTTTTTAAATATTTAATGACCCTTCCAAGGTAGTTGGTCATTTGGCAGCCTCAAAGAGCGTCTGCCGAAGCCTTTATCTGTCTGATGAGCTTCCACTGACTAATGGAGAAGTTGGTGTCTAGACGGCTCCTGGAAGGTTCCGACCAGGCTCAGGGGCTCAGGGGCCGGTTCCTGCAGGGCTCAGGGGCCGGCAGGAGTGGACGTTCGTTTTCAAGCTATGTTATTCATCGTTGGTTTTTAATGACCCAATAATGCACTTTTTCTTTTGCTCAGACGTGCAGACCAATGAGACTCAGTGTGGCTTCCGGCCTCACGCCCAGCGCAGGTGTTCTTGAGTTCCCTGCCTGGCCGCCCTGCTCCCGCAGCTGTCTGTCTTCGGACGGCAGGAATTTGGCCTTTCCAAAATTCAGTCTGATCGGCACCTGCCTCCCCTGTTGGACTAACCACTTCTTCGTCTTTCACCAGACTAGAAAAACCACTGTCTCTTGCTTGAAAGGTAGACGGCCATCGAGTCCGACACCGGCTGGCCTTCTCTTTGATTTTGTAATCTGTTTCTAGAGATTATAGGCGCACTTTGAATTCCAAGGCTGGGGCTCTGTCACTTTTGAAGCAGAAAACTTAGGTTTCTGCCCGAGGCTTCAGAAGGCAGGCCTGCTGGAAGAGGGGAAATTCATTTGTTCTCATTTTGTAAAATAAGGGAGACTCGAGTAACTTCCGCTCTTGGCACTGTCGCGCCTGGGGTTTCTCACTTGATTTGGTGGTTTTTGTGGGAAGTTCTACTACCTTGCTCTTTGAGCATCCTGAGCCCATCACTTGGAACCCTGAGAGACGAGCTTAATCCTTGCAGGATTGACAGGAGTCGACAACCTCTGCTCTCCCTCCGCCTGATTATTCCCAGCAGTGACCCTGGATAACTAGCAGAAGTTCCCCCTCAGATCCAACAGGCAGAGGGAAGGAAGCAGGAGAGCAGGGCCACCCAGCCACCTGACCACCAGTGCCACGTCCTTCAGCACTAGGCATCTTCAAGTACCAAGTATACCCGACTTGGGCAAAGAGGGCTTGGGGGATTTCTTGTGCATGTGTTAATACTTAGAAGTCCACATACCACCCAAACTGGGGATGGAACTCGGGGACACTACTACTGAATTACATCTCCAGTCCTTTTTATTTTTTTGTTTTGAGACAGGATCTCTCCAATTTGCCCAGGCTGACCTTGAATTTGCAATCCTTCTGCTTCAGCTTCCCAAGGAGCTGGGTTGAGAGGGATGTACCACCACATCTGGCTAAAAAATATCTTTAAAGTAGAAGTTCATCTCTGACAATTTATTGCTGCCATATTACAATAATGATGTGGCAATTGTACGTACATATGTCACAACATTCAAAGATACAAATAGAGATGCATCTATTATTACTAAAGAAAATATTGTTTCAGACACATTTAGATTCTCCCAAGCTCCTGAGGGGGCGGGGAACGTATTAATCACAGCCCAGAGCTCAAGACTTTCTGGGGATCTTGAAATATGAATATGATGTTGGAGCCAGGCATGGTGGCCTTGCCTGTCATCACAGTGACTCCGCAGGCCGAGCCAGAAGGGTCCCAAGTTCAAGGCCAACCTGAGCAACTTAGCAAGACCCTGTTGCCAAATGAAAAATAAAAAAAATCTAGGGACATAGCTCCATGGTAGAGCACACTGGTTAAATCCTCAGTACCCCCCCCCCCCAAAAAAAAAATAAATAAAATCAAATCATGGAAAAATGATAGAGTTCATCAAACTTCATTCTGAGCAACAGGATTTCAGTCTCCTCAGCATTTGCTCTAAGTGATCTTTAGGAATTCCCATTTTTATCCAGGATGGAACGGATGTCGACCCAGTGATGTGCCCTTGATGCAGAAGTGAGTTGATGCTTGAGTACTGTTTGCCTTGTGTGTAGACTGAAGTAAACACGCTGTAGCACCGAGCGGGGAAGTACCTCAGGAAAACCCAGCACAGACATCTAGCAAAATCTGCAGAGTTTAAGAGAGACTTTGCACAGAGAAGTATTTGTTTAGAAGTGGTCTGGATTTTCGTCCTAGAAGCCATTGTTTCCTCCCGACTCTGCTCTTAACAAAACTCCCTGGGCTAGCGAAAGCACAGAGGCAGGCTCCCCTCTGCCAGTGTCCTCCACACCCCCGCCCGGCGAGGGATGGTACGCTCCGCCGCATCTGATCCACCCTGGAGGTGCCAGGCTCTGGCAGCCTCCCTCAACGCACAGCCCTCGCTCCCACCTGGGGCGGCCTGTGTTCACCGGCTCTCCCTTTTGGGCCAACAGGGGCAGATCGAAGTGGACAGCGAGACCATCTTCAAGTTAGCAGCACTGGTTTTGCAGGTAAGAAGGGCGGGCCGCCTCTGCCCGCTGGCTTTCATTGGCTGGCTTTTGTGAACGGTCTGCAGCTCTGAAACTTTCGCCCAGGCCAGTGTCCGGCGGGGTGTCTGCCAGTGAAAAATGTGAGCTGCTGCCTGGTGCATTGAAAGTTTGCATGAGCTGTCGCGTGACGCTGTGCATCAACGAAAAATGGAACGTAGACTCGGTGGGAAAGCACTGGGACTGTGTTCCTGGGAAAGAGCTCTGAGGGGCTTGAGCCTGGGGGGCGGCAGCTGTTGGAACAGCTGTAATTTTCAACTAAATTTAGTAACTTTTGCGTACATTTTCTTGTGGTCGTGTTAAAGAGCCCTTTAATTCTTAAGGGCACTAGCTGAAATCAAAGGTCTGTTTCTGTGCTGGCTGGCTTAAAAAGCAAAAAGAAAACAAATGGCCTATGTTGATTTACCTGTGTGAGAGGTTTGCACATTTTACAGCCTAGAATGTGTGCCTGGGAAGGGAGAAATACTTCTGTGCTTCCTGGTGTATTTGCCCTGTTAAAAATAAGGAATCTCTCCTGGATGCTAGTTTCCTTATGTATGCCACATTCTTTCCACGACCCCGAGGAAAGTGTTCCTTGTGTACATTCTTCTACATAAAACTCAGGGGCTTTATGGGAAAATGACCAAGAGTAA
Organism: Sciurus vulgaris; assembly: GCF_902686455.1. Taxonomy (NCBI): domain Eukaryota; kingdom Metazoa; phylum Chordata; class Mammalia; order Rodentia; family Sciuridae; genus Sciurus; species Sciurus vulgaris. Next base: position 23,235,963 of record NC_136480.1, on the reverse strand, counting down.
ATAATTCATTTAGCTTAACATAAATACATATTGATCATCTGTCTCTGTTTTTTTTTTTTCTTTGCAGGAAGCCAAGGGAGATTACACAAGGTAATGATTCCTCTCCTGATTATTACCATGCAAAACAGCCCTCATTGTAAGGTTATTTTGAATAACAATGGATGGGAAATCAAAAGAGAGGTCCTGAGGCAAGACTGAGATCTCTCCCCTCTTCAAATAGAGACCTATTCTTCTGGTGAATGAATCTGAAAACGAAGCTAACAATTTTTCAGTCCAGAGCGAGAGTTTTAATCAGAGGCTCTCCAAAGTTCTGTTTTGCATCCACCCTTTAAGAGATGAAGAAGTCTATAACGAGCTTCGGTAGGTCGTGCTGATTTTATTTAATTTTTTTAATTTATAACGATCCTGTGTCTGAAGAGTAACTATGCAGCAGAAGATTAAGTCCATCAGCTGCTTGGTGAAGGGATTAATAGGGGCTTTCTTCTGCAGCTGCCCTGGGGGCCTCCCCGCACACTTGACCTAACAGTTGTGTTGTTGCTCCAGACTCTGTTCCAACTGCCTAACTGGCCAGACGGGAGTGTTTGTGTTTGAATTCACTCCCTACCTGCTCTGTCCTGTTCCTCCGCCCTGGAGGTGGGTAGGAAGGAAGGCCACAGGCGGAAGGAGCTCTGAACGCCTGGCCTCCCAGGTTAATGTTCCACTCTGGTAAACTTTACCCAGGGATTATTTACAAATCACCTCCTACTCCTTTCCATTTGAGCCTTGGATAATGTGCTCCTTAAGCAGCTGGTAAAATGCCGCTGTCCAAGCTGGACGACCTCCTGTCACTGAGCAACAACACCACATATCCACTTTACCTGACGCTCGGTTGTAACGTCACGGTTCCCCTTAAGGCACTGTGTGAGTCATTGTTTTACTTTAAGCAGTGCTTTGAGCTGGGCACACTGGCACATGCCTGTAATCCTGCTACTCAAGGCAGGAGGGTCCCCAGTCCGAGTCCAGCCTCAGCAATGTAGTGAGACCCTGCCTCAAGATAAAAGTGTAAAAGGGCCAGGTATGTCGCCCGGCGGTAAAGGGCCCCTGGATGAATCCCTACTACCACAAAAGAAAGGAAAGAAATGCTTGGGGGGGGGGGGGGGGGAAGGAACATTAAATCCAATTTTCTTTAAATTGAAAGAAAATGGGAACACGTGCTGGGTTTCATGGGACGAAGTGTTGCCTGATTCTGGAATTGAAAATAAAGTCAGTGAAGATCTTCAAAAGGAAAAAAAAAAAAAAAAAAAGGAAGACAAGGCAGAGGCTGGAGGGACAGGTCCAGGTCGTTAATAACACCGAGAGCTCCGTGTCCCCCTGTCCTGGAGGCCCAGGCTTCCCAGGATCGTGGGACGTGCCAGGAGCGCCCGTGTTTATGGGGCGTGAAACCGTTTGGCACCGAGACTCAGGCCCACCCTCGCTCGGAGGTTGGTGGACTGGCTGCTGCCCTTCCCCTTCCTCAGGGTCCAGCAGAGGACGAGCACTGAGCCTCGGTTTCCTAACAGCGAGGTGGCACCTCCTGTAGGACCGCGGGAGACCCCACGGTGTGGACGGGCCGGGGGCCGCTGCTGCTTGTGGTGCGCTCTTCCTGCGCCTTGGCTGTTACGGTAGGTTGGACGTTTTGTCAGGATTCTCGGCCCCTCTGAGGACACTTTTGAGACCACGTGGATCTGAAGAGGCCGAGATAGAAAGGAGAAAGTCGAACTGCACACAGATCCCTTGCCCGTGGTGGCGGAGGCCAGGGACCCTCCCTGACTAGTCCAGAAAACTTGGGCCCACGTCAAACCGAGCCAGCGGATTCTGGCCGAGCCCAATCCAACTTCCGCTGATTCTGGTCGTTTGCTGACGACTCTGGTTGAAAGAAGTGTGAGACGCTTTTGAGATCGTCCAACCACGGAGAGTCGTGGAGCGTGGAGCTGGGTCTTATGGGCACGTCCCCTGAAGGAGTCCTTTATCCTTTCTGAGCCTTGGTCTTCTTGTCTGTAAATTGGGGCTGATCCAAACAGCGACGTTAGCCAGGAACACTGGCACTTCCCTGAGATCCTAGCGATGCTGGAGGCTGAGGAAGGAGGATTGCAAACTTGAGGCCAGCCTGGGCAAGTTAGTGAGGCCCTGTCTCAAAAAATTAAAAAGACTGGGGACGTGACCCAGTGATAACGGGCCCCGGGTTCCGTCCCCAGGGCTTTGAAACAAACAAAAATAGTAACTTGGTGGGGTGGTTTGAAGGAGGTGGGCGATGTGGGAGGACTTTGTGAATTTTGATCGTTTCACAAGCATTGGTTACCGCTGATCAGGGTGAGAGGAAGGATTTGAAATGCGAGTTTGTCATTAGTCCTCCAGTGGATTGAAACCTGGGTTCGTGGCCGACACGCCCCTCCCTGCCCACCATCTGATCTCCTCCTTGCCTCAAGGGAGAAGTTATATTTTTCCTCCGAAGTTTTGTTACCAAAGTAACTTAAGAAAATAATTCCTCCTTTTTTAAATTGTTTTAGTTGTTGATGGGCCTTTGTTTTGTTCATGTATTTATATGCGGTGCTGAGACTCGAACCCAGCGCCCCACACATGCTCGGCAAGCGCTCCACCACTGAACCGCGGCCTCAGACCCAGTGATTTCCCTTAAAAAAGAAAATCAGGCAGAATGGATCGTGGTTGGTGACGGCGGTTAGCGGGAGCCCCGAGGGTCCGGCTGGACCCCAGGTCTGCCCGTCACTCCTGGGCACCTGGAGCTCGCTCGCCCCCAGGCCTCGCTCCCCTGACGTGGAATGGCGCTCACAGCAGCCGCCCTCCCGGCAGCCTCGCTCTGGGACCGCGTGCATCACGTCTATACGAAGTGCCCAGGTTCTCCTGTGCACCTGAGGTCAGAGCCCCGTGGACCGGGTGGGCCTGACCGACCCCCGCCCAGCTGCCCTGGGCGTGTGCCCCTGGCCACGGGGGCTGACGTGAACAACGCCTGAGGAGCATCGTGTGCCTTCGGGACTGTCCTGGTCTTTTCTGACCCGAGCTCTCTCCGGGGAGCAAGCAGAGGGAGAGTCCTCACGAGGCTGGGGGGCTGAAATGGCAGGGCGAGTTCTTGAAGTCACTGAGCTTAACTTCTGGGCCAGCCACAGCTTTCTCCAGCGAGCACCCACGGACCCCCAGGTATGCCCGCGCCCACCTGGGTGTGGAGGAGGCAGCCCCGTGCCTGTCAGCAGGGCCTCCTGCAGCCCAGCTCTGTCCAGGGACTCCCATGGCCACCCAGGTGTCCTTTCCTTTTGGTGTCCACATGGGTGGTCATGCTGTCCGTTAGAACTCCAGCTGTCTTCTCAGGAGGTGTAAACGTTGCTGGAATATGTCGCCAAACACCTTCTTAGGCAGACACAGCTGGTTTTTGGTTAAGACAGTGATGGGAGCCAGGGACCGTGGTGGCACACGCCTGTCATCCCAGTGACTTGGGAGGCTGAAGGAGGAGGATCACAAGTTTGAGGCCAGCCTCAGCGACTTAGTGAACATAAGCAAGTCAGCCAGGCCTGTCTCTAGATAAAATATAAAGGGCTGGGATGTGGCTCAGGGGTTAAGCACCGCTGTGGTCAATCCCCAGCACCAAAATTAAATTGAAAGTAAACTAAGACCGTGACTGGACAACTTGTTCTTGAGGCAGCTCTGGCCACTCCCCGTGCGTCCCTCCGTCCCAAGTTGAACGCTCCCTAGCTCGGCCTGGACCGCCCCTCTCTGCTCCAGGTTCCAAGGCTTCCCCTCCCCGCCCGCCAGCTTGCTCCTCTGAACTGGAAGTCCGCCTGTGCGCGCAGCCTGCCGCCTGCCTCCTGCCTCCTGTGGGAACGTCCTGCCGGGGGCCACTCAGCCCCAGGAGGAGGCCAGCCTCGTGCCCTTCAGCAGGGTAGCAGGGGTGAGGTCCAGGCTGTGGTGGTCCGGGCGCACAACCAGCGGGCCCAGGTGGCACTGTGCACTGGCCACTCCCTGCTGCCCGGGCGCACTGTCCAGCTGCCTTCCTGGATGTGGATCTGATGTCACTCACGTCTGAAATCTCCCCTGGTTTCTCACTGCACTGCACACCTGCCCTTCAGCCCCAGCTGGACTTCAGGGCCACTGGACCACGCTGCCCCCTCGCCCCCTCGTGCTGCTGTGCTGCTGCTGCGTTGGTCACGCCCTCTCTTCTCTCCTCCACTGATTTATCTTCGTGACCTTGCTCAAACTTGTCTCCCTAGAACGTCTTTAATTTCTTTTTCTTTTTTTGCCCTCCTGGGCATAAGCCCTGGGGTGCTCTACCGCTGGCTACATCCCCAGCCCTTTTCATTGATTCCAAGATGGTCTCACTAGGTTGCCAAGACTGGCCTCCGCTTTGTGATCCTCTTGCCTGGGCCTCCTCAGTCGCTGGGATGACAGGTCTGTACCTCCCACCCGGCCTAGGGTGCCCTTAAAGACCCTCTGCTCCTATTTTACTTCCTGGATATTTCCTTCAGAGTATTTTAAGTTGGCATTATCACAACTAGGAAACCTGGCCTCTCCAAGTCAATTAAAATAGCCAAGCGAGGACTCTTCCATTTTCTTTAAATAACTGACGGTCTGAGTTTCCAAGTCAGCCTTGCACTCCGAAGATAACCAGCCACTTGGTGACAGGACGCAGGCACAGAGAATTCCTGAAAGCTGGCCCAGCAAGGAGGCAAGGCCTTATCACTGCCCCGCCAGCCAGGGAGAGTGCCCGAGAGCCCAAGGTTCTGCCTGCCCGCTTTACGATCCCCAGATCTGCAGGCGCTCAGGTGAACCTGCTTCTGTTCATGAGAAACAGTGAGTGGCCGGGTTTGGTTCTCGGCTCACGAGGGTATGTGAACACAGCCCTTCCTATGGGAAGGAAATAGTCCTGGTTTACGGCTGTGTCATAAAAAGCAGCCACGTCCCATGGGAAGGGGCCTCTTCAGATGCTCTGGGAAGAGTTAATGAAGTGAGGAAAACAAATCAAAGACTAGCAAGGAACTTGCAGCTGAGTTCTTCCACCTCTGGAGCAATTAAAACTCTAAGATGCGAGTCCCTGTCCAGCCTCTAAAGTCAGTTTCAGGAAGAACACAGCAGCCCCAGGGCCGAGGTGCTATGCTGAGTACTTGCATGCACTGGGAGGTGCTGGTGGGTGGGCACTGTGGGTCAGACCCAGGCCCAGGTGCAGGTAGTAATGGGGAGGGTTAGCTGTCCCCTCTGGGACACTGTTACTGTTGTTACTGGTATTAATTCCCTGGCCCTCGGGACACCCAGGTGAAAATGGGTGCACCCCTACCCACCTTACAGGTAGGAGGGGCTTTGGGGCCCTGGCAGCCACCGTCAGGAGGAGCGTCAGGAGCTTTGCCACTGTTAGGAGCTTCCTGGGATCAGGAGACTCACTACCTTCCTCACCAGCAAGAGGATGAAAACTGAAGCCAGATGTGGCCGGGCAGCTCAGGGCCAAGGCAGGAGAGTCACAGGTTCAAGTCCAGCCTGGGCAGCTGAGGGAGGCTGGCCCCGTCCCCAAAGGAGGACTGAGAAGGGCTGGGGATGTGGTCAGGGCGAGCACCCCGGGCTCGACCCTGGTCCACACACACACACACACACACACACACACAATGCGCCGACTCCACAGAAATGGGATGTTTCTGTCTTGTCCAGTCCAGACTTGGGAACCGCGGAGGCCTTCTGTGGGAGGCAGTGGCAGGACAGTTGGGGCGATTCCTCATTAGATACCGGCTGAGAGTTCAGCAGAATGCATGGCGTTTTCTTTGCTGGGTTTTCGGTCTGCTCAGGTGCATGGAAGTTTCCCAGAAGGCACACCTGGGCATTGGTATGTGTCACAGATGTCAGAGGGGAGCCAGGACACGTTGAGTCACAGGTGCAAGAAGAAGGGACAGAGCTTTGGGTGTCCAGCTGACCATTACTAATTTCACTTGTCTACTGGGAAGTTTCCACCAGGAGAGAAACAGATTTCCTGGCTCTTCATTCTTTGGCAGGAAAACACTGCATTATTTCTCCTGCATTATTATTATTGTGCCTGTTTTTAAACTCAAGATTTGAATGAGAGGAGGAAGAAAATGTCAATCATGGTGTAGTATATGTAGCATGAAATTTACCATCTCCACCACTCTTAAGAATTCAGGTCAAACCAGGTGTGGGTGGCACACGCTTGTAGTCCTACCAACTGGGGAGGCTGAGGCAGGAGGATCGCTAGTTCAAGGCCAGCCTCAGCAATTTAGCAAGACCCTATCTCAAAATAAAAAATAAAAGAGCTGGGCTGTAGCTTTGTGACAGAGGTTCACCCCTGGGTTCAATCCCCAGTACCGGAAAAAAAAAAAAAAAAAAAAAAAAAAAAAAAGTCAGTAGGATTAAGTCCATTCACCTGGTTATGCGCCCAGTTTCCGAAACTTGTTCATTTTGCAAAACCAACACTCTGTATGTACTCCCTAATCCTGGCTCCCCGTGGACACCGGCAGTCATTATCGTCCTGCCTGCTTCTGTCAATTTGGCGAGAGGTGAAGTATTATGGTGGTTGTTGTTTCTTTGCTTTTATTTGTGATTCTGAGAACTGAACTTGGGGCCTCCTACCACTGAGCCACACCCCAGCCCTTGTTACTTTGTTTTGAGACAGGGCCTCACTAAGTTGCCCAGGATGACCTGGAACTTGCCCTCCTGCCTCGGCCGCCTGAGTTGCCAGGGTCACAGGAGCATGCCCCCTTGCCCAGCTCAAGCGTTTTCCTTCTAAATAGCGAGGGGCTCCTGTTCCTCTGCTTCTCAGTCTGCACCATCCTTGTGGATTCTCTCTCCTAGCATGTTGGCAGCGCTGTGGGCTCGCAGGAGGCTTGATCAGGAGGCTTGATCAGAGTCTTCTGCAAGCTGGCTGATGTGCAGAAAGGTCTCTCATCACGTTTTCATTCTGATTCAAATTCTTAAGGGGTTTGACATTGATCCCGTCCAGGGTGCAGATGGCTGGGTCCATTGTCCTCGGTAGGAGGTGGGGCAGGCAAAGGAATCCCAGCGGAGAGGATGCTGCCCTTTCCAGAGGCCTGGGCTAGACCAGTGTGGGGACCAGGCCGTGACACACTGGCTGACCCTCGCGCTGGGGAGGTGTCCGGGCTGAGGTCCTGCGCGTCCCGTAGCCTCTGAGACGCATCACCCCAGTCCTGCTTGCTTGGCTGGGGACTGGCAGGTCGCTTCCAAAGTCCTTTCCCCTGGGGTGACTGTGAACCCGTGGGGTGGCCAGTCCTAGCCAAGGAAAATAAGCAAAGGTGAATTAGGATCTTAGACAAAGGACGGATGACCCTTCCATAAGTGGGCCCCGAGTGTGGGCTCACCCTCTGGGGTCCTCCTCAGGGTGATCACCCGCCGCCTCCTGGTGAGTCGGGGGGCTGGGCCAGGCCTCGGGCGCCCTGCGCTGGGAGGGAGAGGAGGCAGGCTCCCTGCACACCCTCCCTGCACACCACGGGCGCCTTCCTGGGGGTCCGTCGTGGTACTCCCACAAGAGCTGCTGCTGGCTGGTTCTTGCACGTTGGGCTGTGGCGGGCTGCTTTGACATAGGGCGCCCACCCCGCGCGTGCGAGGGCTGGGGTGCTGGGCGTTCGCGGAGCTGCAGCAGAGCTTCACGTACGGCGTCACCGGGACGTCCCTGAGAAGCGCGAAGGATTCCTTTTTCTTTCATTGCCTGTGAGGATGGGTCGAGGGTCCGGGCCAGGGCACTCACACTCACCCTGAGCCCCGCAGGGAGCGCCTGCCGTGGGTGGAAGGGGCGCCCCCACTCTGCAGGACAGGTGGGGCAGGGCTGCCTGGGCTGACCCTGCCGGTGACCCTGCCAGGAGCCGGCTTCCTAATCCTGCAGCTCCGCCTTGCCCTCTGCAAATAGCTGCAACCTGACTGGGCTTAGGCGGAGGGTTCCAGGAAGGGACAGAGCCTGCGGCCTCGGGAGGGGAGGCCAGGATAGGCCAGGCGGGGCAGGCGAGGCCCCACTGCCCCAGACTCCACCCCTCCTCTCCTCCTCTCCCTCCTCTTCCTGCGGGGACAGGGCCACCACCAGGTCGAACGTCTGTTGGATCTACCTCCAGCCTCGGTGAGTCTCCAGACATCTCTGGGCCCCGTCCCCATCTGTGGACTCAGGTGCACCCATGAGTTCACCTCACTTCCAGGCTGGTTGGAGCTGCTGTCTTTGAACTTTGGTCTGGACGGGTGGAAGATGAAGAGGGTCTTTATTTGAGCTGTTTTTGAAATTAGCCCCGCTGTGGGCCGTTTTTCTAAGTTAGTCACAGTAACCAGGAGCAGCATTAGCTGTTGGATGACTGAATGTAGGTTCCTTTGCTCCCACCTGTCCCCTCCCTTCCCAGCTGGTCTTCCAGATCCTACCATGAGTCACATCTCCAGCCCTATTTTGTATTTTATCTAGAGACAGAGCTTCCCTGAGTTGCTTAGTGCCTCGCTTTTGCTGAGGCTGGCTTTGAACTCTGGATCCTCCTGCCTCAGCCTCCTGAGCCATGAGTTTTTGAGTCAGTGTAAAAGGCTGGTCGCTGGGTACGGTGCGCTTTGAGGAGTTTTGTGCAGGGATTGGGCTTTGCCCCTGCAGAGTTTGGACTCCCCATTTTAAGATTCTGCTGAAAATAACTGCAGTCTGCTCTGGTAGTATAGTTTGTTTGAAAATTTTCTGCCCTTCGAAGCTGGGGATTGAACCCAGGGGTGCTCTACCACTGAGCCACGTCCTCAGCTCACTCTTCTGGTTTGAGACGGGGTCTGAGTTGTGAGGCTGGCTTAGAACACGCCGTCCCTCCTCCAGCCTCCTGAGGCTCTGGGATCACAGGCGTGGCCCCTGAGCCTGGCTCAAGATCTTTTTGTAAAGGTGAACTTGGTGCTTTGACGCGAGAGCACAGCGACAGAGGCCCTGCCATTTGAGAGGGTTGGCGTGAGAGAGAAGAGAACACATCAGGTCTTGTTATCTCAGTTAATCCAGTTTGAGTTAATCCAGTTCGATCTAGTTGAAAAGGCAGGCTGTCCTCACCCAGGAAACACACATTCTCATGGAATTAGTCAGAAGCCATCAGAACAGGACACTCATGCCTCCGGCGAAGCCAAAGCCCCGGGGTCTCCACTTCTCCCTCCATCCCCTGTTGGTGGGACCCAGGAGGGGTGGCTCTGTGGTTGGAGCACAGCCTGCTCCTTCCTCTCTGTGCAGTCTAAGCTACTTAATCTCTGGACGTGCTTTCACATCTAGCCCGCGGCCCTGTGCAGAGAGGCGTGGCTGTCTCAGCCCCAGCCAGGCCCGGAATCCCCCGTCACCCGCCTCTGGCTTCCCACCCAAAAGCCTGGGCATGGCCTCCCACCAGCTCCTCCTCCGTGGACGGTCGTCTCCTCTTGGAGTTCTGTCCTGTGTCCCGTGCCCCATCCCGGTGGCCCCTGAACCTTTGTTAGTGCTCGCTGCCCACCCTCTGCACCCTGAGCCCGGAGGTCTGGGGGCCTGGAATCTGCATCTCTGACACGCTCTCCCCGACGCCCGGCGGCTGGTCAGGTCCTAGCAGAGATGCTTCCTGGCTGCGGCGGCACGTCCCCATAAGCCTGTTGTCAGTTCAGCGTGTGAGTCAAACCACCTTGCTGCTGGCCGCCGCAGCTCAGCAGCAGGGCTCACTGCAGAGCGCTGGTGGCCACCCTGGGGACCAGGGACCAGCACTGCCCACCCCCAGAGGGGCTCGGATTACGTATCCCCAGCCCCGGAAAAGAACAGCAATCACTGTGGTTTCTGCCGAATGGGTGCTCTTTCTACACCACGTCAAGTCGAAAAAACCCCTAAGTCACCAAGCATGGTGGCCCAGACTCGACCCCAGTGACTCGGGAGGCGGAGGCAGGAGGATCTCAAGTTCAATGCCAGCCTGGGCGGGCAAGACTATCTCAAAACAAAGCATCCAAAGGCCTGGGGGTGTGGCTCCGTGGCAGATCACCCCAGGTTAAATCCCCGGTGCCAAAAAACTAAAAAAATGCAAGTCGAGCCAACCTAAGTTGAACCGTCTAAGTCAGGGACTGCATAGCCTTAGGTTTTTGTAATAGTGACCGAGACCCTTTTAACAATCACACGTTTAGGAGCTGCCCTCCTTAAACACGGGCTTCAGCCCAGACGGCTCAGGCGTCGGCACCTCTCACCCCTGCTGCTCCGGCTGTTGGTTCCTCCACTCTGCCTCCTCCTCCTCCTCCTCCTCCTCCTCCTCCTCCTCCGTGGAAACGTGGCCCATCAGGGCAGGGAGGAGCTGATTCATCTAGTCCTGCACGGCCAGCAGTGGAGGCTAGCCTCTGGGATCACCTCCGCTCTCCAAGAGCAGTAAATGTCCGGTCTGCCAGTTCCCCGTGTGCTGGCATGCCCAGGTCCTCCAAGGCCTGGCCTTGGCTGTCCAATGACGTCTGGGCTGTGGGGACCTGTGCACTCAGAGCAGGCCTGTCTTCCTCTCTAGTGTCCCCCGACCACGGCTTTTTGACGTCCACACCCACATTTCTGAAGTGAGCATCTGATGATGCTCGTGTGGAGGTGAAAGCAGAGTCCAGTCCCAAGCTGCCTGTCCAGAGTGCAGCTGATTTCTCTGTGTAACGAAGCCCTGCAGAGGTTTCCGGGTGGTCACCGGAGTTGACCTGGCTCTTTGTGCACCTTGACTCTGGGTCAGGTGAGGAAGAGCTTTGGCGTGGGTGAGAAACGCAGAATTTGGGGCCTGGGCATTTTGTTTTGCTTTGGTTTCTTACACTGTTCTAGAAAGGCAGGGAAGCCCAGGCCAGCACGGACAGCAGCGTCTCTGCTTCCCCAGGAAGCGCCAGCAGGCTCAGCTCGCCCGTTGCCCTCGCCAGGTGGCAAGTGGCTGATGGCCGAGCCTGCAGGTAGCGCGGCAGTGCACACATTGGCTGGGGTGGCTCTTTCCACCCGTGCCCCCCCACACAGGGTGGCCTTGGTTTTGCCAGCTGTGTGGCTTTCTCAAAAACGAGTGGGGTTGACACACTGCAGCAGGGCTTTGAGGCCGGTAAAGGGAGCAGGCGCCCGTGGAAGGACTGGAGGCTGCCCCTGGGAACCAGCAGCGCCAAGCAGAGGGTCCTTCTGGAAGGCCATGGAAATGGGCATCTGGAACGCCCAGGGGTTCCTAGCTGGGCTGCTGAGATAGAGGCCCTGGATTTTCCCTGGGGCCTGGGATTCCTGCTGCACTAAGGCACAGCTGGCTTGGACCTGAGAAGTGGCAAGTGGTGTAGATTTATGGGCCCCCTCTCCAGCCAGGACTTGGAGTGACCAGTCCCTGGAGACTGTTCTGGCCAAGTGCGTCTTTAAAACAACATCTGTCTTGCCCTTAAGGTCAGGAATGTCCAGACGAGGCAAGTGTTTACTGCCCGTAAAAAGCAGAGACGTCCCGATGGCCGACTCACCTCCCCAGCTGCTTTCGGGTGATGCTGATTTATATGATCCTCTCTGCCCGGCCAGCCAGGGAGGGACCTTGCGCTGCAGCCAGATCGGCAGCCCCCACAGGCTCCCAGGAGGGCGGGTCCATGAGCCCTGGGCCCCGCCTGCCCACTGGAATGTCAGGTCCTACATTCCAGAGGTCAGTGAACCCCAGTAGCATGAGGCACAGCTACTCCAGCGCCTGCGGGCTCCCGTCTGGCAGTTAGTTCTCACTGTTGAGCAGCAGCGTAGCCTCCTGTGCAGGGCAGCCGGCTGCTCTTCAGCACCCTGGTCCACTCTGGGGCCGTGTTTGATGTAGATTTGTTGTGAATTATCACACAGAACAGGAGAAAGGGCACCGCCCACAGCCACATGCCTGAGGAGCGGCCTCACGGGGACCTCACAAGCCTGCTGAGCACCGCCCCCAGGCCAACAAAGGACACCCATGTGAGATTCTCTCAGTTCCATTCTGCCTCTTGGCCCTTCGGGTACAGGAGTTTTCCACGCAGGGTCTGTAGTGTCTAGGTATTTGTAAGATTCACCCATGTTGTAGGTGGCTGTTATCTTTTTCTTTGCTGCATGCTATTCCACTGTAGGAATACACTACAGTTTGGTCATTACTGTCTTTCCTTTCTCTTGTGGTAGTAAGGACTGAACCCAAGGGTGTTCTTAACACTGAGCCATGTTCCCAGGTCCCCCCACCGTGCTTTTTTTTTTTTTTTTTTTTTTACTTTTTATTTTGCATAGGATCTCACTAAGTTGTACAGGCTGTCCTCCAACTTGCAATCCTCCTGCCTCAGCCTCCCAAATAGCTGAGATTGCACATGTGCACCACCATGCCCAGTGCCAACTTCATTTAAAACTAGAGGGGTGGGACTGGGGATGTGGCTCAAAGTACTTGCCTAGCATGCACCAGGCCCTGGGTTCAACCTCCAGCACTCTTAAAAGAGAGAGAGAGAACAAGCGAGAAATAAAAACGGCCTTTCAAGCACAGAACATAAAAGATATTATTAAGAAAAATAAATATTAATCCTGGGAGCTGACAGCTGACCTTTCACATGAATAAATTGGATTGTAGTATATTTTTGATTTTCCGGAAGTCCAAACCAGTTTCCCAAGATTGTCAGAGTGATTAAGCCAAGCTGCTCAGATTTCAAGAGAATAGAGAGACTTATTCTTATGTAAGAACAGGGGCCAAGCGACTTTCTGTTTCCTGTAGTGATTAGAAAGCTAACTCCTCTGCTTCAGGAAGGGCCGCAGCCCTGGCTTGGACACGCAGTGTTGACAGGTGCCGACCACAGTGGTCCCGGCTGGGTGGCACGCACCCTGCTCCATCCTCACAGAAGACAGGCAGCTGCGTGGTCTGCTCAAAGGGTCCACTCCACCGGTGGCGGCGTGGCCAGGAAGTCGGGTCGGAGCGGGGAGTGAGCCCTCCTTATGCTCTGGGGAGCGTCATGTGAACTAGCCCAGCCCGAGGAGAGCGGCCTGCCTGGAGGCCGGATCAGCAGTGCTGGCTCTGAGAGCCGCGGGGTGCTCTGGAGCCCCCTCTGCCCGTTCAGGGTTTGCCCCTCCACATGGGGCTCCTGCTTCAGTCTCACCACCCCCCGCCGGGCAGCAGGGTAAAACTGCACCATGAGACTCCGGGGCTTCTGTACCTGGGCGTGGGTGACGAGGGCCGCACCTGCCCAGAGCCCAGAGCGTGCACGGGGTGCTTCAGCACGCTCCGGGGTCGGCCGGTTAAGTACTGGGCTCGGAGCCGACCAGACCCATCCTGGGTCCTGCACACGGCGGTGGGCTCCCCAGCCCTCGCACACGGGCCAGGAAGGCACAGATAGCAGGCGTGCCTTCTGCCTGAGAAAGCTCCCACAGGCCCTCCTGAGCACGAGGGTGCTGTGGGCGCCTGGCCCTTGGGACCCATCCACAAGCATGGCTGGAGGCAATGGCGGAGGAGGAGGAGGGGAGGGGAGGAAGGCCACTTGGTGCTGCGTGAGGCCAGCCGGCCTTGGCGGGGTGCCTGTCCCCTGTGGACTCTCCTAAAGTGCTTGAGCTGCCAGAGTCTTCTCCACCCGGAGGTGCTCTTCTCGAAGACCACCTGCTTCTCTTGGCAACTCAGATTTTCCCCTTATGAATTGAGGACAGCTGGACCTCACCCAGGAGCATTCCTAGGGTTTCTCTTCCAGAGATTTGCACAGAGAGGGAGTTTCCAGACGTGGTGGCTTGTCCATCACAGCCCAGGGGGAGACGGGGAACTGTGTCTGTGGTGAGAGGTGGACGCAGTAGTTCTGTGACTGGTGTTCCCAGGTGGTGAATATTACGTAGCACTGAAGATGACCAGGAGGAGGCTGAAGGGTCACAGAGGGGAGTGTGGAGGGTGCTGTGTACCACATAGCGTGAGGACACACAGTTCTCATCACCTCACGTGACCAAGGAGATGAAGGATCGTAAGTCTCAACGCGCCGTCCTGTGACGTGGTTGTCAAGCTCATGGCTGCTTCTGCTCCTGCGCGGAACCCTGTGGGCATTGCTCACGCCGTTCTCGTAGACCCCACGTGCTCTGATCCGTTACTTTTCAGGTCCCTTTCCTCGGGTGACCAGCTGGGAGGACTTTGTAGGTAATGGTGCCTGAATTGCCTTACTGTGTTTCTCCTTAGTGACGAAGAGGCCCGGAAGGAGCTGAAGACCCTGGCGGCCTTCCCCACCAGAACCCTGCAGGAGCACCCCTCTCTAGCTTACTGGTAAGTCGGGGGGACTGACACCCACCCGCTGGCCCAGCCCGTCCAGCCCTTGTGCTCGCCGGGACCTGGGCAGATGCAAGTGAGAGAAGTAGCAGAGTGTCCGTCAGAGGCCTGAGACGGGAGGTAGGCCTGGGTCCTGGAGGCTGGAAGACCTCCGGGCACCCTGAGCTCCCTGCCGAGATGCGCTGGCAGCCCCGGGTAGAGAGGGCCACCTGTGTCCCCTCCGGGTGAGTGGGATGCTGCAGAGTGCGCCAGGGGTCACAGACCCGCTATACGCGGGGCCACACGGACCACCTTCCCCTAGTAGCACGCCGGGCAGAGTGAGAGATTCCAGAACGCAGGTCACCTTGGTGGTGTGTATCCTCACGAATCCATGGAACTCATTTTCCCGCCCATCTTTTCCCTTGAAAATTATTTATTTCGAACCACATGTAGTCCATTAAACCCAGTCTCCTTGGCTTCTGTCCACAAATGCTGAAGGTGGTCTTCCTTTCCACTAAAGATGGGAAACCAAAGCTCATAAAATATTCGCCTCAATAGCTTGGATTTGGAAGTCGGGATGTTTCCCCAATTTATGATGAGATTAAGTATAGAAGCCGCATTGCGTCCTTTTCTCTAGTACTTTTTAAAGATGTCACTAGACCTTTATTTTGTTCATTTATTTGCATGCGGTGCTGAGACTCGAGCCCAGTGCCTCACACATGCTAGGCAAGCGCTCGGCCACTGAGCCACGACCCAGCCCCAGCCCCTGCTGTGCAAGTCACTGGCCTCCTCCATGCTGGTTTCCCTCTGGGAAACTGATCCCGTGTTCTTTTCTAATCAGTGGCCTTTAAAAATCATCCCACCTACCGTATGCCTGCGTTAAAAGGCCAGGTTGCCATGCTGCCGGTCGGATGTCTGAGTTCGGGGATCCGTGTCCCCCAGGCGGGCCAGGGCCCTCCCCCAGCCCCCGGCGGCGGTGGACCTGGGAGTGGGTTCCGGGCCGCGGCCCCGCGCTGACCTGCTGCCTCCTGTTTTGCAGTGAGGATCGGGTCATCGAGCACTATCTCAAAGTCAGAGGCCTGACCCGGGGTCAAGCCGTGGTTCAGTAAGTACCCGTCTTCCCTCCGCTCAGCTCTCACCGTGAGGTTTCTGCGCCAGGAAGTCACTCGCGTGATATCCGTGGAGTCCTAAGTAGCTTTCATGGGGGAAGCGACCTGGCTCCTTCCATACTCGGTGCCACCCACTCAGAGGCCCACCAGTGTCAGGCAGGGGACAAGGGGAGAGGTACGGCCAGGCAGAGAGTGACCGGAGAGAGGGACATGGTGCAGGGAGGGCCTGCCCCGGCCCAGCGAGGTCACTCTGGGGCTGTGCTCAGGCGCGACCCTCTGATATTTCCAGAGAAGCTGGAGGCTCGGCGGGAGTCTGCTTCCAGCGGGGCTCGTGGTGTGTTGGAGCAGGGTGACCCAGAGTGCCGCGTGTCTGTGCTTTATGACGCACAGAAGGACCACGGGTCATCGAGCATGGTTCTCTTGATGCACCAGAGGTCGAAGGTCATAACAACCAACGGCATTAGGTGCATTTTTGGTGTGATAGTTGGAGAATAACTTTGAAGGCCTTCAGACTCTAAAACAGCCACCGCTGAGTGTAGCATGGGGCAGGGGAGAACAGTAGGCCAGGCCAGGCGACCTCCCGGGCAGGGCCTGCCCTCACTCACCTCTACGCGTTGCCCTGATCTCGGTTTCATGGGGACATGGCTTCCCTGCACTTTAGGGAGGAAAGGAGAAGCCAGCGATCCTGGCCTGGAATCCTTGGCCTTTCCGCTCTGCCCCTGCTTTCCGACCTGGAGGCAGGGAAGACCAGGGAAAGAAGGGAGGATAGACAGCACCCTGATGGGTCAGCAGGCTGGCCAGCCAGGGTATTGCAGTCCCTGCTGAGCTAGGAGCCCTCCCCCTCCCTCCTTCTGGCTGCAGAGTACAGTTCACTTGGCTGCCATCCTGGCCTGTGTGGTTAACTGATTGACCTCCCATGTTCATTTGCATATAAGCCACTTACTTTAAAATTTACCCAGTGATTGGGCTGGGACACAGCTCAGCTGATAGGGTAGCTGTCTTGCAAGCCCAGGGCCCTGGATTCAATCCCCAGCTCCACAATAAAGAGAAAAGATTTACCAAGTGATGGATTACTGTGTCCAGAGACACTGATCTTCAGATTGTCATGTAAAAGCCCTCTTGGATTAAGCAGGAACCTCAGCCCCTGGAGGTTGGGAAGGAGGGGAGGGGAGGAAGGGCGAGGGGGTAGGGGAGGAGGGGGGAGGGGGAGGGGAGGAGGGGAGTCAGTCCAGTCAGTTCAGTCCAGTCCACTGCAAAGCCTTCTAGGCACACAGAATTAGAAAATTGAATTAAAAAATAGCAAGTAGGGCTAGCAAGGAGGTACCCACCTGTAATCCCAGGGGCTCCGGAGGCTGAGGCAGGAGGACCACGAGTTCAGAGCCAGCCTCAGCAAAAGCCAGGCGCTAAGCAACTCAGCAAGACCCTGTCTCTAAATAAAATGCAAAATAGGGCTGGGGATGTGGCTCAGTGGTCGAGTGCCCCTGAGCTCAATTCCTGGTACCCCCCCAAAAAAAAATTTTATAAAAATATCAAGTAGTGGTATCTTATTTTGGGGTCGTGCATATTTTAGGTTTACAACCATAAAATCCGCCCTTTTAAAGAATCCACTTCTGAGAGTTGTGACAGGAGTACACAGCCGTGTGCCTTGACCACACTCAGTACAGGAATAGTTGGAGTTTTTTACTTGTTGTGAATAAGACCTGAAAGTTGATTCTTATTGCTTGAATCATTAGGTGCTTACCTTAAAAAAGACTTGCAAGTTGAGTTTTTAGTCCAACATATTTCCAACTCATAGAAATCTTAAAGTTCAGAAAATAACATTTCCTGTGGGTGTTTTTAGATTTAAGTTCTATTAGACGCTTAGTAACAGTGGGTGAGTTGTGAACTGCATTACTCCCTGTAGTGGTTTGTTCTGTTTCTACTTGAGTGGAAGACATCGGTCGTGGTCAAAATGACGCAAGTCAAAACCAACCGTGTTTCCTCAGATCACTTGTCCCAGAAGGGCCCTTTGAAATTTCAGTGAGACCTCTGTTCATTTTCCATAGGTATATGAAGATCGTAGAAGACTTGCCAACGTACGGGGTCCATTACTACGCTGTAAAGGTAAACACTTTCTGCATTACGAAGCTTTCAGGATGCCTGTGATATTTTATGAGTCACAGAACAACATCCACTTTCCAAAACCACATATATCGATATGCATTTATATGTAAATCTGTTTCTGGAAATTGCAGTATTTCAAGTAGGATGGATTTTCCTTTTTTTTTTTGTCCAAGATTTTTAAAAATTTGTTTCTAGTGATACATGACAGTAGAATGCGTTCTGACACATCATACGTTCATGGAGTGTAACTTCCCATTCTCGTGGTTGTACCTGATGGGGAGTTACACAGGTCGTGTGTTCATAATGAACATAGGAAAGCAACATCCATCCACGTCCGTCTTTCCCGTTCTCATCCCCCTCCCCATCCTCCATCCCATCCTCCCATTCTCTCCTGTCTAATCCGTGAACCTCCACTCCTCCCTCCTCCCACGCCTTTTGTGAGTCAGCACCCGCATATCAGAACATTGGGCCTTTGGGTTTTTGGGGTGGGGGTGTGGCTCAGTGCTAGTGCTTGCCTAGTGTGCTGAGGGCCTGGGTCCTCTATCCCCAGCACCACACACACACACACAGAAATTAAGATGGTAAGGGGTAGAGCATAGTTAACAAAGGAGACTTGGCTGGGTGTGGTGGTGCACACCTGTAATCCCAGTGACTCAGGAGGCTGAGGTAGGAGGATCACAAGTTGGAGTCCAACCTCAGCAAAAGCGAGACACTAAGCAACTCAGTGAGATCCTGTCTCTAAATACAAAATAGGACTGGGGATGTGGCTCAGTGATCGAGGGCCCCTGAGTCCAGTCCCTGTTACCACCCCCCAAAACAGACTTTCTGAGTCTTGTTGGAAAGAGGACTGGTGGTATTTATTTACTACCGACTTACATTCTGTGGTGCTGGGGTGCAGCCCAGGGTGGAACCTCAGGCTGTTCCACGAGGGCTCTGCCGCTATGCACGCCCCACCCCAGGATGACCTTCCACTGCCCGGTGTTTCAGTGACTTGATGTCAGGAAAGTTGACATCTCCGCCATTAAAGATGTTGGGGAGTCAGGTAACGCATGCCGCGCAGCGAGGGCCTTCGCAGGAGAACCTGTGCCTGCCCCGCGTTGTGCCGCGGGTGGAGCGGGGAGCCTGGGCTTTCCCATGGCGCCTTCCCTCTGGCCCGCCTGGAGCAGACGTTCCTGAGCCAGGCGCGGTGCCCCTCGGGCGCTGTTCAGCCTGCCCGGGGTTCTGCAGCACCACAGGGCGTGCTGACCTTCAACCTGGCTGTGTCACAAACGGGTCCGGAAATGTTCCCGTGGCTCCGCGGGCGCGCCCCACCTCCACGGCTGACCGCTGACTGAGCGCGCAGAGAGCCTCTTGGTGGAGTTGCTTCCCGTCTCTGTCCAACCCTCCCATCCAGGAGGAGCCTCACGGAGTGCCCAGGACAGCCTGGGTCTCTTCTGACCTACACAGCTCCTTGAAGACACCCTGAGACAGCGCCGAGTCACGGGTTTCCCACGCTCTCTGCTGTCTGCCAGCAGAGCTGTTCCGACTTGCCGGCACTTGCTGAGGGAGGAAGAGGGATCGCCTCACCTCCCCGAGACCTAATTAGGCCTCGTTCTCTTCCGTCCACCAGGATAAACAAGGACTTCCTTGGTGGCTTGGCATCAGCTATAAAGGCATCGGCCAGTACGACTTACAGGACAAGGTGAAGCCTCGGAAGGTAAGTGTGGATCCCCCCAGATGCCTGCGCGGACCAGAGCTGCTGAGCCGGCAACGTCACCACCCGGGGCACCTGCAGGGACTCGGGCCAGGGTTCTGCCTAGTGGAGTGTTTGTTCAGAGAAGCTGTAGCTAATGTGAGATGCGTTTCACAACTCACTGATGCGCCACTTACACAATTCCACATTGGTCACCGATTCCGAGGTCACAACCAAGCCATGCACCAAGACTGAGCTGTGAGGAGGTGGACCACAGCTTAGTTAGGCTTCAGTTGGGGTTAGTCTGAACAGCAGGAGGCCCTTTGTGTCACAGATTGTGTGTGTGTGTGTGTGGGCGTGCACTCCTGCATGCACACGTATTTGCATTGGATCGTCCCAGGATCACAAAGACAGAAGCCATAATTTCAGGTTCTCATTGTTTCTCAGTGGTACGGTTATGAGTAATCTTCTTCCTAAAATGACACTATTTTTAACTCACCTTCACTTCACAGTTTTCTGCAGGAAACATATTTGCTTTTCACAAAGAAAAACAAGGAGCGTGTGATTTCGTAGACTCACAGCCTACCAGACCGGGGGCGTCCAGGCTGAATGAGTGACATTAGTTTCCATGTAGGATTTTATCGTGTGGTGGCTTCTCTTGACGCAGGCATGCGCAGGCAGTCCGCTGTGGCCTGTGTTAGATTGGACAGGTCTGTGGGGCGCCCCTTCAGCTCTCTGTGGCCTCCTTGGTGTTATGGTGACACTAAGATACACCCACGCTGCCCTAGATGGTTTTGCCACCGTCCCTGGGCTCTGCTGCCATCCCTGGAGGCTGCAGGAGCAGCACAGTGGCCTCTAATAACAGACCGAGGTCAGCCTGCCTGTTATCACAACCCGACATCACAGCCTTAAGTAATCCTGACCCACCTGTCTGTCTCTTCTTGCTTTTCACAAAGCAGCCTATAATCACCGCACAGCCGTGCACCTCCCGTGTCCACAGTCTTCCTCATGTTACGCAAATCGAACTCCCGTCTTGTCCCCATTTGTGGTTGTGACACTCGCACAGATTGCACAGAAGAGTGGCCTGAAGCTGCCCGACCCCTCCTCCAGTGCCGTCCAGACCCGCTGTGCGTTGAGGCTGCCCACCAGAAGTTGCCAATGAACACGAGACAGCTCATTCTGCAGCCGCCCCTCCTGCGTGAGGGACGTGGGAGAGCCCGCAGGCAGCCACACACGTAGCACTTGCCTCCACCGCCCCGAGAGCAAGGTCTGCTGAAGTAAGGAATGAGTACTGAGTTTCCAGGAGAATAGGATACGATCGTTCCTGCTTGCTTTTGAAAATTCACATCTAGTACCAAATTACTAATTAATAGCATTAGAAATGAAGGGTGCCTTCCAGGAGCCTCTACTTCTCATCCCAGCAGCTCAGGAGGCTGGGGCAGGAGGATCACAAGTTCAAAGCGAGCCTCAGTAACTTAGTGAGGCCCTAAGCAACTCAGTGAGACCCTGTCCCTAATAAAATGCAAAAAGGGGCTGGGGAAGTGGCTCAGTGGTTAAGCGCCCCTGGGTTCAATCCCTGGTACCAAAAGAGAAAAAAGAGAAAGAAATGAAGGGCACCCAGTTTTCTCAAATATATTCACATCACTTTCATTTATACTTGCATATTTACCAAAAGGAGTACAGTTTTTATTGTTAAAACAAACAAAAAGCAAACACTTCATAAGCACAATTGTTGGGGCAGGAATCCTCTCTGCAGTCTCTTCCTCCTCCAAGGACATGGCTGCCAAGAGCACTGTGCTGGTTCACTCAGACCTGTTGGCGACTATTCCAAGGCTTCACAAAGAGAGCTCCTGCTCCAGCGGCTCCCCTGCCCAGCTCTCCTTCTCCAGCTCTCTCTCACTTGGAAGCAGTTCTTGCTGATCTTTTGAAGGCTACCTGGTGTCCCATTACATGGACACACATGATTTATTTAGCCAGTTCCCCTTTGACGGACAGCATGGTTTGCAACCTGGGGAGGGAATAAGGAGGGGGTGCAGAGCTTGGTAACCCAGCCGAGGCCAGTACCTTCCGAGCATCTGTTTGGTAGATGACCGCCATGGGGCTTGCTTCAGGCTGACCTCCCCCGTGTTACTTTGTTTGCCTTTTTTTGCTAATTTACTTCTCTCCTGAATGGTGCTTTAAGAAGGAACATTGAGGAGTCTCGCTGGGCTTTCTGAATCTTGTGTGTGAGCTGTGACTTAATTCGGAAGTGAGTTCCAGCCCCTGTGCCTCCATGATGTTGAGATCCCCACAGAACGCACAAAGCCACCAGGCCTCCTCCTGGAGCCGTGGAGAGTGAATCTGCGCAGTGTGGCGCTCAGCGTCCACTCCCCTGCTCACGACACCCGGTTCGCTCCTCGGCCTGCAGCTTCATGGAGGTTGGTCAGTACTGCCTGACACCATCGGTCAGCTTGGCCGTTCAGTCCCAAGTTCAGCTCAAGGCCAGAAGCCAGTCTCTTTGTCCATTTGCAGTTTTCCGGGCAGCCACTCACTTCGGGAAGGACCCTGCACCGGGTGGCTTGGGTCACCACTTTCTGGCCTGGTCTTTTCCCATTGTTCTGGAATCTCCCTCCTCCAACACCGGTTTCGTCCTTTCTTCTCCCATTAAAATCTGACTCTGGGTTTTGCTTCCACGCGCTTACTCTCTTCTGTGCCCCACCAGCATGAGGGGTTCGCGGGAGGAAGCGGGTTCTGCGAGTCCCTCTCCCAGCCCCGTTTGCACAAAGGCTGGAGTGCATGACTTACAGGCTGTGAGCACCGACAGGAAGGAAGGACCCGGCCTCAGCTGTTTGCTCAGCCGACAGAGCAGCCGGCGGCCTGACAGGCCAGGCAGGAATCAAGGTCAAACCAACACACCGTAGAGGGAGGCCCTGGAGGCCCAGCCTCTTGAGCCACATGCCTGCCTTGTTATGAGTGGCCGAAAAGCCGGAGATGTACCAGGATCAGACGCCCGATGCCAGAAACTGTTTTGAAAATATTCTGCTGCGAGACCCTCTAGTGGAGGCCGTGGGCCTTCCTGGGCAGGTCTGCTTCTCGTTGCCTCTGCCCGCGGGGGCATGCATTGTGCTGCTTACCAGAGCACCCTGCAAGGGCTCTGCATGCACTTCAGATTTAAAGCTATTTCACAGCTGGGGCCGCAGCGGGGGTTTCATCAGTGCAGGACGGGAGCTTTCATCAGGGCGGGAGCTTGAGCACCAGGCGCTGTCTGGAGTGGATTTGCCCCACGGCCTGTGGCGCATTGCTTGCTCTCTCTTAAAACTGGCTTCTTCCTCGGCCCAGTTGAAATGCAGCAGCTCCGTGAGATTTCATTCAGTACCACGACTTACCCAGTCGTCACCAGGCGACTGGTCATCGTTCCCTGGCAGCGAGGGGGGCAGACAATAAAGGAGGGCATGGGGGACGTGTTTGGGTCCCTGGTTAGAGAGGGACCCGACGTTAGCCCACGTCCCCAGTGCTGGTGAGGTAAGGAGTCCCTATTTTCAGGGCCCTGTAAGCCCCTTCTCCCCTCAACTCATTCACCATGATGCCTGAAGGGTTGAGGCCGTGGAGAGAGAAGCTTTTTCTGTGGAACTAGGGGTTGATTTTAGGGGTGCTTTACCACCAGGCTGCACCCCCAGGCCTTTTTATCTCTTATTTTGAGACAGGGCTCAGTAGCTGAGGCTGACCCAGAACATGCAGTCCTCCTGCCCCGGCCTCCTGAGTCACTGGATGGCAGGTGTGTGCCCACACACCCAGCAGGCGAAGAGGACACTGACATCCTGAGTAACAAATCAAACTTTCCGGCTATTAAAAGTCCAGATAATCCTCTCTTTGTGTGTGAAACAAGCATCACAAACTCTTGTAGAAGAAGGAAATAGACGAGGACTCAGGTTAATTCCAAATGGCAGGGCATTTGGAATTCAAAATGAAGTTTTTCTTTAAAAAAAAAATGCAAGTCCATGATCCTTCCAGGTCTTCATTATCCACTTAGGGTTCCAGGAGGAATGTCCGATCTTCACCAAGCAGCAGACGGCAGGTCGTGGCTGAGCACTGCACGTGTGTGTGTCATGACTGATTTCTACGCCTCTGGCCAGAAGTTCACCTGGGCAAACCCGAGCCTGTCAGCGATGGGGGAGAAGGAAAGTCGGAGGTGTCGTGAGCAGAACATCCTGGGATGGATGCCCTTCTAGATTAGTGTCTCCTCGCTGTTAACAGGCGAAGAGGCTGGCATGAGCCACATTGCCCAGGGCCTTGCGGTGGGAAACGTTCCTGGCCTTCAGTGAACTAATCTTTTTTTAAATTGCTGGAATTCCCTACTGCCTGGAGCCAGATGAGTTCAGGAGCAGGCACAAAGGCCTTGCTGTTCCTTGTCATAAAGGGACAGGGCTCATGTTATTGAAAGGCAGCGAGCTGCCGATTTTTCTAAGCAGCACCATCTTGACCTGCCGTCCTGATGATTTGAACTTTTTGCTCCTTCCACTGTCAGCCTATGACCCCGGAGCTCAGGAGAAGCCACTTCGCACTTTCCACATCAGTGCGAAACAAAATATGGTGTGGTCGGAAAAAAATTGGATTACAAAATGTCACCTGGAGACCAGTCCGTCCTGTCTGCAGGTGTATAATTAAGCTTGAGCCACACCGATAATCAATCTGCTTGTTAAACCCTGCAGAGTCAGTGGGAGGAGAGCGCGGGCCCTGAGTGGATCGGAAGAAAGAACCTGTTCTGCACTCCCGCTGGCCAGCTGGCTGAGCTGGGCTGTCCCTCCGCCTTTCTGAGCCTTCGTTTTCTTCTCTTAAAGTCGAAGAGTCCTCTTGCCGTCTGGCTCACAGAGCAGTGGAGACCCCGAGGGTCAGGGGAGCTCTCTCTTGGCAGACGCCCTGCAGTTTGCAGCAGGAGTTCTGCAGGGTGCTGAGCTCCTCTTCCTGCGCTCAGTCCTAGCCGTCCCTGAGAAGGACCTCCTGAAATCGGGCGGAGAGTCGCAGAAGAAGGTGCAAAGCCCCAGTCCAAGGCAAACCCCTTCATCGTCCCGGAAGTCGCCAGGTCTAGTGGCAAGGGAGGCTGGGAACCATGGTCTCCAGCCGGGTGGCCGTGGCTGGAGCTGGAGCTGGAGCGCAAGGTGCTGTCGCGCCAGAAGGAAGTACAGAAGCAGGCCCTGCGGGAGGAAAGTCACCCTGTCACACCGTGCGTGTTCCCTCTGAAGACTGTCCCTGTGGGAAGCAGACAGGACAGAGGGTCAGCACGGAATCGGGAGGGACATCTAGAGCGTTCAGGGAAGGACCCCTGACCTGAGGGCCAAGATGCCCCCAAGAATGAGTGCCTCATCCTAGTGGGGGAACAGGGCAGGCTGATGTGAAGGACGCAGCGCGACCTAGGGAAGGAGGGGAGGCCCCGCAGCTGGAGCTCACGGGGTCAGAGGCTGGTCTGCTGGTTCCTCCTGTTTCCATCTAGTGCATATTGTGTTTGGGTTGGTTTGGTTTTGGTACTGGGGCTTGAACCCAGGGTGCTTTACCACTGGGCTACACCCCCAACCCCTTTTATTTCTTAAGATAAGGTCATGCTAAGTTGCCAATGCTGGCTTTGAACTTGCGATCCTCCTGCTTCTGCCTCCCAAGTCCGCGGGCTTGCGGGCCTGTGCCATCATGCCCCCCTGGCTTGGGGTTTGGTTCAGTTTGGTTTGGTTTGATAGCAGGGTTTCTGTGATAAGCTAAAGATAGCCAATTCATCTTCTAGCACAAACAACTCTCTAACAATAGAGCTTAATATACTTGATTGTGTATTTTTCCAAGAAAAGCATTTACAGAGCCATTTGCTTGTGCAAGGGCCTCCGCTAGCATTTTATTTTCTTTATCTCATCTAATGAAAAGTCCCAGTCCTGGCCGTCAAGGACTTGGCAGCCCATCTGGGAAGAAAGAGTATATTCAACACTGAGATTTGATTGAAGATATTTAATAAACAGGCCAGATAGCAAGACGTGGGCCGGACCAGGCGGTGGACGCCCCAAGCTGCACAGCAGCCCCGACGGCAGCTCACGCCTGCAGCCAGCGCTTGGCTGCGAGGATCGGCAGGAAGCGGTTAGCGCGTCCTGGAAGTTGGAGATTTGGCCCCAGAGGAACCTGGGTGAGCGCTTCCTTTCGGAAGTCAGGTCTGTGTGTCACACACTTCCGAAGGTCCAGAACTCTCCATCTCAATGTTTCTGCCAGGCGCTCTTCTCCTTGCACTTCAGACGCGATCCCTTCTGCGCACAGGGCTCTGAGATCACATCCAAGAAGAGCTTCCATCCAAGAGCGTGTGCTGGGTGATGCTGGCCATGCTGGCAGGGCCTCCTCCCTGCTGGTGGGCAGCCCCTCAGGCAGGGGACTCACGCTCTGAGGAAGCCTTCTGAACAGCCGACCATCAGAGGAAAAGGGGCTCCAGCGTTCATTGTCTAGAGCTTGGCTGAGTGTCGTCTTCGTGGACACGCGCAGCAGCCAGAGCCTGGCGGGCCACCCCTGCCGCCCTCCTGAGTTGGGGCTCAGCCTTGGACCCACTGGGTTCGCCCCTGGGATGGTTCTAAGCCCTTCAGTGTCCAGCAGCCGCCCCCACCCAAGGCGATGGCCAGAACCGGTCTCCAGGCCTCACCAGATGTCCAGGGGTGGGACTCAGAACCCCTGCTCGGAGCCCCATCCCACAGACGGCTGCTGGGAGCCTCTGTCCTCTCTATCCGAGGCTTAGCTGGCACTCAGTTTTCCTCCCTTCTTCTACTTTTTCTTTCATTAAGAACATAACCCATCCCCTGACGACTTCTCCCCAGTGTGCTGCAGGGTCACCCTGGACAGATGGATGGATTTGTCGATGCAGTGCTGGGGATGGAACCCAGGGCCGTGGGCACCCGAGGCAAGCGCCTACCAGCCGGCTATCCCCCAGCCCTTTCTTATTCTGAGACAGCACCTTGCTCCGCTGCCCAGGCTGGCCTGGAACTGGGATCCTCCTGCCTCAGCCTCCCCGGCTGCTGGGAGAGCAGGCTGGTTTTCACAGCCTGGCGCTGCCTGCATGAGAGCCCCAGGCCCGCCCTCTTGACTGGGTGGGTGGCCTCCCGTCGAGTTGTTGGGACCCTCCATGGAATGAGGCAGGGGTTGGGTGGCAGGTGGCCCCGGCATGCTAGGGGCACGTCAGACACATCCATATGAGCCATGCCTGTTTGACACCGCACTGTGGAGTCTGCCAGCCTGCGCCCTCCTCAAGGGCGGAGACCTGGTCCCTCACAGAAACCTCTGATGGACGGGACAGAGGGTGGGAAGGAAGCGAGGTCCACGGGCTCTGCAGCCCCTGCTCCTGCCAAAGCCATCCTCTGTGGTACTCCAGAAGGTACCAACAGTGCATTCACTCATCAGCTGCAACCTTTTTAAATGCAAAAAGAATAAATAGTACATGACTGTTTTGCTTCAGGTCAGAGCAGGGGATTACCCTGTGTGAGTCATTGTTGGGCGTCCCGTCTCTGTGACAAATTTAGTCATTTCCAGGTGAATTTGCAGGTAAATGATTAACCTGGAATGCTAATGCAATTAACAACAGTCTCTCTGATACCTTCCCTGTCCCTGCTTAGAGCCCAACCCAGGGGCAGCATCTGCTTTCAGTTCGTCAAGATTAAAGGGACAGCTTGGTCTTTCCGTCTGAGTTCTCCCTGGGTCTCTCGAGACCGCCTGCCCGGGGCAGGTCCATACCCGTGTTCTGTGTACACGGGGGCTCAGGCCTCGGCCCTGGAGCTCCGAGGCCACTGTATCTGCCCGTGGAGTGTGCCCAGCCTCCCCACCCCTCGTCTGTGATCTGGAGGTCCGGCACAGCGGGCAGATTTCCTACCTACAGGGTGTATCAGGAAGTCTCCCACGAAACCAGCGGATGTGGAGCCTGAAACTCACAGGGTCGCGGCCTGAGTGACACAGCTCTGTCAACAGAACCGCTCAGCAGTTCCTGGTGGAGACACAGCTGTGGGGGCCAGATAGCTGCCTCTGGTTCCACCTCTGCCCCCAAGCTGCCCTTTGATAACGTGAGAGAAGGGACTGAGAGTCACTGTCAACAAACCAGCCCTGCTGCTTGCTCTGTGTGCCAGCCAGGACCTGGCCGCCACAGCTCCCTGATGTCACCACCTGGAAGCAGGTATCACTAGCTCCATTTCACAGAAGGCAAACCCCGGCTCTGGACAGGATAGCAACTTGCCCAGCGGCACAGCTAACTTGGAGTAGCGGAGCCAGAGGTCACTTGGGCCTTCTGGCTTGGTTGTGCTCCACCTGGCCCCCACCAGGGAAGGGACTGTTCTCTATCAGGCCACAGATCGGGACCTCACAGGCAGAAGGTGCTCAAAAATACCTGTGGATGGGAAAGGAATGTTCCAAAAGCAGCCGAAGTTCACATTCCTGTTCCCTCCACGCCCCTCGGCTCTTCTTCAGAGTTGCCCCCACCCTCAGGTTTGATAGCTTCTGATATTTAGGAACCAAGACATTTCAAGGAAAAAAGATTGAAAAAGCGAGTTAGATAAAAAGTACTGCTACCGCAGCCGCAGATGTTGATCAGAACAGTGGAAACGTCCCTTAGGGGACTTCCCGGCGGTTGGGGGTCGAGCTCACGCCTGTAGAGAATCCTTAGGCTCCTCTACCCTCCTGCCCAGAGGCAGCCACTGCCGGCAATTCGGCCTGTGCCCTTCCAGCCCCTCTGGTGCCACTGCAGGCTCCAGACCTCTCTGAAGCCCCACTGCTTGCACTTCGCAGGTTCCCGCCGGGGAGGTGCCTGGCGTCTCTGAGACCTAGCCTCCCGTCTCCTCCCCCTGGCTTCTTTTGCAAACCGGCTGCCATCTCATTATTTCGTCTCTCTGAGCTGAGGCCCCTCGCCGCCGCTCAGCAGGGCTCAGAGGCGTGTGCTGCCGCCGCAAGGCTGGGGGCGTGGAGGCTGGCATTTCCCTTTTGAAAGCGATAAGAGGGGGAGGTGGTGGCTTCCCGGACGGGCTTCCAGCAGCCCTGGCTTTCCTGTGTGGGAATGGAGGCAGAGGAAAGCACAGCTGAGCGGCTCTGCCCCTTCCTGTGGAACCTGTTCCTGCGCAGAGCAGAGTGAGCCACTGCCGAAGCCGCCGCGGGGCCGGCCGGGGTGGCTTCTGCCCCGTCCCAAGCAGCAGCAGCACTGCCCGGCCGTGTCCCCGGAGTCCGGGGCACCCGTTCCAGGAGAGCTTGTCTTCTGGGGGATCTGCAGGGAGCCCTGCGCCGCCCGCCCCGCGGGAGGGAGTGGACTGGGGAGTGTCACGCCCGAGCTGCTGATGTCAGTGGTGAGAGGTGGGAGGCCAGGCTTGTGAAACCCAGTCACACCTGGGTCTCAGGCAGCCGGCTTCAGAACCGTGAGCCACCGGCGGGAGGGGACCGAGGGGACGCCGCTCTTCCGGGGCACTTCTCTCCCACTTTCGGGACTTCTGGATCTAAAGAAAGGGAAGCTGGTGCGTAGCTCTGCCTCTTCAGGCAGGGAGCGCGGTAGTGGCTGAGGGCAGAGGGCGTGCAAATGGGGCCCAGCCCTCCCGCCCGGGCGGCCCCCGCAGCTCGGCTGCCCCTTCTCTGGCTCGCGGGTTTGTGAGGAGCCTGGGTCTCTGCGGGAGTGCGGCCCGGGTGCTTACCATGTGGACAGCTGGGATGTTCTTTAAGAGGCTTTGACACAGTGTCAGAGCGCAGCCCGAGCCGAGCTGGGACAGGACGGAGGGGAATGGCTGTGGAGCTCTTGCCTGTCCTGGGCAGCGGGGCGGGAGGAGGACTCTCACTGGAGTCCGAGACGAGAGGCTGGGGACGCGCAGGCTAGTGCACGGCCTCCATGGAAGGAAGGGCTTGGGACCAGCCCAGAAACCCAGCGGGGCAGGCTCTGTTCTGCCGTGGCCTGCCCTGGCTGGGTGACCTGGAGTTCCTGGGCACGTTTCTGTTAAAGTTTTCCTTGCCCTGCCAACCGGCAAATCCGTGCGTCCAGCCCCGGAGCGCCAGCAGTGGGAAGCAGGTGGGAAGCCAATGCCACACAGGAGGCTCGCCCAGCACCCAGGGGCGGCGGACGGCCACCCCGCCCCTCCCTGCCTGGTGCCCTTCATGGCCCTGGAGGACTGACTGGGGGAGAGGCTGCCGCGGGCACTCGCGTGCGGGGTTCTCTTTACTTTCACTGCGTGTGCAGCTGGGATTTAACTGTGGTCTTCCTGAAACAGCCCTGTGAGTGTCTTTCCACTAACACGGAGAGCACTGGCGGCTGCTTACTGGAATCCGTGCAGGCTTCCTCGCCAGGAAGCTGAGTCAGAGGAAGGACAGTAGGATGCTCCCCACGGCCGCTTGGTTTTACGGTTCAGGGAACATTTACTGGAGAGGTGAAGTTGAGTAGGGACCATAAAGTGGTTTCAGGTACCAGCGGCTTTGTGAGAAGATGAGTCACGTGCTTAGACACCTTATCAGTGCCCCTTCGGGGGACTGTAAGATCATTTGATGACCAAGCTGACCTAGAAGCTCAGTAAAAGTAAAAATAACTAAAGCTGTGTGGTTGCTCTGTGTTCTTGATTTTTTTAGTTGTTCCAATGGAAGCAGCTGGAGAACTTGTATTTCCGTGAGAAGAAGTTTGCTGTGGAGGTTCATGATCCACGAAGGTAAGGCCAGGACGTGCTTCTGTGGTCCTGGCGATCTTGCAAACAGGGCCGCTGTGGACGCCTGGACCCAGGTGAATACAGCCTTCACGCTGGTCCACGCGGCCTCGGAGTGCCCGTGACGGTCAGGAGCTGCCGGCTCTCCCGGGGCCGCTGGCCGGCTAGCGCGGTCTGCAGTGTGGGTCTGGTACCTCCACGTCCTCACCAGCACCTGTTCCGTCTGTGTGTGTGCACGTGGGCGTGCGAGCTGCAGCCTTCCTGGAGGTGTGCAGTGGTTGTCTCCTGCGGTTTTGATCTGCATTTGCCTCAGGACTAATGACACCCAAGCCTCTCCTGCGTAACTACTTTAGAGATCAGGTCCTTTGCTCGTTTTGAGTTTTGGCATTTACGGTCATTAAGAAAAAAAAGCAGTGGTCAAGTTATGCACCTGAAAGGATGTAGGTTCTGCACGCTTCTAGAGAACTCTTGGTCAGTCCTCAGGGGTGGCTTTTGAGTGCCCAGATGACAGTGCTGGATGCTGGGGGTCAGAGGGACAGGAGGAAGCAGCTGTGACAAAGAGGAGATAAGCCACGGTCCTACAGAGAACGCGGCCCCCTGGCACCGCCTGCCTCCTTCCATCCTTCCCCCTCCCGCCCAGCTGCCCTGCTCTCTGCTCCCGGCTCTCCTACCCCTTCCTTTCCTCTGCTGTGCACACGGCACTGAGCCAGCCTTGCACTTGCAGACCCTCTGCCGCTTCCATGATTTCATACTCGGGCACCATCAGTTGCCGAACCACCTCCATCCAAGCTGCTCTTTCTCCACCTTGAGATGGGTGCTTCCCACACGTGTGGGTCGCTATGTCTTTAAACCACCTTTAAAACCAGACCAGGTGCTTGCACACCTGTGATCCCAGCTATTCTCGAGGCTGAAGCAGGAGGATAGCAACTTCAAGGCCAGCCTCGGCAACTTAGTGAGACCCTATCTCAAAAAAAAAAAAAAAAAAAAAAAATCACTTTTATTCTGTACCATTTGAGATGGCCACACGTCTTTATGGTTTCTCATTTGACTCGTTCCTTATGCACTTTTGAAGGTGTGCACAGCGTTTCCTATGCAGGAAGATGTTACCTGGTCCCAGTAGTTTTGTCCTGAGAGGAGAAAGTCTGAAGCTTGGCCCCATCGGCCTGGGTGTGCACCAGGGCAGCTGAGGGGAGGGCGTTTGTTCTGGGCACACTTGGCGTGGTGCTGGCCCAGAGGCGAATAACTCGAGTGCTTTCTTTAATCCTCCAGGATTTCGGTGTCTAGAAGGACCTTTGGGCAGAGCGGCCTCTTTGTGCAAACCTGGTATGCAAACTCCTCTCTCATCAAGTCCATCTGGGTCATGGCCATTAGTCAGCATCAGTTCTACCTGGACCGCAAGCAGAGCAAAGTGAGTGGTGAGCGGTGGTTCTCTGGGGACGACCCCGTCCATCTTGCTGTGTTTCAGAAAGGAAGCTTTCTCAGAAAACCTGCCAACACATGTGTCCCTCTTCTTCTGATTGGCTTTTTGGTTTTTTTTGTTTGTTTGTTTGTTTTGTTTTTTCACTTGTATTTATTTATTCATTTTCATTAACTTTTTTTTTGACAGTGATAAATATTTGTTTGAAATTCTTTTCATACATGTCTATAGGGTAATAATGTCTGTCTCACAATCTCCTGTCCTCCCCCCCCCACCTGCCCCACCCCTCCCTCACTCTCCTCTGCACCAAGTTCCTTCATGCTTCCCCCTACCCCACCCCCCACAGTGGATCAGCATCCGCTTATCAGGGAAAACATTCGGCCTTTGGTTTTTTGGGATTGGCTTATTTCACTTAGCATGATCTTCTCCAGCTCCATCCATTTCCTCACTCCTGTTTTAGCCTGTAATATGTCACTTAAAAGGTGGGAGATGCATGTATATATAGATACACAGAATTCTGCTTTTAAAGTGGTAAGCTCGGCACCGATGCCTGTGTGTAAGCATTGGTGAGGTCGCTTGCGACGTTTTAAAGTTAGTAGCTAAACCATGCCTTCGGCATCCGCTTATTTATTAAAACATTGTTATTGTGTGGTCACTTAGTCATTTTTTTTTTTCATAGAAACAATGCTCTCATTCATATCAAGGGAGTTTTTAAAATAAATACATCGATCCCACACTTAGCGAATCACGGTGTCTCATGGGGACAAACGCAAAGCTCCCCAGGGAGACTGCTTCCAGAATGACTTCAAAATCAGTCATCCTAGGCATTCTGACATTATGTAAGAAATTAACAAACGGTTGCATTTAATGAAAAACCTCCTTTCCTAGATTAGAAAGAATGAGGATTTTTGTCCACCAACAGTTTTTTAATTTGTTTTTCGTCTTAGGTATTTGCTGCTGCCTCATTTGTAAAGAATATGTAACATTTTTAGAGCAGCTTTAAAAAATGGGTTCGTTTCTATTGCTTTTGCTTTTTTTCCTTATTCCTTTTCTTGCCTCTAATAAGCAATCACCTTTTCTGGAAGGAAGGTGAAGTTCATGTCACTTCTGGCAAATAGTGTCTACCACTCCTGATGTGTTGGCCATTTGGGTTCTGGACCAGTAACTGTTTTCTCCTTTCCTCTTATTGCCTCTTTATTCCTTTCACTGGATGCATGCTGAATTTTCCAGATTGATTTTCTGTGTCAGTCATTTTAGTGACCACAATTAATTGCATTATTCTGCCTTTGTGTTGTATACCTTGTAGGCAAAAATTCCTTCAGCCAGGAGTTTAGACGATATTGCAATGGATTTGACAGAGACTGGAACACGAAGGGTATCCAAGCTGGTGACCCTGGAGGCAAAGGGTCAGTTCATCATGG
This sequence comes from Sciurus vulgaris, assembly GCF_902686455.1. NCBI lineage: Eukaryota > Metazoa > Chordata > Mammalia > Rodentia > Sciuridae > Sciurus > Sciurus vulgaris. The sequence continues at coordinate 23,203,466 of NC_136480.1, read as the reverse complement.
CCAGCAATGGCAGCCTAATATCCTCAGGTAAGATTTGGGATCAGAAAACGCACAAACCACCTTTATTCTTTGAAACTTTTTTTTTGGGGGGGGAGGGGTGATTATGAACCATTTTTAAGTGTATGTTTTAACCTATTATCATGGAAACAAAGCATATCTGAACCGACCGTGTGTTAACAGTTTTGAATGTAATTTTACAACTGATTTTTAGAAGAGTATAAACAAAGTTAAATTATAAATAGGCTGTGTAAGTAAGATTAGGTGCAAAGAAATGCATTACCCAGGAGCGGCGTGAAAGGACATTTTCTTCCCATAAATTTCATCACCTTCTTCCTATGTAGTTTTCTATAAAGAACATTGACTAGTTCTTCTATAATATAAAATGCTGGGGGCTGGGGAGATAGCTCAGTCGGTAGAGTACCTGGGTTCGATCCCCAGCACCCAAAAAAAAAAAAAAAAAAAAAAAAAATATATATATATATATATATATATATATATATATATATATATATATATATAAAATGCTGTGCAAACACCACCACAGGCAAAGCATAACGGCTGCCCCAGGCCCCCCGTCAGTGGAGAGCCTGGGATCTCCTAGCACTAAGGATGCGGGATGCTTTTCCCACATAAATCCCATCGTGACTTCGAATCCAAAGCACAGGCTTCCAGGGCAGAGAGCGATCCTCGGGTCTGCCTGCTGGCTTCCGGAGGCACCTGGGAAGTGTCCCTGCAGGAACGCCCTCCCCAGCTCTGCCTAGGAGAGGACTCTGGGCGTGTCCAAAGCCTGAAGCTTCAGAATGCCTGAGCCGACCTGCGCCGGCTCTGAACCAGAGGGTTGGTGAAATGCTCTCCCCTTTCCTCTTTGGCTATCTGAACAAGGAGGAAAGGCGTAAGCCCCCCTTGCTTGCGAGCCCTTTGCCCCTCAGGAGGGAGGTAACGTGCCTCCCTCGCTGCCCCCTCCGCCCAGGTTCTCAAGACTCAGAAGCCAGTGAGGAGCAGAAGCGGGAGAAGATCCTGGAGCTCAAGAAGAAGGAGAAGCTGCTGCAGGAGAAGCTCCTGAAGAAGGTCGAGGAGCTGAGGAAGATCTGCCTGCGTGAGGCCGTGAGTGCCCACTCTGGGGCTCTGGGCTGCGGTGGCGCCTGAGGCTTCTGCCCTGGCCAGCTCGAACCCTGTGCTGTTTTACAGGAGCTCACGGGCAAAGTGCCCAAGGAGTACCCCCTGAACGTAGGCGAGAAGCCTCCCCAGGTCCGGAGGCGTGTGGGCACCGCCTTCAAGCTGGACGACAACTTGCTGCCCAGTGAGGAGGTAGGAGCCGCACGCAGCCAGCGTCAGAGGGAGGGTGGGCCGGAGAGGAGGCGCCGCGGTTCCTTCCCCTGGACTAGCATGTGTGAGGCACTGGCTTCCATTGTCAGCACTGCATATGAATAAATAAAGGTCCAGTGACAACTAAATATTTTTAAGAAATAAATTGAGAAATAGTTTTATAAAAATTTAGAATCATTCTGTTGCTTAAAACTAAGCTTTGGCAAATAGTTTAATCTCTCTAAAGTCTCGTTTCTCAGGACTCAGTCTCTTCATTTATAAAATGGAAATAATGATGGCTCTTCCCTCTGAGGGATGCAGCGAGCATTAAATGAGATAATACATGCACAGCACTCGGTATCATTAAGTTAAAAGATGCTGTTAGTTACTAGAGTGCAAGTCATCAACCAATATGCCCCTACCCATCTTTCTTGTAGAAATTGAACCATCCTAGCTTTAGACACCAGTGGCTGTTTCTGTTAATAATAGGGGTGAGCTTTGCTATTATTCAGTGCTTGCCTAGGCACATACTTTATCTCATTTACTCTTCACATTTTTACAAGGTGGATGCAATCTTCCTTTTATAAATTACAAAAACTGAAGCATTAAAAAATGAAATATTCAGGTCATGCAACCAGGAATCAAACCCAAATTTGGCTCTTAAGCTTTGCACAAAGTTCACATGCCTCTTTACAACAGGGAGAGGTTGAGCTAATGGGAAGTTCAAGTTAAGATGGGGATCTCTTGTCTTCTCAGAGGGTATTCCAGGGTGTCCAGGAACCAAAACTTCAAAAAGACTTTATTCCCAGAAATCAGGTGATTCAAGAATGCACAAGAGGGCTGGGGATCTAGCTCAGTGGGTAGAGTGCTTGCCTTGCATGAACAAGACCCTGGGTTCAAACCCCAGCACCGCCAAAAAAGAATGCACAAGAAATTTTATTTGTTATTCCATGCCAGAGAGAGTGAGGGTGTGTGTTTGTGAAGACTGAAGTGTTGTTGTCTTAATACAGGATCCAGCTTTGCAAGACCTGGAGAGCAACTTCCTGATACAGCAAAAGCTGGTCGAAGCTGCAAAGAAACTTGCCAACGAGCCAGACCTGTGTAAGACGGTGAAGAAAAAACGAAAACAAGACTACACAGACGCAGTGAGAAAGCTTCAGGAGATCGAAAATGCCATCAACGAGTACCGGATCAGATGTGGAAAGAAGCCCAGCCAGAAAGCCACAGTCATGATCGCAGGTCAGTGAGAAGTAGGGTTTTCTGAGTCCCACGGTCAGTCGGCACGATGGTATGTGGTATTTCTACACCTCTTCATTCGCTAAGAGAGTGGAGAAAGGAAAGGGTCTAAAGCATGGGTCTTAGGAATCTCAGTATCAGAGTGTGTAAACTTGATGCGCGGTAACTTGCTCGGGTGACATACTATCGTATGACTCCAGTTTTCAGGATGAAAGAGCTTTTGCGACAGGATTGGTTCATTATGAGACACTTTCACCTTTAACTGGGCTAAGGTCATCGTCAAAAGGCCTTTGGCAACAGGGCCTTCAGAGAGTGGGCCCTCACCCCGCAGCTTCTGGAACGTTTTCAGGGCCACAGACCCCGTCTCTGGAGGGGCCCTCCCCTCCGTGCATGTGGCTGGAGAAGAGCGCTCCGTGCATGTGGCCCTTTGCGGAGGCTGTTTGGTGACGGGGTCCCACGGGGACAGAGTGCAGAAAGGAGAAAGGCAGGCGCGTGACCACTGTGGGGTCCCCTTTAGGCAAGCATGCCCACGAACCCGGCTTGGGAGAGAGTTCAAAGCCCTCATCGCCGTGGGATTTCAATTACAATATCCTGGCGATTTCCAGCTTCTCAACATCGTGCCTCTGCGACTCTCAGAACAAAAGCCGACCGAGAAATCCCACTGAGGTCGATTTCAAGGCCAAACTGGCCTTCGCTGTGTGTTCAGGGGTCTTCAGTCTTGACGACTGAAACCTGATTGTTTCCCTTCGACGTCAAGAACGCTTCTTCCCCTTCACATTTGAAAGTCTGAAGTGGCGGTGGTGTGTGACCTCGATGGTGGGCTCCCATCAGAATTGGCAGCATTTTCCTTTTTACGGAGACAGAACAGACCTGAGGAAGCACAGAGACTGGGCTGAGAATGCGCTGGTGCTTAGGGCCTGTGACTCAGGCTGCAGTGGCCGGGCTTCTGGAGAGGGCACGTGCAGGCGCCCGCACAAGTGTCGGGCGGCTACAGCTGGGAATGTCGGCCGGCTCGGCTGGGAATGTGCAGTGGGGTCGGCCCTGGCAGCTGGCACATGCTGGCCCACAGAGATGGGCGCTTGGCAGGCACTTAGCTTTCATGCCATTTGTTGTAGCCCATTCATCCCCAGACCACAGGGTCCAAGTGTCCTCCGCAAACGGGACCCATGTTTGGGCACAGGTGGTGCCAGTGGCAAGGCCTCCATTGGGTAGGTTTTTTTAGGTGTGCCCAACAGCTGACCATACTGGCACCTCACCGTCAGGTTCCACTGAGTGGTCAGTGGAGAGAGTCCGCCTTAGAATCAGCCATCCCTCCCTCATGTCCCTGAAGCTACATTAAGGTGGAGCATCTGCCTGGAACCTTTTAGCCAAAGCACCCGAGACTGAGTGTAGAAGGATTCACAGAAGTATATCAACATATTTGGGCTGTCTCTCTTCATCAAACACAGCCTTTCACATTTGAGCCAGACATGGTGGCACATGCCTGTAACCCCAGTGACTCAGGAGGCCGAGGTAGGAGGATTGCAAGTTTGAGACCAGCCTCAGCCACTTAGCGAGACCCTGTCTCAAAATAAAAATGGCTGGGGGATGTGGCTCGGTGGTAATGTGCCCCTGGGTTAAACCCCCAGTAGCAAAGAAAAAAAAAAAAACAAAAAACAAAACTGAAAGATCTGATACATCACCACTACCACGAGCATTTTGATCATCACTTGTAACCAGAACGCGGAGTGTGGGTGATGAACTAAGAAGCATCCCTAACGCTCTCTCAGACACTCTGTGCCAGGAGCTGGGCGGAGCTCTCACTCCGGCATGCCACTGCGGGTCCCACCTGACACAGCGCCATTATCCCGGTTTCAGGCCTGAGCAGGACGATGCTTGAGGGTCTAGATGATCTGCCTCCAGTCTCACTGCAAAGAGTGGCAGAAACCGGGTTTTAAACCCAGATCTGGCTGATTCGGCGCTCTTCAACCAGGGGTGCTTTTCCTCCAGAAACGTTTGACACTGTCCTCAGACACTCTCGGTTGTCACAGTCGAGGGTGGGGTCTGCTGCAGGGGGCGGAGGCTGGAGCCTGCAGTGTGCAGGGATCCCCAGCGGAGTGTCCAGCCCAAAGCCAGCAGCGTGACCATCAGATCCCCACTCTGCTGGAAGAGCTCCCCGCCACTGCGTGAGCAAGAGGCCTTTCTGTTCTGTGAGGGCCCCAGACCAAGTTCTACTGCAGAGCATCCTAAAGCCAGGCTCCACTGCAGCTCACAGACAGCGAGGCCTGTGACGGACAGCGAGGCCTGTGACGGACAGGGAGCACAGCTACTGACAGCGAGTGCTCGGGTGGTGGGACATGTTCGGGAACATGCAAATCCCATGCCACTTCATGGCAGGACTTGAGCATCCTTGGGTTCGGGGGCCCTTGGGGGCCCAGGAACCAGTCTCCCACGGGTATGGCGGGACAGCTCCCATCCCTCGTCATGTCTGTCCGACACGTAGATGTTTCCCTCTTCAGTGGTAAACAAGCCGATTCTTATAACAGTTCAGTATTCCTAACGCCATTTCATTAGTCACACGGGTCTAAAGGAGAATAAGACACAGGCCATCGGAGATGGCTCTGTGGAACCCGCCCTGGCTGTAACGCCCGGGATCCTAACGGCCGACGTCTCTGTTCACAGATGACATCATCCCCTCAGAGAGCAGCTCCTTGTCGGACACCCCCACCTACGACGATCGTAAGTGGCTCTTCCTGCTTGTTTTTAAAATAGTGCATATTCTGAAATCTCAAGATGATTTTTTAATTTAAGGAAAGCCTGCTCGGTCTTATTTGGGGAGAACCATAATACACTAACTCATTCATGCAGGGCAGTTGGGAGAGGAGGCACAGGATTACTAATCTACTCCAGTTAAATCGGCACAAGTCGGTCTCACGATGATTTGAGGCCCTGGGGAATATTTTTTAACTCCTCATTTTAAAGTAACCGTAGACTCGCAGAGAACTGAATAAGGCGAGTTCCTCACCTCGGTTCTCCCGCTGAGGATATTCTCTTTTCCTTTCTGTTTTGAACTGGGGTTGCTTAACTGCTGAGCCACCTCCCAGAGCTTTTTACTTTTTACTTTGAGACAGAGTCTCCCTGAGTTGCTCAGGGCCTCGTTAAGTTACTGAGGCTGGCTTTGAACATGCAATCCTCCTGCCTCAGCCTCTGGAGTCCCTGGGATTACAGATGTGCCGTGCCGCACCCACTGGGGACAGTTCCTGTATCTCCAGTCCAACCCCAAGGCAAGGAGTTGGAGAAGCCTCCATCACCTCTGCTTTCCAGGGGAGCGGAGCTCCTTGTCTTTTCCTTATACAGCAGTTGCGGGTCACCCTGTCATTCCTGCAGGGCCCACATCATGCCCACCTGTGTGGCTCACCTGTGTGGTTTCCTGGTGGAATGGGCTCTCGCGATGAGGGGGCGTCACCCTGTAAACCCCTGTGCATGGCTGTGCCGGCCGGCTGGCCGACACCAGGCACCTTCCCACCCGCTACTGTGTCCGCCCCTAAAGCTCCACCATTCCACATCTCTTCCTTGAGCTGAGGGTTGGGCGTCAGCGGCAGCCCTAAGAGGTCGCGATGCCTGCGCAGCGCTGTGCACTTTGGCCACAGAGGCCTCAGAGCTTTGAAGGGACAGAAGGAGCAGCGGGTTCTGCCTGGCCTTGGGCGCGCAGGACTGGCTTTACTAGACGTTTTAGAAGAGAGCATATGGCGAGACCATGCAAGTTGCTTCGGGCCCACGCGGGGTGCTCAGTGATTCCTTGCTCCCAGGGAATGAGATTCAGACGATTTGTTTCTGAAGAGTCGTCTCGTCCAGAGACACCCTCTCTGGAAGCCCCCTTGTGAATCGCCCTCAGTTCTCTTGCCACTGGCAGGGTGAGCTCGCTGGTCTGTTTGCCTCCTGCTTATTCATTCTTTCACTTACCTGTTTTAGCCAATGATGCCTTCACTCTTTCTGGGCAGCGACCAAGTTCAGTACCTCACTCTCCAAGAATTCTTCCCCCCAAGTCTCTCGGTGTCGAGCGAATCCACTTCAGGAAGTCGTCCCTCGGCGAGCAGTTCGTGGACGCCAGGCAGTCCAGGTGAGTGGCCCCTGCCTGTCTGCACAGTGGTGCCAGGTTTGCTTGTCGTCATCGATCCCTCCAAAAGGGACTCTCTTGTAGAACTGAGGCACGGAAACTAACCCAGAGATTGATTGTTGGTAGCACGTAGAAGTGTTTTCAAGAGATCTTTTGAAAAGCATTTAGCTCTTCGTTTAAAGTCTGTTTGATTTATATTAAGTTATGGGGACATTAATTATCATCTGCATTTGGGTATCGTATCGTTTACTTTTGTGTTACTACAGCAAAATACCCAAATTAAGCAACTTATAAGGAGGAAAGGTCTGTTTGGGCTGCAGTTTCAGAGGTCTTAGTCCATCGTGTGTTGGCTGTGTTGCCTCTGGGCCTGTGGTGAGGCAGAACATCACAGTGCCAGCGTGTGGCCGCGCAGAGCTGCTCCTCTCACCGGGACCAGAAAGCAAAGAGAAAGAGGGGTGCAGAGTCCACTGTCCCTTCAAGGGCACACGCCCAGTGACCCAGCTTCTTCCACCAGGCGCCCTCCTGTCATCTCCAGGCTTCCCAGTGGCACCCAGCTGGGACCAAACCAAGCCTGCAACTCAGGGTCCTCTGAGGGACATTCCAGACCCAAGGCAGAGCGGGTACAGCGTCCCAAGTCCAGTTTCGTAAGCCATGCTCGGGAGAGCTGTCAGTAAACACTGCTCTGCAAACCAGTGGCCAGACCGGCTTCTGACCCTGAAAGTAAACTCGGGCTTGAACTCACCGTTCGGCCTAAAGAATATCCCTTTTTTCTCAAATGTCTCAGGTAGAAGTCATAGAGCCATGAGACCAGGATTTTAAAAAGTGATAAATCAGTGTGGTTCCTGGAATTTGGCCGCATGGATCAATACTTTTTGTTTTGTTTTGTTTGTTTTTAATTAAGACCAGGAGTGTATCTCAGTGGTAGGGTGCTCCTGGGTTCAATCCCCCATGCTACAGGGAAGGAAGGAAGGTGGGAAGGAAGCGAGGGAGGGAGGGAAGGAGGGGAGGGAGGGAGGAAGGGAAGGAAGGAAGGAGGGAAGGAGGGAGGGAGGGAAGGAAGGAAGGAGGGAAGGAGGGAGGGAGGGAAGGAGAGAGGAAGGAGGGAGGGAGGGAGGAAAGAAGGAAGGAGTGAGGAGGGAGGGAGGGAAGGAAGGGAGGGAGGGAAGGTGGGAAGGAAGGAGTGAGGGAGGGAGGGAGGGAAGGAAGGTGGGAAGGTAGGAAAGAAGGAGGGAGGGAGGGAAAGAAGGAGGGAGGGAAGGTGGGAAGGTAGGAAAGAAGGAGGGAGGGAGGGAAGGTGGGAAGGTAGGAAAGAAGGAGGGAGGGAGGGAGGGAAGGTGGGAAGGAAGGAGTGAGGGAGGGAGGGAAGGAAGGGAGGGAGGGAAGGTGGGAAGGAAGGAAAGAAGGAGGGAGGGAGGGAGGGAAAGAAGGGAGGGAGGGAAGGTGGGAAGGAAGGAGGGAGGGAGGAAGGTGGGAAGGTAGGAAAGAAGGAGGGAGGGAGGGAAGGAAGGTGGGAAGGTAGGAAAGAAGGAGGGAGGGAGGGAAAGAAGGAGGGAGGGAAGGTGGGAAGGTAGGAAAGAAGGAGGGAGGGAGGGAAGGTGGGAAGGTAGGAAAGAAGGAGGGAGGGAGGGAGGGAAGGTGGGAAGGAAGGAGTGAGGGAGGGAGGGAAGGAAGGGAGGGAGGGAAGGTGGGAAGGAAGGAAAGAAGGAGGGAGGGAGGGAGGGAAGGAAGGTGGGAAGGTAGGAAAGAAGGAGGGAGGGAGGGAAGGTGGGAAGGTAGGAAAGAAGGAGGGAGGGAGGGAGGGAGGGAAGGAAGGGAGGGAGGGAAGGTGGGAAGGAAGGAGGGAGGGAGGAAGGTGGGAAGGTAGGAAAGAAGGAGGGAGGGAGGGAAGGAAGGTGGGAAGGTAGGAAAGAAGGAGGGAGGGAAGGTGGGAAGGTAGGAAAGAAGGAGGGAGGGAGGGAGGGAAGGAAGGGAGGGAGGGAAGGTGGGAAGGAAGGAGGGAGGGAGGAAGGTGGGAAGGAAGGAGGGAGGGAGGGAGGGAAGGCAGGAAGGGAACATAGTACGATATCATTTTTGTCGTTAAAAAGCACAGATGCGTCTTTATATATCCTTAGGAAAAAACGTGAAATCATTTAGTGCTGTATTGCATGCTGCGCTGAGGTATCAGATTATGGACATCTAAATTTCTCTTTTTAATCTGTACTCTTGAACTTTTCTATAATGAATGTAGCTTACTTTGATAATAAGAAAGATTTTATTCAGGGAGTTTTTTGGGGCGAGGGAACCAGAGGTGCTGGAGGCTGAACCCAGACCCTCACTCTACCTCTGAGCTTCCCCTCCCCCTCGGAAAGCGTTCTTGTTTTTCGGCAGCCTCAGGGGTTGAGCCCAGGACCTGGCACATACCAAGCAAATGCTCTACCACTGAGCTATGTCCCAGCCTCTCATATTTTATTTTGAGACAGGGGCTCTCTCAATAGTCCAGGCTGGCTTTGAACTTGTAATCCTCCTGTCTCAGCCTCTGGGCCACTGTTACCCAGCTTGAAAGTTATTTTTTTTTTCTTTCTTTCTTTCTTTTTTTTTTTTTTTTTTTTTTTTTTTTTGCAGTACTGGGGATCAAACTCAGGGCCTTGTGCTTGCAAGGCAAGCACTCTACCAGCTGAGCTATCTCCCCAGCCCGAAAGTTATTTTTAATTTCAAAAACTTAACCTCAAGGTATGTCCTCGCTGGGCTCTAAAGTGAACAAAGTGATTCACAGACATGGCTGCCTACTCCAGGGGCCAGTGTACAACAGCCTATGGGCAATCTGTCTTGCAACCTGTTTTTGGGTTGCCCGTGATCTAAGACTGGGTTTTATGATTTTAAGTAACTGGGGAAAGGGAATCACACATTCATGTTGGTGACATGCGGAAATTACATGAAGCTGATATGTCAGCGTCCATGAGTAAAATGGTATTGGAATAAAGTTTTATTTGAACATATACCTGGCCATATTATCTCTGGCTGCTTTTGTACAGGGGTAAATAGTTTCTTTGGGACCATCTGGGCCTCACAGTCAAGAGTACGTGCTGTGAGCTGGCCTGGCCCTTACTCTGGTTGCTCTCAGCCTGTGTAACCTGGGATGAGATCCCGGGAATGGCCAACCTCTGAGCCATGCCTACAGCACTCTGACTTTGGGACACGGTCTTGCTAAGTTGCCCAGGCCGGCTGGAACTTGCAATCTCCTATTCCTGACCCAGAAGCATGTGCTTCCTCTGCAACCATCTGGGCCCACCAGGATGCTGGCCCGTAGCCCACCTTTCCGCCAGCTTCCAGGAGGGGTCCTTTCAGTTCCGTAGGGTGCAGAGACTCACTGTTTCTCGAATTCCTTTCTAATCGTCACAGAGAAATGCTGTCAACACAGAGCAGCCCCTACAAGACTCTGGAGAGGCGGCCCGCGGGGGGACGCAGCATGCCCACCACGCCGGTCCTCACCCGCAACGCCTACAGCAGCAGCCACCTGGAGTGAGTGTCCCCCTCCTGCTGGTGGCGCCGTGCCCTTCTGCCTGCCCTGGGTTGTGTTTTGATCATTCTAAAGGACTTCCTGCAGGAGGCCTGTGTCAGTCTTCCACACTTTCTGCTGACCTACAGTTTCCAATATGTCAGCAAAGAAAATGCACCCGATTTGTCCGGAACATATTGGATTCTTGGTACTTTAATTTCCCCACCAGATATTAGCATTCATTTTTCAATGGTGAGGATACAGATAACAATAATGGCCGAGTTTGGAAGTGTTTGCCGGGTGCCCTACTGAATGTTTTATAGGTTGATACTATTGTATTATCTAGTCTCCTCCACGAGCCTATTGTGGAGGGGATATTAGATCCTGCTTTCATCTCGTTTTACAAAGACAGAAGCTGAGCAGAGAGGTGAAAGGTCATGTCCAACCTTGTGCTGCCGGGAGGGCAGCTCAGATGTCCGCCTCCGGGGCCCTGCTCCACAGCACGTGTCCCCATGCTGGTCTGACTTACCCTGATGTCCTACAGGAAGGGAGCCCTCCACAGACACGTCCAGGGGGTCTTCTGGCTTGGAAGCTCGTTTCCTCCCCTGGAGGGGGTGGGCTTGCACGACTGGCCTCCCCTCTTCTCCTTTGGTGGAGGCAGTGCACTGGGTGTGGCCGGTGGGCTAGGCACACAGGTAGATCCTGCCATGCGGTCAGCCAGGGGCCTCAAACCCCCTGCCACCCGGAGCGGGCGTCCCCCGCACCGTCGCCTCTCCGTCCGCGGGTCCTGCCTTCCTGCTGGTCTCCTACACATCTGCCGCTTTCTCTCCCAGACCACAGGCTTCATCTCAGCACTGCCGCCAGCGCAGCGGGAGCCTTGAGTCGCGGTCCCACCTCCTGTCCGAGATGGACGACGACAAGCCATTCCTCTCCCTCTCCAAATCCCAAAGAAGCAGCAGCACCGAGATCCTGGACGACGGGTCTTCCCACACCAGCCAGTCCAGCTCCGAGTACTACTGCGGGCCACCCGCCGGCCCCTGCTACGCCACGCAGACCCTGGACACCCGCGCCCGGGGCCGGAGAAGGTCCAAGAGACAGAACGTGGGCACGTCCAGCTCGGGAAGCATGCCCAACCTGGCTCAGAAGGACAGCTCGCGAAACGGCGTGCCCTGCAGGGGCCCCGAGCCGCCCGCGTCCAGCTACTACATCGCAGCCTCCACGCCCTACGCCGAGGGTGACCTGTACTACGGCGGGGGCTGCATCTTCGAGAGCGACACGGAGGGACAGTACAGTGTCAACCCCTCCTACCGACCTTCCACCCACTACGCATACGAGCGCCAAAGGGACTACTGCAGGTCCTTCCACGAGGACGAGGTGGACCGCGTGCCCCCCAACCCTTACGCCACCCTCCGGCTGCCCAGGAAGGCCACCGTGAAGTCTGAGCACATCACCAAGAACATCCACAAGGCCTTGGTGGCCGAGCACCTGCGCGGCTGGTACCAGCGCGCCTCCGGGCAGAAGGACCCTGGGCACAGCCCGCAGGCCAGCTTTGACTTGGACAGGGGGTCGCCACGATGCCTGGGGTTCACGGGGCTGCAGGTGCCCCGCTCCCCAAGCAGTCGCGCGTCCTCCTACTCCTCAGGTAAGAGCTGGGCAGAGCCCGCGCCCGCCACCCTGAACCACCCTCTCCGGGCCGGGAAACCCACCACCCAGGGCCCTAAGGTGGTGTCGATTCCCTGCAAGCACAGTAAGAGCTGCCCACTCGGACCGTCCCCTCCCGAGTCTCCTGAGGCGGCCTGCAGGCTCTGTAGACATCTGCCCATGGCCTGCCCACGCCAGCCGCAGTGGAGACTCGCGGGCACGTCCCTTCTACTTCCTTCATTGATAACCACATCTTTCAGTGCATTGGGGCACTGAGGTTGGGCATTTGAAAGGGTCAGAGTGAACATTTCAGGCAAACAGAAAACGTTAGGAGTTCAAGTCCATCCCCGTTCACCACTAAGATCTGGTGGAGAGTGGAGGAAAGCTGCAGAGGCTGGACCTCCTCACCTGCCACATATCTGATCCACTTCAGGGTTGACTTAAGGGCTTCTGGGGGCTGCCTTTATTAGAGGAGGGTTCCCTGCAGACCCTGGCTGCATCCTCTGCTGACGTTGGTGAGCGACCCACTGCAGAGGCCGTCTAAGGAGAAGGGTGTCCTGAGACTCATGACTTCAGGCCCCTCAGCATGCTCAGGGCTCCTGGCCTAGGGGAGCTCAGTCAGCTCAGCAGAATGTGTGAGAATTAAGCATGTTTAAAACTCTAAGGAACGAATGAATTCTCTACCTGAAAACCCACGGTCATGAGTCCTGCCCTTTCCCTTACAATGACACCTGTGTGAGTCACAGTGTGGGGATTCCTGAATCACGGGCCAGTCGGTCTGAACTGCACCTTTAAAAGCTTCATAAGTTTGTTGACGAGAGCTGTTGCTGTGGAGATTACTGTTCAGGGTCAAGTTCTCTCCTGTCTGTGCAGGACTTTGGACTTCCGCAAGGGCTGCCCCATCTCTGACCGCATCTAACACATCAAAAGCCTCCTATCCTGGCTTCTTGTTATTTGTGGCTCTGGTTTAGAGAACGCTTCTCCCCACTGAAGTTCAGGGAGATGCATGGACAATGTTCACAGACCAAACGTAGGCAGAGTACCACAGGCCGATAGCCAGAAGGGACGGAGAGGCTCCTGGGCCGGGCTTGGGGCACGGGGCTGCCCAAGGAGATGCAGGCCTATCTCTGGGCCCCTGGTGCCCCTGGCTGCTGGCCAGTGTCTGGGGCTACAGTGAGGATGGAGAGAATCCCTGGTGCAGGAGGCACGAACCCTGCTGACCGGCAGGACTCGGCCCCCAGACCAAGAGTATCTCTTTTGAAGGGGCGACGTGGGTCAGCTCTGCCTTCTGGCATGCTCCTCCTTCCTGCCTGCGTCTAACAGCTGCAGAGGTGCATACAGCAGGCATGCCTCATCTCTACCCACAGACACATTTCCAGTTATTTGCCACAGCCCCGTCCAGCCACCCAATGGTTCTCACAGTGACCGGGTTTGGGAGAAATGACAACCAGTTGTGTGCAGCGCCATGAGGCTCCCTGGGTGCTTCACGTGCTCTTGCACCCGTGGGTTCTGTGTGGCAAGTGCCACGGTAGGCTTGTTATCTATCTGATTATGCAGGGTGGACAGCCGGGCCTGGAGAGTTTCAAGGACCCTGCTCAGGCCTCAGAGCTGGTGCACGGTGGCCTGGGGATCCTCCCCAGCTTGACCTCGTAACTGCCCAGCCTCAGAGCCTCCACTCAGAGTTCGGAATTGGTCTTAAAAGTTCAAAGTGTGAGTCTTCCATCTGTTCATCAAAACCATGTGGCCCCAGGAATTCTCAGGGGTGTGTGTCGCAGGTTAGGTTGGTTGCCGGAAACGAAGCAGAGAAGAACAGGAAGGAGACGGGCCATGCTGGACTTTTGAGTCCAGTGACCACAGGCACTGTGGCCAGGGCGTGTGTCCTAGGCAGGGAGCAGGACAGGGTTCATGGGGCAAGCGCCCAGTGAGGAGGCTTCCACACTTGTTCCAGCTCCGCCCTCTGAGGCTAACCCTCCTCTTCCTGAGCACCTTCCTGGACCAGCTCCATGACCCAGCCCCCATCTTTTTTAGACAAAAAAGTTCTATGTACCTCGATCTTGCTGGCGGCCAACATGACCTCAGGCTGAGGAATAGTCAGGTCTCAACAGCTCAGCTGGCAGAACGCTTTTCCCTGAAGGTCTCCAAAAAATTCCAGCTCATCGTCTTCCTTACAGCCGAAGCCTGTGTTCAGCCACCACAGACTGCAAAGGAAGATTCTCTCCATATATGAGGATTGTCCCCCCCACCCCCTTATCTTTGGGTTATTTTTTAAAAATATTTTAATCAAAAAATTTCTTTTTTTTCCCACATATCTTATTGGTGCTTTGGAGTTGTGTGAAACGGTGGAATCTGAGGTCACACGTTCATGCAAGCACACGATGTAACAATGTCATTCTTCAGTATCATTCCCAGTACTTCCCCATCCTCTCCTCCCCACCGGGTCCCTCTGCTCTTCTGCTGATCTCCCTTTAATCTCCATGGGGGTCTCCCCTTTGTTTTCCTTATTTTGGTATAGTTTCCACACATGAGAGAGAACATACAAGCCTTGACTTTGTGAGTTTGGCTTATTTCACTTAACATAATATTCTCACCTTCCGTTTTCCTGAAAATGGCATAATTTTATTTTTCTTTATGGCTGAATAAAACTCCGTTGTGTTTCTATACTACATTTTCTTTATCCATTCATTCACCGATGGGTGCCTAGGCTAGTTCCATAGTTGGGCTGTTGTGAATTGTGTTGCTCTACACCTGGGTATGCGGGCAGCACTGTGTTAAGATGACTTCAGTTCTTTAGGCTAAATACTGAAGAATGGTCTAGCTGGGTCCTGTGGTGGTTCCAAGCCTAGTCTTTTGAGGAGCCTCTGCACTGATATCCATGGTCGTCGAACCAACTTACAATCCCACCAACAGTGTAAAAGTGTTCCTTTCTTTCCACATCCTCTCCGCATTTGTTATTACTTGTACTCTTGATGCCTGCCATTCTGACTGGCGAGAGATGAAATCTCAGTGGGGGTTCGATTTGCATTTCCCTAATTATAATGATGTTGAACATTTTTTTACATATTTGTTGGCCATTCATTTGCCCATTTATTAATTGGGTTGTTTAAGTTTTAGGAGTTCTTTGCATATTATAGATATTAGTCCTCTGTCAGAAGAGTAGGTAGCAAAGATTTTCTCCCACTCTGTGGGTTCTTTCTTCACATTCCTAGTTGTTTCCTTCACTGTGCAGAAGCTTTTTGATTAGATGCTGTCCCATTATTGACTCTTGGCATTATTTCCTGAGTTTTAGAGTGCCTGTTGAGAAAGTCATTGCCTGTGCCTAAAAGATGGAGTGTGGTCCCTACATTTTCTCCTAGGAGTTGCATGGTTTTATATGTATAGTTGTATAGTTTCGAAGACTAGTTCCTAGGTCTGTAATTCATTTTGAGTTGATTTTTGTGTAGGGTGAGAGATAAGGGCCTGGTTTTATTCTTCTACCGTTTGTTAAAAAGGCTGTCTTTTCTCCGATACATGTTTTTATCACCTTGATCAGGATCAGGTAACTGTAGATGTGTGGGTTTCTCTGTGTCTTCTCTTCTGTCCCATTGGTCAACGTCTCTGTTTTTATGCCAATCCCATGCAGTTTTTATCACTATAGCTCTGTAGTATAATTTAATGTCTGCATTGCTTTTTGGACTTAAAATGGCTTTGCCTATTCTGGGTCTTTTATTCTTAAAAATGAATTTTAGGACTTTAGTTCTGTTTGAATGTCATGGTATTTTGGTGGGAATTGCATTGAATTCGTGCATTGCTTTTGTTAGTGTGGCCACTTAAACAACAATAATTCTGCCTATCCATCAACTTGGGAAGTCTTTTCATCCTCTGAGGTTTTCTTCAGTTTTGTTCATCAACACCCTATAGTTTTCCTTGTAGAGGTCTTTCACCTCCTTAGTAGATCTATTCCTAGGATTTTGTTGGTTTGTTTTTGTTTTGTTTTGTTTTTTGAAGCTATTATAAATGAGATTATTTTCCTGATTCTTTCTCAGAAGACTCACAGTTGGTGTAGAAGAAAGCTATTGATTTTTGTATGTTGATTTTGTAATCTGCTACTTTGCTGAATTTGTCCATTGACTCTAGCTTCTTCTGATGGAACCTTTTGAATCTTTTAAATGTAGAATCATATCCTCTGCATACACTGGTAATTTTATTCTTTTCTTTCCTATTTTTATCCCTTTCATTTCCTTCTCTTATATAATTGCTCTGGCTACAATTTCTAGTGCTATGTCAAATAGGAGCGGTAAGAGCGGACATCTTTATCTTGTTACCAGTTTTAAAGGAAATGCTTTTAGTTTTTCTCCATTCACTATGATGTTGGCTTTGGGTATGTTGTGTAGTCATTGTGATGTTTTAGGTTCCTTCTGTCCCTAGTTTCTTCCATGTTTTTATCATGAATTAATGGATGCTAAATTTTGCCAAAGGCTTTCTGCATCTATTGAAATAACTGTGATTTTTGTCGTTAATTCTACTTAGGTGGTGAGTTACTTTTATTGATTCGTGAATGTTAAACCATCTTTGCATTCTTAAATCCCTGGGATAAAACCAGCTTGGTCATGATGTGCAGTCCTTTTAAATATGTTGTTGAATATGATTTGCTAATATTTTATTAAAGATGTTTGCATCTAAGTTCGTCAGGGATATTTATCTGTAGTTTTCTTTCCTTGATGTGTCCTTATCTGGTTTTGATATGAATTTAAAAGTTTTCTATTCTTTTCTATTTCATGTGGTGACTTGAAGAACATTATTTCTTCTTTAAAAGTCAGGTAGATTTCAGCTGAGAATCCATCTGGCTGTGGACCTTTGTTACTACTTCTATCTCATTGCTAGTTACTTCTCTGTTTAGGTTTTTTTTATGTCCTCTTGATTCAATTTTGGTAAATCATATATGTCTAGAATGTATCCCTTAATTCGAGGTTTTTGAATTGTGGTGTAACTTTTCAAAACACTCTGTGTGATCCTCTGGGTTTCTGTGCTGCCTATCATGACTTCTCCTTTTTCACCTCTAATTTTATTATTTTAGGCCTTCTCTCTTTCTTTTGTTTGGTTTAGCTAAGGTCTTATTACTCTTGTTTATCTTTTCAAAGAACCAACTCTTCGTTTCATTGATCCTTTGTATTTTTTTTAATTACCAATTTCATTGATTTCAGCTCTGTTTAATTATTTCCTTCCTTCTACTGGTTTTGGAATTTGTTCTTGTTCTTCAAGGGTATTGAGATGCCTCAGTAGGTTGTTTATTTGGAATTGTTCTGATTTTCTTACGGAGGCACTTATTGCTATTAACTTTCCTCTTAGAACTGCCTACATAGTGTCCTGGAGGTTCTATATATTCTCATTTGATTCGAAGCATTTTTAAATTTCTTCCAATTTCTTCTATTACCCATTTATCATTCAAAAATGTATTGTTCAATCTCTTTGTGTTTATATAGTTTCTGTAGGATTTGACTGTTTGGGGATGGAATGTTCTATAAATATCTATTAAGTCCATTTGATTTATAATATTTATTTTTAGACCTGAAGAGTCTTTACTCAGTCTGTGTCTGAATGAACTATGTATTGGTGACACAGATGTGTTGGGATTTATCTGAGTCTTAATTCAAGTAGTGTCTGTTTTATATTATTAGGTGCATCAACATTTGGGGCATAAACATTAACCATTGTTATATCTTCTTGTTTGGTGTCCCTGTACCAGAATGTGGTGACCTTTCTTGTCTCTCCTGAGTAATTCTGAAGCAGACTTCAGGCCAAAACTGGACATGAGAGTAGCCAGTTCTGCTTGTTTTCAGGCTCAATTTGGATAGTATATCAGTTTCTGTCCTTTGCCTTTCATCCATGGCTATCTGTGCCTATAAGGAGAGTCTCTTGCCAACAACATATAGTTGGATCCTGTTTTGTAATCCAGTCTGCCAGCCTATGTCTTTTGATTAAAGAGTTGAGATCATTTGCATTAAATGTTATTGTAGAGGGATGTGTATTAATTCTTGCCATTTTGATTTATTTTTACTGTTTAATTTGGTCCTATTCTCATTTGCTTAGCTACTCTTTAGTTTCATGGCTTCCTTTAATTTCTACTTATCTTGGAAGGTTTTACTTCTCCTTTGATTCTGAAGCATAGCTATGCTGGATAAAGCAATGTTGGTTGATAGTTATTTTCTTTCTGGGCTTATAACACATCATTCCAAGCCCTCCTGAATTTTAGAGTTTGTACTGAGAAATCAGAAGTAATTGTGATTTGCTTGCCTCAGAATATAACCTGGAACTTTTCTCTTGAGACTTTTAAAATTCTTCCCTTTTTCTGTATGTTAGGCATTTTAATTATAATGTGTCATGGGGAGGTTCCTTTTTGATCTTGTGTATTTGGGGTTCTGAATGCATCCTGCATGTAAATGTCCATCACATTCTCAAAGTTGGAAAATTTTTGTCATTATTTTTTTGAAGAAGTTTTATGATTAGCTTGCATCTCACAACCCTCTTAGATTTCAGTGATTCTTAAATTTGGTCTCTTAATGTTGTATCAGACTTCTTGTGTATTCTGGTCTTATTTATTTGGTTACTTATTTACTTTTTTTTAATACTTCCAACCACTTTGTCCTCCAATTTCCAATTCTGTTGTAAGCATGGTCTACTCCATTCAAGAGATTTTCAACAGAACATTCTATTTGATTTATTGTGTCTTTCATTTTCAAGATTTGTTTGGTTCTTTTTCACTATCTCTATCTCCTTATTGAATTTCTCATTCATATCTTGTACTAATTTCCTAAATTCATTCAGTTGTTTTCCTGTGTTCTCTTGGAAATCATTGGTTATTTTTATGATCATTCTTTTGAATGCTTTATCTGATATTTTACCCACTTCAATATCTTTTTTTATTTTAATTTTAAACACTGCATTTTGATTCACTGTACACAAATGGGGTACAACTTTTCCTTTCTATGGTTGTACACGATGTAGATTCACACCATTTGTGTAATCATGCATGTACATAGGGTGATGATGTCTGTCTCAGTCCACCATCTTTCACACCATGACCCTCCTCCCTCTCATTTCCCTCTACGTAATCTAAAGTTCCACCATTCTCTCACCCGCCACCCACTCTCATTATGTATCATCATCCACTTATCTGGGAAAACATTTGGCCTTTGCTGGTTTGGAATTGGCTTGTGGAGTTACAATTTGGTACAGCAACTCTGGAAAGCAGTATGGAGGTTCCTCAGAAAACTTGAAATGGACCCACCTTTTGACCCACTTATTTCACTCCTCAGTTTATACCCAAAGGACTAAAAATTAGCATACCACATTAATGCAGCCACATCAATGTTTACAGCAGCTCAATTCACAATAGCTAGATTGTGGAACTAACCTAGATGCCCTTCAACAGATAAGTGGATAAGGAACCTGGTATATATACAGAATGGAATATTATTCAGGCATAAAGAAGAATAATATTATGGCATTTGCAGATAAATGGATGGAATTGGAGAATATCACACTAAGTAAAATAAGCCAATCCCACTTCAATACCTTTGGAGTCAGTTGCTTTATGAGGTGTTGTGTTACCTTGCTTTTTTCATATTTCTTATATTCCTGTGTTGGGTTTTATGCATCTGTTGGGATGGATTTCTCTTTATAGGGAACAGCCTTCTCTTGCCAAAGTGTCCTATAGTGATCTAGATTGAGACCCCTCATCAGCATGGTATCCACAGCCTCAGTGTTAATTCTCAGTTTTGTCTGTAGATGTGGATGTACATGGGTGGGTCCAGAGCTCCTCCACCCCAAGCCAGTCCTACTTGGGGCCTGGTCATTCGTGTGCGGATTCTCTGTCTTCTATTATTTGTTTTAAAGCATTGCTGAAGTCCGTTGTTAATTCGTGTGTGCAGCCAGGTGCACTGTCTTCCGGCTGGGTGTGGTTTAGCAGAGTCTCTTACCTGTGAACTCGTGGTGTCTTCGTACATTCCCAGCACCTTCGCACATTCCCATCTCAGTGTTTGAAGTACATCTTGCTTTTGAGTCCGACCATTTCATCTCCTTCAACTCTTCACCAGTTTTAAAAATTTGTCTTTTAATTAACCTGTTCCCACTCATAATAACATTGCTAGTTATCATTTGTGCACATGTGTGTGTATGCAGTACTAGGGATTGAATCTGGAATAAGCGACCACTATACCACTGAGCTACATCCTCAGCCTAACATGATTTGGTCATTTCATCCCCAAATTGGAAAAGGAGCTCTCTGGATTCCAAATTCTGTCTCAGCTGTGGCTGTGGCTCAGTGGTAGAATCTGTGCTTAGCGCAGGCAAGGCCCTAAGAGTCAGTCCCCAAAAACAAAACCTGGGCCCCTCACATCTGCTCTCTACACAGCTGGTTGTAACATGCTTCTAAGTGACCCAAACAGTTTTCACTTTGAATATTCAGCTAATTTTTATCTCTTCCCATTCTGATTTCCAGTGTCTTCTGCAAATGCTTCTGGGAACTGGAGGACCCAGTTAAGCTTAGGGCTATCTGAATATGAGACTCCAGCACCTTCTTACACCAGCTGCTATGGCACCGTCTACCATCCTTTGCCCTCTCCAAGCAGGTAAGAAGCCGTGCTCACATTTTAGCCTGGTCCTGGTCAGTGAAGCCAGGTCTCCTTCCATACTCCGTGACTGTCAAGTCACCTAACTCGGGGTCGGTAAACCGCAGCCTGCAAAACCAAGCCCAGTTTTGGTAAGACAGCATTTTATTGGAAAGTAGCCACGCTCACTGACCTTTATGCTAGCTATAGTCATTCTTGCACGATGAGCATGAAGCCAAATAGCCCTGAAAGACAGCAGATAACCAGCAAAGCCAGAATATCTGGCCCCTTAAGGAAAAGTTTTCTGAGCACAAATATGGTTCATTCATATTCTACCCTGGTCTTAGAGTCTGTACGTGAAATTCTGAGGCGGGGCAATACATGAAACTCTATTGTTGATAAGGTCCACTGTCTCTCCTGCAACTCTGCAGGAAATCTAAGTCCTCTCCAGAAAGCAGTCCATACCAAGGTCCTCACAGACAGTTGGCCTGACATCAGCCCTTCGTTCCTTTGTGTGTCTGACCCTATGTTACAAGAACCGTGGGTTTAAAGAACTGCAAACTCTTTCCATTCTCATTATGCAAAGGAGGAATTCCATTTGGAGAGGTCATTTCTCCCTCTTGGTCACAAAATATAATCCCCACCCAGGTGCCAAGAAGTGCTGAGCACATTGTTTTTTCAGAAACTTCGATTTTTCTTCTTTAGGATTGCTTCAGGCAGCAGATACTTGTACCGACTCTTAACAAATGAAGAGGTCTGCCCTGGGGATTTGGAGAGCTTCGTTTTTATGAAGGCCCACAGGGTTGCATGTAAACTGCAGACTTTCAACCCCAAAACTTTGTTTGTGTTCTCCACATTCAGTGGGAGTTTTTCTTGGCTTGAAATGTTAAGACAATTGTCTCAGCTTAACAAAGGGTGTGCTCAAAATAGACTTTTAATGAAAATATACTTCAGAGGACGTTGGGTGCTTGGGCTTGGGGGAGTCATACTTGAACAGGAGTTAGGAACAAGAACTCAAAAGGACTGGCCCCATATTTGAGCTGGACCTTCCTGTTCAGATCTAAGCACGATGCACCCTACATTTGCAGACAGTTCCTGGTTTCTCTGATTTTATGTTCTTCTCCCTTGACGCAGTGTGCAAGAGAGCCCCGCTATCTCTACCATCTCTCTCACTGGACTCAGGAAGTGCTCAGCACTTTCAGAGAAAAGTCTGTTTTTCCCAAGTCTGCCGATGGGTCAGGCAGCTCGAGAGGGTCACGGCTGTCAGAGGTTCATAATGTACAGGAAACCCGAAGCTATTTACGGACCCTATTGTATGTGTATGTGCAGCCATACAAGAGCTCAGTGTGGGAGCTTTGGCACAGAGTAAAGGAGTGGACAATGACGTGTCCATCACTACACCGCCCGGAGGTGCCAGCTGTTGGGCATATTTCCCCCAGTTTCCTGTACCAGTTTTAACATGGTAATAACAATATCTTAGGTGCATTTTTCACACATCATGTTGTCTATGAAATTCCATATCCCATTTCTTAAACTTAACATCCTAACAGAACGTTTTGTTTTTTAAAATGTTTAAACCTTTTTTTATATGACTGATAGGCTATTCCACTTAATGAATGTAGCATACTTTATTTAAATCTCCCAAGTTTTTGAACAATTGATGGTTTTTAGTTCTTCCTTCTTTTTTTCAGTTGTTAGTCATGCTGCTATTAACATCTTTGTGCAAAACATTTGTCTGAATTCCAGATTATTTCCTTAGGACGCGTTCCAAATGTAGAGTTAATGGATTAAACTGAAAAGTGTGTTTTTGAAGCTCCTGCTTCACGGAAAGTTTTGCCCATTTACCCTCCCGTCTGCAGAGAGGTAGAAGTCCCTCTATCAAGCTATATGTTTCTGTAGGACTTTCAATCATGGTGCAATCTGATCGGTTTTATTTATTAACAAGGCGGGTGTAATAGCACAAATTGTGTGTTGTTTTTATGAAAAAAGTAAGAGACAAAATAAGTTTCAAGATACAGAGGAAAAACTTTAGATTTTCCTTTTAGCTAAGAATGTGAAACACTTAGCAATATATCAGGATTTTTAAAGGTAAACTGAGTGCACTATTTAGAGAGCTTTTCCCTGAAGTATCCAAATCCTGGTTCTGTAGAAAGCTCTACAGCTCTGCTGATCCCGCCTTCTCCCCAGCGGGAGTCGGTGTGGGGTCGCTGGCACAGACTCCCGAGTAGGAGCTCCGGAGGCCCTTGTGCGTTCGAGTGTGTAGGGCCTCGTTCTCGGCTCCGCTGCTGCACTCTGTGTTTTGGAATAACTTCTGTTCCTTTGCTTCCTGTTTCCTCCCCACCCTGTCTAACTCTGCCTACCACCAGGCAGAACCCAGGGCCTCTGTCCCGGAGAGAGGTTGTGTCTCCCAAAATGAGATCAGTTTTGCCTTCTCTTTTGCTAAGCGTAGCCGGCCGTAGTAAGTACAGTCCAGTCTCCGCTGCGTGTGTGGCCTCTCTGGAGTTGGGCTTGCTCTGGTGTGCGGAGTTACGGAATCTGGCTTTGCCTTTGTTACGTGGAGACACTAAAAACCCTGGACTGACCCCCCCCATTTGTTTCCAAAACTCTTCTTCCCAAGGCTCCGTCACCCATACTAAAAGGTGTGGAACTGTCAGTAGAAACCCGCTAACCCGCTAACCTGTTCTAACCTACTGTTACGGTAATGTGGTCTTGCTCATCAGAGTGGTTTGTGTGACAGGGTGTGCTTATTTAAACATACCATCCAGATACACCTACGATTTTTAAGTGTGATGTGGTTTCCTGGGTCACTGCCAAGTCAAACTTGACCCCTAAGCCTTCAGGATGTAGAAAGTGTCCAAAGGTGTTTCTGCTACCCTTAGATATATTCCTTTATCACTGAGGAAGGCAGACGACATATTCCCTTAATCTGAAGACTACTTAAAATGTAGATGTCAAAAGGTACTTTTTAAAAAAGTTAACAATATGACTCTTGAATGGATTTTAAAACAAGCATGTGTCAAAGATTAATTTCACTCATCAGTAATGGAACTAGCAGATTGTTTATGCTGGTTCAAAGAGAATTCTAGACAATGAAAGAGACATCACTGGGCTAAGGTTACTAAAGCAGATCCCAAACGAGTTAATATCCTACAAGGTAGTTAGACCGCAGCCAGGGCCCTTCCTACCACTCAGAAGCGATTGTATTTCTTCCTGACAAAACCCTGTGACGTAATGTGTAACGGACACCCTGTGAGTCTGGGTCGATGGTAGATGTGTCCAGGAATGGAAGGTGGGCCTGAGAGACCCCATCCCGTGTGACGGAGGGGCTGCGGCAGCCTCGGCCTGCCTCCCGGTTCTGGAAACCTGTGGTTTCCTGCTGACACAGCCGTCTGTGTGCCCACAAGCCCTAACTGTGTGGTTCTTCTACAGACAGTACCCAGAGGGCCGCCAGCTGGACGGTGCAGCTGGGACCCGGCTGGAGGGCGGCCTGGAGAGCGGGGAGCAGAGGCTGTACTGGCACGAAGACTCAAAGCCTGGGACGCTAGTCTGACCTGCCGTCGGGGCTCCTGGCCGAGCCTGCCTCTCACCCTGGTGTGCCTTGCAAGATGTGCGTGTCTGCCCCGAGGCTCGAGAGACCCGAGGCGCCGGGCTGAAGGCTCAGGCTGCCTGCAGGCACCCTTCTCCAGGTCTGGGGCCCTTGCAGGACAGGACTCCCCTGGATGCCCTTCCCCTGGGCTCGCCCGGGGAAGGGAGCGAATCGTTGAAGGCAGACCTGAAAACTGTGACTGCATTCAGGGAGGGCGTCCCGGCGGGCGGGAGGCTTCAGAGCACAATTGGGAAGGAGGAGGGGCGGGAAACCGGGGTCCTGGGCCGCGGCCCATCAGCACCTGTGCCCCGTGAGCCCCGGAGAGGAGCGTGCTGTGTCCACAGACACGGGCCATCAGACAGTATTGGGAAATCGCTTGAAGAGAAGCTGGGTCTCGGAGAAGCTGCGAATGTGCAGATGTTTTAGGCCATTATGAGGAGTGGCTTTTTCACGAGCACCGTGACACGGTGACATGAGCCCTACACGGACACTACCCTGCCATCCTGCCAGGTGACTTCCTGGTAGCCACCGGGGAAACACAGCAGCCCGCTGACTACCTGAGTCTGCTCGGAGGGCTTCCTGAGGTACCGAGTCCCGAGCACCTGTTTCCTTCCTGCCCCCTCCGGTGTGATGAGCTGTTCTTCTTCGGGCCGGGACCGTCCCCCTTGCCCGTCACGTGAAGTTGTAGCCCCGATGCAGTACGTTTTTATGATCAAGAGTTCCAAGAGTGTTTTAGGTGACACTGAAAGGGCCCCAGACAATGACCAAACCAGACCGAACAAAGCCACATCATCGTAGGTGAACTGCGTGCCTTAAGATGGCGGACCTTAGGGAATCCGGGAGCCCACGAGCTGTTCCGCGTCACCCAGTGGCAAAAATGAGATTAGCACTAAAAGAAAAAATTCCTTGCCGTTGCGTAGATTGAACTATGAGGCTAGAGCTACCTCATGCCATCCCAGGAAGAACCGATTGGCTGTGTTTTATCGTAGGGTTGGTTGGTTTGTTGAACGATTGATTTCCGTCTTCCAGACCTCTCCTTGTCACCCTGACTGGAGTCACAGTCCCATCAAAAGGTGCTCCTGGACCCTCCCCTTTTATACCCGTTTCCTGTTCATAGTGTGAATAGAAACGTTTCTGAACAACTTTTTTGGAACATTTTCTATCTATATTCCAAAGCATGTAATATATACATAAAAATGATTTGTTAAACTGGTCCTTAGTCATTTGTATCATTAGAAATGAAGTCTGGGGGGAAATTTGGAAAAAAAACACAAGCAAAAAATAACTTATTCCTTTTTGCATATTTGTATAGCCTTCTAGATGCAGAAATGCCTTTTTGCATATTCTTTTACTGTTCTGACTTTTTAAGACCTATTATTTTTTTACGTAGGTCAATAAACTAAAGGTGTGCTACTGAAAAATGTCTGTGCGTCCTTCATTGATGTCGGGGCTCGCCCGAGGCCGACTCAACACTCTGCCTCAAAGTGGGGCGAGAGGTCAGGTTTTCAGTTCTTGATCTGAAGGTGCACATCTTTTTTACATCTGAAAACAGGTTCGCCTTTGGTTGGTGGCCCATCCCAGCTGAACCGCAAGCTCTTTCTTGCTCCGTGATTCATAAAGCTGCGCTGTCTGTTACGGAAAGCCATCTGGGCGTGCATGAGACACGCAGTCTGTCGCCCCATCGAGTGTATGGAGGCTTCCCAACCTTGGCAATGTCGAGTTACTTGGTAACAGGTGATTCAAACTAGTTTCAGAGACTGGCAATCAAGCCTTATATATTCGAGATACCATTGCAAAATGGAGTCTGGCCTATAACATTCTCATGGAGCCAGATCTGTCAGCCCATCACAATTTGACATCTTTTGATTCTGCTCAGTAGAGAGAATAGATAGCATGGGAAATGAGATGCAGGAAGAGCTCAATATTTCCGTGCATGCATCTCCTGCGTGAAAATAACCTTTCCCCGTTCAAACGAGGGCTTGGTCAGAATTGCAGGCGCACCTTGCAAAAGCACCAGAACCTGGCTCCCGGAGGGGAACAGAGGTGGGGTTGGAAGCACGACAGGCCCTGTGGGATCCTTATCTGTCCTAAATGACCTGAGTGCCCCACACGGGTATGTTTATTAAAAGCACAAAGTGACAAAGGCAAGTTATTCAGCATGTGAACCTCCTCTTTCACTGCAAAACATTCTCTACCCATGGTATACGCTTTTTAATTTGTGTATCTGTTCTAATTGGTTGCACATGACAGTAGAGTGCATTTATACATTTTGATAAATCACACATAAATGGAGTACACTGTCTCACTTTTCTGATTACACATATATTGCAGGATCACATCAATCATGCAGTCATATATGTATAAATTTTAAACACAAACCCGGAAGCAAATACCCAAAAGGAAAAGGTAATTGTCCCCTGTAAGAGGGGGTCTCACCCTCCGCTCAGGGTGTAGAGGAGGCCGAGACTCACCATGCCCTTGGTTTCGTGACAGCACACACGTGGTAAAGCTAAACTCAGACCTGTATCTGGGTTCCATATCACCTGCTCTTATGGGACGGGGGCTGCTGGGGTTGGGACCCAGGGTTGCTCTCCCACCGAGCCCCAGGGGTTGGGACCCAGGGGTGCCCTCCCACTGAGCCCCAGCCCCAGCCCTTTGCAACTTTATTTGAGACAGGACCCTGCTAAGTTGCTGAGGCTGGCCTCGAACTTGTCATCTCCTGAGCCAGCCTCCTGGTCTCTGGGATTACAGGCATGGCCATGGGCCCAGCCACGTTCATGCCCTTTGTTCACCACAACATTGTACAGAAAGCAGTTGCTGAGCCAGGCATTGGGACGTATACAACTGTAGTCCCAGCTGCTCGGGGGCTGAGGCAGGAGGAGCGCCTGGACCCAGGAGTTCCAGGCCAGCTGGGCAGCACAGGGAGACCTCATCTCAAAACACAAAAACAAGAAAACAAAACTTAGCTCTCTTCCATGGAAACCAGTGGAAATTGAAAAGGGAGGGAAGGAGCAAGAAGGAGAGCAGGCCGGGCGGGCTGGGAGCCAGGCGGGCAGGGGAGAGGCCCATCCGGGACAGCCTGCAGCACTGGGCTTTCAGGATATGCCACTCAGACAGGCTCCTGATCAGGTGTGGCCTGGAGATGACCCTAACGCAGGGCCAGGAAGCAGCCAGCTGGGCTGGAGTTGATCTCGGCAGAGGGCGGAGCGGGTGCTGTGGTCTTGGAGGACGTGCCCAGGGCTCCCAGGTGGCGAGGGAGCTTCCCACACCCCACTCTCCCTCCCAACAGCACTTTCTCTGGGAAACCATCCTCCATGCGCCCTTGCCTCCTTTCCCGAGGAAAAGGCCTTCCCGAGAAGATCAAAGGCTGGGAAGCCATGGCAAGACGGAGCCCACCAGGGTGCTGGCAGCCCAGGTCTGGGAAGGGCATTTCCACAGCCCTGCAATTATCACAGGGGCCTCTGGGCCCCTGATAGAGGGTGTCTGCCGACATCACCACCCCCATAAAGTGGTGGTTACCGTGTGGGCTTTGAAGTCTGGCAGACCTGGAGACAGCCTGCCAGGCTGGACTCTCCCAGCCTCGCCACTTGCTAGTCACTGAGCAAGGTTTCTTGTGGTCCCCGGGCTGTTTCCTCTAGTGCCCACCTCACCAGGGCTTGAGTATGAGGTCCCAGAAAGGCGTGTCACCAGCACAGCACAGCACCGGGTTCCTAGCAGGTGTTTCATGCTGTAAACTAGTTCCCAGAAAAGAAAAAAATGGCACGTGCTGTTGAGTACAAAGCACAATCTAGAAGTCCAGGATTTGCTCTGCATTCACTTATCCACGACATGACAATAGCGGAATGCGTCTTCATCTCTGAAGGCGGACTCATGTCTCAGACACTGTCATAGGCTCTTGGCATCTTTTTTTTTTTTTTTTTTTTTTTTTTTTTTAATCCTCACAGCAATTTTGCCCTTATTAATTCCGCACAAAAGCTCAGGGAGGTCAGGCTATTTGCCCAAGTTCATAGCTGGAAGGTACAAAGCCCGGATTCCCAACCACATGTACATCAGTCTCGGTCGAGTGTGAGTTTCTGCCTCTGGAGCCCATCGTGGAGGGAGGCTGTGCAGAGCTCCAGCCAGTCAAGGCCTTTTCCTGACCCTTTGGCCACAGCCCCCCACCCCCAGGCCAGGACTGGGACTGGCCACCCATGGGAGACCTGAGTGAGCGCATCTCACACAGGGCCCTGGGTGCCTCCCTGGCCTCACCCTGGGCTTGGTCCTGCTACTAGCTCAAAGGCAAGTCCGTGCCTTTTCTGTGTCACAAGAATGCAGGTGGCTGGCCGGAATAAGCCAATGAAGGTACGAGAAGCCAGTTAAGCACCAACTTTCTCTAGTTTGTTGTTTTGAAAGCCGAATTCAGGGCATTGAAAACATCCTGAGAAAAGCTGCATGCAGACACTTCAGGTGGATACAGGACACTGTCAGGACACTGGGCGAGCCTGGTGCCAGGTCCCTGCAGGGGCAGGTGGGACAGTAATCCACACTAGAGAAACCCCTGGGGTTCAAAGGTGTGTAGAGACGGGTGTCCATTCATGCAGAGCTTGGCCCTGCTCAACCAGGGCCTTTCTTTGGAGCAAAACCTTCTGGGTCAGGCTGATTTGGCCTGCAGTGGGCACAGAAGGGGCAAGTTCTAGGAGAGCTGGCTGGCAAAGGCTTTCCTAATGCCTCCAGTGGCCCAGAGCTCCAAGTGCACAAAATTGGTTGACGAGGACACCTAGCGGGCATCCTGGGTTACTGCAGGCGGGAGTTTGCTGGGCTGACCTCGTTCTCCTGCGTGTGCAAGCAAGTCTCTGCAGCCCTGCAGGAAGGAAAGGAAAACAAAGCTCAATTTCTAATTCCCATCGACTCCACTTCTTGGAGAAGTGGTTTTCTTTTTAAAAAATATCACTTTTTATAAAGCAGATGCAATTGTAACAATCTCGTAGACTTACAGGGGTCCCGTGTGGTTAGGTGTTCAGGGGTTTGCGCAGCCCCTGGGACAAAGGAAGTCCCTGGGACTGTGGTCTTCACTGTTTCTCATGTGGTGCAGCAAGAGGGTGGACCCTAATATGCAACCCCATCAGATTTAAATACTAATGGAATTTAAATGCAAAGTGTTCATATTTCATAGTCCTCGGGCAGCAAGACAAAGTACTTTCTCAGTGCAAAATTTACAAGTGTGCCAGGAAATGCCCCCATTGGCAAAATGAACAGGCAGTCTTCCAGAAAATCTGCATTTACCTCAAACGACCATGATGAACAGAATAGGAAAACGTTAGATGAAGACAGGATCACAGCATCGGGTCACTGATTTCTCCTTCACCCCAGACTCTGAGATGGCTTGCCTTGTGGGTCCTGTGCTAAGGCATAGCAACTGGAGGGGACAAGTGCCACGTGTGCTCTCTCCAAAGAGGACAGCGCCCTATGGAGCTGCCCAGATACTGCCACGTTGTCACATGGCCGAGTCCAGGCTGGGAAGCCCCTCCAGGTCCGAATGGTCTGGGGCTTACACTCCTCCTCCTGATTCACGTTCCGCTGGGAGGCGAGCCGGGGTCCAGTTTCCTATCCCAGGGTGAGGTTTCACTGGTGCTGTGCTTTGCAGATGAGACAATGCCCAGTTGAATTTGAATTCGAAATGGGCAGAGAATGACTTTTAGTGTGTGTGTGTGTCCCATGTCTGTCCTCTACTTGATTGGAGTGTCCTCCTCTGCCATCGCCCAGGCAACCAGACATTTCAATAAAAAGAGCTTGTGCTTTCAAAACTGTATGGAGCTGCTGGATTGGGCCCGCCATTCCTGCACTGAGTACGGATCAGGAATCATAAATGGCTTTAATAGAGTAGGAAGGTCAACACGTATCAAGAACGGCCCCTGGATTTTTGGCTCAAAGGCAAAGTCCCTCTGTGGCCTTGACTGAGAGGCTGTGGTGTAAGAAATGACAAGCCTGAGTCGCGATGAAACGAGGGAACTGCTTCAGGCTTCTGGGCTGTCTTCCTGCAAAGATCCTTTGTGATTTAGAGATCTTTGGCTCTGAGCAACATAAACTCTTTCTTTGGCAGGACAATATCCTGAACCCCAATGATTAGCTTCCATCTACAGTGCAACGAAAATGACTGAGAATGTGTGAAATTCATCCTTTAGAAATATTAATAAGCATGTTGCCCAGCTGAAGCCAAAGCATCAGCAAACCCAGCCCCTTGGTGCTCAGGAGGTGGAACACACCGTCAGTGATTCATCGTTCTTGATGCTGCTGCATACGCAGGTGGAGGAGAAGACGTGTCAAGGCCGGCCTGAATGACCCCTCGAAATGAGGAAATTTCAGGAACTCCTTTCTCTCTCTCTCTCTCTCTCTCTCTCTCTTTTTTTCTCTCCCTCTCCCTCTCTCTCTCTTTGGTACCAGGAATTGAACCCAGAGGGGCTTAACTACAGAGCCACATCCCCAGCCCTTCTTATTTTTTGAGACAGGGTCTGGAGAAGCTGCATAAGGCTTTGCTAACTTGCTGAGGCTGACTTTGAAATTCGCCATCCTCCTGCCTCAGCCTCCCGAGTTGCTGGGATGTGCACCATGGGGTCCAGCGAGAGGAACTTGTCTTTTAACGATGGAAGAGTTAAGTGAAGCACGATTGATGGATGTTTAGGTAATTGCGTGATGGGAACAGCGGTTGGGGTTTCTAAGTCGTACCTGTCCGCAGGGCGAGGTGCCTCTAGGCCCCTCCTAAATAGACGCAGGGCACCAACTGTGACCTTGAACAACTCCCAGTTTCAGCCTGCTGGTGTGGGCATGAGATTTTCTTCCCCTACTGGACTCCGCACTCTCGGGGACCAGGAACCGTGCCTCTGTGTTCCCTGCTGAATCCGAAGCAAGTCGCTGGCCCAGCGAGGCTAGTGGAAGTACCAACTCATCCAAGCTGCCTCCATGCTTTTTAATGTTTCTAAAGGACGAACTTCACACATTCTCAGTCATTTTCCTGAAGTTGCTGAGGACCAAAAACCACAAACAGAGATCTGAGCCAGAGGAACAGTCGCCTCATGGCCTGGGCACCAACTGCCGGTGGGCTGGAGAGGGAGGTGCTGAGGGGCCTCTGAGGGCGGAGTGGCTCCAGGCCGGGCCTCCCTGCCTCTCCCACTGGCCGCTGGCCGCTGGCCGTCTTAGGTCTTCCCTGGCGGGTAGAACCGACCAAGCTCTGCCTGGTCCCCACACAGCACCCTCCCTGCCTGTTCCTGGTCCCACTTCCCCTTCCATACAGACAGTGGTGCTGGCCCAGGGCCCACCCTCGCCACCTCATTTCCATGCGATGACCTCTGTTAAGTTCCAACAGAACTCTTGGGGGCACACCGTTCAACCTAGAGCGCACACCACAGGGAGAGAGACCACCCACACCAAAGGGCCTGTTTGAGGTTCTGGAATAAAATGAAATTACAGAGTAACAGGTGGACCCCAGGGGGACAGCCAGGTGACCAGGGACGCGGAGAGAAAAGTGACACACCTACAGGCCTGGGATTGCCGAGGTGGGCGAGCCAGAGCCAGGGCCAGGACAGAGGCTGGAAGGGACCCACCTTGCCACCTGCTGGCTTCCAGACTCAGGTCTCCAGAACGCTGACATAAAGATCTGTCTTGTTCCAAATTGCAGACTAACAGGAGCTGGCTGTTTTAAAAGACTCCTCCCTGCAGACTTTTTCTTTGTCCCCCTGGGGTTGGGACCCAAACCTTGCATGCTAGGCCAGGGCCCACACGGGGCTGCCCCTCCAGCCCTTTATCTATTTTGTTTTGAGGCAGAGTTGGGCTCAGTTGCCCAGGCTGCCCTGGAACTTGTGAACCTCCTGCTACCCCCTGCCAAGTCACTGGGGTGACAGGCATTCGCCCTGCACCCAGCTAGCCTGTATTCTTGAAGGAAGGGCTTTGGGAGGTAAATCGTTCACCATCACCCTGAATAATGACAACAGAGAGCTCAGCCTCAGCAGGGTGTTGCCTGGTGAGCAAGCTGATGCCTAGCTCCCCTCCCTCAGCAGTTATCAGCTCTCTTCACGCTCTCCTGGGACCCAGCCCAATGCTGGCCCACGGTGAAGATTCTGCCCCCTCCACACGCCCCAGGCCCTGGGAGGGCTGGACTCTGCAGTTGGCAGATTCTCACTGCACTGAAGGCCCCACGCGGGCTCCCTGCTGCTGCTGGCCGCAGCCCAGACCTTCCAAATGGCAGTCTGCATGTGCACAGCTGATGCGCAGGCACCCGAGTCTAGAAGGCCTGCCCAGGTCTTCCCTCCACGTCACCCTGAAATGCATGTGTCCAGGGCGGAGGCCCAGGCCTGTGTTCCTGCAGGGGACCGTGGTGAGGCCAGTGCAGCTGTGTCCGCCCAGGAAGCCTCTGAAAGGGAGCCTGCAGCTCATCCCTGTGAGGGTCCATCTAAATCGGATCAGCTGAGGGCGAACCATGGCTGATTTACTCAGTCCCCAGGTGACACCAATGTGCTCGGTGGGGCGCGAGGGCCAGGAGCCGGTTCCGGCCGCTCCCCGCTCTTCACTGACTGGAGATCCTGCTCCTCCCCCTCCTGCCCCCTGCAGGCAGGACCCGTGTGTCAGCTCCCACCGGGGTCGACTTGGTTTCCACCAGCAAGAATGCTGGGAGTCCTGCCGCTGACCACAGCTGCGCGGAGAGTCCTGGTCGTGTTGGTAACACAGACGCCACCTGTCACCCAGCACCTTGGTGACATGCACTCGGGTCAAGGGGTGTGGTCTGAGACCTGCATTAACGGGCTCCTTGGGCAGGCGGCAAAGACCTAGCCCTGCCCTGGCCTCGGACCCAGCTTTCTTGCTCTGTGCCCCACGCACCTTGCTGCTTACACGCCCGCCCCATTGCTGAGCGTGGGAGGAAAGGTGTTGTTCTCAGTATTTTGTGTGTGTGTGTGTGTGTGTGTGTGTGTGTCTTTGTTTTTGGCCCTGGGGACTGAGCATGGGCTGCTCTACCGTGGACCTACATTTCATTTTTAATTTTGAGACAGGGTCTGACTAAATTGTTGAGGCTGGCCTCGAACTTGCGATCCTCCTGCCTCAACCTCCTGAATTGTTGGAATTACAGGCATGCACCACCATGCCCAGCAGGAGGGTCTTGTTTACCGGGGAGACCAAAAGCCTCCTGCGACCCATCCCCCCACCTTCATACCAATCAGTACTAACCTAACGTCTAGACAGCGCAGTAGGCCTTGGAGGGCCATCCTAGGTGACAGTGATCCCTCTTCTCTGGGGACTGGTCCCCCAGAAGCCCGAGGCACCTGCCCCTTGGCCAGGCTGGAAGCGGGTAGTGCTCAGGGGCTCTGGAGGCGGGCAGTGTGGTTCAAGGCTCAGCACTGACACCCAGCAGCTGTGGGAGCTTGGCAAGGCCCCTCGGCTTCTCCACGCCTCCGTCTCCCTGGACTTCAAAGCGTCCGTTTGCAGACTTGGGAGGCACGTGTAACACACTCAGCACAGGGAGCCGGTGCTTTGCTGTTTTATGACCCAGCCCCCCTGCATGCAGTAGGTGGGCCTGGCCCAAGCTGGGCCGTCATACCCCATCTCAGGAAGTGGGAGGTGGACCCTCGGGTGTCCGAGCAGCAGGGCCTGTCTCCTGCGACCACAGCAGCTGTCCAAGGACCAGCAGCCACACCACCCAGGAGATTGTGCCGTGATTCGTAATCTCAGGCTCTGCCCGACCCGTGGAAGGAGGTCTCAGGGGATTCATCCATGTGCAACTGCAGCCTGAGGCACAGGTGAGGCGCTGTCCTCGGGCTGGGCGTCGCTCCCATGGAGCCCTGCCTTCCATCTCCAGCACCCCAGAAAAACACGAGTTCTCGTGTTACGACCTGGATGGGCCCAGCAAGGTTGTGCTCAGTGAGACAAGCCCGTCACAGAGGGACAAGGGTACATCAATGGGTCCCCTCGTCTGGGGCGTCTAAAGGAGGTGAATTCACAGCTAGAAAACAGGCACGGGTTGCAGGGGCTGGGAGAGAGAGATGCTCCTTACTGGGTACTGAGTGTCTGTCTTAGATCACGAAAAGATGTTGGAAATCGTGGCGAAGGCCCCAGGGTGTTGGGAGTGTAATCAACCGTACTCTTAGAAGTAGTTCAGATGGGAATTTCATGTGAGACACGTTTTACTGAACTTTAGAGAAACGTAGGAAAGAAAACAGTCCTCCTCTGCTGAGCACCCAGCTCCAGCCCCTCAGGCCTCCAGGCTCTGGCTCAGCCCTGCTCAGCCTCTAAGGCCCTTGGCCTCTGAGCTTCCGCACAGCTTCCTCGTGCTCTCTAGTGTGGCCACAGTGTGTCAGAGCCCCGTGCACGCTGACCTCCTTGGCACCTCACCTACCCTTCGTGTGCCTATCAGAAGCTTACTGCCGGGAATGTGCTAGGCTTCAACGTGGCTCCGCCCCAGCCTCGGGGGTCCCAGGCTTAGTGCACAGGTGATTCTAATATAGGGAAAAGTCCCAAGAGCAGGGACACAAGGGGACAGGTGTGGGCCACCATCCCAGCTGCAGGTTGGGGTGGATCCAGGAGGCTGGCTGGAGGACCCGCTTCTGAGGGCGTGCTGCTCTTATCCTGTTACAGCTTGGTCGGCCCCTCCTGCCTACCGTCAGGTGTCCAGCAGGCCTGGGTGGTGGCCCTGCAAGAGCAGTTGGCAGCGAGCAGTAGCGGTATTGGCGTTGCAAGCCACCAGCCAACTAGAAGGGATCCTGTGCGGGCCACAGGGCCATCCTTCCTGAAGGAGACCCTGCACACCAGACTAGAATAACTGTGGCTTTCTTAAACTCCAACACCTCAAGACAGGGGACCACGCAAGTGGCATGGCCCGTGGGCCTTTAGCTTTCTTCTTTTCTGGGGACTGAATAGGGATTCTGGGTACAAGTTAAACGTGGGGAATGGGAAGAGGCTCACGTGCAGGCAGAGGTCCATCTGACCTGTACCTACGATCGCAGGCACATGGCTGAAGACCGGGGCCCCTGCTACTTGGAGGCCCTCAGCTATTAGAGGAGAGACAGTGGGTTTGGAGCCATGCTCTCTCCCTGTGGCCTCTTGGCACTAAGGGTGATCATGAGACCAAAGGGGTTCAGCTTTGTCATGCAGTCTGACTCCCCTGAGGCCCTCCTGGCAACCTCTCTCCTTCCAAGGAGACAGGTACCATCATCCCTCCCATTTCACAGGTGAACTAACTGAGACCTGATGAGGTCAGATGCCTCAGGTCCCTTCCTCGGCCTTCAGGCAGGATCACTGGAGAAGTAGGCAGGGAACATGCAGGCCCAGTACCTCCCAGAGTAGGTGACCCAGGTCATGGTTCCCCTCTCTGGGATTATGCCACGGAGCCACTTTAGAAATGAGCCCTGCTCTAAGATCCTCTTTAGTTACTCAAGTAACCAGGTCCTTTGACTGAAAAGCCCCCTGGAATCCATGTTTGTGGCAAGCTAGCAATTCCAGCTCTAGGTACCCCAAAGCGCCTTGGTCACCAAATGGTGATTCACAGATTAGATGCTTGTAGTGAGGACGAGCCACAAGGTCCGGCTTTTCAAAGGTCATTTGATGGTTTGCTGTAGGATAGGACTGGCGCAGTCTCGAGAGGGGAATGAGCTGGGCGGACACCTACCAAGACTCTCAAGGGGTGCAGCATGGTCGGCCCCATGTCTCTGCCGGGCAGTATCAAAAGCTACCCTGACACAGACCAGCCAGCTAATTGGAGAGACTCCGAAGGAGAAAGAAAATAGTTCCAAACCTGGAGTCCCTAGGTTCGGATCAAAAATATACAAGATACTTCTAACAGGTGGAACAGCGACCCAGATCCAGCTCTCATTAGTAACTTACGAATAAAGCTACCATTATCCCTTCATAAAATCTGATGATACAGACAGGCATTGATTTAAACAGGTCAATTTATCCATAATAAGCATGTACTGATTATTAACTCATTATGAAAGACCAATTTATCAATAGCGATTCCCTGGCACAAGCTGCTCTTGAATCAACCACAAAGCCAGTCCGGGAAGATCAAATTTTGTGCACCTTGATCTTATAAAGTCATAAGCAATGAGAAGACTGTGGCATGTGGCTGATCCAAAAGAGAAACCTACTCACCATCAACGGACTTTGCAGGCGACCTTCTCCCGCCTGTGTGGGTTTGGTGAAGGAGGCGTTGTCGAGTTCCTTGGGTACATACAGCCATTAGTTTTCCACCCGTAGTTCCACTGTGGCACCAACAGATGCTCTGGCCACTTCTAAAGCTCCTGGTGAGCGTGCTGGCGGCTGGGCGTAGGACAGCCCCGTCTGATCTTCACCTCTGCTCCTCATACCCAGGACGAGGTGAGGAGCTCTCCTCCCGGGTTGCCCTGGGCTCCTCCATGTTTCTCTGCCCATCGTGTCTGGATTCCCAGTACTCCTGGCATCTGGGATTGGTGGGGACTCAGTAGAAGAGGCAGGGTTGCCAACATGTCCCCCGAGCAGCTGTGACTTTCTGCTGTGTACATGGCTGTGTTCTTGTTTGGCTTTTCTGCCACCAGCCTGCGCGGACGCTGGTCCCCTCCAGATCAGCTCTGTTGTACCCTAGTGCTGAGTCTCCCATCCCCGCAAGGAGGCTGCCTTTTAGAGACCATGTGGCAGGGTTGATGGCTTCTGACTTCCAAAGTGCTTTGGTCCATGGAGACGTAGCAGGACCCCGGGCTGGAGAGGGTACCCCTCACCACCCAGCCACAGCACAGGTGCGTCCTCCACCATGAGCCACACCTCCAGCCACGCCAGTCCTTCCCTGGACTCCACAGACCCCCTCCTGCTGCCCCGGGTCGGACGTGTGGGAACCTCTCTGTGCCCCATGCTCTGTCCCTGTCCGCACCTCTGCCTTGAGGGTACCACTTCTCCCTGTGGCCTGATGTGTCCATCACCCACATATTTATAACTGCCACAGTCCCTCAGAGGGACCTGGATCATCCAAGAGGATGGTGGCACGAAGTTTAGCACAGGGCCTGCCACCCATCAGGCAAGATAGTAGACGAAAACAGACAGTATTACCCCTATGTGTGTTCATGATAACACGAACGGTGTGACTCTACCATGTGCAACGACCATAGAAAATGAAAAGTTGTACTCCATTTGTTGTACAGTGAATCAAAATGCAGTCTGTAAAAACTAAAAAAAATTATAAAAAAGAGAAGCTGTCTTTCCAGGTGCGGTGGCCACGCCTGTCATCCAGTGGCTTGCGAGGCTGAGGCAAGAGGATTCCAAGTTCAAAGCCAGCCTCAGCAACTTAGCAAGACCCTGTCTCAAAATAAAAAATGAAAGGGGGCTGGGGATGTGGCAGTGGTAGAGCACCCCTGGGTTCAACCCCCAGCACGGGAGGAGGGGAAGGGGAGATGCTGTGCTCTTATTTGTAAGGAGACGTGGTCAAGCAGGAAGCGAGTTCTCTTGGGTCATTCTTCTCTCCTGTCCTCTTCTCCTTCCTGAACCTCCCTCTTTCCTAACTCCACCGCCAGAGGCAGCCAAGATGCAGCCAGAGAGTAAGGACTGCCTAGCTACAAATAAGCTTGCTCCTTCCTTGCTATTGATCCTTCATATATACTCCATGGGCCAGAGCTTTAAAGAGAAAAGGGGAAATGGTACCCCAAACTCCTAACAACAGGGGTAAGGGGCAAAGCCTAATCTCTCCAGGAATGGCTTTCACGGGGCCGGACACCAACTTGATTGGCAGTGGCTGCTGGCTCCAGGCTTGAGGAGGATTCTGAGGTCACTGCTCACTGGGAACCCCAGGATCGATTGGAAATGTCTGCCGTCGACGTGACAGAGGCCACTGCAAGCCAAGTGCCGCGTGGTCGTCATGCCTGATGTGTAATACAAGCCTCGGCCACTGGTACCAGTGGATTTTCTGCTGGGTCATGCCCTGACGTGGCCCTGGAGGCTGAGCAGCTACCGTGGAAGCAACTGGGTAGTTGTGCTGTTTATTTTTCTTGCCTAACACACAAGAACTAATTTTACACTGACAGGAATTGTCCTTTGATTTGAATAACTGGATCCTGAACAGGCTAGACGTGTGTATGTGGGCCCCTAAGAGGAGGTACAGATTGTACATACGTTCTGATGCCAAGAAAGATGGAATAGCTCTAAGGACAAAGGCAGGAGATTTACACTTAGTCAAAACGCACTGGTAATTGTTATTTTTATTTTTCCATGAGACTTTGGAATACCTATCTCTTCATTCTTGAAACACATTGTGGAAAAAAGGGTGATCATCATATAGAAACATACATGCCCTGATATCAAAGCGCCTCAAACCTGATTCCAGTCAAAACACCATAGAATAATTTGTTCACCAAAGCGCCATCTGCACTCAGGCTCAACGCTGTGTCCTCGGCCCCGCCCTCACCCTGAGCCTCTCCCGCGTGTTCCTCTGGTTGCTGGGTGGCGGTTGCTAGAGACCATCTGATGTTCCCTAATCCCCGGATTGCATTTCAGTGGATTGCAGTTGGACACAGATACAGCTATTTTTTCAGTTTTAGAATCCTCCATCATACCTACAAGAATTCCTTAAAGTGAGGCCAGTTTGTGTTCCTTGGAAACCTCTGCTGGGTAGTCGGGGCCTGGCTGTAAACCACAGCCAGTAATCTGGGGTTATAAATCTACCTCTTAATGATGTTTTCAGGGGAAAAAAACTGAAGCCTGTGGGGCAAAGTTTGTTTGGAAGCGTCTAGCATATGCCACTTTCATTCATTTAAAAATAGAACCCAGGAACTATGTGAAGTACTTTTGGAATGACATAGGCCACAGGATTAGGGAGAAGGTGATGAAAGAGGAAAATGGCATTGGGGTGGGGTGGCTGCAAATCGATCCGGGGTCCTCGTGGTACCCATTTTCCTCTACGGGTGGGTTCAAGTCTGAACCGGAAAGAACACACGTTTGAAAAGGAGCAATTCTGGAGGTGGTCGGAACTGTGTTGCTAAGACGTGCTCACCGCCCTCGGGTCTGCTGAGCAACGTAACATGAGCCAGCAGAACTGGAAAGCCTGGTAATAACCCTGCGTTTCTGGCGGTGCCTGCGGGAGGGACAGTGTCTCTGACCTCGTCTCTCCTCTGTGGGCTTCTCGCCCCTCTAATTCCACAGCGTTGCTGGAACAAGAAGAGCTCGCAGGGTGAGCCACGTGACTTTTGCTGCTCCAGGCCTAGCTGCAGTACCACTGGCTATCTGGGACTCTGGCTGGTTATTTGGGTTCCAGTTGTTTGAAGGATGTGACACCCGCTTGCTGTGTAAGCTGACAGGTTGCACAACTGCCAAGGTGAAGATGTGCCCCGCCGGGTGCTCAGGGGCCAGGTGCAGGCTCTGAGAAGGCCCAATTCCAAGCTTCAGGACGAAGCCAAAGCGGGCGGTGGATTCCTTAGGGTCCCTATTGAACTCGCCGACTTATGAATTATTTTTGCGATACTTACCTTTCATTTCTCCCCAACCTCCTAAGTGGCTCGCTCATTTACTCAGGCAGAATATTTAATTTCTTTATAGTTTTAAAATGCATTCGACCTGGTTGCTGCTGTTCTTTGGCACTGGGGGTTGAACCCAGGGGCGCTCCAGCACTGAGCTTTTTATCTTTTATTCTGAAACAGGATTTCGCTAGGTTGCCCAGGTCTGCCTTGAACTTGTGATCCTCCTGCCTCGGCCTCCCGCAAGTCTGGGATGGCAGGCGGTGCCGCCAGGCCTGGCTGCTAGATCACTCTGTGAGAGCTGAGCTGCTCAAGGCACAGAGAACTGATCTAGCCTTGTCCTCATGAAGCCTTCGGGTCCTGGAGACGCTGGCAAATCTTGTTGTGAAGAAGGCAAGCAATGACCAAGATGGAGGATTTTACTAAGAGTGTTAGAATGTCATCTCTCCAGTGAGGAAAGGGGGCAGTCGCTACTGTTCAGAAAATAGCTGCTGGCGTGTGCCATCCAGTGTCAGGCCCAGGGCTCCCTACCCGACAGGCCGCGGTAAGGAGTCATTCGAAGTCCATGCCAACAGCTCCTCCCACAAAGGGGGCCGCACGCAGAAATCATCAAACAGGACAACACCGACAGGAGAGGAGACAGCAGAAGCACGAGACGAACCAACACCCGCGCGAAACAGTCAGCAAGCAGAGCCTGGCGTCACTGATGTGCATGGAACACTGTCCAACAGGTGGACAGGCTGTCGGGCGGGAAACAGGTCGGGCCCCTTGGGGGACCTTGGCCATTCCTTGACGTTCAGACAGGAGTCACCGGGGGAGTGGAATGGAGTGTGGCCCATCCAGGGCGTGGACAGGGGATGGGCGCGGAGAGTGGGGCTTCCTCGTCCTGAGGCGTCACACCTGCGCTGGCAGCTCTGCCGCCAGGCCGGGGCTCGCTCAGCGTTCTCAGTGGGTCCCCCACAGCCACGCAGGGGGTAGACGGTGGTACATTCACAGTGGGAGAACTCACTTGGGGGGTTTTGGCCCAGGGGCACGTTCTTGAGACGCAGGCTTAGCGGGGTCGTATTAGTTGGGAAACGCCAGGTGCTGTGGCTCTACCTGATGCCACTGGAGGAGAATGACAGATGTCGTCCCCAGAGGCGCCCGACTCCACCCACCCCCAGGAGCTGTCCCCGAGTGCTGGAGGCCTATTGGATTGAAGGTCAACCGAAGGGACTTACACTAACAAAGAAGGTGTCAACTTGCACCCGGTACTGGGAAAAAGCTCAGGGTAGCGCACGCCTTTCTTTCTTCACCGTTGTCTTACGGGGCCACTCTGCTGCTGGACGCGCCAGTGCTAATGTGTTCAGAGATTCGACAGGCCCACCCATTCCTAGAGGACGCTGTCACCATAGGCTTGGCGCACCTGCAGAAGACAGCTGTGTGTTTTTTTAAAATTCATTTTTACTATAAACAAATGGGGTACATCTTGTCTCTCTGTACATGGAGGTAACGGCATACCATTTGTGTGATCATACATTTACCTAGGGTAATAGTTTTGATTCATTCTGTTATTTTTTTCCTTTCCCCCCACCCCTCCCACACCTCTTTTCCTCTATACAGTCCCTCCTTCCTCCATTCTTGCCCCCTCCCACCCCCCATTATGGTGTCAACACCCGCTTATCAGCGAGATCATTCGTCCTTTGGTTTTTTGAGATTGGCTTATCTCACTTAGCATGGTATTCTCCAATTTCATCCATTTGCCTGCAAATGCCAAAATTTTATTATTCTTTATAGCTGAATAATATTCCATTGTATATATATAAAACAGTTTTTTATCCATTCATCAACTGAAGAATATCTAGGTTGGTTCCACAATCTGCTATTGTGAATTGAGCCACTATGACATTGATGTGGCTGTATCTCTGTAGTATGCTGATTTTAAGTCCTTTGGTTGTAGGCCGAGGAGTGGTGGGACCTTCCAAGTTTTCTAAGGAATCTCCACACTGGCTTTCCAGAATGGCTGCACTAATTTGCAGTCCCACCAGCAACATATGAGTGTACCTTTTTCCCCACATCCTCGCCAACACCTATTGATGCTTGTGTTCTTGATAATCACCATTCTAATTGGGGTGAGATGGAATCTTAGGGTGGTTTTGATTTGCATTTCTCTTATTACTAGAAATGAAACATTTTTTCATATGTTGTTGATTGCTTGTAGATCTTCTTCGTGAAGTGCAGCTGTGTATTTCTGACACTGAGCAGGGGTTCGCTGGGTACGACATAGAAGCCACTACAATGGCACCAGGCTCTGCAGACCGAGAGAGCATTTGGCACACGACTGGCAAGGAGGCCAGAGCTACGGTGGTGTCCGCTTCCCCAGTCAGCAGCAGTGAGGGAATTGGTGGGAAGGGAGGGGAGAAGCCACCATGTTGGCTGATGGTGGGAGGGGAGCTTCAGGTGCTTTTTTGGGGAGGTCACGCACTTCTTCACGTGTCCGTCTCCGAGGGGATCTGTGTTCTGTGTGGAGAATTTTCAGGGTGTGACATTGGAGGTGGTTGACCGGATGAGCTGCCTGCTTCTGCACAGGTCCGGTCCCAGTTAGTTCCCCACCGTCCTTGAGTGGATTTTGGAGACCCCTCCTGAGCACGTTGTCATCTAAGGTCTCATGAACAGTGTGTCCAGTTGGCCGGCGTCCTGTTCCAGTCCAGCAGCCATCCCCTCTCCTGGTACCAGCACCCCAGCAATTCTCAGACCGCCTGGCGTGGCCAGCTGCCACAACCCGATCGCCCCTAGCATGCTAACAAAGCCAGTCAGATGCCAATCGCCGGAATCGTGGAGTCTAAACTTTGAAATGTGAAAAGCATGTGGTAGGAATGGGTCTCCCACAGGCAGGTGCAGCTCGCACCCGGCGGTGGGGTCCTGCTAACTGGGCTCGTTGGAGTCCTGTCTGCTACTGCCTAGCTTCGCCCAGAAACCGCCCGGTCTCTGCCTGTGCATTATGACTGGCAGCCCATGACGGCATCTTCTCTCTTCAGGTCTCTGCAGCGGTTTCCTTAACCTCTTCCTGCTTCTGCTTTTGTCCCCTGAAACCCGTTGTCTTCCTGCAGAAGGCTGACTTAGTCATCCATTTTTGTCGTACTGGGGATGGAACCCGGGTGCTCTACCTCTAGGCCACATCACCAGCCCTTCTGTTTGCTTTTTTAGTTTTGAGATGGGGTCTGGCTAAGTTGCCCAGGCTGGCCTCTAGCTTCCAATCCTCTCACCTCACGCCTCCTGAGGTGATAGAAATACAGGCACCCTGGGGATCTTTTAAAAACGCAAATCATTTTGTTTCTTACAGTGGCTTCCAGTGGCACTTAGCATAAATTATGAATTCCTCACCACATCCCACGAGGTTTTCATTATCTGGCCCCTTCTCACCTCCCCAAATTTGCCTCCTATCAGTCACCCTCACTTGGGCCCCCCTCTGACCGGAGAGAGGGACGTGGGAGGGAGGCACAGAACAGTGGCGCTGGAAAACAACAGATTACTCAGCATCACGGTCCTCAGGAAGTGGAGACTCACTCCACTCATTCCTTCACCAGGTCGGCCGTGAGCCTGTTCCTCCCGCCTGGGCCCTGGGGACAGCAGTGACAAGGGGCAGCCACAGTCTCTGGTCTTCCCTACTTGTGATCTAATGGAGAGTCTTTAACAGGATGCAGCCCAGGCCGAGCGCAGCTCTCAGGCCTCATGACCGAAAGCAGGGAGTGCTCAGCCGGGTTTGTGCAGTGCGGCACCTGAGCGTTCAGACTCGTTCCACAGGGATCCAGGGTCACGCTTCACTCACAGGCATAGCCACACTGTCCTTGCTTCTGCAGGAAAACTCATTCCCAGAGAAACACTGTGCCCTGGAGCTCACAGAAGATGCGCGTGTCTCCAGTGAGAATCCAGAAGGCCGGCTCCCCTGTCCGACACCTGATCTTTGCAAAGAGAGTCTGAGAAGAGCTTGAGGCTGAGGTCTGGGGTCTGTGTGCAAACACGACTAACCACAGTTGAAACGCTGGCTCGCCCAGCAAGGGTGGCACGGTTTCCCCAAAGTGGGAGCCGACCGCATGCGGGACAAAACTGGAAACAGCCTTCAAAGAAAGAAATGACTGATGAAGAGCGTGGCGGAAATCACCCTAACATGTCGAAAGTGGTCTTCTCTTGTGATGTTAAGTTTTTCCTTTTTGCTTATTTCCATATTTTCTTTTCGTAATGAACATATGTGACAAATACTTGAAATCAGGTTATTTGAAAGACGGAAGAAGTTTGCCTCTGGCGACCTCATCTTTCAGCCACGTCTCTGGAAAGGGACCAGAGGAGGCTTGTTGGCACCTTGGTAAGATCTGATAAAATTCCCCAGACGCTGCAGCCAAGGTCAGGTTACTCTTCTGAGGTTTCCAGAAGCTTCGGCCTTTTCTCCGATGTCCTGAGTGCTTCTTGAGTAACAGAATCGTGTGGCCTCAGCCCCTCCTTGCGTTTCAGTCAACTGAAGTGCCCTGCCGACAGCATTGCATTGTGGTTCTTCTTTGCACCTGTGAGTAGCCTACTTTTCTAAAACTCCCCCTTT
The DNA here is from genome assembly GCF_902686455.1 of Sciurus vulgaris. Classification (NCBI taxonomy): domain Eukaryota; kingdom Metazoa; phylum Chordata; class Mammalia; order Rodentia; family Sciuridae; genus Sciurus; species Sciurus vulgaris. The sequence continues at coordinate 23,159,538 of NC_136480.1, read as the reverse complement.
TGTTATTGTGCCTTTGCCCTGATTGAAGTGCCCACGTCACAAGTGTGCAAACAGATCGGTTGGACAAATGAGCTCACTGTGCAGCCCACACCCGAGTCGGGACATAGCTGTCAACCCAGAATGTCCCCAAGCAGGCGCCAACTTTCCAGCCAACCCCAGCCCTGGGGCAGCTGCTCTGTTGAGCTCCACCTCCAGGTCCCGCTTGCCCGCTGAGCTTCACCTGAGCCGTACCTTGCCGCTGGCTCTTCCACCTCTGGCTCTGTTCCTTCATGGGCTCTTCTTGGAACTTCGTCACCATGCTGCGAACCTGGGTTTTTTTTTGTTTTTGTTTTTGTTTTGTGGTACTGGGGATCGAACTCAGGGCCTTTTGCTTGTGAGGCAAGCAGTCTACCAGCTGAGCTATCTCCCCAGCCCCTGGGTTGGTTTTGATGGCTGAGCAGTCTTTCCTTTGATGCCCAAACACAATTGGTTAATCCATTCCTCTGTGGATGGACTTAAGAGTATGAAATTTTCATATGACTTTCTATATTGCAAAGTAGTCCAGAAAAAATGAATGGAATTTCATGTAATAAATATGAGCAGACCAATGATCCAGGTTTGCCGGTCTGTTTGCTTCAAAAACTTTTGTTCAACATTGTTTTCTGATATTTTTTAATTGCAGTAAAAGACACATAACAAAACATGTACTATTTAATCCTTTTCTTTTTCTTCCTCCCAGGCCTGGTGTGGAACCCAGGCCCCGCGGGAGCTTGGCCTGTGTTCCACCGCTGAGCTGCACCCCTGGTCCTATCTTAACCCTCTGAAGTGTGCAGTTCAGTTGTGTTGGGGTCGACATTCACACTGTTTTCTTGGATCTCCGAAATTTTCTGCAAAACAGGAACTGCACACCCAGGAAAAACCCCCAGTTCCACGGCCCCTCCTGCTACCCCATGCCACTGTCTCTCTGTGTGACTGACTGCTCCAGGGACCTCGTGTCCGTGGAATCACCGGGCATTTGTCTCTCTTCAACTGGTCTTTCTCACCTATTGTCCACAAGATCACCTTTACTTTCTTTTGATTTTATCGTATTCCACTTTTCAAATAATTATTTGCTCTGATTAGTGATACATACAGTAGAGTGCACTTTGACACATCATACATGGAGTGTAACTTCCCATTCTTCTGGTTGTCCGTGGTGTGGAGTTACACCAGTCACATGATCATGTGTGCACATGGGGCAACAACATCAGATTCACCCTCCTGTCCTTCCTGCCCCCTCACCCCCTCCCCTCCTTTCACTCCCCTCTGTCTAGTCCAAAGTACCTCTATTCTCCCCTAGCCCCACCTTACTGTGAATTAGCATCTGCATGTCAGAAAACATTTGGCCTTTGGTCTTTGCACTGGCTTATTTCGCTCAGCATGATCTTCTCCAGCTCCATCCATTGACCTGCAAATGCCAGTATTTCATTCTCCCTGAGACAGAACCACATTCATCATCTTTACGTGACACATTTTGCTCATCTGTTCATCTGTTGGTGACCTCTGGCCGCTCCCCTCTTGCTGTTGTGAATAACTGGATGGGAACGTGGTGTGTGTGTTGGGGACCTGCCTTTAGCTCTTTGGGATGCATGTCCAGAGTGGGGTTGCTGGAGCCCGTGGGACCTTCAGGCTTCATTCTCTCGTGAATGACTGACTGTGCTGTTTCCCACGGCCTGCGCCCTCTGCGCTCCCACCAACAGCCCTCAGCTGCCTTCCGAAGGGTAGAAACCGCAGTTAGGGTGGAGACTCTGGCTGCCTCGCCTCCCCGCTTCTTCCTCTGCCCAGACGGAGCCGCGTCCAGCAGGCTTCTCTGCCGACCTGTGATCTCTCATGTCAGGGAAACGCTGCTGTCACTCAGGATTTTGTTATTGTGGAAATCTTTCTCTTTGGCGCTGTCTTTGAAGTCCTGCAGTTTTACTGTAAGTTGTCTGAGGATCACCAGGGGCAGGTGTTTTAAAATTGTCACAATCTACAAATTAGTTTTATCTGGAGTAAATGTTGCCGCGAGATGGCAATAAATCACCGAGTCGATCTTAAAGCTGGAGACGGAACCATCTTTGGATTCACTAGTGGGCGGGCCGCAGGGGCAGGCTGCTAGTCTACACCCTTCAGTGCCCTCGAGGGGTGAGAGCGCACCTTTATGCCGTAAATAATGCATGTCACACGTTGATCATAAGTGGCTGTTGCTATGATTCAAAACTACAAAGACATGATGAGATCTAGAATCAAAAGCAGAAGGGGAAGTGGGTCAAAGCGACTTTAGTCGGGTACAAGTTAAGGATTGGTTACTAACATCTGGACAATCATTCTCTGACAGGGTACCCTTGTCCAAGAAAAATGGGAACCAAAAAGGATGATTTTACATGGTATAAGAATTGCCACTTTGTGGGGCTGGGGAGATAGCTCAGTTGGTAAATGCTTGTCTTATAAGCACAGGGCCCTGGTTCAATTCCCAGCACTGGAAAAAAAAAAAAAAAGAATTGCCACTTTGTGTTGACAAACGTGCTATGCTAAGCAGCTGTTGGTGGGTACAGCGGCGGGCACTTCCCACAGAGAAGCGTTTCCCTTGTCGCGTGGAGTCTTGGGGTAAAATGGCGTCCATTGGTCATCGCCCAGATATCCCGACCCATAACATACACAAATATTAAAAATCCTGTTTTTTGGAGGGGCTGGGGGGGATAGCTAAGTCGGTAGAGTGCTTGCCTTGTAAGCACAAGGCCTGGGTTTGATCCCCAGCACCCCCCAAAAAAAATCCTGTTTTTGTTGATTATGAATTTTTGTAACCATAGAATTTGACCTCCTAACCACTTACTTATTACATTCTCCTTTAAAACCTAGTTCCAATAACTGTTACCAAAAATAGCAAGTACTGGAAGCAGGTAGAGACTGGGAACTGCACACCCCAGGCAGGACGAGAAGGGGTGTGGCTGCTGTGCACGGCAGGATGGTGTGCCACAAAGGACCGAACACAGCCAGGCGGGTGGCACATGCCCCAGCCAGGAGGACCACAGGTGCAAGGCCAGCCTGCGCAACCTAGTGAGGCCCAGGCTCAAAAAAATTAAAAGGGCAGGGTATGTAGCTCTGTGGCCGAGCACACTGGGCTCAATCCTCAGGACTGAAAAAAAAAAAAGTCTCCATTCTTGATTTCATTTAAAGATGGCAAACAGAAGAACTCGCTAGCTCCTCCTCGATAATGCCAGAATGCCTGCATTTTAACAGCATCAAACAAACCCTGCAGTAATTCACCTGTATGCTAACAACACACTTAAAATATGCTTTAAAGTCTTCCTCATCTTCAAACCATATCTACACAAGCAAAATATTCAAATTACCTAGAAGGCTTAAGAGGAAATCAAAGATCACTGCTTCATATGAACATGGAACTTGTCGGGGCCCTTTACTGTGCTTTTGTGTAACATAAATGTACATGTATAGACTATGTTTTATATGGGTTTCTGCCTGCCCTGGGTTGTGTTTTGATCATTCTAAAGGACTTCCTGCAGGAGGCCTGTGTCAGTCTTCCACACTTTCTGCTGACCTACAGTTTCCAATATGTCAGCAAAGAAAATGCACCCGATTTGTCCGGAACATATTGGATTCTTGGTACTTTAATTTCCCCACCAGATATTAGCATTATTTTTCAATGGTGAGGATACAGATAACGATAATGGCCGAGTTTGGAAGTGTTTGCCGGGTGCCCTACTGAATGTTTTATAGGTTGATACTATTGTATTATCTAGTCTCCTCCACGAGCCTATTGTGGAGGGGATATTAGATCCTGCTTTCATCTCGTTTTACAAAGACAGAAGCTGAGCAGAGAGGTGAAAGGTCATGTCCAACCTGTGCTGCCGGGAGGGCAGCTCAGATGTCCGCCTCCGGGGCCCTGCTCCACAGCACGTGTCCCCATGCTGGTCTGACTTACCCTGATGTCCTACAGGAAGGGAGCCCTCCACAGACATGTCCAGGGGGTCTTCTGGCTTGGAAGCTCGTTTCCTCCCCTGGAGGGGGTGGGCTTGCACGACTGGCCTCCCCCCTTCTCCTTTGGGGGCAGTGCACTGGGTGTGGCCGGTGGGCTAGGCACACAGGTAGATCCTGCCATGCGGTCAGCCAGGGGCCTCAAACCCCTGCCACCCGGAGCGGGCGTCCCCCGCACCGTCGCCTCTCCGTCCGCGGGTCCTGCCTTCCTGCTGGTCTCCTACACATCTGCCGCTTCTCTCCCAGACCACAGGCTTCATCTCAGCACTGCCGCCAGCGCAGCGGGAGCCTTGAGTCGCGGTCCCACCTCCTGTCCGAGATGGACGACGACAAGCCATTCCTCTCCCTCTCCAAATCCCAAAGAAGCAGCAGCACCGAGATCCTGGACGACGGGTCTTCCCACACCAGCCAGTCCAGCTCTGAGTACTACTGCGGGCCACCCGCCGGCCCCTGCTATGCCACGCAGACCCTGGACACCCGCGCCCGGGGCCGGAGAAGGTCCAAGAGACAGAACGTGGGCACGTCCAGCTCGGGAAGCATGCCCAACCTGGCTCAGAAGGACAGCTCGCGAAACGGCGTGCCCTGCAGGGGCCCCGAGCCGCCCGCGTCCAGCTACTACATCGCAGCCTCCACGCCCTACGCCGAGGGTGACCTGTACTACGGCGGGGGCTGCGTCTTCGAGAGCGACACGGAGGGACAGTACAGTGTCAACCCCTCCTACCGACCTTCCACCCACTACGCATACGAGCGCCAAAGGGACTACTGCAGGTCCTTCCACGAGGACGAGGTGGACCGCGTGCCCCCCAACCCTTACGCCACCCTCCGGCTGCCCAGGAAGGCCACCGTGAAGTCTGAGCACATCACCAAGAACATCCACAAGGCCTTGGTGGCCGAGCACCTGCGCGGCTGGTACCAGCGCGCCTCCGGGCAGAAGGACCCTGGGCACAGCCCGCAGGCCAGCTTTGACTTGGACAGGGGGTCGCCACGATGCCTGGGGTTCACGGGGCTGCAGGTGCCCCGCTCCCCAAGCAGTCGCGCGTCCTCCTACTCCTCAGGTAAGAGCTGGGCAGAGCCCGCGCCCGCCACCCTGAACCACCTCTCCGGGCGGGAAACCCACCACCCAGGGCCCTAAGGTGGTGTCAATTCCCTGCAAGCACAGTAAGAGCTGCCCACTCGGACCGTCCCCTCCCGAGTCTCCTGAGGCGGCCTGCAGGCTCTGTAGACATCTGCCCATGGCCTGCCCACCCAGCCGCAGTGGAGACTCGCGGGCACGTCCCTTCTACTTCCTTCATTGATAACCACATCTTTCAGTGCATTGGGGCACTGAGGTTGGGCATTTGAAAGGGTCAGAGTGAACATTTCAGGCAAACAGAAAACGTTAGGAGTTCAAGTCCATCCCCGTTCACCACTAAGATCTGGTGGAGAGTGGAGGAAAGCTGCAGAGGCTGGACCTCCTCACCTGCCACATATCTGATCCACTTCAGGGTTGACTTAAGGGCTTCTGGGGGCTGCCTTTATTAGAGGAGGGTTCCCTGCAGACCCTGGCTGCATCCTCTGCTGACGTTGGTGAGCGACCCACTGCAGCGGCCGTCTAAGGAGAAGGGTGTCCTGAGACTCATGACTTCAGGCCCCTCAGCATGCTCAGGGCTCCTGGCCTAGGGGAGCTCAGTCAGCTTAGCAGAATGTGTGAGAATTAAGCATGTTTAAAACTCTAAGGAACGAATGAATTCTCTACCTGAAAACCCACGGTCATGAGTCCTGCCCTTTCCCTTACAATGACACCTGTGTGAGTCACAGTGTGGGGATTCCTGAATCACGGGCCAGTCGGTCTGAACTGCACCTTTAAAAGCTTCATAAGTTTGTTGACGAGAGCTGTTGCTGTGGAGATTACTGTTCAGGGTCAAGTTCTCTCCTGTCTGTGCAGGACTTTGGACTTCGCGCAAGGGCTGCCCCATCTCTGACCGCATCTAACACATCAAAAGCCTCCTATCCTGGCTTCTTGTTATTTGTGGCTCTGGTTTAGAGAACGCTTCTCCCCACTGAAGTTCAGGGAGATGCATGGACAATGTTCACAGACCAAACGTAGGCAGAGTACCACAGGCCGATAGCCAGAAGGGACGGAGAGGCTCCTGGGCCGGGCTTGGGGCACGGGGCTGCCCAGGAGATGCAGGCCTATCTCTGGGCCCCTGGTGCCCCTGGCTGCTGGCCAGTGTCTGGGGCTACAGTGAGGATGGAGAGAATCCCTGGTGCAGGAGGCACGAACCCTGCTGACCGGCAGGACTCGGCCCCCAGACCAAGAGTATCTCTTTTGAAGGGGCGACGTGGGTCAGCTCTGCCTTCTGGCATGCTCCTCCTTCCTGCCTGCGTCTAACAGCTGCAGAGGTGCATACAGCAGGCATGCCTCATCTCTACCCACAGACACATTTCCAGTTATTTGCCACAGCCCCGTCCAGCCACCCAATGGTTCTCACAGTGACCGGGTTTGGGAGAAATGACAACCAGTTGTGTGCAGCGCCATGAGGCTCCCTGGGTGCTTCACGTGCTCTTGCACCCGTGGGTTCTGTGTGGCAAGTGCCACGGTAGGCTTGTTATCTATCTGATTATGCAGGGTGGACAGCCGGGCCTGGAGAGTTTCAAGGACCCTGCTCAGGCCTCAGAGCTGGTGCACGGTGGCCTGGGGATCCTCCCCAGCTTGACCTCGTAACTGCCCAGCCTCAGAGCCTCCACTCAGAGTTCGGAATTGGTCTTAAAAGTTCAAAGTGTGAGTCTTCCATCTGTTCATCAAAACCATGTGGCCCCAGGAATTCTCAGGGGTGTGTGTCGCAGGTTAGGTTGGTTGCCGGAAACGAAGCAGAGAAGAGCAGGAAGGAGACGGGCCATGCTGGACTTTTGAGTCCAGTGACCACAGGCACTGTGGCCAGGGCGTGTGTCCTAGGCAGGGAGCAGGACAGGGTTCATGGGGCAAGCGCCCAGTGAGGAGGCTTCCACACTTGTTCCAGCTCCGCCCTCTGAGGCTAACCCTCCTCTTCCTGAGCACCTTCCTGGACCAGCTCCATGACCCAGCCCCCATCTTTTTTAGACAAAAAGTTCTATGTACCTCGATCTTGCTGGCGGCCAACATGACCTCAGGCTGAGGAATAGTCAGGTCTCAACAGCTCAGCTGGCAGAACGCTTTTCCCTGAAGGTCTCCAAAAATTCCAGCTCATCGTCTTCCTTACAGCCGAAGCCTGTGTTCAGCCACCACAGACTGCAAAGGAAGATTCTCTCCATATATGAGGATTGTCCCCCCCACCCCCTTATCTTTGGGTTATTTTTTAAAAATATTTTAATCAAAAAATTTCTTTTTTTTCCCACATATCTTATTGGTGCTTTGGAGTTGTGTGAAACGGTGGAATCTGAGGTCACACGTTCATGCAAGCACACGATGTAACAATGTCATTCTTCAGTATCATTCCCAGTACTTCCCCATCCTCTCCTCCCCACCGGGTCCCTCTGCTCTTCTGCTGATCTCCCTTTAATCTCCATGGGGGTCTCCCCTTTGTTTTCCTTATTTTGGTATAGTTTCCACACATGAGAGAGAACATACAAGCCTTGACTTTGTGAGTTTGGCTTATTTCACTTAACATAATATTCTCACCTTCCGTTTTCCTGAAAATGGCATAATTTTATTTTTCTTTATGGCTGAATAAAACTCCGTTGTGTTTCTATACTACATTTTCTTTATCCATTCATTCACCGATGGGTGCCTAGGCTAGTTCCATAGTTGGGCTGTTGTGAATTGTGTTGCTCTACACCTGGGTATGCGGGCAGCACTGTGTTAAGATGACTTCAGTTCTTTAGGCTAAATACTGAAGAATGGTCTAGCTGGGTCCTGTGGTGGTTCCAAGCCTAGTCTTTTGAGGAGCCTCTGCACTGATATCCATGGTCGTCGAACCAACTTACAATCCCACCAACAGTGTAAAAGTGTTCCTTTCTTTCCACATCCTCTCCGCATTTGTTACTTGTACTCTTGATGCCTGCCATTCTGACTGGCGAGAGATGAAATCTCAGTGGGGGTTCGATTTGCATTTCCCTAATTATATGATGTTGAACATTTTTTTACAATTTGTTGGCCATTCATTTGCCCATTTATTAATTGGGTTGTTTAAGTTTTAGGAGTTCTTTGCATATTATAGATATTAGTCCTCTGTCAGAAGAGTAGGTAGCAAAGATTTTCTCCCACTCTGTGGGTTCTTTCTTCACATTCCTAGTTGTTTCCTTCACTGTGCAGAAGCTTTTTGATTAGATGCTGTTCCATTATTGACTCTTGGCATTATTTCCTGAGTTTTAGAGTGCCTGTTGAGAAAGTCATTGCCTGTGCCTAAAAGATGGAGTGTGGTCCCTACATTTTCTCCTAGGAGTTGCATGGTTTTATATGTATAGTTGTATAGTTTCGAAGACTAGTTCCTAGGTCTGTAATTCATTTTGAGTTGATTTTGTGTAGGGTGAGAGATAAGGGCCTGGTTTTATTCTTCTACCGTTTGTTAAAAAGGCTGTCTTTTCTCCGATACATGTTTTATCACCTTGATCAGGATCAGGTAACTGTAGATGTGTGGGTTTCTCTGTGTCTTCTCTTCTGTCCCATTGGTCAACGTCTCTGTTTTATGCCAATCCCATGCAGTTTTTATCACTATAGCTCTGTAGTATAATTTGATGTCTGCATTGCTTTTTGGGCTTAAAATTGCTTTGCCTTCTGGGTTTTATTCTTAAAAATGAATTTTAGGATCTCTAGTTCTGTTTGAATGTCATGGTATTTTGGTGGGAATTGCATTGAATTCGTGCATTGCTTTTGTTAGTGTGGCCACTTAAACAACAATAATTCTGCCTATCCATCAACTTGGGAAGTCTTTTCATCCTCTGAGGTTTTCTTCAGTTTGTTCATCAACACCCTATAGTTTTCCTTGTAGAGGTCTTTCACCTCCTTAGTAGATCTATTCCTAGGATTTTGTTGGTTTGTTTTTGTTTTGTTTTGTTTTTGAAGCTATTATAAATGAGATTATTTTCCTGATTCTTTCTCAGAAGACTCACAGTTGGTGTAGAAGAAAGCTATTAATTTTTGTATGTTGATTTTGTAATCTGCTACTTTGCTGAATTTGTCCATTGACTCTAGCTTCTTCTGATGGAACCTTTTGAATCTTTTAAATGTAGAATCATATCCTCTGCATACACTGGTAATTTTATTCTTTTCTTTCCTATTTTTATCCCTTTCATTTCCTTCTCTTATATAATTGCTCTGGCTACAATTTCTAGTGCTATGTCAAATAGGAGCGGTAAGAGCGGACATCTTTATCTTGTTACCAGTTTTAAAGGAAATGCTTTTATTTTTTCTCCATTCACTATGATGTTGGCTTTGGGTGTGTTGTGTAGTCATTGTGATGTTTTAGGTTCCTTCTGTCCCTAGTTTCTTCCATGTTTTTATCATGAATTAATGGATGCTAAATTTTGCCAAAGGCTTCTGCATCTATTGAAATAACTGTGATTTTGTCGTTAATTCTACTTAGGTGGTGAGTTACTTTTATTGATTCGTGAATGTTAAACCATCTTTGCATTCTTAAATCCCTGGGATAAAACCAGCTTGGTCATGATGTGCAGTCCTTTTAAATATGTTGTTGAATATGATTTGCTAATATTTTATTAAAGATGTTTGCATCTAAGTTCGTCAGGGATATTTATCTGTAGTTTTCTTTCCTTGATGTGTCCTTATCTGGTTTTGATATGAATTTAAAAGTTTTCTATTCTTTTCTATTTCATGTGGTGACTTGAAGAACATTATTTCTTCTTTAAAAGTCAGGTAGATTTCAGCTGAGAATCCATCTGGCTGTGGACCTTTGTTACTACTTCTATCTCATTGCTAGTTACTTCTCTGTTTAGGTTTTTTTTATGTCCTCTTGATTCAATTTTGGTAAATCATATATGTCTAGAATGTATCCCTTAATTCGAGGTTTTTGAATTGTGGTGTAACTTTTCAAAACACTCTGTGTGATCCTCTGGGTTTCTGTGCTGCCTATCATGACTTCTCCTTTTTCATCTCTAATTTTATTATTTTAGGCCTTCTCTCTTTCTTTTGTTTGGTTTAGCTAAGGTCTTATTACTCTGTTTATCTTTTCAAAGAACCAACTCTTCGTTTCATTGATCCTTTGTATTTTTTTTAATTACCAATTTCATTGATTTCAGCTCTGTTTAATTATTTCCTTCCTTCTACTGGTTTTGGAATTTGTTCTTGTTCTTCAAGGGTATTGAGATGCCTCAGTAGGTTGTTTATTTGGAATTGTTCTGATTTTCTTACGGAGGCACTTATTGCTATTAACTTTCCTCTTAGAACTGCCTACATAGTGTCCTGGAGGTTCTATATATTCTCATTTGATTTGAAGCATTTTTAAATTTCTTCCAATTTCTTCTATTACCCATTTATCATTCAAAAATGTCGTTCAATCTCTTTGTGTTTATATAGTTTCTGTAGGATTTGACTGTTTGGGGATGGAATGTTCTATAAATATCTATTAAGTCCATTTGATTTATAATATTATTTTTAGACCTGAAGAGTCTTTACTCAGTCTGTGTCTGAATGAACTATGTATTGGTGACACAGATGTGTTGGGATTTATCTGAGTCTTAATTCAAGTAGTGTCTGTTTTATATTATTAGGTGCATCAACATTTGGGGCATAAACATTAACCATTGTTATATCTTCTTGTTTGGTGTCCCTGTACCAGAATGTGGTGACCTTTCTTGTCTCTCCTGAGTAATTCTGAAGCAGACTTCAGGCCAAAACTGGACATGAGAGTAGCCAGTTCTGCTTGTTTTCAGGCTCAATTTGGATAGTATATCAGTTTCTGTCCTTTGCCTTTCATCCATGGCTATCTGTGCCTATAAGGAGAGTCTCTTGCCAACAACATATAGTTGGATCCTGTTTTGTAATCCAGTCTGCCAGCCTATGTCTTTTGATTAAAGAGTTGAGATCATTTGCATTAAATGTTATTGTAGAGGGATGTGTATTAATTCTTGCCATTTTGATTTATTTTTACTGTTTAATTTGGTCCTATTCTCATTTGCTTAGCTACTCTTTAGTTTCATGGCTTCCTTTAATTTCTACTTATCTTGGAAGGTTTTACTTCTCCTTTGATTCTGAAGCATAGCTATGCTGGATAAAGCAATGTTGGTTGATAGTTATTTTCTTTCTGGGCTTATAACACATCATTCCAAGCCCTCCTGAATTTTAGAGTTTGTACTGAGAAATCAGAAGTAATTGTGATTTGCTTGCCTCAGAATATAACCTGGAACTTTCTCTTGAGACTTTTAAAATTCTTCCCTTTTTCTGTATGTTAGGCATTTTAATTATAATGTGTCATGGGGAGGTTCCTTTTTGATCTTGTGTATTTGGGGTTCTGAATGCATCCTGCATGTAAATGTCCATCACATTCTCAAAGTTGGAAAATTTTGTCATTATTTTTTGAAGAAGTTTTATGATTAGCTTGCATCTCACAACCCTCTTAGATTTCAGTGATTCTTAAATTTGGTCTCTTAATGTTGTATCAGACTTCTTGTGTATTCTGGTCTTATTTATTTGGTTACTTATTTACTTTTTTTTAATACTTCCAACCACTTTGTCCTCCAATTTCCAATTCTGTTGTAAGCATGGTCTACTCCATTCAAGAGATTTTCAACAGAACATTCTATTTGATTTATTGTGTCTTTCATTTTCAAGATTTGTTTGGTTCTTTTTCACTATCTCTATCTCCTTATTGAATTTCTCATTCATATCTTGTACTAATTTCCTAAATTCATTCAGTTGTTTTCCTGTGTTCTCTTGGAAATCATTGGTTATTTTTATGATCATTCTTTTGAATGCTTTATCTGATATTTTACCCACTTCAATATCTTTTTTATTTTAATTTTAAACACTGCATTTTGATTCACTGTACACAAATGGGGTACAACTTTTCCTTTCTATGGTTGTACACGATGTAGATTCACACCATTTGTGTAATCATGCATGTACATAGGGTGATGATGTCTGTCTCAGTCCACCATCTTTCACACCATGACCCTCCTCCCTCTCATTTCCCTCTACGTAATCTAAAGTTCCACCATTCTCTCACCCGCCACCCACTCTCATTATGTATCATCATCCACTTATCTGGGAAAACATTTGGCCTTTGCTGGTTTGGAATTGGCTTGTGGAGTTACAATTTGGTACAGCAACTCTGGAAAGCAGTATGGAGGTTCCTCAGAAAACTTGAAATGGACCCACCTTTTGACCCACTTATTTCACTCCTCAGTTTATACCCAAAGGACTAAAAATTAGCATACCACATTAATGCAGCCACATCAATGTTTACAGCAGCTCAATTCACAATAGCTAGATTGTGGAACTAACCTAGATGCCCTTCAACAGATAAGTGGATAAGGAACCTGGTATATATACAGAATGGAATATTATTCAGGCATAAAGAAGAATAATATTATGGCATTTGCAGATAAATGGATGGAATTGGAGAATATCACACTAAGTAAAATAAGCCAATCCCACTTCAATACCTTTGGAGTCAGTTGCTTTATGAGGTGTTGTGTTACCTTGCTTTTTTCATATTTCTTATATTCCTGTGTTGGGTTTTATGCATCTGTTGGGATGGATTTCTCTTTATAGGGAACAGCCTTCTCTTGCCAAAGTGTCCTATAGTGATCTAGATTGAGACCCCTCATCAGCATGGTATCCACAGCCTCAGTGTTAATTCTCAGTTTTGTCTGTAGATGTGGATGTACATGGGTGGGTCCAGAGCTCCTCCACCCCAAGCCAGTCCTACTTGGGGCCTGGTCATTCGTGTGCGGATTCTCTGTCTTCTATTATTTGTTTTAAAGCATTGCTGAAGTCCGTTGTTAATTCGTGTGTGCAGCCAGGTGCACTGTCTTCCGGCTGGGTGTGGTTTAGCAGAGTCTCTTACCTGTGAACTCGTGGTGTCTTCGTACATTCCCAGCACCTTCGCACATTCCCATCTCAGTGTTTGAAGTACATCTTGCTTTTGAGTCCGACCATTTCATCTCCTTCAACTCTTCACCAGTTTTAAAAATTTGTCTTTTAATTAACCTGTTCCCACTCATAATAACATTGCTAGTTATCATTTGTGCACATGTGTGTGTATGCAGTACTAGGGATTGAATCTGGAATAAGCGACCACTATACCACTGAGCTACATCCTCAGCCTAACATGATTTGGTCATTTCATCCCCAAATTGGAAAAGGAGCTCTCTGGATTCCAAATTCTGTCTCAGCTGTGGCTGTGGCTCAGTGGTAGAATCTGTGCTTAGCGCAGGCAAGGCCCTAAGAGTCAGTCCCCAAAAACAAAACCTGGGCCCCTCACATCTGCTCTCTACACAGCTGGTTGTAACATGCTTCTAAGTGACCCAAACAGTTTTCACTTTGAATATTCAGCTAATTTTTATCTCTTCCCATTCTGATTTCCAGTGTCTTCTGCAAATGCTTCTGGGAACTGGAGGACCCAGTTAAGCTTAGGGCTATCTGAATATGAGACTCCAGCACCTTCTTACACCAGCTGCTATGGCACCGTCTACCATCCTTTGCCCTCTCCAAGCAGGTAAGAAGCCGTGCTCACATTTTAGCCTGGTCCTGGTCAGTGAAGCCAGGTCTCCTTCCATACTCCGTGACTGTCAAGTCACCTAACTCGGGGTCGGTAAACCGCAGCCTGCAAAACCAAGCCCAGTTTTGGTAAGACAGCATTTTATTGGAAAGTAGCCACGCTCACTGACCTTTATGCTAGCTATAGTCATTCTTGCACGATGAGCATGAAGCCAAATAGCCCTGAAAGACAGCAGATAACCAGCAAAGCCAGAATATCTGGCCCCTTAAGGAAAAGTTTTCTGAGCACAAATATGGTTCATTCATATTCTACCCTGGTCTTAGAGTCTGTACGTGAAATTCTGAGGCGGGGCAATACATGAAACTCTATTGTTGATAAGGTCCACTGTCTCTCCTGCAACTCTGCAGGAAATCTAAGTCCTCTCCAGAAAGCAGTCCATACCAAGGTCCTCACAGACAGTTGGCCTGACATCAGCCCTTCGTTCCTTTGTGTGTCTGACCCTATGTTACAAGAACCGTGGGTTTAAAGAACTGCAAACTCTTTCCATTCTCATTATGCAAAGGAGGAATTCCATTTGGAGAGGTCATTTCTCCCTCTTGGTCACAAAATATAATCCCCACCCAGGTGCCAAGAAGTGCTGAGCACATTGTTTTTTCAGAAACTTCGATTTTTCTTCTTTAGGATTGCTTCAGGCAGCAGATACTTGTACCGACTCTTAACAAATGAAGAGGTCTGCCCTGGGGATTTGGAGAGCTTCGTTTTTATGAAGGCCCACAGGGTTGCATGTAAACTGCAGACTTTCAACCCCAAAACTTTGTTTGTGTTCTCCACATTCAGTGGGAGTTTTTCTTGGCTTGAAATGTTAAGACAATTGTCTCAGCTTAACAAAGGGTGTGCTCAAAATAGACTTTTAATGAAAATTACTTCAGAGGACGTTGGGTGCTTGGGCTTGGGGGAGTCATACTTGAACAGGAGTTAGGAACAAGAACTCAAAAGGACTGGCCCCTATTTGAGCTGGACCTTCCTGTTCAGATCTAAGCACGATGCACCCTACATTTGCAGACAGTTCCTGGTTTCTCTGATTTTATGTTCTTCTCCCTTGACGCAGTGTGCAAGAGAGCCCCGCTATCTCTACCATCTCTCTCACTGGACTCAGGAAGTGCTCAGCACTTTCAGAGAAAAGTCTGTTTTTCCCAAGTCTGCCGATGGGTCAGGCAGCTCGAGAGGGTCACGGCTGTCAGAGGTTCATAATGTACAGGAAACCCGAAGCTATTTACGGACCCTATTGTATGTGTATGTGCAGCCATACAAGAGCTCAGTGTGGGAGCTTTGGCACAGAGTAAAGGAGTGGACAATGACGTGTCCATCACTACACCGCCCGGAGGTGCCAGCTGTTGGGCATATTTCCCCCAGTTTCCTGTACCAGTTTTAACATGGTAATAACAATATCTTAGGTGCATTTTTCACACATCATGTTGTCTATGAAATTCCATATCCCATTTCTTAAACTTAACATCCTAACAGAACGTTTTGTTTTTTAAAATGTTTAAACCTTTTTTTATATGACTGATAGGCTATTCCACTTAATGAATGTAGCATACTTTATTTAAATCTCCCAAGTTTTTGAACAATTGATGGTTTTTAGTTCTTCCTTCTTTTTTTCAGTTGTTAGTCATGCTGCTATTAACATCTTTGTGCAAAACATTTGTCTGAATTCCAGATTATTTCCTTAGGACGCGTTCCAAATGTAGAGTTAATGGATTAAACTGAAAAGTGTGTTTTTGAAGCTCCTGCTTCACGGAAAGTTTTGCCCATTACCCTCCCGTCTGCAGAGAGGTAGAAGTCCCTCTCTAAGCTATATGTTTCTGTAGGACTTTCAATCATGGTGCAATCTGATCGGTTTTATTTATTAACAGGCGGGTGTAATAGCACAAATTGTGTGTTGTTTTATGAAAAAAGGTAAGAGACAAAATAAGTTTCAAGATACAGAGGAAAAACTTAGATTTTCCTTTTAGCTAGAGAATGTGAAACACTTAGCAATATATCAGGATTTTTAAAGGTAAACTGAGTGCACTATATTAGAGAGCTTTTCCCTGAAGTATCCAAATCCTGGTTCGGTAGAAAGCTCTACAGCTCTGCTGATCCCGCCTTCTCCCCAGCGGGAGTCGGTGTGGGGTCGCTGGCACAGACTCCCGAGTAGGAGCTCCGGAGGCCCTTGTGCGTTCGAGTGTGTAGGGCCTCGTTCTCGGCTCCGCTGCTGCACTCTGTGTTTTGGAATAACTTCTGTTCCTTTGCTTCCTGTTCCTCCCCACCCTGTCTAACTCTGCCTACCACCAGGCAGAACCCAGGGCCTCTGTCCCGGAGAGAGGTTGTGTCTCCCAAAATGAGATCAGTTTTGCCTTCTCTTTTGCTAAGCGTATGCCGGCCGTAGTAAGTACAGTCCATTCTCCGCTGCGTGTGTGGCCTCTCTGGAGTTGGGCTTGCTCTGGTGTGCGGAGTTACGGAATCTGGCTTTGCCTTTGTTACGTGGAGACACTAAAAACCCTGGACTGACCCCCCCCATTTGTTTCCAAAACTCTTCTTCCCAAGGCTCCGTCCACCCATACTAAAAGGTGTGGAACTGTCAGTAGAAACCCGCTAACACCCGCTAACCTGTTCTAACCTACTGTACGGTAATGTGGTCTGCTCATCAGAGTGGTTTGTGTGACAGGGTGTGCTTATTTAAACATACCATCCAGATACACCTACGATTTTTAAGTGTGATGTGGTTTCCTGGGTCACTGCCAAGTCAAACTTGACCCCTAAGCCTTCAGGATGTAGAAAGTGTCCAAAGGTGTTTCTGCTACCCTTAGATATTTCCTTATCACTGAGGAAGGCAGACGACATATTCCCTTAATCTGAAGACTACTTAAAATGTAGATGTCAAAAGGTACTTTTTAAAAAAGTTAACAATATGACTCTTGAATGGATTTAAAACAAGCATGTGTCAAAGATTAATTTCACTCATCAGTAATGGAACTAGCAGATTGTTTATGCTGGTTCAAAGAGAATTCTAGACAATGAAAAGAGACATCACTGGGCTAAGGTTACTAAAGCAGATCCCAAACGAGTTAATATCCTACAAGGTAGTTAGACCGCAGCCAGGGCCCTTCCTACCACTCAGAAGCGATTTGTATTTCTCCTGACAAAACCCTGTGACGTAATGTGTAACGGACACCCTGTGAGTCTGGGTCGATGGTAGATGTGTCCAGGAATGGAAGGTGGGCCTGAGAGACCCCATCCCGTGTGACGGAGGGGCTGCGGCAGCCTCGGCCTGCCTCCCGGTTCTGGAAACCTGTGGTTTCCTGCTGACACAGCCGTCTGTGTGCCCACAAGCCCTAACTGTGTGGTTCTTCTACAGACAGTACCCAGAGGGCCGCCAGCTGGACGGTGCAGCTGGGACCCGGCTGGAGGGCGGCCTGGAGAGCGGGGAGCAGAGGGCTGTACTGGCACGAAGACTCAAAGCCTGGGACGCTAGTCTGACCCTGCCGTCGGGGCTCCTGGCCGAGCCTGCCTCTCACCCTGGTGTGCCTTGCAAGATGTGCGTGTCTGCCCCGAGGCTCGAGAGACCCGAGGCGCCGGGCTGAAGGCTCAGGCTGCCTGCAGGCACCCTTCTCCAGGTCTGGGGCCCTTGCAGGACAGGACTCCCCTGGATGCCCTTCCCTGGGCTCGCCGTGGAAGGGAGCGAATCGTTGAAGGCAGACCTGAAAACTGTGACTGCATTCAGGGAGGGCGTCCCGGCGGGCGGGAGGCTTCAGAGCACAATTGGGAAGGAGGAGGGGCGGGAAACCGGGGTCCTGGGCCGCGGCCCATCAGCACCTGTGCCCCGTGAGCCCCGGAGAGGAGCGTGCCTGTGTCCACAGACACGGGCCATCAGACAGTATTGGGAAATCGCTTGAAGAGAAGCTGGGTCTCGGAGAAGCTGCGAATGTGCAGATGTTTTAGGCCATTATAGGAGTGGGCTTTTTCACACGAGCACCGTGACACGGTGACATGAGCCCTACACGGACACTACCCTGCCATCCTGCCAGGTGACTTCCTGGTAGCCACCGGGAAACACAGCAGCCCGCTGACTACCTGAGTCTGCTTCGGAGGGCTTCCTGAGGTACCGAGTCCCGAGCACCTTTTTCCTTCCTGCCCCCTCCGGTGTGATGAGCTGTTTACTTCTTCGGGCCGGGACCAGTCCCCCTTGCCCGTCACGTGAAGTTGTAGCCCCGATGCAGTACGTTTTTATGATCAAGAGTGTCCAAGAGTGTTTTAGGTGACACTGAAAGGGCCCCAGACAATGACCAAAACCAGAACCGAACAAAGCCACATCATCGTAGGTGAACTGCGTGCCTTAGATGGCGGACCTTAGGGAATCCGGGAGCCCACGAGCTGTTCCGCGTCACCCAGTGGCAAAAATGAGATTAGCACTAAAAGAAAAAATTCCTTGCCGTTGCGTAGATTGAACTATGAGGCTAGAGCTACCTCATGCCATCCCAGGAAGAACCGAATTGGCTGTGTTTTATCGTAGGGTTGGTTGGTTTGTTGAACGATTGATTCCGTCTTCCAGACCTCTCCTTGTCACCCTGACTGGAGTCACAGTCCCATCAAAAGGTGCTCCTGGACCCTCCCCTTTTATACCCGTTTCCTGTTCATAGTGTGAATAGAAACGTTCTGAACAACTTTTTTGGAACATTTTCTATCTATATTCCAAAGCATGTAATATATACATAAAAATGATTGTTAAACTGGTCCTTAGTCATTGTATCATTAGAAATGAAGTCTGGGGGGAAATTTGGAAAAAAAACACAAGCAAAAATACTTATTCCTTTTTGCATATTTGTATAGCCTTCTAGATGCAGAAATGCCTTTTTGCATATTCTTTTACTGTTCTGACTTTTTAAGACCTATTATTTTTTTACGTAGGTCAATAAACTAAAGGTGTGCTACTGAAAAATGTCTGTGCGTCCTTCATGATGTCGGGGCTCGCCCGAGGCCGACTCAACACTCTGCCTCAAAGTGGGGCGAGAGGTCAGGTTTTCAGTTCTTGATCTGAAGGTGCACATCTTTTTACATCTGAAAACAGGTTCGCCTTGGTTGGTGGCCCATCCCAGCTGAACCGCAAGCTCTTTCTTGCTCCGTGATTCATAAAGCTGCGCTGTCTGTTACGGAAAGCCATCTGGGCGTGCATGAGACACGCAGTCTGTCGCCCCATCGAGTGTATGGAGGCTTCCCACCTTGGCAATGTCGAGTTACTTGGTAACAGGTGATTCAACTAGTTTCAGAGACTGGCAATCAAGCCTTATATATTCGAGATACCATTGCAAAATGGAGTCTGGCCTATAACATTCTCATGGAGCCAGATCTGTCAGCCCATCACAATTTGACATCTTTTGATTCTGCTCAGTAGAGAGAATAGATAGCATGGGAAATGAGATGCAGGAGAGCTCAATATTTCCGTGCATGCATCTCCTGCGTGAAATAACCTTTCCCCGTTCAAACGAGGGCTTGGGTCAGAATTGCAGGCGCACCTTGCAAAAGCACCAGAACCTGGCTCCCGGAGGGGAACAGAGGTGGGGGTTGGAAGCACGACAGGCCCTGTGGGATCCTTATCTGTCCTAAATGACCTGAGTGCCCCACACGGGTATGTTTATTAAAAGCACAAAGTGACAAAGGCAAGTTATTCAGCATGTGAACCTCCTCTTTCACTGCAAAACATTCTCTACCCATGGTATAACGCTTTTTAATTTGTGTATCTGTTCTAATTGGTTGCACATGACAGTAGAGTGCATTTATACATTTTGATAAATCACACATAAATGGAGTACACTGTCTCACTTTTCTGATTACACATATATTGCAGGATCACATCAATCATGCAGTCATATATGTATAAATTTTAAACACAAACCCGGAAGCAAATACCCAAAGGAAAAGGTAATTGTCCCCTGTAAGAGGGGGTCTCACCCTCCGCTCAGGGTGTAGAGGAGGCCGAGACTCACCATGCCCTTGGTTTCGTGACAGCACACACGTGGTAAAGCTAAACTCAGACCTGTATCTGGGTTCCATATCACCTGCTCTTATGGGACGGGGGCTGCTGGGGTTGGGACCCAGGGTTGCTCTCCCACCGAGCCCCAGGGGTTTAGGGACCCAGGGGTGCCCTCCCACTGAGCCCCAGCCCCAGCCCTTTGCAACTTTATTTGAGACAGGACCCTGCTAAGTTGCTGAGGCTGGCCTCGAACTTGTCATCTCCTGAGCCAGCCTCCTGGTCTCTGGGATTACAGGCATGGCCATTGGGCCCAGCCACGTTCATGCCCTTTGTTCACCACAACATTGTACAGAAAGCAGTTGCTGAGCCAGGCATTGGACGTATACAACTGTAGTCCCAGCTGCTACGGGGGGCTGAGGCAGGAGGAGCGCCTGGACCCGGAGTTCCAGGCCAGCTGGGCAGCAACAGGGAGACCTCATCTCAAAACACAAAAACAAGAAAACAAACGTAGCTCTCTTCCATGGAAACCAGTGGAAATTGAAAAGGGAGGGGAAGGAGCAAGAAGGAGAGACAGGCCGGGCGGGCTGGGAGCCAGGCGGGCAGGGGAGAGGCCCATCCGGGACAGCCTGCAGCACTGGGCTTTCAGGATATGCCACTCAGACAGGCTCCTGATCAGGTGTGGCCTGGAGATGACCCTAACGCAGGGCCAGGAAGCAGCCAGCTGGGCTGGAGTTGATCTCGGCAGAGGGCGGAGCGGGTGCTGTGGTCTTGGAGGACGTGCCCAGGGCTCCCAGGTGGCGAGGGAGCTTCCCACACCCCACTCTCCCTCCCAACAGCACTTTCTCTGGGAAACCATCCTCCATGCGCCCTTGCCTCCTTTCCCGAGGAAAAGGCCTCCCGAGAAGATCAAAGGCTGGGAAGCCATGGCAAGACGGAGCCCACCAGGGTGCTGGCAGCCCAGGTCTGGGAAGGGCATTTCCACAGCCCTGCAATTATCACAGGGGCCTCTGGGCCCCTGATAGAGGGTGTCTGCCGACATCACCACCCCCATAAAGTGGTGGTTACCGTGTGGGCTTTGAAGTCTGGCAGACCTGGAGACAGCCTGCCAGGCTGGACTCTCCCAGCCTCGCCACTTGCTAGTCACTGAGCAAGGTTTCTTGTGGTCCCCGGGCTGTTTCCTCTAGTGCCCACCTCACCAGGGCTTGAGTATGAGGTCCCAGAAAGGCGTGTCACCAGCACAGCACAGCACCGGGTTCCTAGCAGGTGTTTCATGCTGTAAACTAGTTCCCAGAAAAGAAAAAAATGGCACGTGCTGTTGAGTACAAAGCACAATCTAGAAGTCCAGGATTTGCTCTGCATTCACTTATCCACGACATGACAATAGCGGAATGCGTCTTCATCTCTGAAGGCGGACTCATGTCTCAGACACTGTCATAGGCTCTTGGCATTTTTTTTTTTTTTTTTTTTTTTTTTTTTAATCCTCACAGCAATTTTGCCCTTATTAATTCCGCACAAAAAGCTCAGGGAGGTCAGGCTATTTGCCCAAGTTCATAGCTGGAAGGTACAAAGCCCGGATTCCCCAACCACATGTACATCAGTCTCGGTCGAGTGTGAGTTTCTGCCTCTGGAGCCCATCGTGGAGGGAGGCTGTGCAGAGCTCCAGCCAGTCAAGGCCTTTTCCTGACCCTTTGGCCACAGCCCCCCACCCCCAGGCCAGGACTGGGACTGGCCACCCATGGGAGACCTGAGTGAGCGCATCTCACACAGGGCCCTGGGTGCCTCCCTGGCCTCACCCTGGGCTTGGTCCTGCTACTAGCTCAAAGGCAAGTCCGTGCCTTTTCTGTGTCACAAGAATGCAGGTGGCTGGCCGGAATAAGCCAATGAAGGTACGAGAAGCCAGTTAAGCACCAACTTTCTCTAGTTTGTTGTTTTGAAAGCCGAATTCAGGGCATTGAAAACATCCTGAGAAAAGCTGCATGCAGACACTTCAGGTGGATACAGGACACTGTCAGGACACTGGGCGAGCCTGGTGCCAGGTCCCTGCAGGGGCAGGTGGGACAGTAATCCCACTAGAGAAACCCCTGGGGTTCAAAGGTGTGTAGAGACGGGTGTCCATTCATGCAGAGCTTGGCCCTGCTCAACCAGGGCCTTTCTTTGGAGCAAAACCTTCTGGGTCAGGCTGATTTGGCCTGCAGTGGGCACAGAAGGGGCAAGTTCTAGGAGAGCTGGCTGGCAAAGGCTTTCCTAATGCCTCCAGTGGCCCAGAGCTCCAAGTGCACAAATTGGTTGACGAGGACACCTAGCGGGCAATCCTGGGTTACTGCAGGCGGGAGTTTGCTGGGCTGACCTCGTTCTCCTGCGTGTGCAAGCAAGTCTCTGCAGCCCTGCAGGAAGGAAAGGAAAACAAAGCTCAATTTCTAATTCCCATCGACTCCACTTCTTGGAGAAGTGGTTTTCTTTTTAAAAAATATCACTTTTTATAAAGCAGATGCAATTGTAACAATCTCGTAGACTTACAGGGGTCCCGTGTGGTTAGGTGTTCAGGGGTTTGCGCAGCCCCTGGGACAAAGGAAGTCCCTGGGACTGTGGTCTTCACTGTTTCTCATGTGGTGCAGCAAGAGGGTGGACCCTAATATGCAACCCCATCAGATTTAAATACTAATGGAATTTAAATGCAAAGTGTTCATATTTCATAGTCCTCGGGCAGCAAGACAAAGTACTTTCTCAGTGCAAAATTTACAAGTGTGCCAGGAAATGCCCCCATTGGCAAAATGAACAGGCAGTCTTCCAGAAAATCTGCATTTACCTCAAACGACCATGATGAACAGAATAGGAAAACGTTAGATGAAGACAGGATCACAGCATCGGGTCACTGATTTCTCCTTCACCCCAAGACTCTGAGATGGCTTGCCTTGTGGGTCCTGTGCTAAGGCATAGCAACTGGAGGGGACAAGTGCCACGTGTGCTCTCTCCAAAGAGGACAGCGCCCTATGGAGCTGCCCAGATACTGCCACGTTGTCACATGGCCGAGTCCAGGCTGGGAAGCCCCTCCAGGTCCGAATGGTCTGGGGCTTACACTCCTCCTCCTGATTCACGTTCCGCTGGGAGGCGAGCCGGGGTCCAGTTTCCTATCCCAGGGTGAGGTTTCACTGGTGCTGTGCTTTGCAGATGAGACAATGCCCAGTTGAATTTGAATTCGAAATGGGCAGAGAATGACTTTTAGTGTGTGTGTGTGTCCCATGTCTGTCCTCTACTTGATTGGAGTGTCCTCCTCTGCCATCGCCCAGGCAACCAGACATTTCAATAAAAAGAGCTTGTGCTTTCAAAACTGTATGGAGCTGCTGGATTGGGCCCGCCATTCCTGCACTGAGTACGGATCAGGAATCATAAATGGCTTTAATAGAGTAGGAAGGTCAACACGTATCAAGAACGGCCCCTGGATTTTTGGCTCAAAGGCAAAGTCCCTCTGTGGCCTTGACTGAGAGGCTGTGGTGTAAGAAATGACAAGCCTGAGTCGCGATGAAACGAGGGAACTGCTTCAGGCTTCTGGGCTGTCTTCCTGCAAAGATCCTTTGTGATTTAGAGATCTTTGGCTCTGAGCAACATAAACTCTTTCTTTGGCAGGACAATATCCTGAACCCCAATGATTAGCTTCCATCTACAGTGCAACGAAAATGACTGAGAATGTGTGAAATTCATCCTTTAGAAATATTAATAAGCATGTTGCCCAGCTGAAGCCAAAGCATCAGCAAACCCAGCCCCTTGGTGCTCAGGAGGTGGAACACACCGTCAGTGATTCATCGTTCTTGATGCTGCTGCATACGCAGGTGGAGGAGAAGACGTGTCAAGGCCGGCCTGAATGACCCCTCGAAATGAGGAAATTTCAGGAACTCCTTTCTCTCTCTCTCTCTCTCTCTCTCTCTCTCTTTTTTTCTCTCCCTCTCCCTCTCTCTCTCTTTGGTACCAGGAATTGAACCCAGAGGGGCTTAACTACAGAGCCACATCCCCAGCCCTTCTTATTTTTGAGACAGGGTCTGGAGAAGCTGCATAAGGCTTTGCTAACTTGCTGAGGCTGACTTTGAAATTCGCCATCCTCCTGCCTCAGCCTCCCGAGTTGCTGGGATGTGCACCATGGGGTCCAGCGAGAGGAACTTGTCTTTTAACGATGGAAGAGTTAAGTGAAGCACGATTGATGGATGTTTAGGTAATTGCGTGATGGGAACAGCGGTTGGGGTTTCTAAGTCGTACCTGTCCGCAGGGCGAGGTGCCTCTAGGCCCCTCCTAAATAGACGCAGGGCACCAACTGTGACCTTGAACAACTCCCAGTTTCAGCCTGCTGGTGTGGGCATGAGATTTTCTTCCCCTACTGGACTCCGCACTCTCGGGGACCAGGAACCGTGCCTCTGTGTTCCCTGCTGAATCCGAAGCAAGTCGCTGGCCCAGCGAGGCTAGTGGAAGTACCAACTCATCCAAGCTGCCTCCATGCTTTTTAATGTTTCTAAAGGACGAACTTCACACATTCTCAGTCATTTTCCTGAAGTTGCTGAGGACCAAAAACCACAAACAGAGATCTGAGCCAGAGGAACAGTCGCCTCATGGCCTGGGCACCAACTGCCGGTGGGCTGGAGAGGGAGGTGCTGAGGGGCCTCTGAGGGCGGAGTGGCTCCAGGCCGGGCCTCCCTGCCTCTCCCACTGGCCGCTGGCCGCTGGCCGTCTTAGGTCTTCCCTGGCGGGTAGAACCGACCAAGCTCTGCCTGGTCCCCACACAGCACCCTCCCTGCCTGTTCCTGGTCCCACTTCCCCTTCCATACAGACAGTGGTGCTGGCCCAGGGCCCACCCTCGCCACCTCATTTCCATGCGATGACCTCTGTTAAGTTCCAACAGAACTCTTGGGGGCACACCGTTCAACCTAGAGCGCACACCACAGGGAGAGAGACCACCCACACCAAAGGGCCTGTTTGAGGTTCTGGAATAAATGAAATTACAGAGTAACAGGTGGACCCCAGGGGGACAGCCAGGTGACCAGGGACGCGGAGAGAAAAGTGACACACCTACAGGCCTGGGATTGCCGAGGTGGGCGAGCCAGAGCCAGGGCCAGGACAGAGGCTGGAAGGGACCCACCTTGCCACCTGCTGGCTTCCAGACTCAGGTCTCCAGAACGCTGACATAAAGATCTGTCTTGTTCCAAATTGCAGACTAACAGGAGCTGGCTGTTTTAAAAGACTCCTCCCTGCAGACTTTTTCTTTGTCCCCCTGGGGTTGGGACCCAAACCTTGCATGCTAGGCCAGGGCCCACACGGGGCTGCCCCTCCAGCCCTTTATCTATTTTGTTTTGAGGCAGAGTTGGGCTCAGTTGCCCAGGCTGCCCTGGAACTTGTGAACCTCCTGCTACCCCCTGCCAAGTCACTGGGGTGACAGGCATTCGCCCTGCACCCAGCTAGCCTGTATTCTTGAAGGAAGGGCTTTGGGAGGTAAATCGTTCACCATCACCCTGAATAATGACAACAGAGAGCTCAGCCTCAGCAGGGTGTTGCCTGGTGAGCAAGCTGATGCCTAGCTCCCCTCCCTCAGCAGTTATCAGCTCTCTTCACGCTCTCCTGGGACCCAGCCCAATGCTGGCCCACGGTGAAGATTCTGCCCCCTCCACACGCCCCAGGCCCTGGGAGGGCTGGACTCTGCAGTTGGCAGATTCTCACTGCACTGAAGGCCCCACGCGGGCTCCCTGCTGCTGCTGGCCGCAGCCCAGACCTTCCAAATGGCAGTCTGCATGTGCACAGCTGATGCGCAGGCACCCGAGTCTAGAAGGCCTGCCCAGGTCTTCCCTCCACGTCACCCTGAAATGCATGTGTCCAGGGCGGAGGCCCAGGCCTGTGTTCCTGCAGGGGACCGTGGTGAGGCCAGTGCAGCTGTGTCCGCCCAGGAAGCCTCTGAAAGGGAGCCTGCAGCTCATCCCTGTGAGGGTCCATCTAAATCGGATCAGCTGAGGGCGAACCATGGCTGATTTACTCAGTCCCCAGGTGACACCAATGTGCTCGGTGGGGCGCGAGGGCCAGGAGCCGGTTCCGGCCGCTCCCCGCTCTTCACTGACTGGAGATCCTGCTCCTCCCCCTCCTGCCCCCTGCAGGCAGGACCCGTGTGTCAGCTCCCACCGGGGTCGACTTGGTTTCCACCAGCAAGAATGCTGGGAGTCCTGCCGCTGACCACAGCTGCGCGGAGAGTCCTGGTCGTGTTGGTAACACAGACGCCACCTGTCACCCAGCACCTTGGTGACATGCACTCGGGTCAAGGGGTGTGGTCTGAGACCTGCATTAACGGGCTCCTTGGGCAGGCGGCAAAGACCTAGCCCTGCCCTGGCCTCGGACCCAGCTTTCTTGCTCTGTGCCCCACGCACCTTGCTGCTTACACGCCCGCCCCATTGCTGAGCGTGGGAGGAAAGGTGTTGTTCTCAGTATTTTGTGTGTGTGTGTGTGTGTGTGTGTGTGTGTGTCTTTGTTTTTGGCCCTGGGGACTGAGCATGGGCTGCTCTACCGTGGACCTACATTTCATTTTTAATTTTGAGACAGGGTCTGACTAAATTGTTGAGGCTGGCCTCGAACTTGCGATCCTCCTGCCTCAACCTCCTGAATTGTTGGAATTACAGGCATGCACCACCATGCCCAGCAGGAGGGTCTTGTTTACCGGGGGAGACCAAAAGCCTCCTGCGACCCATCCCCCCACCTTCATACCAATCAGTACTAACCTAACGTCTAGACAGCGCAGTAGGCCTTGGAGGGCCATCCTAGGTGACAGTGATCCCTCTTCTCTGGGGACTGGTCCCCCAGAAGCCCGAGGCACCTGCCCCTTGGCCAGGCTGGAAGCGGGTAGTGCTCAGGGGCTCTGGAGGCGGGCAGTGTGGTTCAAGGCTCAGCACTGACACCCAGCAGCTGTGGGAGCTTGGCAAGGCCCCTCGGCTTCTCCACGCCTCCGTCTCCCTGGACTTCAAAGCGTCCGTTTGCAGACTTGGGAGGCACGTGTAACACACTCAGCACAGGGAGCCGGTGCTTTGCTGTTTTATGACCCAGCCCCCCTGCATGCAGTAGGTGGGCCTGGCCCAAGCTGGGCCGTCATACCCCATCTCAGGAAGTGGGAGGTGGACCCTCGGGTGTCCGAGCAGCAGGGCCTGTCTCCTGCGACCACAGCAGCTGTCCAAGGACCAGCAGCCACACCACCCAGGAGATTGTGCCGTGATTCGTAATCTCAGGCTCTGCCCGACCCGTGGAAGGAGGTCTCAGGGGATTCATCCATGTGCAACTGCAGCCTGAGGCACAGGTGAGGCGCTGTCCTCGGGCTGGGCGTCGCTCCCATGGAGCCCTGCCTTCCATCTCCAGCACCCCAGAAAAACACGAGTTCTCGTGTTACGACCTGGATGGGCCCAGCAAGGTTGTGCTCAGTGAGACAAGCCCGTCACAGAGGGACAAGGGTACATCAATGGGTCCCCTCGTCTGGGGCGTCTAAAGGAGGTGAATTCACAGCTAGAAAACAGGCACGGGTTGCAGGGGCTGGGAGAGAGAGATGCTCCTTACTGGGTACTGAGTGTCTGTCTTAGATCACGAAAAGATGTTGGAAATCGTGGCGAAGGCCCCAGGGTGTTGGGAGTGTAATCAACCGTACTCTTAGAAGTAGTTCAGATGGGAATTTCATGTGAGACACGTTTTACTGAACTTTAGAGAAACGTAGGAAAGAAAACAGTCCTCCTCTGCTGAGCACCCAGCTCCAGCCCCTCAGGCCTCCAGGCTCTGGCTCAGCCCTGCTCAGCCTCTAAGGCCCTTGGCCTCTGAGCTTCCGCACAGCTTCCCTCGTGCTCTCTAGTGTGGCCACAGTGTGTCAGAGCCCCGTGCACGCTGACCTCCTTGGCACCTCACCTACCCTTCGTGTGCCTATCAGAAGCTTACTGCCGGGAATGTGCTAGGCTTCAACGTGGCTCCGCCCCAGCCTCGGGGTCCCAGGCTTAGTGCACAGGTGATTCTAATATAGGGAAAAGTCCCAAGAGCAGGGACACAAGGGGACAGGTGTGGGCCACCATCCCAGCTGCAGGTTGGGGTGGATCCAGGAGGCTGGCTGGAGGACCCGCTTCTGAGGGCGTGCTGCTCTTATCCTGTTACAGCTTGGTCGGCCCCTCCTGCCTACCGTCAGGTGTCCAGCAGGCCTGGGTGGTGGCCCTGCAAGAGCAGTTGGCAGCGAGCAGTAGCGGTATTGGCGTTGCAAGCCACCAGCCAACTAGAAGGGATCCTGTGCGGGCCACAGGGCCATCCTTCCTGAAGGAGACCCTGCACACCAGACTAGAATAACTGTGGCTTTCTTAAACTCCAACACCTCAAGACAGGGGACCACGCAAGTGGCATGGCCCGTGGGCCTTTAGCTTTCTTCTTTTCTGGGGACTGAATAGGGATTCTGGGTACAAGTTAAACGTGGGGAATGGGAAGAGGCTCACGTGCAGGCAGAGGTCCATCTGACCTGTACCTACGATCGCAGGCACATGGCTGAAGACCGGGGCCCCTGCTACTTGGAGGCCCTCAGCTATTAGAGGAGAGACAGTGGGTTTGGAGCCATGCTCTCTCCCTGTGGCCTCTTGGCACTAAGGGTGATCATGAGACCAAAGGGGTTCAGCTTTGTCATGCAGTCTGACTCCCCTGAGGCCCTCCTGGCAACCTCTCTCCTTCCAAGGAGACAGGTACCATCATCCCTCCCATTTCACAGGTGAACTAACTGAGACCTGATGAGGTCAGATGCCTCAGGTCCCTTCCTCGGCCTTCAGGCAGGATCACTGGAGAAGTAGGCAGGGAACATGCAGGCCCAGTACCTCCCAGAGTAGGTGACCCAGGTCATGGTTCCCCTCTCTGGGATTATGCCACGGAGCCACTTTAGAAATGAGCCCTGCTCTAAGATCCTCTTTAGTTACTCAAGTAACCAGGTCCTTTGACTGAAAAGCCCCCTGGAATCCATGTTTGTGGCAAGCTAGCAATTCCAGCTCTAGGTACCCCAAAGCGCCTTGGTCACCAAATGGTGATTCACAGATTAGATGCTTGTAGTGAGGACGAGCCACAAGGTCCGGCTTTTCAAAGGTCATTTGATGTTTGCTGTAGGATAGGACTGGCGCAGTCTCGAGAGGGGAATGAGCTGGGCGGACACCTACCAAGACTCTCAAGGGGTGCAGCATGGTCGGCCCCATGTCTCTGCCGGGCAGTATCAAAAGCTACCCTGACACAGACCAGCCAGCTAATTGGAGAGACTCCGAAGGAGAAAGAAAATAGTTCCAAACCTGGAGTCCCTAGGTTCGGATCAAAAATATACAAGATACTTCTAACAGGTGGAACAGCGACCCAGATCCAGCTCTCATTA
This sequence comes from Sciurus vulgaris, assembly GCF_902686455.1. Taxonomy (NCBI): domain Eukaryota; kingdom Metazoa; phylum Chordata; class Mammalia; order Rodentia; family Sciuridae; genus Sciurus; species Sciurus vulgaris. Next base: position 23,130,518 of record NC_136480.1, on the reverse strand, counting down.
GTAACTTACGAATAAAGCTACCATTATCCCTTCATAAAATCTGATGATACAGACAGGCATTGATTTAAACAGGTCAATTTATCCATAATAAGCATGTACTGATTATTAACTCATTATGAAAGACCAATTTATCAATAGCGATTCCCTGGCACAAGCTGCTCTTGAATCAACCACAAAGCCAGTCCGGGAAGATCAAATTTTGTGCACCTTGATCTTATAAAGTCATAAGCAATGAGAAGACTGTGGCATGTGGCTGATCCAAAAGAGAAACCTACTCACCATCAACGGACTTTGCAGGCGACCTTCTCCCGCCTGTGTGGGTTTGGTGAAGGAGGCGTTGTCGAGTTCCTTGGGTACATACAGCCATTAGTTTTCCACCCGTAGTTCCACTGTGGCACCAACAGATGCTCTGGCCACTTCTAAAGCTCCTGGTGAGCGTGCTGGCGGCTGGGCGTAGGACAGCCCCGTCTGATCTTCACCTCTGCTCCTCCTACCCAGGACGAGGTGAGGAGCTCTCCTCCCGGGTTGCCCTGGGCTCCTCCATGTTTCTCTGCCCATCGTGTCTGGATTCCCAGTACTCCTGGCATCTGGGATTGGTGGGGACTCAGTAGAAGAGGCAGGGTTGCCAACATGTCCCCCGAGCAGCTGTGACTTTCTGCTGTGTACATGGCTGTGTTCTTGTTTGGCTTTTCTGCCACCAGCCTGCGCGGACGCTGGTCCCTCCAGATCAGCTCTGTTGTACCCTAGTGCTGAGTCTCCCATCCCCGCAAGGAGGCTGCCTTTTAGAGACCATGTGGCAGGGTTGATGGCTTCTGACTTCCAAAGTGCTTTGGTCCATGGAGACGTAGCAGGACCCGGGCTGGAGAGGGTACCCCTCACCACCCAGCCACAGCACAGGTGCGTCCTCCACCATGAGCCACACCTCCAGCCACGCCAGTCCTTCCCTGGACTCCACAGACCCCCTCCTGCTGCCCCTGGGTCTGGACGTGTGGGAACCTCTCTGTGCCCCATGCTCTGTCCCTGTCCGCACCTCTGCCTTGAGGGTACCACTTCTCCCTGTGGCCTGATGTGTCCATCACCCACATATTTATAACTGCCACAGTCCCTCAGAGGGACCTGGGATCATCCAAGAGGATGGTGGCACGAAGTTTAGCACAGGGCCTGCCACCCATCAGGCAAGATAGTAGAACGAAACAGACAGTATTACCCTATGTGTGTTCATGATAACACGAACGGTGTGACTCTACCATGTGCACGACCATAGAAATGAAAAGTTGTACTCCATTTGTGTACAGTGAATCAAAATGCAGTCTGTAAAACTAAAAAAAATTAATAAAAAAAAGAGAAGCTGTCTTTCCAGGTGCGGTGGCCACGCCTGTCATCCAGTGGCTTGCGAGGCTGAGGCAAGAGGATTCCAAGTTCAAAGCCAGCCTCAGCAACTTAGCAAGACCCTGTCTCAAAATAAAAAATGAAAGGGGGCTGGGGATGTGGCAGTGGTAGAGCACCCCTGGGTTCAACCCCCAGCACGGGAGGAGGGGAAGGGGGAGATGCTGTGCTCTTATTTGTAAGGAGACGTGGTCAAGCAGGAAGCGAGTTCTCTTGGGTCATTCTTCTCTCCTGTCCTCTTCTCCTTCCTGAACCTCCCTCTTTCCTAACTCCACCGCCAGAGGCAGCCAAGATGCAGCCAGAGAGTAAGGACTGCCTAGCTACAAATAAGCTTGCTCCTTCCTTGCTATTGATCCTTCATATATACTCCATGGGCCAGAGCTTTAAAGAGAAAAGGGGAAATGGTACCCCAAACTCCTAACAACAGGGGTAAGGGGCAAAGCCTAATCTCTCCAGGAATGGCTTTCACGGGGCCGGACACCAACTTGATTGGCAGTGGCTGCTGGCTCCAGGCTTGAGGAGGATTCTGAGGTCACTGCTCACTGGGAACCCCAGGATCGATTGGAAATGTCTGCCGTCGACGTGACAGAGGCCACTGCAAGCCAAGTGCCGCGTGGTCGTCATGCCTGATGTGTAATACAAGCCTCGGCCACTGGTACCAGTGGATTTTCTGCTGGGTCATGCCCTGACGTGGCCCTGGAGGCTGAGCAGCTACCGTGGAAGCAACTGGGTAGTTGTGCTGTTTATTTTTCTTGCCTAACACACAAGAACTAATTTTACACTGACAGGAATTGTCCTTTGATTTGAATAACTGGATCCTGAACAGGCTAGACGTGTGTATGTGGGCCCCTAAGAGGAGGTACAGATTGTACATACGTTCTGATGCCAAGAAAGATGGAATAGCTCTAAGGACAAAGGCAGGAGATTTACACTTAGTCAAAACGCACTGGTAATTGTTATTTTTATTTTTCCATGAGACTTTGGAATACCTATCTCTTCATTCTTGAAACACATTGTGGAAAAAAAGGGTGATCATCATATAGAAACATACATGCCCTGATATCAAAGCGCCTCAAACCTGATTCCAGTCAAAACACCATAGAATAATTTGTTCACCAAAGCGCCATCTGCACTCAGGCTCAACGCTGTGTCCTCGGCCCCGCCCTCACCCTGAGCCTCTCCCGCGTGTTCCTCTGGTTGCTGGGTGGCGGTTGCTAGAGACCATCTGATGTTCCCTAATCCCCGGATTGCATTTCAGTGGATTGCAGTTGGACACAGATACAGCTATTTTTTCAGTTTTAGAATCCTCCATCATACCTACAAGAATTCCTTAAAGTGAGGCCAGTTTGTGTTCCTTGGAAACCTCTGCTGGGTAGTCGGGGCCTGGCTGTAAACCACAGCCAGTAATCTGGGGTTATAAATCTACCTCTTAATGATGTTTTCAGGGGAAAAAAACTGAAGCCTGTGGGGCAAAGTTTGTTTGGAAGCGTCTAGCATATGCCACTTTCATTCATTTAAAAATAGAACCCAGGAACTATGTGAAGTACTTTTGGAATGACATAGGCCACAGGATTAGGGAGAAGGTGATGAAAGAGGAAAATGGCATTGGGGTGGGGTGGCTGCAAATCGATCCGGGGTCCTCGTGGTACCCATTTTCCTCTACGGGTGGGTTCAAGTCTGAACCGGAAAGAACACACGTTTGAAAAGGAGCAATTCTGGAGGTGGTCGGAACTGTGTTGCTAAGACGTGCTCACCGCCCTCGGGTCTGCTGAGCAACGTAACATGAGCCAGCAGAACTGGAAAGCCTGGTAATAACCCTGCGTTCTGGCGGTGCCTGCGGGAGGGACAGTGTCTCTGACTCGTCTCTCCTCTGTGGGCTTCTCGCCCCTCTAATTCCACAGCGTTGCTGGAACAAGAAGAGCTCGCAGGGTGAGCCACGTGACTTTTGCTGCTCCAGGCCTAGCTGCAGTACCACTGGCTATCTGGGACTCTGGCTGGTTATTTTGGGTTCCAGTTGTTTGAAGGATGTGACACCCGCTTGCTGTGTAAGCTGACAGGTTGCACAACTGCCAAGGTGAAGATGTGCCCCGCCGGGTGCTCAGGGGCCAGGTGCAGGCTCTGAGAAGGCCCAATTCCAAGCTTCAGGACGAAGCCAAAGCGGGCGGTGGATTCCTTAGGGTCCCTATTGAACTCGCCGACTTATGGAATTATTTTTGCGATACTTACCTTTCATTTCTCCCCAACCTCCTAAGTGGCTCGCTCATTTACTCAGGCAGAATATTTAATTTCTTTATAGTTTTAAAATGCATTCGACCTGGTTGCTGCTGTTCTTTGGCACTGGGGGTTGAACCCAGGGGCGCTCCAGCACTGAGCTTTTTATCTTTTATTCTGAAACAGGATTTCGCTAGGTTGCCCAGGTCTGCCTTGAACTTGTGATCCTCCTGCCTCGGCCTCCCGCAAGTCTGGGATGGCAGGCGGTGCCGCCAGGCCTGGCTGCTAGATCACTCTGTGAGAGCTGAGCTGCTCAAGGCACAGAGAACTGATCTAGCCTTGTCCTCATGAAGCCTTCGGGTCCTGGAGACGCTGGCAAATCTTGTTGTGAAGAAGGCAAGCAATGACCAAGATGGAGGATTTTACTAAGAGTGTTAGAATGTCATCTCTCCAGTGAGGAAAGGGGGCAGTCGCTACTGTTCAGAAAATAGCTGCTGGCGTGTGCCATCCAGTGTCAGGCCCAGGGCTCCCTACCCGACAGGCCGCGGTAAGGAGTCATTCGAAGTCCATGCCAACAGCTCCTCCCACAAAGGGGGCCGCACGCAGAAATCATCAAACAGGACAACACCGACAGGAGAGGAGACAGCAGAAGCACGAGACGAACCAACACCGCGCGAAACAGTCAGCAAGCAGAGCCTGGCGTCACTGATGTGCATGGAACACTGTCCAACAGGTGGACAGGCTGTCGGGCGGGAACAGGTCGGGCCCCTTGGGGGGACCTTGGCCATTCCTTGACGTTCAGACAGGAGTCACCGGGGGAGTGGAATGGAGTGTGGCCCATCCAAGGGCGTGGACAGGGGAGGGCGCGAGAGTGGGCTTCCTCGTCCTGAGGCGTCACACCTGCGCTGGCAGCTCTGCGCCAGGCCGGGGGCTCGCTCAGCGTTCTCGTGGGTCCCCACAGCCCCGCAGGGGGTAGACGTGTGGTAACATTTCACAGTGGGGAAACTCACTTGGGGGGTTTGCCCAGGGGAGCACGTTCTTGAGACGCAGGCTTAGCGGGTCGTATTAGTTGGGAAACGCCAGGTGCTGTGGCTCTACCTGATGCCACTGGAGGAGAATGACAGATGTCGTCCCCAGAGCGCCCGACTCCACCCACCCCCAGGAGCTGTCCCCGAGTGCTGGAGCCTATTGGATTGAAGGTCAACCGAAGGGACTTACACTAACAAAGAAGGTGTCAACTTGCACCCGGTACTGGGAAAAAGCTCAGGGTAGCGCACGCCTTTCTTTCTTCACCGTTGTCTTACGGGGCCACTCTGCTGCTGGACGCGCCAGTGCTAATGTGTTCAGAGATTCGACAGGCCACCCCATTCCTAGAGGACGCTGTCACCATAGGCTTGGCGCACCTGCAGAAGACAGCTGTGTGTTTTTTTAAAATTCATTTTTACTATAAACAAATGGGGTACATCTTGTCTCTCTGTACATGGAGTAACGGCATACCATTTGTGTGATCATACATTTACCTAGGGTAATAGTTTTGATTCATTCTGTTATTTTTTCCTTTCCCCCCACCCCTCCCACACCTCTTTTCCCTCTATACAGTCCCTCCTTCCTCCATTCTTGCCCCCTCCCACCCCCCATTATGTGTCAACACCCGCTTATCAGCGAGATCATTCGTCCTTTGGTTTTTTTGAGATTGGCTTATCTCACTTAGCATGGTATTCTCCAATTTCATCCATTTGCCTGCAAATGCCAAAATTTTATTATTCTTTATAGCTGAATAATATTCCATTGTATATATATAAAACAGTTTTTTTATCCATTCATCAACTGAAGAATATCTAGGTTGGTTCCACAATCTGGCTATTGTGAATTGAGCCACTATGAACATTGATGTGGCTGTATCTCTGTAGTATGCTGATTTTAAGTCCTTTGGTTGTAGGCCGAGGAGTGGTGGGACCTTCCAAGTTTTCTAAGGAATCTCCACACTGCTTTCCAGAATGGCTGCACTAATTTGCAGTCCCACCAGCAACATATGAGTGTACCTTTTTCCCCACATCCTCGCCAACACCTATTGATGCTTGTGTTCTTGATAATCACCATTCTAATTGGGGTGAGATGGAATCTTAGGGTGGTTTTGATTTGCATTTCTCTTATTACTAGAAATGAACATTTTTTCATATGTTTGTTGATTGCTTGTAGATCTTCTTCTGTGAAGTGCAGCTGTGTATTTCTGACACTGAGCAGGGGTTCGCTGGGTACGACATAGAAGCCACTACAATGGCACCAGGCTCTGCAGACCGAGAGAGCATTTGGCACACGACTGGCAAGGAGGCCAGAGCTACGGTGGTGTCCGCTTCCCCAGTCAGCAGTGAGGGAATTGGTGGGAAGGGAGGGGAGAAGCCACCATGTTGGCTGATGGTGGGAGGGGAGCTTCAGGTGCTTTTTTGGGGAGGTCACGCACTTCTTCACGTGTCCGTCTCCGAGGGGATCTGTGTTCTGTGTGGAGAATTTTCAGGGTGTGACATTGGAGGTGGTTGACCGGATGAGCTGCCTGCTTCTGCACAGGTCCGGTCCCAGTTAGTTCCCCACCGTCCTTGAGTGGATTTTGGAGACCCCTCCTGAGCACGTTGTCATCTAAGGTCTCATGAACAGTGTGTCCAGTTGGCCGGCGTCCTGTTCCAGTCCAGCAGCCATCCCCTCTCCTGGTACCAGCACCCCAGCAATTCTCAGACCGCCTGGCGTGGCCAGCTGCCACAACCCGATCGCCCCTAGCATGCTAACAAAGCCAGTCAGATGCCAATCGCCGGAATCGTGGAGTCTAAACTTTGAAATGTGAAAAGCATGTGGTAGGAATGGGTCTCCCACAGGCAGGTGCAGCTCGCACCCGGCGGTGGGGTCCTGCTAACTGGGCTCGTTGGAGTCCTGTCTGCTACTGCCTAGCTTCGCCCAGAAACCGCCCGGTCTCTGCCTGTGCATTATGACTGGCAGCCCATGACGGCATCTTCTCTCTTCAGGTCTCTGCAGCGGTTTCCTTAACCTCTTCCTGCTTCTGCTTTTGTCCCCTGAAACCCGTTGTCTTCCTGCAGAAGGCTGACTTAGTCATCCATTTTTGTCGTACTGGGGATGGAACCCGGGTGCTCTACCTCTAGGCCACATCACCAGCCCTTCTGTTTGCTTTTTTAGTTTTGAGATGGGGTCTGGCTAAGTTGCCCAGGCTGGCCTCTAGCTTCCAATCCTCTCACCTCAGCCTCCTGAGGTGATAGAAATACAGGCACCCTGGGGATCTTTTAAAAACGCAAATCATTTTGTTTTCTTACAGTGGCTTCCAGTGGCACTTAGCATAAATTATGAATTCCTCACCACATCCCACGAGGTTTTCATTATCTGGCCCCTTCTCACCTCCCCAAATTTGCCTCCTATCAGTCACCCTCACTTGGGAGCCCCTCTCTGACCGGAGAGAGGGACGTGGGAGGGAGGCACAGAACAGTGGCGCTGGAAAACAACAGATTACTCAGCATCACGGTCCTCAGGAAGTGGAGACTCACTCCACTCATTCCTTCACCAGGTCGGCCGTGAGCCTGTTCCTCCCGCCTGGGCCCTGGGGACAGCAGTGACAAGGGGCAGCCACAGTCTCTGGTCTTCCCTACTTGTGATCTAATGGAGAGTCTTTAACAGGATGCAGCCCAGGCCGAGCGCAGCTCTCAGGCCTCATGACCGAAAGCAGGGAGTGCTCAGCCGGGTTTGTGCAGTGCGGCACCTGAGCGTTCAGACTCGTTCCACAGGGATCCAGGGTCACGCTTCACTCACAGGCATAGCCACACTGTCCTTGCTTCTGCAGGAAAACTCATTCCCAGAGAAACACTGTGCCCTGGAGCTCACAGAAGATGCGCGTGTCTCCAGTGAGAATCCAGAAGGCCGGCTCCCCTGTCCGACACCTGATCTTTGCAAAGAGAGTCTGAGAAGAGCTTGAGGCTGAGGTCTGGGGTCTGTGTGCAAACACGACTAACCACAGTTGAAACGCTGGCTCGCCCAGCAAGGGTGGCACGGTTTCCCCAAAGTGGGAGCCGACCGCATGCGGGACAAAACTGGAAACAGCCTTCAAAGAAAGAAATGACTGATGAAGAGCGTGGCGGAAATCACCCTAACATGTCGAAAGTGGTCTTCTCTTGTGATGTTAAGTTTTTCCTTTTTGCTTATTTCCATATTTTCTTTTCGTAATGAACATATGTGACAAATACTTGAAATCAGGTTATTTGAAAGACGGAAGAAGTTTGCCTCTGGCGACCTCATCTTTCAGCCACGTCTCTGGAAAGGGACCAGAGGAGGCTTGTTGGCACCTTGGTAAGATCTGATAAAATTCCCCAGACGCTGCAGCCAAGGTCAGGTTACTCTTCTGAGGTTTCCAGAAGCTTCGGCCTTTTCTCCGATGTCCTGAGTGCTTCTTGAGTAACAGAATCATGTGGCCTCAGCCCCTCCTTGCGTTTCAGTCAACTGAAGTGCCCTGGGAACAGCATTGCATTGTGGTTCTTCTTTGCACCTGTGAGTAGCCTACTTTTCTAAAACTCCCCCTTCTGTTATTGTGCCTTTGCCCTGATTGAAGTGCCCACGTCACAAGTGTGCAAACAGATCGGTTGGACAAATGAGCTCACTGGTGCAGCCCACACCCGAGTCGGGACATAGCTGTCAACCCAGAATGTCCCCAAGCAGGCGCCAACTTTCCAGCCAACCCCAGCCCTGGGGCAGCTGCTCTGTTGAGCTCCACCTCCAGGTCCCGCTTGCCCGCTCTGAGCTTCACCTGAGCCGTACCTTGCCGCTGGCTCTTCCACCTCTGGCTCTGTTCCTTCATGGGCTCTTCTTGGAACTTCGTCACCATGCTGCGAACCTGGGTTTTTTTTTGTTTTTGTTTTTGTTTTGTGGTACTGGGGATCGAACTCAGGGCCTTTTGCTTGTGAGGCAAGCAGTCTACCAGCTGAGCTATCTCCCCAGCCCCTGGGTTGGTTTTGATGGCTGAGCAGTCTTTCCTTTGATGCCCAAACACAATTGGTTAATCCATTCCTCTGTGGATGGACTTAAGAGTATGAAATTTTCATATGACTTTCTATATTGCAAAGTAGTCCAGAAAAAAATGAATGGAATTTCATGTAATAAATATGAGCAGACCAATGATCCAGGTTTGCCGGTCTGTTTGCTTCAAAAACTTTTGTTCAACATTGTTTTCTGATATTTTTTAATTGCAGTAAAAGACACATAACAAAACATGTACTATTTAATCCTTTTCTTTTTCTTCCTCCCAGGCCTGGTGTGGAACCCAGGCCCCGCGGGAGCTTGGCCTGTGTTCCACCGCTGAGCTGCACCCCTGGTCCTATCTTAACCCTCTGAAGTGTGCAGTTCAGTTGTGTTGGGGTCGACATTCACACTGTTGTTCTTGGATCTCCGAAATTTTCTGCAAAACAGGAACTGCACACCCAGGAAACAACCCCCAGTTCCACGGCCCCTCCTGCTACCCCCATGCCACTGTCTCTCTGTGTGACTGACTGCTCCAGGGACCTCGTGTCCGTGGAATCACCGGGCATTTGTCTCTCTTCAACTGGTCTTTCTCACCTATTGTCCACAAGATCACCTTTACTTTCTTTTGATTTTATCGTATTCCACTTTTCAAATAATTATTTGCTCTGATTAGTGATACATACAGTAGAGTGCACTTTGACACATCATACATAAATGGAGTGTAACTTCCCATTCTTCTGGTTGTCCGTGGTGTGGAGTTACACCAGTCACATGATCATGTGTGCACATGGGGCAACAACATCAGATTCACCCTCCTGTCCTTCCTGCCCCCTCACCCCCTCCCCTCCTTTCACTCCCCTCTGTCTAGTCCAAAGTACCTCTATTCTCCCCTAGCCCCACCTTACTGTGAATTAGCATCTGCATGTCAGAAAACATTTGGCCTTTGGTCTTTGCACTGGCTTATTTCGCTCAGCATGATCTTCTCCAGCTCCATCCATTGACCTGCAAATGCCAGTATTTCATTCTCCCTGAGACAGAACCACATTCCATCATCTTTACGTGACACATTTTGCTCATCTGTTCATCTGTTGGTGACCTCTGGCCGCTCCCCTCTTGCTGTTGTGAATAACTGGATGGGAACGTGGTGTGTGTGTTGGGGACCTGCCTTTAGCTCTTTGGGATGCATGTCCAGAGTGGGGTTGCTGGAGCCCGTGGGACCTTCAGGCTTCATTCTCTCGTGAAATGACTGACTGTGCTGTTTCCCACGGGCCTGCGCCCTCTGCGCTCCCACCAACAGCCCTCAGCTGCCTTCCGAAGGGTAGAAACCGCAGTTAGGGTGGAGACTCTGGCTGCCTCGCCTCCCCGCTTCTTCCTCTGCCCAGACGGAGCCGCGTCCAGCAGGCTTCTCTGCCGACCTGTGATCTCTCATGTCAGGGAAACGCTGCTGTCACTCAGGATTTTGTTATTGTGGAAATCTTTTCTCTTTGGCGCTGTCTTTGAAGTCCTGCAGTTTTACTGTAAGTTGTCTGAGGATCACCAGGGGCAGGTGTTTTAAAATTGTCACAATCTACAAATTAGTTTTATCTGGAGTAAATGTTGCCGCGAGATGGCAATAAATCACCGAGTCGATCTTAAAGCTGGAGACGGAACCATCTTTGGATTCACTAGTGGGCGGGCCGCAGGGGCAGGCTGCTAGTCTACACCCTTCAGTGCCCTCGAGGGGTGAGAGCGCACCTTTATGCCGTAAATAATGCATGTCAGCACGTTGATCATAAGTGGCTGTTGCTATGATTCAAAACTACAAAGAGACATGATGAGATCTAGAATCAAAAGCAGAAGGGGAAGTGGGTCAAAGCGACTTTAGTCGGGTACAAGTTAAGGATTGGTTACTAACATCTGGACAATCATTCTCTGACAGGGTACCTTGTCCAAGAAAAATGGGAACCAAAAAGGGAATGATTTTACATGGTATAAGAATTGCCACTTTGTGGGGCTGGGGAGATAGCTCAGTTGGTAAAATGCTTGTCTTATAAGCACAGGGCCCTGGGTTCAATTCCCAGCACTGGAAAAAAAAAAAAAAAAGAATTGCCACTTTGTGTTGACAAACGTGCTATGCTAAGCAGCTGTTGGTGGGTACAGCGGCGGGCACTTCCCACAGAGAAGCGTTCCCTTGTCGCGTGGAGTCTTGGGGTAAAATGGCGTCCATTGGTCATCGCCCAGATATCCCGACCCATAACATACACAAATATTAAAAATCCTGTTTTTTGGAGGGGCTGGGGGGGGGATAGCTAAGTCGGTAGAGTGCTTGCCTTGTAAGCACAAGGCCCTGGGTTTGATCCCCAGCACCCCCCCAAAAAAAATCCTGTTTTTGTTGATTATGAATTTTTGTAACCATAGAATTTGACCTCCTAACCCACTTACTTATTACATTCTCCTTTAAAACCTAGTTCCAATAACTGTTACCAAAAAATAGCAAGTACTGGAAGCAGGTAGAGAACTGGGAACTGGCACACCCCAGGCAGGAACGAGAAGGGGTGTGGCTGCTGTGCACGGCAGGATGGTGGTGCCACAAAAGGACCGAACACAGCCAGGCGGGTGGCACATGCCCACAGCCCAGGAGGACCACAGGTGCAAGGCCAGCCTGCGCAACCTAGTGAGGCCCAGGCTCAAAAAAATTAAAAGGGCAGGGTATGTAGCTCTGTGGCCGAGCACACTGGGCTCAATCCTCAGGACTGAAAAAAAAAAAAAGTCTCCATTCTTGATTTCATTTAAAGATGGCAAACAGAAGAACTCGCTAGCTCCTCCTCGATAATGCCAGAATGGCCTGCATTTTAACAGCATCAAACAAACCCTGCAGTAATATCACCTGTATGCTAACACACACACTTAAAATATGCTTTAAAGTCTTCCTCATCTTCAAACCATATCTACACAAGCAAAATATTCAAATTACCTAGAAGGCTTAAGAGGAAATCAAAGATCACTGCTTCATATGAACATGGAACTTGTCGGGCCCTTTACTGTGCTTTTGTGTAACATAAATGTACATGTATAGACTATGTTTATATGGGTTTTTATTTTTATGACAAAATATTCCATTTTATGACAGGTGATTTTTATTTAAATTAGAGGCACCGTCTCATAAGGACAGCTTGGTATCAGTGTTTCTAGTTGGCCTCACAGCCTTAGGTGAGGAACCAGGATGAGTTTTTTTTCCACCATCCTCCCTCATTCAGGCTCATTGCTATGAACCTGCTGCACACTGGAACGCCCATCGGTGTGAGCTCTTTCAGAATGAAGCCTGCCTCCAAGTGCGTTTGCTCACCTTGGTCTTCAAGGTGGAAAGACACACAGCATAAAGCTCACAGGTTGCTTCTGATGTCATTCAGCGTCACCAAGTACGTTTACATAGCGGTACGGCCACCTGCTTGCAGCCAGTGTGAATTCCCACTCGTCTCCCAGCTCCATCGAAGCAGCTTGTTTGTGGTAAAATGTGCTCAAGAAATCAAAGGCTGCTAAACATTTAAATATCGGTTGCAACTATTTTAGTATCTCTGCCTCTGAGAAAGTGAACTGACATGCAAGTATTTGGGAAATCCTTGTTTATCATATCCTTGAGGTACTCAAAAAAAGAAGGCTGAATGTTTACCTGCTGTGTTTACAAATGTCAGAGAAAAATATCATGGGTTGTCTTAAAGGATACTAAAACTTTAAGGGCTAAGGCATTTTAATCTGCAAATCCGATCGGGTCTGCATTGATTTTTCTCTTGCCTTCTTAGGATGCTCTAAGTCTGATTTGGTAAGAAAATTAAGGTAATCATTCTGAAATTGACTTAAAGATGATTTGGGGTTACTTTCTGTGTATTAAAATGTAAACAACATTTAATTAATTATCTGGAATATAAAAAAAGACTGGATCAACAAAATGAATGAAATACAAACTATTGGTAATACCCTTACATGGGGTTTTAAATCTTATAAGATTTCCTACCAGTCCTATTTTCTTTTTTGAGACAGGGTTTTACTAAGTTGCTGAGGCTGACTTTGAAGTTGTGATCCTCCTGCCTCAGCCTCCCGAGTCGCTGGGATCACAGGTGTGTGACCCACACCCAGCCAGTCCTGTTTTCTATGAGTACACAATATAGACGTTTTCCTCATGTTATGTACTTGCACTGGCATTTCACAAAATGTTTTCTAAGGACTGTTGGTCTTATAATGTGTCCTGTGGAAAAAAGTTCTCGGTACCCATCAACCTAAAAATGATCTTCTTGCTTTGGAAGATGACACTTGCCATTCGGATGAGCAAGCCTTTGTGGTTGAGAAATCTCCGGCTTCCTTTCCCTCAACGTTCTCCAGACTGATCGGATCCAAGAACCATTTCTTTTGCAGCTGGCGTCCTGACGCTCTCGGCAGGTCTTGATGGTGGGGCATGGCTGTCCACGATTGTATCACTCCCATTCCACCAACCTGCGATGCTGCCGCTGCTTTTTTTTTCCCCATTTCCCACCATTTACTCTTGCTATATAAGTAGTGTGTACTTATTTTCCATGCCCCTTCTTATCCGCACCCACATGCAGAGCAGCCACGTTAGGTGCTTCGTGTCCCAGCGTTTTAGGTAGGTGTGATGGTTAATGTGAGTTGTCAGCTTGATCAGATTAAGAGATGCCCATGATCAAGAGGCGTCTGGGCATGTCTAGGAATGATTGGCATGTGGGACAGCGAACTGGAGTGAAGCCCCTCCCTAAGTGTGGGCAGCACCACCCAATAGGATAGTGGCTTGATGGAATAAAAGCTGGAAGAACAAGGAAGCAGATGCAGATGCAGGTCTGCTCCTCTTGAACGGGTTCTTTTTTTTTTTTTTTATTGTAAACAAATGGGATCCATGTTGTTTCTCTGTTTGCACATGGAGTAAAGGCGTACCATTTGTGTAATCATAAATTTACATAGGACAATGTTGTTTGATTCATTCTGTTATTTTTTCCCTTCACCCCACCCCTCCCATCCCTCTTTTCCCTCTATACAGTCCTTCCTTCCTCCATTCTTGTCCCCCCATTATGTGTCATCATCCACTTATCAGCGAGATCATTCGTCCTTTGGTTTTTTGAGATTGGCTTATCACACTTAGCATGATATTCTCCAATTTCATCCATTTGCCTGCAAATGCCATAATTTTATTATTCTTTATAGCTGAGTAATATTCCATTGTATATATATACCAGTTTCTTTATCCATTCATCAATTGAAGGGCATCTAGGTTGGTTACACAGTCTGGCTATTGTGAATTGAGCCGCTATGAACATTGATGTGGCTATATCTCTGTAGTATGCTGATTTTAAGTCCTTTGGGTATAGACCAAGGAGTGGGATAGCTGGGTCAAATGGTGGTTCCTTGAACAGGTTCTTGATCGCTGCTTCCATCCTCTGAGGATATCAGACTCTCGCTTCTTCACTCTTCCAAAGTGGACTCTGCACTGATTCTCCAGGGAGTTTCCAGAAGCCTTGGTTTTGGACTAGGTAGCACTGTTGGTCCCTCTTGTTCTGGGGCTTCCTCCTCTTGGGCTGCGCAGCTGCTGGTTCTTCCAGCTCTCCAGCTGCAGAGGCCTCTGTGAACCATCCAGCCTCTGGTCGTGGAAGCCCATCTAATAAATCCCCTTTTATAAGCACGCTTTCTGTGGGTTCTGCTCCTCTGGAGAACCCTGACTAACACAGTAGGTGAAAGCCGCGTCTACTGGCCAGGCATCTGGGGGGTGCGGATGAAGAGCACTGGCCTTCGAGGCAGTGGTCCAAGCGCCTGGGGCCCGCTTCTGGTTCCTGTCCAAGGACGCTAACAACAGTGAGCGTTTTTGAGTTTGTGTGAAGACACCGACATCCATTTGACTAGTCATCACGTGCTCAGCAGAACCGGCTGGAGCAGTGCAGGTGCAGCCTTAGCAGCCACCGTAGCAGATGGTGCTGGTGGGGCAGCCGCAACGCCGCCGCGTCTGATATCATGCCATCTCAGTAGCACTGTATCTACATCCTCACGCCCTTCGGAAGCCTTTGAAATTAATGCATTTGACGTTAAAGCAATCAAATCCATTTAAGGACTTTGAGATGACTTACAAAATCATAAGGTAAAATAATAAATATGCTCTTGTAACTAAAGCCACCCTGGGATCTGGTGGAAGCAAGGCAGGCTGGCTGCCTAGGCTTTGAAGAAGCTCTCGGGTCGCAGATTAAAGGCCCATCCCGGGGCACTGCAGCCACGGGTCAGGGAAATTTGAGGAGGAAGCCGGGCGTTTACACACACTCATGGAGCCTCCGGGCCATCTGCACCGGTAGGCAGAGCTGTGTGATCCGGATTGCACAAGAGAGTAGCAGGCCACAAACAGGACAGAGCTGATTTATTTAGTGCCATTTGGAAACATTCTCGTCATGTCCATTTATAGCCAGTGGATGGAGCTGAAGACAGAGATGGAGCCGCTCCTGGCTCCCCTTCACACCGGAATGAATGCAGGGTAGAAAACCCAAAGGCCCCAGGAAGAAGAGCCGCTTCCACCACCAAGACTTTCCTGACGGAGCAGCTTCAAACCCGTTCTGTGCACGTGTCTTATGGGATGCCTTAGAAGAGAAGAGCCCTCATGCTCAGTCTGGAATATCGCTTGGGGTTGGGCGTTTTCTAGGCAGAAGAGAATGAGGCTTAGAAAGCATAATAATGCCTGATGTCTACTAAGTGTTTCCCATTGATCGTTTCATTCATTTTTTTCAAACACCCTTTGAAGCAGACACACTTCTGACCTCATTTTTACAGGGTAGAAACTGAGAGAGAGCTTGATACACCAATTCCCCTGCAAGCACGGGGCCGAGCTGGTGTCGGAAGCCAGGCCCCCCAATCCTGAGCATGCTGTGGACCGCCGACTAGGCTGCCCTGCACCAGACACGCGGAGAAAGCGCGTCAGAGGGAGGAGGAACTTCCAGTTTTCCCATCTGGGACGCCACCAGGATTTACGTCCAGATAGTCTGACTCCCAGGCCTTGTCGACTTAGCCCAGGCTTTCAAGACAAGACCGAGTGACGCAGCTGTTCCGTGTTTCAGGGGTTCAGAGGGCAAGACCAAACAAAGGCGGTACCTTACAATACCTACCATTTTGTGCAAAATGTGGATATTCCCAATGTGAAAAATTTAGAAATCAGCTGAAAAAGTTCTATTATCACTGAGTACTATGTGAGGTCCCAGGGAGGCAGTGACCAACGAGGCCATTCTTGTCTTTAGAGGGAAGACTGGCCAGTGAAGTGGCAGTGACGGGCCATGGGAAGGGCCCAGTTCTCAGCAAGGACATCAGAAGAACAGCAAGCCCAGTTTTCAAGATCAAGGAGGGCTTCTGAGAGGAGGCGACTCCAGAGCCAGGTGAACGTGGGGGACCATGGGCTGGTCCCCCCAGAGGGGACAAGGTGCATGGAACGTGGGCTTCACTCCTAGGCGTCCTCCAGTCGGCTGTGGATGGACAGTGACATGGATGGATGAGGAACCGAAGGACCAGGCAGGAACCGCAGCTCTCCCCTGGGGCTGTGGGAGCTCATCCAAGGGCAGTCAGGATCAGGACCCCTTCAGGCTGCCAGTGCACACTGAGTGACAGCCAGGGAGGCATGGGCCCGCAGTGCAGGAGAGACAGCCGTGCTTCAAAATGCAAGGGGGTTCCCTCTCGGTCAGAATACAAGGGAAATCAGTCTCGGAGAGTCAGTCCCCCCACCATTCCTCTCCCCGCCTCCTCCTCCTCCTCCTCCTCCTCCTCCTCCTCCTCCCCCTTCCTTCCCTCTCCCTTTTCCTCCTTTTCTCCCCTTCTCACTCCCCCTTCTCCCCCCCCTCCCCCCAAAATTAAAAAAAACCTTTTTTCTCCAGTCCTGGGCATTGAACCCAGGAGTGCTCTACCAGTGAGACCCATCCTGGTCCTTTCTGTGTTTTATTTTCAAACAAGGTCCTGCTAAGTTGCGAGGCCTTGTGAGCCTGGTGCCCCAGCCTCAAGAGTCGCTGGGATTGCAGACACCTGCCACTGGAATGCTCCCCCTCCCCCAGCTTCTCTCCCTCCCCTCCCTCCCCCTCCCCCTCTCCCCCTCCTCTCTCTCCCCCTCCTCTCTCTCTCCCTCCCCCTCTCCCCCTCCCCCTCCCCTCTTCCCCTCCCCCAGCTTCCCCCCCTCTCCCCCTCCCCCTCCCCCTCTCCTCCTCTCCCCCTCTCCCCCTCTCCCTGGAGTCTGGTGAACTCCTTGCTGGAAGGGTGTAGAAGGTGGAATGTGGTAAGTCTTGCAATCGACGAAGATGGGAGCTCTCAGGGAAATAGCAGGAATCTATTGGCCTATTTTTAAGCTTGATTGGTGGCTTGCAGAGGACGTGTGGGGACCTCTGAGGTCCCACTGACATGACTTGGTCGTCACAGAAGCCTCCTCTTCCCCCAACTCTCCCCAGCACCTCTTAACCAGCAGCCAAGTCAAGTTGCAGGAAGGTCACTCCTGCTTGCTCACCTAGAAGGCTGGGGCAGCAGAGGCGGGGCCCCAGTCGCTCAGAAGAGGCCCTCCTGGCCTGGCCCTGCCTGCCTCCCTGCCCGCCTCCCGCTGGCACAGCGCAGCCTGGCCGGTTCGAGGTCACCTCCTGGAACACGCCAAGGCTTCGCCGGCCTGGACGACAGCACTGCCGTCCCTGAGCCTCGGTGGCTGAGCGCTGCTGAGGGGGAGGCTTCCCTGGCTCCAGGCAGGACCTGCAGGCCTCCCCTCCCCAGTGCTGTGCTCCTCTCCGCCTCCGAGCCCGCTGGACTTCCCTGGTTGTCGCCTCGCGGGATGGATGCTTTCAGTTGCTCCTAGCCCTTCCTGGCACAGCGCAGGGCACCATGGCCACTCAGCGAACACGCTGGGGGATGGACAAAGGGACCCTTGCCAAGTGCTTTAGCTGTCTAATCCCGACCCCTGACGAGGGTCTGGCAGAGCCCCAACGCCCACGTGGACTTACGCCTGACAGCTTTCCGTGTAGACAGTCTGAGACCCAGACTTGAGGACCACGGTTCTGGGTGGGTCCAGGGGTCCACACACTATGACTTCCTCCAGAGACCGTGGCACGAAGCCAGACGACCCTGCCTCCCTCCTGCCATCAATTGTCCTCCAGGCCACCACTTCCTTCTGCTGTCATGGCCGGATTCTGAGGTGAGAAGCTGCTGAGGCGGCAGCAGCAGAACATCACTAAGAGAAGCACAACGAATCATCTCTGCCCCAGAGGCTGATCACACCCGCGGAACCTCCCTGCCAGCATCCCGGCAAGATGCACAGGGCGAGCAGCAGGGAAAGACCCCCTCCTGGCTGCCTGGAGTGACATGTGGGGACCTTCAGCAGGAGGCAAGCCCCGCGAAGCCGGTCCCCTCCCAGAAGTGCCTAAGTCAGCTGGATCAGCAGGAGCACGGGTCACGTTCAGAGAAGTGCGATTCGTCAGAACAGAACTGGACTCTGAAAGGACACAGCAAAAACTGAGAAGCTATTCTTGGGAAAGCTTCATATTTATATGCAAATTGTGGGTTTCTATTTTCTTTATATACTATTGCATCTAAATGTCTCTCAGTTGTTTTCTGTAAAAAGCAACAAGATTTTAAAATAGTCTTCTGCTTATTGCTGTTAGTAAAATGGTTTCTGTCATGGAAATGTTTTTTTAATGGACTCCACATTATAATTGCTTTTGTGTTTCTTTAAATGTTGCTGTGGTTATCCCTGAAATATGAGAATGATAACATTTAACGTTTATTGAGGGCTTACTCTGTGCTATGCACTTTCCTACTTAATTGCATATGTATATGTTGTCCCATTTAATTCTCTCCATAACTGCATACTGTGTACATTATTATTAGCTATGGGCCAGTAGGTTGCTCAGTAGCAGGAAGTTAGTTATTAAGAGGTGGAGCTGGGACCTGTCTCCAGGAGGTCTCACTCTAGATCCTCCTCATTTATTTGAATTAGTATTTCCCAAAGTATGGCATTTTGAAAAGTTAATGACACGGATGTTAGTAGATGATTTTCAAAGGTTGGGGAGTATCAGCTAAACAAATGGGTTTCTTTAGTGTAAGGTTTCTTGGAGTCTCTAAATGCAAATGTGCTTTACAAATGTCTAAAATGCAAAAGCCGAGTAGAACGTTTCCCAGGCCTCCTTGAACACTGATCTCTTTTTGGCTGAGTCTGTTTGTTTGCGGGGCTGGCAATGGAGTCCAGGGCCTTAAGTATGCTAAATATGTGCTCTGAACCATAAGCTGCGGCCCCAGCCCCTGGCGGGATCTCTCTAAACCACTCTTCTGTGAATAATGGTCTACAGGTCTGCAGACCACAAACTGGGGTGCCTTCCCACCCACTGAGGCCAAGCCCTCACTCACCTTTTACGGGGACCCAGGGAAAAGCTGATGGGTGAGGAGCCCTGGCAGTGAGTCACCAGAAGGCACCTGCATTCTCTGTTTCTAGAATCATCATGCGAATGCATGGCACATCTCTCCGGGGGTTCATTTAGCCATGCCTGTGAAGACCTGTTGCCCTTGGGCACTCTAGAGACCACCAGGGCCAGCGGAAGTATTAGAACATCCACTTACAACTGCTTACGTTCTTTTTCTTTCTTGCAAGTTTTGAGATTATGTGAATGCAGTTGTTCCTGAGTATCCACCAGGACTGGGCCAGGACCCCCTGCCAATACCAAGGTCTGCAGATCTTGAGTCCCTCTCATAAGACAGCGCAGCATTTGCACATCACCTGTGCATGCCTTCCCTTCTGCTTTAAACCACGCATAGGTCACTTCCCATGCCTCAGTGTGGGTGTCCTGTAGATAGTGGTCATGCTGTATGGTTCAGGGAAGATGACACGGAAAAGCAGTCTACATGTGCGGTGTTCTTCCCAAATGATTTTTCACTGCTTGGTTGGCTTTGTGGATGCAGACCCCTCTAGTGTGGAGGGCTGTCCATATATAATATCGGAATAGCGTGTGTATAGTGTACAAAAATGATTGGCACATCTGGGGATGGCTTGCAGTAACAGAGAGGGGTGTCTGAGCCATACACGTCTGAAGTGTTTGCTTTCTTATCCTTTGACCCAGCAATTTCACCTTTTGGCATTTATCCAATTTACCCTAAGGAAACAAATTTGCATGTTTCAAAATATTGACTGCAAGGATATTTTTTGAAGACCCATGCTTGTGAGTAATGAAAATAGTCTAACTATCCAACAAGGAAGGATTGGTCATATAAACTATGCAGTTTATAAACTATAGCTCCAAACTCTTAAACAGGGAGCTCTTCAAAACTACTAGCAGAAAATATACTGGCCTAGAAAACCAATTCCTGATTTTGTCCATCAAAAAACAGGTGACAGAGCTGGAGTGAGCCCAGTGGGAGCAACTGCCAAGCAAGCAGGAGGCCCCAGGTTCGGTGCCCAGCACCTCAGCGGACAGCAGATCAAGAGCTGGTGGGCCTCAAACAACTGGAATGATAAACGGAAATGTGAATGAATAGTAGTGGCACTCCGCAGTGAGACCAGGAGAAACTTCCATTTTCTCTGTACCGACCTTTCCTAGCTGCTGAACAATGAATGCATATTTCTGAACAAGATTTTATTCACAAAGTTTACAGTTTTAAGACATAGGGCTAGGGACGTGACTCAGTGGTAGAGTGCTTGCCTGGTATGCACAAGGCCCTGGGTTCGGTCCTCAGCACCACCAAAAAAAAAAAAAAAAAAAAAGGGTTGTTTTTTGTGTCTCCTCAACATGTGTTGTTATTATCATTTCTGTATTTCATATATTCTTTTCACCCTGGGTCAGAAATACCATGTAGCTCACAAGCCTTTGTGCCCTGCCACATTGTGTCAACTTCTACCCTTGTAGTTTCATCTGCTGGGCCCATAGGAAGCCTGCATTTCTAAAGGCAGAATTGCTGGGTTGAAGCAAATGCACATTTGTAATTCTGATGAATTTTGCCCCCTGATGTTACCAGAAAAACAAAACAAAACAAACAAAAAACTCTTCTCATGATTTGTTTTACTGCTTTAATTGAGATTTTTTTTCAATCCATTTCAATTTATACAGGCTTCATGAATACTGCATAAGGACAACAAATAATTTAGGACATGAAACTCCTGGCTCGTAGTGGAAACCCAAGCGCTGGTTATCCGCATCTGTTGGATCACAGGATCTCGGTGCCACAAGGACACCTCGCGAGGGTTCAGCTTACACAGGGTGGAGAGCAGCAAGCCCTCTGCTCCACTCGCCCGGGCTCCTGGCTTCCAGAGTCAGGCAGAAGCAGAGCCCAAGCCGAGGCCCCCATTCCCACCCTCCCGTGAATTTTTCACTCCAAGAGAATTAAGGTTGGTGGCTGGGTTTCCCTTTTGACAGCTCGTAAGTTGTTTTCGGCTTGTAAATACAGAAGAGTGGGCTCCCCTGGAGACCTGGGGTGTGCAGCTAAAGCAGCGGGGACCTGCTGTGGCGGTCAGGGCTCCTAGGGAGAGGACAAGGGCCAGTTGCTCGCTGGGAACGTAAGCAGCTGTGCTGAAATGTCAGACAGATTTGCCCAGCTGACTCGAGTTGCCCAAGAGGGCGCAGCGTAGTAGCCCCGTCAACTGACCCTGTGCAGCCCAGCCCTGCTTAATATAGATCTGCCGGGGCTGAGCTGCAGACGGCGCTGGGCGAACCCCGCTGAGGTTCTGGGGGCGAGATCATGAGGGAGGGTTGACCTGAGCACCCGTTCCCCAGGAGAGCTTCTTGGGGTGCTTTTCTCTCCCTCTTCTTTTTGAAATCAGCTTCGATTATTTCTTCTTTTCCAGCAAAAAATAAAAACAGAGGGAAAAAAACACAACAGCAATGTCGGAGCGCAGCAGGAATTCAGATCAAGAAGAGCTGGGCCAGCTGGACGAGGATGAGCTCTTGGCCAACCTGTCCCCCGAAGAGCTGAGGGAACTGCAGTCGGAGATGGAAGCCATGGCCCCGGACCCCCACCTCCCCGTGGGAATGATCCAGAAGGACCAAACGGACAAGCCGCCCACAGGGACCTTCGACCACCGGTCCCTGGTGGACTACATGTACTGGCAGAAGGCGTCCAGGCGCATGCTGGAAGACGAGCGCGTGCCCCTCACCTTCGTGCGATCCGAGGTAACCAGCGCCTGTCCCTCGGCCGGCTGCTGCCCGCGTGGCCCTGCGAGGCCCAGGGGCCAGCACTCGGTTCTAGAGTGTGCTGTAAGATCTAACCCGACTGCAGACTGGACCTTTCTGACCCCCCTGGCCCAGCTGCGAGGGGGGGGGGGGTTGGAAGGCTGGGGGATGGGCCGGGCTCGGGGCCCTGACTCCGGACCAGACGCAGGTGTTCTCAGCACCTACTTTACTGTTAGTTTCTTTGCCCGTCAGGCCCCCTTGAGGCGCTCACAGAAGCTCTGTGTCCCCTCTGTCCTCACATAAGCAATATTCCACACACCATGTAGAGGACCTCACAGTCCCCCGGAAGTCTAGCCACTCACCCTGCCGTGGAACCAAGCGAAACAACCAAAAACGTGTAACACCCCCACCAAGTCCCGGTATCCATGGCAACGTTTAGAAACTGGTCATGGTTAGCCGTTCTAGTTCTTTCTCAGGTTTTTTTTTATAGATTAACAAAATGACACTGTCCCTGACTCTAAAACTCACTGTACATCAGCATGATTTCTTAAAAAATGGTTCCACTTCAAAATAACTTGGCAGAAAGAAGACAGTGGCCATCCAGGCGAAGCCTCTCTCAGGTATGACAGACATGTGTCTGGTCACGTTACGGTCACTCTGACCATCCTTCAGAAGGACTTGAACATGTACTCAGCTCACACAAATACGTGATCAGGTCAGAGCTGGAGGTAGACTTCACAGGGCTCTCATGTCGGGGGAGGTTCTGTGTGAACACCAGTTTTAGGGGAACAGGAGAGCTTCTGCACCCCTGCTCCCATGGCGTGATTTAAATAGCTGGGCGGTGGCTCCCCCTGCTGGGACACCTGAGAAGTGCAGGGGGAGGCCCTAGGCGGTTAAGGGCTCCGGTCAACTGTCCATCCTGACCTGCCACATATCACGGTGAGCCTGTGTCTCTTAACTGCCGCACTCGATGTCCAAAGGACACCCGTGAGGTACACATCTTGTACATGAAAGTGTAATAATGCACACGACTCTAAAAACATCGACAAGGGCCTGCTACTTCCCTTCCCAAACGGGTGACTTCCAGACCTCTGCCTAACACTCTTCCTTTTATAGCTGGCTCTTCCTTCTAGGCACTGTTCTTCAAAACAAACGGGACGTGAGACTGTGCCCAGAGCAGTCAGGGCCATTTCCACAGAACTGAGCAGACGAAATCCAAATCACTGAAAAATACCTCTTGCAAATTGCCAAACTGCTCTCGTGTACCCCGCATTATGTTGTGGTCTCAGGGGAGTGCTACGCAAGATTTGCAGACACTAGCATGCGAGTTTTAGAGCAATAAGGACACTACTGTGTAACCCAGGGTTATTGAGCACAAAGATCCTATTCAGCTATGTATGAAACAAAGACTTCAATGTGTGGATAACCAAAAAAAAAAAAAAAAAAAAAAAAAAAAAAACTGTATAAAGTTTTCAAAACAAATAACTTTACATCTGGAACTGAGCATCACTTTAAGAATAAAACAAGGCTGGGGTTGTAGCTCAGTGGTAGAACACTTGCTTAGCATGCACCAGGACCTGGTATGGGCCTCCAGCACCACACATTCAGAAAAAAAACAGGAAAAATAATTTTTAAAAATCTGGATAAAAAAATGAGCTAGGTTTTATTTTTATTTTAAGACTGTTGGCCCTCACCGTCCTTGGGGTTTCACATACGTGGACTCACCAACCATGGATCAAAAAAAAAAAAAAAAGCTTTTGAATTGAAGCCAAATGCAGCCACACAGGCTTGTAGTCCTAGCTACTTGAGAGGTGGAGGCAGGAGGATCACAAGTTCAAGGCCAGCCTGGATAACTTAATGTGATCCTGCCTGAAGATAAATACTAAAAAGGGCTGGAGAGAGCTCCGTCCTCCAGGGGTAGAGCATGTGCCCGGCCCTGAGTTCCGTCTCCAGCCCCACAGCAAGACAGTTTTGCCAATGAACTGAGTAAGTACAGGTTTCTTTGGGGCGTTATTCCCTAAGCAATGCAGTATAGTGACTATTCACAAAGCGTTCCTATGGTGTCAGGGATTATAAGTAACCTGGAGAGGCCTTAAGGAACCTGCACTCGGAAGATCTGCACAGTTAGGTCAAGCGCTATACATTCTGTAAGGGACTGAGCACCACGACTTCTGGAATGCTGGTCCTGGCACCAGTCCACTCAGGACACCGAGGGACCGCTGTGCATGAGATGAGGCAAACACAGCTAAGATTGTTCGTAGGCGTCATTGAACATGTGTCTTTGTTTTTGGTTGTATGTGTTCAGAATGTGTGGTTTATTTATATAGAAATTCAAACACTCCAGAATTATATAAGACAAAAAGTGAATATCCTCCAAATGCTTCCTCTCCTTGGAGTTTTCTCAAGTGCTCGTCTCCCTTCCCTAGAAATAGCCATGCCCTGGGCAAGCATCCCACAGACTGCTGGTGCCATCAGAAGCCTCTGCACACAGGCAGGAGGGCACCGCGGGTGTGGTCTATTGTCTGGTTTCTTTCACTGGATGGTTTTCCACTTAGCTATTTTTATCTCCAGCAGATTTTGCTCTCCTGTCTTTCCTCGTTGCTATGCACTCTAACCCACATAAACTCTCTTTCAGGAAAACACTCAAGGACAGCAGGAAGAAAGAAACCAAGGAAATAAAAATGTGGCCCACTTCCTAAAAGAAAAGCTCAATAGTGAAATATCTGCGAATAAAAGAGTATCAGATGGCCGCAGCAATGTGCAAGAAGCTGATGATGAAGAAGAGGAAGATGAGGAAGAGGAAGATGAGGAGGAGGAAGATGAGGAGGAGGAAGACGAGGAGGAAGAGGAGGAGGAAAACAATGGTGAACAGAGAGAAGAACCATCGGCAAGAGGCACAAGAGAAGCTCAGCAGCCAGTTAGAAATGGAGAGGCCAGCGGCCCCCAGAGGGCTGCCAAGTCTCCTGAGGAACAGCGAGGACAACCCGCAGCCCAGGAAAAAAGTGAGAAGAAAGTGTCAAAGCTGGATCCCAAGAAGCTGGCCCTGGACACCAGTTTCCTGAAGGTCAGCGCGAGGCCCTCGGGGAACCAGACGGACCTGGACGGGAGCCTGAGGCGCGTGCGACAGAACGACCCTGAGGTCAAGGAGCTGAACCTCAACAACATCGAGAACATCCCCAAGGAGATGCTGCTGGACTTCGTCAATGCCATGAAGAAGAACAAGCACGTGAGGACGCTCAGCCTGGCCAACGTGGGCGCCGACGAGAGCGTGGGCTTCGCGCTGGCCAACATGCTGCGGGAGAACAGGAGCGTCCGCACGCTCAACATCGAGTCCAACTTCATCACCGGGAAGGGCATCGTGGCCATCATGCGGTGCCTGCAGTTCAACGAGACGCTCACCGAGCTGCGCTTCCACAACCAGCGCCACATGCTGGGCCACCACGCGGAGATGGAGATCGCCCGGCTCCTCAAGGCCAACCACACACTGCTCAAGCTGGGCTACCACTTTGAGCTCCCGGGTCCCAGAATGGTGGTCACGAATCTGCTCACCAGGAATCAGGACAAACAGAGGCAGAAAAGGCAGGAAGAACAGAAGCAGCAGCAGCTCAAAGAGCAGAGGAAGCTCATCGCCATGCTGGAGAACGGCCTGGGGCTTCCCCCAGGGATGTGGGAGATGCTGGGAGGGCCCATGCCCGACCCCAGAATGCAGGGGTTCCTCCAGCCCCCTCCGGGGCCTCCCGGCCCCCACGGCCCCCACGCCGTCCCCTTCGGCCACAGAAACGAGTCGGCCAAAAAGCCATCCCAGCCTCCGCAGTACAGGACGGACCCCGACTCCTTCCGTGTGGTGAAGCTGAAGAGGATCCAACGCAAATCCCGCATGCCCGAGGCCCGGGAGCCGCCCGAGAAAACCAACCTCAAAGATGTGATCAAGACCCTCAAACCCGTGCCGAGAAACAGGCCACCTCCCCTGGTGGAGATCACGCCCAGAGACCAGCTCTTGAATGACATCCGCCACAGCAACGTTGCTTACCTTAAACCCGTAAGTAGGGGCTGGGGGGACGGTAAACCAGGACCACATGACCTGTGCCCCCGCTCCAGCCCCTGGCATGTCAACACTTGCAGGCACCAGTGGCGGCTCGCTGGGGAAGCCAGGCAGCTGCCCAGCGGGTCTAAAGTACCGGCAGTCCTAAGGACTATGGGCTTATGAGTTCTGGGACACAAATCTTAGCAGCTAGGGTCTACAGAGCACTTACCATGAGCCGGAGTTGACCCATAGTCACCTTAATTCTGTAAGGTGGGCCCTGTTATTCTCCTCACTTTGTAAATAGGAGACTGAGGCTCAGAGATGTTAATTGGCTGTCTCGGAGATTCAGCTAAGAAGTGGCAGAGCTGATCTTGAATCACCCCGTTCTGAGTTCAGGGTCAAGCTTTTATGCACTCTGCTACTCTGAACCCCCCCGGTACAAACACAAAATGACACCATGTGAGCCACACAGAGCTGACAGAGATCTCCAGGAACCTGCCAGGAGGCACAAACCAAGAGACCAGACTTGTAGGTAGCCGGGGAAACACCACAGAGTTGGCGCTCTTTTCAGATGAAGAGAGACCACTTGAGCTGCATTTACCTCTCACGTGTTAGGGGCAGAGGGGTGAACTTCAGCCTAGCGTCTCTGTGAATCAGCAGAGGTTTAGGATATCTAGCAGCACTTGGTTTGTTGACTCACTCTTCGTCTAAGAGAAGAAGTTCTACTCCTTGCAGCTGAGGTTGCAGAAAGGAAAGCTCTTTTGTCATTATGCTGGCATCTACAGATGCTGAAGAACATTCTGTAGATCACACAGATGGATACAGGGCTGTATTATTTCAAAATCTTGCATGTGATTTAGCCAAGAGATCAGATATATTATTCCATCATAGAAGGTCACATTTTTTAAAGCTATGTTAAATACATGCCCATACAATCTTGTGTTTTTCTGCTTTAAAGAACTGTTTTAAAATAAGGTAGTTCTTACTTCCCTAGCTCTGCATTCAAGAGAGAAATGCTGCTTATCCACATGCGCGCACACATGTATTTCTTATTTCCATCTCTTAGAAACACTGTGACAGGACTCCATTTTCTAAATCAGACTTGAATTCCCTCTGAGACTTGGAGGGAGGCTGAATCCTCCTGGGGCGGGCGCCAGGGGAGAACAGTGGAGGTCACATGGGGTCAGGCGGGTTCTTTACCTGACCTTGGGCACACGTCAGGACTGCCCACACTGCCTTTCTGGGGGATGGGGTGTTGCTTGATAAAACCAGCTCTGCCACTTCTTTTATAACCAGCCATTGGCAAGGAATATCCAAGCCACCGTGGTGGTTATGGGGTCAGAAAATAGCAGTCTAAAGAATGAGCTCCCCCCTCTTTATTATTTATTTATTTATTTATTTTTGGCAGTGCTGGGGATTGAACCCAGGGCCTTAGTGCTTGCAAGGCAAGCACTCTACCAACTGAGCTACCTCCCCAGCCCTCCCTGCTCTTTTTTTAAATATTAAAGGCAGCATGTGACTTCAGATTAGGAGAGGGAATGAAGTCTGAATGGTCTTCAGAACCAGCTGCCTGACTTGTGGCCACCCTGCACTGTCCATCAACCCAACACACACTCATGTCGGCCCTGTGGAGGGGAAGGGAGCCCCAGAGGACAGGCCAGGGGCAGTCTTGACCTCATGGTGTTTACAATGTGGATTTTCAGTCTTCAGGGTCAAATCTCTTCACCTCTGACCCCCAACTGAGAACACTTCAGCTTTGGGTCTAAATCCTAGTGCAAAAGACATTAAAATAAATTCACGGGCTGATTGCAGGAACACCTTACTAAGCGCTAACTTTAATTCTAACACTCTCCCGAGTTCAATGTGCTTTCTTTTTATAAAATAAACTAAGGTAGGGCTGGGGATATAGCTCAGTTGGTAGAGTGCTTGCCTTGCAAGCACAAGGCCCTGGGTTCAATCCCCAGCACAGCAAAATAAATAAATAAACTAAGATAAAAGTGCTGCAGAGTCAACCATGAAAACCTTTTTGAAGGACAGACTTGCCCATCAGCCTCTGCATTGAAATGGCTCTTAACTAATCGAGAAACTGGCGATTTCTCCTTCCTTTGATTGCCTGGCTTGGCTGGCAACAGCCCTCTTTTTGCATGTATCTTAGTTACACAATACCCTTATTTTATTTGTTTGTTTATTTTTTTTTATGTGGTGCTGAGGATCAAACCCAGTGCTTCACACATGCTAGGCAAGCGCTCTACCACTGAGCCACAGTCCCAGCCCCTTGTATCTCAGTTACAAATGTCACATACATACCATCATCTATTTGGTCCTGTGAAACTCTGTGAGGAAAAAAAATCGTGAAAATTCATCATTCCACTAACAAAAATCCACTTCACCCCAATACCAATTCACTCCCTGATGGTCTGGTTTTACGCCTCAAATACCTGCGTTAAGGTATAATCCGTTAAAAGACAGTTTAATTTTTTAACCTTTTTATTTTGAAATCATTTTAGACAGCGAGCAGTGTAAAAATAATAGAATTCTTATGTACATGTCACCTTTTACCATGTGGCTTTATCATCCTTTGAATGCTGTTGGGGTGCAGCAGGGCACACGGCTCACTGCAGGTGGTCACAGCTGGAAGAGGTCTGAGGCGGGCACCCTGCACACCTAGGGCCAGCCTCAGCGAACCGCCACCTGGCCTGAGATGCATCTGGTTTCAGAGCCCTGGAAATATTGCAAACGTGCATCTCGTCGGACTCCGTGAAATAGGTTAGACACAGGGAGTGGGCGTCACAGCATCCCAGCAAAAGAGGGAATTTGGGTCGGTCAGAAGGGACATGACGGCGTTCACTTCATAGAGATGAGGTCACAGGTTTTATAGGCTGGGGCCCAGAGGCCCTCCAACACCCAGATCTGCAAGAATGAGGTTAAAACTAGTGCACTTTTTGAAATCTTGTGGTTTCCCTTAACTGATGTTCCTAACTATAACATCGATGGTTGAATAACACACCTAAAGATCATTTTATTCTTTTTTTTAACATTGAAGATATTAAGCCAGGGATGCTCTACCACTAAGCTATATCCCCAGTCCTTTTTATTTTTTATTTTGAGATGGGGTCTCTCTGCGAGGCAGCAGCCCTGGGTCACTGTGGCACCAGCATTAGGCTTGCCTGGGCTCCTCCCGGAACAGGGGGTGAGGCCCTCGTCGTCACACACGCTGCGGTTCACCACCCAGAGGAGTGTTCGCACCTTTCACTGAGACACAGATCCCACCGCGGGGCCTGCTTGATTCCGAGGCCAGCTCGCATCTCGAGCAGACCCCAGGTTCCGTGCCAGGCAAGGGGCTGGGAACATTCGCTCCGTCTCCCTCTGGCCTCACGTGTCTAGTTCAGGTCTGAACTGTCCCCAGCCCCTGGCCGGCAACTCTGTGTTCGGTAACATCCCAGCAGCCTTCTTCACCCGAAGGCTCCTGGGTGGGCCAGCACTGGCTGTGACCGTTGAGATTCTGGATGCGAACCTTCACTCTGCCTCTGGCCATCCTTCTCTGCTTCACTTGTCAGCTCTTCCTTCCCTCCTGCCAGGCCCTGAGATCCTATCCTCCTGCTGTTTTGTTCCCCATCTTCTCCTTTTGTGTCTGTGTCACATCCTCTGGAACAGTCCTCCATTTCCTTTCCCTGCAGATCCCCTGAGGCTTTCTTAGCATCCTTGGTCAATGTGTCCCCAAGCTAAGCTTTTCTGTGTGGGCCTGGCTATTGTACCAGGTTCCCGACTTTCCTTGGTGTTAGGCTTTGAGTCTGGACTTTGCTGCCAAAGGCTCAAGGGTTGAGAGCGTGGTCCCCAGTGCACAAGGCTCTAAGGCGGGGCTCTGAATGGGTGATGGGCCCCTGAGGGCTGTACCCTCATCAGAGGCTCAATCCAGGTGTGGACTACTGTGTGTGTGGACCACTGTGTCCCGTCCCTGGCCCCTTCCTCGCGCTGCTTCCTGCCTGCTGTGAGTTGAGCAGCTCCTTCACCACAGCCTTCCGCCATGACATTCTGCCTCACCTCAGCCCAGAGCGACGCAGCCAATTGAGCGGGAGCTGAAACCTCTGAGGCAGTGAGCCAAAATAAGTCTTTCTTCCTCTAAGTTGGTCGTGTCAGGTGATTGGACGCAGTGACAAAAAGCCTGACACATTTGGTGTAGGCATTCTCTCACGCATTCAGATCTAAAACCTTAGCGTCATCTTCAAACTCGATTTCCTGCCTCCACAACAGAAATCGGGAGCATCTACGAGGGCCAAAACCAAATGGCAACGGTAACTGTGGAAATGCTGATCCTTAAAAAGGGAGGCCGTGCAGAGGAAAGGGTGTGGCATTTCAGGCTCATCTCAAAAGAGCACGCAGTCCAGGAACTCCGAACCAGAAGTCCCTTCCCATAATTCCAGGCGGGAAAGGTTTTTGATATACAATTTTCTAAAGTCTATGCCATAATTCTCAAAATTTGATAGGTCACTGGGCCCACTCCAGAGTCTCTGGCTCAGTCGGCCTTAGAGGGGGCCTGGGGATTTCCAGTTTTAGCCAGTTCTCTAGTGATGCTGATGCAGCCTTTCCCGGGACCACATTTTGATGACCACGACCTTAGGACACTGTGGCAAATGACCTCTCTGACATTTTCCCATGAGGGCCTTGCTTTCCGACCTCATAACCACCCTGTGCCTCAGATTATCATTTGTTCCATCTATTGAAACCTGCCCGATTCCCAAGGTCTGCCTCAAATGCTGCTTCTTACACGCAAAATCAGAACGTGACAGCGCCCTGCCAGGTGCTTCCGCCTTCTGCAGGACCTGCCTTACGGCACCTCCCGCGCTCTGCTCCAGGTGAGGGCCCGGGGACACAGCGGCCATCTCCTGCAGGATTCCATGCCCCTCAGCAGGTCTTGCTCATCTCTGTCCTGGATGCCCACTGAGGAGCTGGCCCAGAGCAGAACTGGGTAGAGACGCCGGAGTTGAGTAACCCTCCACGAAGCAGAGGGTCCCAGCCCGCCTGGCCCCGACCCGTGGCACCTACGCATGCACTACACACGCGCACACCACGCTCCCTCAAAACGCCGATCCTGCCCACCTGGTGCGTGCAGGGGGAGCAGGCTCCCCGCCGACCTTGCTAGTTGGCACCTGTTTCTCAGGTTCGATGCTGCGGCATCAGCTCCAGCTCTCTCCATCGTGGCTTCCGTCTTCTCGTCCCGCTTAGACACGTCTCCGAGCACTACGAAAATACCTACTCGTCTTACAACTTCTATAGCTCCTAGTTCTTAAAAAATATTTGATAGTACCGATGAATTAAAGGGTACTGTCTAGAAGTAAGGTCCACATAGTCAACCGTCGTTTACTGACTTGGTCCTCTTCACCCAGTGAGCTGCCAGGTTGGCCACGCTGGCAACATGTTGTAGCCCGGTGCAGAGGCACTCGCCTAAGATCCCAGCAACCTGGGAGGCTGAGGTAGGAGGATTACAAGTTCAAAGCAGCCTCAGCAAGTTAGTGAGGCTCTAAGCAACATAGTGAGACCCTTGCTCAAAAATAAATAGATAAATAAATAAATAAATAAATAAATAAATAAATAAATAAAAGTCTGGGGATGTGGCTCAGTGGCGAAGTCACTCTGAGTTCAATTCCCAGATCCAAAAAAGAAAGATGTTATTAGGCCTTTTAGTTTGTTTTGTTGGGTTGGTGTCACGTTTCACTTTTTAAAATATTACTCTGAAAGCCTTTGATGCATATAAACATATATGAAGATCCGTAGTTCAAAGGTTGCAGTTATTTTTTTTTTTGTACTGGGGATTGAACTCAGGGGCACTTGACCACTGAGCCACACCCCAGGCCCTATTTTGTATTTTACTTAGAGACAGGGCCTCACTGAGTTGCTTAGTGCCTCACTTTTGCTGAGGCTGGCTTTGAACTTGGAATCTTCCTGCCTCAGCCTCCCAAGTTGCTGGGATGATAGGCGTGGCCACCACGCCTGGCAAAGGCTGCTCTCTTCTAGCCGTTTATTGCAACTTCATGGTTCAGTACCTGGCCCACGTGCTGCTCATCGCTCTTAATTATCAGTGTTTTCTGTGGGCGAGCCCTGCCAAGGTACAGCCAGCCCCACCCTTTCCCAGGCACAGGGCCGCAGTACACAGAGGACCCTTGGTTCAAAGCCTGGGCAGGTGGCCGCACATGCACCATCCTCTCTGGTGGGCAGGATGCTGGGGACCTTCCCTAGCCATGGTCCTGAGCAGAACCTGCTGGGAGAGGAACCAGAGCCGGAGGCTGCCCTGGCGGGTGGAGATGGGCTATCAGGGGGAAACAGCCTTAGCCATACAAACAGAGCGTCCCTTAACTTCCCGAGCATCTTCTGGAAGGTACGAATGAGTCACCCTCTTGAAACCCAGAAGGACTTGCCCGGGTCGGTTTGTCTATTTCTGACAATGATTGTCCCTTTCTGACAATGATTGTCCCCGGGGACTGGAATTGAGAAGGGTGAGTGCTTTTTAACCCCCATGTTTTTATTGGTTCATTTTAATTGTGCATAATGGTGGGATTCGTTGTGACATATCTGCACATGTGGATGATATGACAATATTCGGTCAATATCATTCCCCAGTATTCCCCTGTCCCTCCCTGGGGCCCTTTCCTTGGCTCTACTGATCTTCCCTATGAAACAGAAGTAGGAAGCGGGTTTGCAAAGTTGAACTTATGTTACTCTTTTGTGATTTTTAAATTTTTTGTCTTCAGGGAGTTTGTCAGATAATGTTTTTTAATTTTACTGAGCAACAAATTAGGAATGCCTTTCAAAGAGGACAAATGATATATCTGTTCATCTTGCGGGTGGTATTTTCAAAGGCAGATTTGGTTCGAATCCTGCCCTTCTTCCTAGCTGTGTGTCCTTAGGAAGGGATTCTCCTCTCTGAGCCATTTCCCTCTGTACGAGGCCACTGTAGGACATAGGGAGATGTTCTTAAATTTAAGTGTTGATATTGACTACTCTCTTGTATTTGTAACTTAGTGTTTACCCTTGTGAAGTGGATCCTTATTGTCACTTTACAGTCAAGGAAACTGATGCCCAGCACCCCCCAAGCAGTGAATGCAGTGCCAACTTTGAACTGAGCCCCAGACCACCCCCGCCCCTTGTTTCTGTGATGATGTTTTCCACGCGCTCAAACACCCGGACACACTCCCAGGCGTTAGAAAGTGCCCAGTGCGTGGTGGCCGAGGCTGCTGCTGTCTTATGATTTTGGAGGGCTCTCTGCCAGAATTCCTTATCCTTTCCGTGTCCATTGAGGCATGGATTTGTGGGTTTTGCTGTAAGGCTCTTGAATTTCCAGGATTAATTTTCCCCTTTTCTTCAAATTCTTAAATCACAGGTGCAACTGCCAAAAGAACTGGCATAAGTGGCAACAGAATGATCTAGAAGAACCAGAGAATGAAGCAATGACTGTTGGGCTCAAGCTGCGGGCTATTTCGGCAGCACTGCTGGGAGCGGGTCCTCCAAACACCTGGGGTCCGTCTAAGAGGCAGAAAGGTCAGACAAGGGCAGAAGAGGAAGGTGGACTGAGATAACGTCTAATACCCATAGGCCACGTTTTCTACTGCCAATCAAGCTGAGTGATTTGGGTGAGATTTGCGAGTCATGCTTCCAGAAGCAGCAGTTTGAAACATTTGTGCAAACATTTGCTTTCTTCTGGTAAATAACAATAAATACGACGGCAGTGTTGACTTTGTGCCTCCAGGCTTCCTCCTGCCGGCTTCTCTGGGGCCCTTCACACGCCACACAGGGACGAGGCTGAGTCTCACTGGCATGTGAGGGGCACACTGTGCTCCTGGCCCACCCGGGTTTTGAAATGGAAGGATGGTTCATTGCTCACCTCTGGACAATCCAGGTCGATTTCATGCCCAACCCTCCCTGGCTCTCTCCCTCAGGGACTCCTCTGATGTTCTGGGGTATTCTTTGGGGAGGATATCTCAGGAACATGACCCTGAAGCCAGAGGATGTGACAGAGTGTCACCAAAAGAGTAATAAGAAAAGTAAACTCTGCGTTTGTGATAAAGCTGGTGACCGCCTTTCTATACATGGACAGTGGAGGCAACCTGCAGCTTTGTAGGAAAAATTCAACTGGGGGTGGGTGTAAATAATAGAGGTATTGGCAAGCTGGGTTTTAGCTATTATAGGTATAAGGACATCTTGGGTATTTTAACCTTAATCTCTGAGTCTGATTTGATCTTGTTCTCCTCTAAACCTGAAGGAAGCTTACAGGATTGAACTCCCTAGCCTGTCTTTGAGGGCTCCCTTGACCGGGCTAACAGTCTCATGCCCCACAGACCCTTTATATTCCTCTTGGTAAGGACATCCTCCTGTGTGCTCCAGGACCCTGGCACAGGGTGGTCCGCAGAAGGCTTCTCTCTGTCCCCACATATGAAAGTCTCATCCAGTCTCCAGAGCCGGTGTCCAGTCCCATCTCCTCCACAAGGACATCCCCGGCAGATCCAGCTCCATTTCCAGAGCCTCACCTGTCCTTCTGGGCAGGAGGTGCGTAGCATCTAGGGCTCTACTGTAACAGGAGTGGACCTGAGCTGGGAGTTAGCTGCTCTTTACCTGGTGGACTCCCGGCACCGCCTCCCTCCCCCGTGGGGTCCCAGCTGATGCCTAGGGGCAGAGCCTGGGAGGAGGGCTCTGAAGGGGGCAAACCACCAGAAGGAAATGTGGTCTGGTCTGTTGGAGGATTATTTAGCCAATGCAAAAATGCAAAAGTAGCCAAACTCCAACAGTTACAGTTTCCAATCCAGTAAGTAACTTAAAATAGCCGACAGCCCGTGGCTTCCTTCTCTCTCCTTTAACAGTTTCAGTAAACATCCTCGCAGAACAGCAGGATGGTGAAGAAAGGGCTGCAATAAATAAGACTTCCTAAGTGTCCGCACCTCTGCACCAAGTCAAGCCCCGAGGACCAACCCTCCAACACCGTGAAAGGCAGCCTGAGCATCAGAGGCCAGGTTCCGGGAACCCTGTGCCAGGGCCTGCTCACCACAGCAAGGTCGAGTTTCCGAAGTGCTCTTGGTACTGAAAGAGGATTTTTTTTTAAACCTTTATTTTATTTTTATGTGGTGCTGAGGGTCGAACCCAGGGTCTCACACGTGCTAGGTGAGTACGCTACCCCTGAGTCACGACCCCAGCCCCTGAAAGAGGATTTTAACCCCAGGCTGCTCAAAGAAAAGACGACCCGGTTTCCTGATTCCCTGCCTCGGTGGCACCCAGGTTTTGACAAGAGAGTGGCAGCAGTTCACCCGAAGGCTCTTCTGCTTTCCATTCCCAGCTGAAGAGCTGAGTTGAAGAATTTAACTTACCTTTAAAATGTGATGCTCACTGACACCATTTGTGTGTTCTGGTGTTCTATTCTTCCAGAATTAACCTCTGGCCATTAGAAGTTACAAGCATCCTTTTTTTTGGGGGGGAGGGGGGGTTGTTGATGGAGCTTTATTTAATTAATTTATTCATACGTGGTGCTGAGAATCGAACCCAGTACCTCACATGGAGGCAAGTGCTCTATCACTGGGCCCCAGCCCCAGTCCCTGGCAATGAGTATCCTTTTTAATTCAGATTGTCACTTTCTCCAAAAGGAAGCCACACAGCAGAACTAACTCACCCTGTACAAAATGGAAGGATCTAGGAAGAAATCCATGTCAGGTTTAAAAGCAGAGCCCCTCCAAACTCAATTCTGGCTGCAAATTAATCAAGTATGAAGTTTTTGCTAAACGGTGTTGGGCACACAGGGTGGGCGTGTTTGCTGTATAGAACGTCCTCACGGTTTCAAGGGTGGTCACCGAGTTTCTCAGTTACATAACATACATGTGCATTAAATAAAGTCTCACCCCCCCCCCAAAAAAAAAAAACCTTCGATGGCTTCACTCTTCATACTTTATATTTGGGTCGAGACGCAGACTCTAGGCTGCATCTGAGATCATGGTGGGGTTCCTGAGCTAAACTGAAAACTTCGGGTTGGCTGAGAAATTAAAATGCAAGAAGAATCCGGAGCAGAAAATGCTGCTGCCTTTTTCTTTTTATTATTCTGGGACACGAAGAGTTTCCCCAGCAAGTACCTCCCCACTGTCTTCACACTCCGGCGCCAGGAAAGCCTCGTGTTTTCACTTCACCTCGGACCGGTTCGGTCGGCAGGCATGCATCTCTAATAATCTACTTGTAACTGCGTGGGAAGCAAAGGGGCAAAGTAACAGGCCACAGGACTCACGCTGTCTTAACCCAGATGTCTGTAAAAGCACACGGTTGTCACAATTGCTATCCCAAATTTTTACAGAGTGCAGAAACCAGTGACCATTCCTGCTGTTAAAAGTCTTTCGCTTGGGCATCTAAAGATGCTTTTCAAACTTCCAAAGATGAGTTATTATTGTCTTCTTTGTGCCCCCAAGGAAATGACAAAATGCATTCTTGTTTTTTTAAATGCCCCTGTTAAAAACTAAACCTTGGAAAACATACAAGAAACATTATCTTGGACATCTTTCTTTTCCCCCTACTATAGCAACAAAAAAATGTGCAACATCAACAGAACCCAAGTTCAGTTTTATTTTGTTTGTTTTTTAACAAGTCTGTCAAGGGTGATACAGGCTACACAGTGTAACCACCTTAAGGAAGATGACATTAAGTCCGCAGCAACCACCTGCTGGTGAAAAAACAGGACTAGCATCTCAAAAAATTTACAAAAATTTAACAAAATATTCTAAACAGCTATCTTTATATCCGTAAACAAAGTATAAAGAACTGGCTTATCCAGTGTTCACTGCACGTCAGACAGGTGGCAAAGTGAGAGAGATCGTCTTCAACTTTAAAAGAATAACAATGAAAACTAAGCTAGTCTATTCCCCGCACTTGACCGTCCTAAGGGCTCTCGGGGCGGGAGGGGGCTGCAAACAGGCTAAGGCGAGACGGGGTCTGCTGGCTGTCTGGAGGGCGCACGGGGCTGGCCCGCTGGGACACAGCAGGGCTGGTGCTCTGTCACAGACACGCGGCACCTGCGACCCAGCAGGAGGGTGGTTTTCTCCTGGTTTCTGAGACCCTCCCGGGTCCTCTCAGGGCATGAGGAGGGTGGCCTGTGGGAGCATGCTGCTGTGGAGAGCTGGGTGGTGGACCGGCACTTCCTGTTCAGACAAAAGGAAGGTGGCGTGGACAGGCACGGGCAGCCCGGGGCTGCCAGCCGGACGGCCGCCCGCTACTCCTTCACTTTGCTGATATAGTCGGTGAACTTGCTGATGTTCTCCTCCTGCTGTTCCAAGGCGTCCAGGACGATGCCCATGGGCGTCCTCTTCAAGCCGATCCCCTCCATTTTGTTCTCCAGCTTGTTCTTGAGGTTCCGCAGCCGCAGCGAGGCGTGGATGAACATCACTGCAGAGAGGGAGCACGGTGAGCAGAGCCAGGGCTCTCCCCTGCCGCTCCCGCCCCCCGCCGCACTGGGCGCCAAGGCCTCCCTGGCCAAGCCCCCCGTGGAGGCCCGGCCTCCCTGCGGCTGCTCCAGGCGCACACGATTTCTCTGGAGTTTAGTCCAGAGGTCTCCCACCTGACGGCCGCACAGCTTCCTTCGCCCTGACACCCTCGGCTTGCAGATGCTGCTTAAGTACCATGACGTTCGACAGGAATCCAACCCAAACAGAAACCCACTTGGCCGAGGTGGGGACAAGGACTTCTGCCTGCTGGGAGACTCTGCATGCTCCCTGCGGGAGGCACGCGGGCAAGCCCACCCTGGAGCTGTCTCCTGGAGTCAGTTTTCCAGTGTGGCGAGCATTAGGAACTGCCCGCCCCCCGTTTATGGTCAGATTCCTGGGCCCTCTCCTGGACCTCCTGAGCAGGAACCTCGGAGTGAAGGGAATCTGTACCTCAAGCAGACGTCCATGTGACCTACACCAGGGGCACGTCCAAGCGCTGCAGAGCCTGCTGACAGACAGACCCCACTCTCTGCACCCCAAGTTCCAACTAAGAATGGGGTGGGACTCCAGAATCAATCTAGCCACATATTCTCATATCTTTTGTTTGATTTTCATGCTGCTGGGAATGGAACCCAGGACCTGGCACCTGTAGGCAAGCGCTAACCACTGAGCAGCACCTCAGCCCAGGGCTACTCTCACAGCCTCAGGCTTGTATGTGGAAGGGTGGTAAAGTCAGCAGCTTGGTTCAAACAGATCACTGAAACATGAGCCTCTACCACATAAGAAAAACCTGAAGACAATTTAAAAAACTCTGATTCGAATATTCTGTCCACCAGGCAGAGGGTCCACCTGTGGATGCTCTGAGCTTAACTTCACAAAACCCCAGATCGGCAGATGATTTTGTACAGGTAAGATGCTGTTTTAAGTCAAAGGGACGTTCCTGCCACTTAATGCACTGGAACTTCAATTGGATTTCTGCTGAGGAGATGGGGAATTTCTCCCTCCTCTAGTTGAGGCCGCCAGTGTTTGGGATCCTTGTACATGATGCATGTGCAGTTGAGAAAATGGCTAGTTTCTCTTCACCAGAATCAGAGTGCTTGGGTCCAATGTTCTCATGGCACTAATAATGATCTGAGTAAGAGGAAGTGATCTACTTCCAAACGACAAACATGCTCACCCCTGCGTCAGGCCGCTGTGAAGGGCAGGTAGTATAGACACACCTGCAGCCAGCGAGGCTGGCCCCACCGTGCCAGGTCCTGCTGTCTGACTCGGGGCTGTTATGGTGTAGGTGTGAGGTGTCCCCAAAAGCTCACCTGTGAGACAATGCTGGAAGGTTCAGAGGAGAAACCACTGGGTGGTGGGAGTCTCAACCCAGTCAGTGATTAACCCCTGAAGGGGATTAGCTGAGTGGTACCGGAAGCAGCAGGGTGTGGCTGGGGGAGGTGGCACTGGGGCGTGGCTGTGGGCCCTACATTTGTATCTGGTGCGTGCCACGCCCTGGCCTCGCCTGGAGCCCGAGGAGTGGAGCCTGCTGAGACCTCTGAGGCCCTGAGCCCCTCAGTGAACCTTGCCCCCCTGCGGTTGCTCTGGTGGGGTCTTCCAGCCACAGCAGTGGAAAAGCTGGCTGAGACAGGCTCCTGTGCGTTTGGCTGACCCCCGTCTCCAGCGCGTGCAGACAACGTTTGTGGGATCAGTGAGCCACTGGGCCCTGGTCTCCCAGGTCAGGAACTCCAGAGCAGAGGCGGGTTCTGTGACCCCACGGGACACCTGCGCTGCGTTTTTCTTACGAGAAAAGAAAACTCGGGTTGACTTACACAGCAGAGGAAACGTGATGCCGAACACGAAGACCATGACTCCCCCGAACATGGAGATGAGGAAGTAGCTGGCCAGCATGACCACCATCACGAAGGCCGTGGGGTACTGCTTCTTCATCCGCCGCAGGATGTCCTTATTGTGCGCCGCCCAGACGAAGCCCGTGAACACCAGCACCACCACCAGGCCTCCCAGGATCATGTTGAAGGGGCTCAGGAACCTGCAAGACGGGGGGCAGGGGTGAGCTCAGAGCCCAGCACCAGGGGCAGCGGAGCAGGGAGGAGGGCAGAACGATTCCGAGCACGCCCGAGCCCTTCACCTAAATCAGACGTGAACCTCCCGCCTGTGGGGCAGCTGCCTTCAGGGCTGTTCCCTAGTAAGCAGCTGGGGCTGAAGGTCAGAATGTGGCGCCTGGCTCCGAGCGGGCCTCTGGCTCCCACCGGGGCCTCCGCCTTCCTGGAGGACCACAGGGGCGCCTGAGGCCTCTCGGGAGGTGGTGTGCTCGGTGTGCTCGCTGTGGTACTGCTGTGCAGCACGCGGGAGGCTGTTCCCAGCTGCCAGGGCTCCTTCCCGTCCTCCAGGGCTTGCCGGGTGGCTGAATGTCAGGCAGCCCCGCCATCTGCAGTCGCATTCTTGTCCTCCCAGGTACAGCATTTTAAAACTTTTACTTGAAGCCCTTGCTTCTCCTGGAACAAGAAACTCTAACCCCCGGGCCCACTTTCCCTCCTCCAACAGCGGGCAGGAGCACCCTGCACCCTCGGCTTGTGCAGAGCTTGTCGCAGAGGCCCGTGGCCAGCGGCCTCAGCCAGCGTTTCTCTATGAGCCGCTCTTGGCCACACCCTGCCCATCCTGGGAGCACTTGAGTCGGGCTCAAGAGTCGTGAAGCGGCCATGGTTGTTACTGACCGACTGATTCGCCTGTTCACCTGCAGGGCTGGAGATGGAGGCCGGCATCCCGCCCCGCAGGGCCGTGTGCCACCACTGAGCTACATCCCAGCTCCGGTGCAAGTGAGCAACACTTCACAACGTGGGAAGACACGGATGATGTACTGAGTGAAAACGACGAGACCACAGCAAGACATCTCCGGGAGGGGAATCGCCACACAGGTGAGGCAGCCCGCAAGTAGGAACTGCTATAATTTTATATTGCACTTTGGAATCAGAGATCAAATGAACACTTAAGTAAAAGAAAATATGTAAATCAAAAAGCAACCTGCAGACCCTCCCGGGCCAGCCCACAGCACCTCGCCTCCCTCCTGCCACCGACCCACGCCCAGCTCACTGTCTGCTGCCTCCCAGCCCTGCAGTGCCCCAGGCTACTGGCCTCTCTGCACTTCTATTTTTATTTTGTTTTATTTTAACCTGTTTTATACCTGGTCTCTGATATAACTCAAATTGATTTGAGAAAGACAAAAATTTCCTAACAGGCCTGAAAATAGGGCAAAACTGATACCCTCTTTAGCAGGTGCTGGAAAGCTGAGTAGAAGCGGGTCAGCACCCAGGTCCACCCCTCTGCTCCTGGGGAAGGAGGAGGGCCAGAGAGGTGAGACCCAATCGCTGCGCCGGGCACCGAGCGGCAGCACCAGCAGGGCCGGGGTTACTCCCATTTCCTTTTTCTATTTCATAGTTCAGCAATGGCCGTGTGTTACTTGAATGACTAAAAATGCCTGATCTTTAAAAACACAGATGAAACTCAAACACACCCCTTTACGAAAGCCTCGACTTTGGCCTAGAAATGTTTCTCAGCTGCACTGTGAAGCAAGATCAAAATTAACACAGAGAAAGAGAGTGGGGCTCAAAGTTTAAGGAAAAGGCTTTGTGTGAACTGCAAGTAGGGGCTGACTACAGAGGGCACCAACTTCTGCGTCTTTCCAGAACATTCCCTGAAACAGTCACTCAAGATGATGTGAAGAAATTCATGTCAAGCTTTTCCTATTTCCTTTCTTTCTTTCTTGGTGGGAGAGGGTGGTCCTAGGGATTGAACCCAACCACTGGGCCACATCCCCAGTCCTTTATTTTTGTGTTGTTGCTTTGTTTTTAAAAGGGGTCTCCCTAAGTTGCTTAGGACCTTGCTAAGTCCTAAGGCTGGCCTTCAACTTGAGATCCTCCTGCCTGAGCCTGCCGAGTCACTGGGCTGACAGGCTGTGCCACCATGCCAGCAAGCTTCTCCTGGTCCCTCTGCACAGGTGGAGCGGACATCCAGGCCGAATGTCTGCTGGACAAAGAACCAGGAAAAGCCAGGCCTGCCTCAGGCAATTCCAGATTGGCTTCCACCTGTTCCCGCAGCTCAAGTTCAGGGGAAAGAAGGAGCAAGGACTCGCATGGAACTGGTTTCAGCTTACCACACCCCAGGCGCAATCTATAATTAGAAAGTAGCAGAGTTTCCAGGATGGAAAAAACTGACAAAGTGACTTGATTTTCTTCCCCGTTCTGATTACACGCAGTTTCACTGAGACATGCCGCGCCATGCCCTGGGACCCATTTGTTCTTAGAGCAAAATAACACACAGACACAAACACATACCACACCCCACACCACACACAGACACATAGACACACCACACACATGACACACCCCCAACACACATACCACACCCCCCCACACCACACACATACCATACCACACCGCACATACACCACACACACAAACACCCCCCCACACACGAACACCCCCCACCACATCACACACACACCACACATACACACACCACACACACAAACACCACCCCACACACATACCATACCACACCACACACACACCACACACACAAACACCCCCCACACACAAACACCCCCCCCACCACACCACACACACACACATACCACACCACACACACAGACACACCACACACACGACACACCCCCCACACACATACCACACCCCCCACACCACACACATACCACACCACACCACATATACACCACACATACACACACCACACACGCAAACACATACCACACCACACACATACCATACCACACCCACACCACACACACATCCATCACACAGACACACACACCACACCACACACACACCACACACATACCATACCACACTGCACATGCACCACACACACAAACACCCCCCACACAAACACCCCCACCACACCACACACACACCACACATACACACACCACACACACACATACCACACCACACACATACCATACCACACCACACACACACCCACCACACACAGACACACACCACACCACACACACACCACACACACAAACACCCCCACACCCGCCACACACATACCACACCCCCACACACCACACACATACCATACCACACCGCACATGCACCACACACACAAACACCCCCACACACACAAACACCCCCACCATACCACACACACAAACACATACCATACCACACACATACCATACCACACCACACACACACCCATCACACACAGACACACACACACACCACACACACAAACACCCCCACACACGCCACACACATACCATACCACACTGCACATGCACCACACACACAAACACCCCCCACCACACCACACACACACCACACATACCACACCACACACATACCATACCACACCACACACACACCCATCACACACAGACACACACACACACCACACACACAAACACCCCCACACACGCCACACACATACCATACCACACTGCACATGCACCACACACACAAACACCCCCCACCACACCACACACACACCACACATACACACACCACACACACAAACACATACCACACCACACACATACCATACCACACCACACACACACCCATCACACACAGACACACACACACACCACACCACACACATACCACACACACAAACACCCCACCACCACATACCCCACACCACACACACACACACACACACACACACAGATTCCATCTTCCAGTGCA
This sequence comes from Sciurus vulgaris, assembly GCF_902686455.1. NCBI lineage: Eukaryota > Metazoa > Chordata > Mammalia > Rodentia > Sciuridae > Sciurus > Sciurus vulgaris. The sequence continues at coordinate 23,087,617 of NC_136480.1, read as the reverse complement.
TGTGTCTGGGAAGCAGCTCTTGTCTGCAGTGCTTTGAGCCAACAGTTGTGCTGTGAGTCTCCCCCGTCGGGACAGACCTCCAGCGTGTCTAGGACAGGGTGCTGGTTGTCTTTCCTGTGGACAGCCGCCACTGGGCTCTGTGGAGTCTCATTACTGGTAGTCCATGGATAAGGGGGTGGAAGAGAGGGAGGAGGAAGACAGGCCACTGGTCCTCCTGTCCTTGGTGGACGCAGGCCCTCGTTACGCAAGTCAAACCCTTAAATGTGTTCTCTATTGCGGGACAAGAAGACACACGTAGAAATCGGCCCATTCCAACAAACCACTGATAAATCTCTTTCTGCGACAGTTTGAAATTCTGGTGGAATCCTTTATGGCTGCAAACGTGTTCAGAATTCCATCACAATTTTTCTTTAACTGAGTCTTACAGGATGATCAGTCCTTTCGTGTAGATGAATGAACTGAGACCCAGAGAGGTGAAGAAACTGGTCAAAGGGATCCGGGAGAAAGAACGGGTTGCCCGCCGTGACAGCAGCTCACAGCATGACCCATCCTGTCATCAGCTTTGGGCCCTCCCTGTTCCCGGTCCCTGCAGCTGGGGGCAGCAGCCAGGACAGTGCTGGGAAGTCCCTCGGCTGGCAGGCTCCTTCCTGAGGGAAAGTGTCTGGGAGAGGGTGTGGACGCACGTCCTCAACTGGCCTGCGTGTGATTCAGCGGGCCTTATCGACAGTTTCCGCATCAGTGGCTCTGGGCAGCTGGGGGGATCTTGAACACTCTCCTCATTTTACACATAAGTAACTAAGGAGTCCCAAGTTAACGCACGTGCCCAAGGCCACCAACCAGGGCGGAAAATCTAGCACATGTAGCCCAGCAGCAACCCTCAGATGGACCGAGGTGTGCATTTGGCCACAGTGCCATCGAGCCTGCACCAGGGCGTGTTTCCTAAGCCCGAGCCGCTCCGCGTGGAGTTCAGTTTCCTACCCAAACATCTACTTCTGCACTGTGGTTCCTGAGGAATCCTGAGTCACCAATGAAGGGCCACGCCTCCCCCTCCAGCCGGCTCCAGGGCCCATGGCGCCCCAGGACTCGCCTGCCTGTGCCCAAGCGTCACCCCCACTCCCTCCAACCCCTTCAAGTCTCCCAGTGGGCCCGGCACACATTTATTTGTGTGTATTGGGCAGATGTCTCTGGCCCTCCTAGACACAAGCTCCATTAGGACGGGGACCATGACATATTTGGCCCCAGCACCCTGCCTGACACAGAGCAGGTATTCAGTAAGCGTGTGCTGGAGGAAAGAAGCTTCAGGAGCCAGCACGTTCGCATACAAGTAAATACGGTCATCCAGCCAGCAGCGTGGCCAGGCCTGTGTCCCAGGTACTCAGGAGGCTGAAGCCCGAGGATCGCACATTGGAGGCTGGCCTTGGCAACTTAACGAGAACCTGTCTCAAAATAAAACATAAAACGGGCAGGAGTGTAGCTCAGTGGTAGAGTATTGCCCCAGTACCCCCACAAAAGTACTTCCCTTGGCTAATGTCTCCAGCCGTGAGCTGAGTGACACACAGTGCGCCTTGGACAAACGCTATGATTCTCACTCTCCACTAGGTAGTCCTAGGGAAAGTCCCTGGCTGGTCTCTTCACAGAGCTGTGATCAAGGAAACGATGAGAAAGCCACAGTGGGAAGTCACCTGAACCTCCCGCAGGTGTAACGGGTGATCAGCATGCAGGGAGGGGGTGGGAGGCTGGAAGGGGCACTGGGGGTGCAGGGAGACTCCTGCCCGGCAGACCCACCCCTCTGCAGGCCCCTCTTGCTTCTTGATCCTCCATGGACCCCAACAGCCTCCTGTGGTTGTCCCGGTTTCCCAGGGCAGTGCCTTGGCAAGAATGACCTCTGACCATGAAGGACAAAAGTGGCTCTGGATGCAAATTAGTCTGAGTGACTGGCAAGGGTCATGGGGTGAAGAAGACTTTGGAGAAGCTAAGGTGGGACCAGAGCCAGTCTCTTTTGTCACAGCTGCATTAGGGAGGCCCAGAGTAATAATTGTGTGCTCGATAAGGGCAGATATATATGTATATGGCATCCTGTGTCCGTGGTGCTGCCCAATTCAACACTCACATCCAGTGACCCACCACCAGCAGCTGCAGGCACCTAAAGGCACTCATACGAGACATACCTTATGAACCTGCAAGCTTTGTTCTGCACTTACTGCTTGTTTTATTTATAATGAACGACAGGTTGGATATGAGTTGGAAGAAGCCCTAAATCCGACACTTGCCCCGCAGTGGGGCATCAGGGAATAACACAAGGCTCTGAGTGGCTGCACAAAGTACTCCTTAAACCTCACATCTGTGAACACACGCGAAGGAGGCGAGCACACCGAACCCTCCAGAGGGTTCCCTCTGTGTGTCCTGCCTGGGCTCATGGATACGCACAACCCAGAGTTGTTTTTTTTTTTTTTGTTTTGTTTTTGTTTTTTATTGTAAACAAATGGGATACATGTTGTTTCTCTGTTTGTACATGGCGTAAAGGCATACCATTTGTGTAATCATAAATTTACATAGAGTAATGTTGTTTGATTCATTCTGTTATTTTTTCCCTTCCCCCCACCCCTCCCACCCCTCTTTACCCTCTATACAGTACTTTCTTCCTCCATACTTGCCCCCCTCCCTAACCCTAACTCTAACCCTAACACTAACCCTTCCCTCCCCGCCATTATGTGTCATCCTCCACTTATTAGCGATATCATTCGTCCTTTGGCTTTTTCAACCCAGAGTTTTTTAGAACTAGTGTAGGGAGATATTTATTTGTTTACAAACTGTTCTTCCTGGATGCTCTGAGCAGAGCGAAGTTTAAAAAGGAAGGTTCCTGAGAATGATTACTGCATAGCAGGCTCCTACAGAGCCCCAGAGAAAGCCGGGGTTGGACGAATGCCAATGGGCTTGGTGACACGTGGCCCTTTCCCAGACCCTTTCCCACAAGCGGTCCTGTTCAGCTGTCCCCTTTCTCCTTCTAAGACAAGATGCTCAGCCATAGGCTGCAAAGCAGATCAGCAGAAGTAGGAACCACGTTCTGGTTTTCTGCTTTACATGGGCTTCTGCCCGCCAAGTGCCTTCATTAGCCACTGCATAATGGAAGGGAAAGCAGGAAATCCTACCTACTTAGGTAATGCTTGCAGAAGGGACGTCAGCCTGCAGGTTTTGTCTGAAATCACAGGCCTTGAAAGCATTCCCTGACTAGAAAGCAAGACTTATGCAAAAGACAGAGGAGGGGTCAGGTGAACCTTCTGAAGGTAAGAGACAAAGCACAAAACCTAAAAGGTTCATGAGTCTCTAATACTGCCACTGAGTTTGGTTTTAAGTAGATAGGTCAAGAACTGGATCTTGATTTTAGACCTGGATTCCTGTAGAGTGTTCTGTACCCCTAAGTTGACTGGCAGCTTCTGCCTTCTAAGAGAGGGCTTTGGGGATCCAGAAGATGTCTCATTCATGTACATACTTAACCTAGAAAAACCATAAACACTTCCCTACAAACGGAAACAGGAACAGCCAATCAGAGTGCGGCTGCGGAGAAGCCAAGAAGCGTGGCTTATCAAGCATCCGAAGATGATTTAAGGAAAGCCAGTTCCTACTAGATGAAGAATTTTTAAATAGTCGAGTGTTAACAAACCTCTTAAAGCCCTACACTCAGAAGCAATGCAGGGCCATCTGAAGGAACTGGACGCACTGCCTGCCACCTATCTAGTGTGACTGGAGAGGCCGGGGCGGGGGCGGAGCTGCTCTCCTGGCCGCCCTCCACGCCTCCGGATTGGGCCCGGACAGGTGTTCAAATGTTTGTTCAGTCCAGGAGAAGCCATCTGAGCTGTGGGTGAGAAAAGTAAACTTGAATAGCCCTTTAGGGGGTCCACATACTCAGTGCCCCCTCTAATCCCAACACCCGGGAGTGTCGGAAGTTGGAATCACACAGGGTAGGTCAGGAGGGAAAGGATGTGTGTGGGGGGTGCATATTTTTGTGGGCTTGCTGTATTGCCATGAAAATTAATTCTACTGTTTCCGGGGCTGTCTGACTGCCTGTCTAGCCTCTAAACAGAAGGAAGCTGGGATCACAGTCTTATTCTCTCCCAGGACTCCTGGCACAGGGTCGGGAAGCTGGGTAGTGCTTCCTACCCTCTGCTGCATGAATGAATGAGTGAATGAATGAAGCAACGCATGTGAGAGTAAGAGAGTAAAACTGCTGTTGAAGCCGAGGGATCTAAAGAGGGTTTCCTCTAGCTTTAGCCCGGATAGACCGCAATGCTGCCCGCAGGCCGCTCCAGAGCACCCCAGAGCTGCCTTGCCCTTTCCTGTCCGACCACCTGGAACCTGGCCCTTCACGGCAGCGTCTGAAGGTGCAGACCATGGAGCCCTCTCGACACCCAGCGTTGACAACCACAGGCTCCTGCGTGTTTCGGAACCACGCTCACTTTGAAAAAAATCACAGGGATGTGTTTTTCAAACCAGGATGACCAGCCCTCCAGAAACGCCTGCCGCTCGGGTGACAGGGCAAGTGGCAGTATGGAGCCTACCTTCCTGCTGGCCCGAATGGCCAACCACCTCGAGGCAGTTACTTTGGCTCACTCCCTGGGCAGCTACCCTGCTCTACCTCAGGGGAGGCCCAGATGCGCACTCGAGGACCGCTGTGCCTGTCTGGCTGGAAAGGCAGCAGACGCATTTATTGTTGCAATTCCTGGGTGTGGTTGATGATTCTGGAGCCACACCAGCAAATACGGGTTCTGAGGGCAGAGAGGGGTCTCTGAGAGTAAGGTAAGGACAACCGTGCGAATGTGAAGAGTCGGGTATTCTGTTGGGTTTAGTTCATCGACGGCTTCAGAAAATTTGCAATATGGTTTAAATGAAAAATCATTTCACTCCCTAGCAACAAACCAAGCTACTGTTAGCATCTTTGATTCCGATTAGCCACGTGACCCCAAGCTCTCCTATTTCCTCAGTCAGGGACCCCAGTAGGACCAACAGTTCTCAATTCAACTTGGCGGAATCTCCGTCGTGCGGGGAGTTAAGGGAGGAGACCAGCAGATCCCTGGCCAGAGGTATACATTTAGAATCTCTGAGGGTGGCACCTGGACACACAGGTGTGTCTGTTTAAATTCTGCTGGTCTTTCTTTTCATCCAGACCAGATCAGTGCTTCTGAAGTTTTAATGTTCCTATGACTCGTCTTAAAACGTGGAGGCTGACCCAATAGGTCTGAATGGGGCCAGGGAATCTTCATTTCTGACAAGCAGACAAGGCGGATGCAGCTGGTCCCTGGCCCACTCTGGATGGATTTTTCCAGTCAAGATCCCTTGGCTTTCGACTAAGCACACACAAGCTCCCACGGTGCGGCACATGCTCCTGAATGACACGGCAAGTACAACCGACTGTCGCCCTGATTTCCACTTTACAAAAAGAGGCAGCGGCTCTGACGGCTGCGCGCCATGTGCAAAGGGTATGCTGCTGTCAAGATGTTCCATGTCCAGGATGGAGAAGGCAGTCACATTCTCCTCCTTCATCAGAAGGGGTCCTGGCTGTTTTCAGCAAAGAGCATTCGCTAGCTTGTTATTCTGGCTGTTGCTTTTAAGTCACTCAGTCTCTTCTGCAGTGATGGCTGCATCTCAAATGGAAATCAGAGCCCTTGACAGGAAGGAAGTTGTATAAGAAGCACCAAAGTGCACGCATCCCCCTGCACCCCTGCCTAGGAGGACACAGTGACTATCAGCTGGACAGGGGCTGCCGTCGGTCGCTCTGTATCAATGAAGTCCTTCCACTCTGGTTTTACAGCAGTGGAACTTCCGAGCAGTAAATGTCAGCATTCCACAGAAGACAGACAGACGGAGTCTGCAGAACCAGTAGGGACTTCCAGGAAGACCAAGGAAAAGCGACGACAGGGCAGTTTAGTAAACACAGGACGATGATCAGAGCTGCGTAAAGCTTCACATCCACTCGCTCTCCTGTGCGAGAGGTCAGGACCCCAGAGCAGCTCTGTGAGATAATTATGAGAGCTGCTTTTGCAGTTTCTTGGGAAGAAACTGGAGTTTAGTGGACAGAAGGAATCGCCCCGATTTTCCAGGTGGTTGGTGGCATTTCTCAATCACCTGAAACATCTGCAGGCATTTCCACTGTGGTGACTGGAGGGTGTGCTGCTGGGGTTCCGGGGGGCAGAGGGCAGGGAGGCGGCCAAGCACCCCAGTGCTCAGCACAGTCCCCTAACAAAGATCTACCCAATGCAAAATGTCAACAGTGCTGAGATGGAGAAGCCGAAGGCAGAACACCTCACCAGGACCTCAGAACAAAGCACTGCAGTCTGACATAATCTCCTTAAGTTAATCTTGACACAGCTGCCGTAATGCTGACCCATGCACAGCAGGGTGCCTGGGCACTGACCAATCCAATCACCCTGGGAGCATCATGCTGCCGCTGTGTGTTGGCACGCTCCTGGGCACTGCTCCGTGGCCTGCTGAGGTCTGGCCTCCACACCTGCTCTGCACTCACCAGGCTGGTATGTGCAACACTGCAGGCCTCAGGAGGCAGAGGACCAGGATCACAACCGTAAAACACAAGGCAAAGAAAAAGTCGTCACAACCAAAGCCTACAACCTGGCCTCAAGGAGTCCAGAGTCTGGAGCAAAGAAAAATGTGAAAGCCCATGGGGTAGCAGGAAGCTCTAAGCACAGCATGTGAGGGAGAAAGGGGGCGTGGCCTCCAGGGGTGACCCCGAGGCGCTGGTCTTCAGGTGGGTGAGGAAACAGAGACGGGGTTTGGGGTGGATGGAGTCACTACTATAAAAATTCTGTCTGGAGCAGGGCACAGAGGTAATCCTCCTGTAATCCCAGCAGCTCGAGAGGTTGAAGCAGGAGGATCAAAAGTTCAAAGCCAGCCTCAGCAACTTAGTGAAGCTCTAAGCAATTCAGTGAGACCTTGTCTCTAAATAAAATCTCAAAAGGGCTGGGGATATGGCTTTGTGGGTAGGCGTTCCTGGGTTCAATCCCTGGTACCAAAAATAAAACAAAAAAAAGACACTGTCTGCATTTCTCAGCCCCATCTTGGTAACACCCAAAGAGACAACAGTAGTGAATGACATTTTGTGGAGAAGAAACGGGGCGGCTGGCACTGTTCTGAGAGCATGGCCTGCGTGAACAGCTGGTCCTCAAACAGGCCAGTGGGTGGGCAGTGCCATTAGCAGAGGCCCAGGCTCAGGACAAGGTCGCGTAGCTAGCAACCTGCAGCTGGCACTCAAACTCAATCTGGTTTCTACCGGCTCAGGGAGCAGAAGAGTGAAAGCTCTAAGACTGGAATCCATCCAGGCTGGAATCCATCTCTGACACACGGCTGCTGCTGCGGCTCATGCACCTGCCCAGCCTCCCTCCTAGGAGGAAGCCCAGGCTCTCCAAGCCCTGCCCATCAGGACCTCGAACGCACTATGCCCCACAACCCCGCTCAACCTCTACCTTGGGGCAAAGTCCTCCCCATGTTTCTGGGTCTGGTCATGGGGCTGCCTCTCCCTTCCTGTAATCTCAACTGGGGGCCCCTCCATCTTCTCCTGACTCCTTTCCAGCATGAGATTGTCACCAAGGCCAGAGGCCTCCAAAGCAGTTCCTGCGGCACCTCGGGAACCACTGGTGAGCAACTTCAAACAGTCCTCGCCCTGGGCAACCACTGGGCCACGTTTCCAGAGTCATGGGAACTATCAAGGGCTAGTTCAGGAGCAAGACTATCGGCCTCCAGCAGCGCTGACCTGCCCAGCTGCTGCCTCACGGAACAGGAGAGTTCTCTTCAGGAAGGGACAGGCCCAGATCAGCTGAGCAACCTGGCCCTGAAGGTATTGGGTTTCTTCCAGCTTTGAGCAACTGGAATGCCAAACCTCATGACTGCAAGAGAGATGTCATGGTAGTTAAGAGCACATGCCTGGGTCTGCGACTTTGAGTAACTCATTTAACTTCTCTGAGCCTCAGGTTTAACAATAGTAATCCTTTACTTATTAGGTTCTATCACAGAACGCAGATCATTGAGTAATCAGTAGACGAAGCCCTCAACATATGTTTTTTGTCGTCGTTGTTGTTGTTATTAAGTGCAATGAAATAAAAGAATGATTTGTGTTGGGGGGACTATATAAAGTATGTATTTTTAGGTGCATAGAAAACAGTTGAAGGTTATATATCAAACTTTTGCTGGGTTGTGAAGGGCATTTCACATTTTACATGAATGTAATCCTCAAAAGAACTTTAAAAAATAAGAATAATAATAATAAAGTACTTCTCACTTTTTCCTTCGAAACTGCCACCAGCAATCAAGGGGTGAATTTGGAAGGGGAATGAGAAGAGCCAACACCCCCAAACCGACAGTCAGTGGCTTAGGCACCACAAGGAGGGAGCTATATTTAGTCAGGGGCTGGCTCTGGCCTGCACAGTGAGAATAGCTCCCATCAAGCTGCAGGCTGCCCAAGCTTGTGTCTGATTTAGTCAGCAGCCTTTTTAGAAAAAAGATAACAAAAACGCTTCTTGTTTTTGTACATGTGATTGGTCCGTGTCAAACTTTGCCTTGTATCTGTTTTGGGAGTTGCCAAAAGAAAATACCCACATAACTAGATCACCAGATAAGATGCCCTTGGCTTCTTTACAAAGAAAAGGAAAGTGAAAACAGCAGAGGCAAACCTGTTCACTACTTTTTTGTTTTCAAAGCAGTTTCAGAAAAGAAGCACGGAGCTGGGGGAGGTTGGCCCTGGTTGCAGCAGGCCTCAGGCCTGCCCTGCCCTGTCCAGCAGCTTCCTGGCTGCTAGTCCAGTCAGGGCCGGGGAGCCTCTGCCCTCTGGGCACAAGCCATGCCCAGGGAGGATCCCACACATGGGGCTTCTGCTTCTGCAGGGGTGACCGCTCTGAGCCACACCCGGAAACTCAACTCTCCCCTCCCCTGTGCTGTGCGTTGGCTCCTTCAGCTTCTCAGAAAATGCCATGTGTCCCTGGAACAGAATCCAAGTCTGATTCATCCTGCTGTGCTCTGAGCTTTGTACAGGGCCTGAAGCAGGGAGGGGGCTCAATAAATAAGGCAACTCACAGCGCGCCGACTTAGCGCCCCATCCCACCCACCTTCTCCCACACCCTCCAGTGCGAATTGCTCATTTTCTTCCCAAGTCAGCTTGCTCTTCCCTGTTTGCTCAGAAGTAGAGATGTCAGACACTTCTTTTAGGGCAAGTGAGTCCTCGCATTTTAAGCCTTAGGGTGGCTTTTTCTTTAAAGATATGTAGGAGATAATTGGATGGAGAACCTTGTCACCCAGCTGGCAAAGGTGAAGAAGCATTTTTTAGAGGGTCCATGGCCAGGAAGCGTGGTTTCTAGAGGTGTGTGTGTGTGTGTATACATGTGTGCGGCATCTTAATTAACCAGGGTAGTTTAAAGTATCAGATATACTAAGATGCCAGGCTCAGGAGGGAGGAGAAAGTGAGCAGGCTGGCGAGGGGGAACTGCCAGAGACCCTGCTCCCAGACAGGTACCCTCTGCTCCTGGGTTCTACGTTCTGTCCAGTCTGGCAGGCATTGGGTGGCCTTTGGGGACACACTCTGGTCCTCTCTGGGTGGTGCCCAGGCAGCCCCAGGACACGGTACATCACTTTATTCTCATTTTCAAAAGATGGTGGGCTGTACAAATATCTCCCCAGCAAGAGCCTGATCCCAGCACAGAGGGAGAAGAAATTTCCCTGCCCAGGGTGGGGCCCTCTCCCCGTCCAGGCCCAGCCCTCCAGAAGGAGCCCAGGCCCATGGCAGGTGGTGGGGCCTCCAGAGGGCCAGCGTCTGTTCGGAATTGCCCAGCCTGGCCTCCAGCCTCTCTGCTGGCCCACAGGGAGGGCACACCTTTCAGCCCTGCGCCCTGACCCCAGCCGCTCGGCTGCAGGGAGGGCACACCGGTGGCTGCGGGCGGTGTCCCTTGGAGCTGAGGACTGTCCGGCGCCCTGACCCAGCCCCTCGGCCGCAGGGAGGGCACAGCGGTGGCTGCGGGCGGTGCCCCTAGGTGCCCGGGCCTGGCCTCCAGCCCCTCCGACGGCCTGCAGGGCGGCACGGCGGGAGGCCCGCGGGCGGGGTGCGCCGGAGCCCAGGGCGGCCCAGGGCCCGCCTGGGCCGGCCACTCACCCCACGACGGAGATCATCATGGCAGCCACCACCAGGTAGTTGGTCTGGTAGTAGAGCAGGTTGCTGACCACGCGGTTGTTCCATTTGGAAATGTCCCTGAAGTCCGGGCGCGCGAAGCGGTCGGAGCCGGGGAAGAAGTCGTCCCAGGCGCGCAGCGGGGCGATGCTCACGTCCATGCTCGCGGCCGCTCCTCGCCTGCCGCGCGGCCGCCGGGACGCAGAGGGGACAGCGGGCCGGCAAGGTCGGCTCTGCGGTTGGCGCGCGGCTGGGCCGCGGAAACCCGGCGCGGGCGGGCGTGTTCGCCCTCGCCTCCTGATTGGCTCCGAGCGCGGCTGCCAGCGAGGTAGGGCCAGCGCCCAGCCCCGCGGCCGGCGGAAGTCCCCGCAGGGAGGCGGCCCTGCCCTCCCCTCCCGCAGGTCCAGCGCAGCCTCTCCTCCAGCTTTAAGTGTCCAGCGGGCGAGTGCGATTGCTCTCGGCCTTGCAGGAGGAAAAAACAAAAACAAAACAAAACAAAAAAACCCAAAAACCCAACACCCACTTGGCCGTGTTCGGAAGCCGGTCCGGGCGGAGTGGAAGGCAGGACGGCGGTGGCGGCACTGGAGGGCGAGCTGGGTCTCAATTAAATATCACCAATCTCGGCGCATCTGAGTGCAATCCCCATGCTTTCTCTGCCCCACTGTGCGTCACCGCACGAAATCAACTGGGCCCAACGGGAAAAGAGGACCTGGACGATAGAAGACTGGCCTGTCTTCAGCTTCTTTATTCTGCATTTCTGTTCACTGCTGGCAGAATTATTGAACTGCTGTGCCGTCTTAATAAAGTGATAGACCACTCTCTGAGATTGTTGTTTACATCCTGAAAGTAAACAGTTGGTGGCTGGGAAACCGCAGTTCTGCGCTTTGTGCTTCCTGGGCAGGAACCTGGATCCCACTCCAAGAAAGCTTTCTTAGTTTTCTTCCGATATTTAGTGACAACTTGCACTAAGGGAGCACAGTATTTTAACAGCTAAGGTGATGTTTTGTATCCCAGCCCGAAGAACTGGCAAGAGCTGTATTCACCGCAAATTCTCTTCCCAGGTTCCAAAGGGTGGTCTCTTTTCAGTTAAGGTGCTAAATACTACAATAAATATATTTTTTTCTTTTCTTTCTTTTTTGCTACTGGGGATTTTAACCACCAAGGGGTGTTTACCACTAAGCCACATCCCCAGGCCTTTTTATTTTTTTGAGACAGGGTCATGCTAAATTGCCCAGCCTCTCTTCCTCTGCGATCCTCCTCCCTCAGCCTTCTGTATCTCTGGGATTACAGATGTGCACCACTGCGCCTGGCTCAGTAAACCTCTTACATCAAGTACATGAAATAAAAGTACAATCATCCCTCGGTATCCATGGGAAATTAGTTTCTAGACTCCCCCCATACTTAACTTGATAACTGCTTAAATTTTTGTATTTAAAATGGCATGATATTTACACACACTCCCACATGCTTTAGATAATTTCTAGATTACTTATAATACTGAAAACAATCAAACTGGGAGCTGTGGCACAAACCTGTAATCCCAGCAACTTGGGAGACTGAGGCAGGAGCATCCCAAGTTCAAGGCCAGCCTCAGCAACTCAGTGAGGCCATAAGCAACTTGAAACCCTGTCTCAAAATAAAAAAATAAGAATAAAAAGGACTGGGGGTGTGGCTCAGTGGTACAAGTCCCTCTGGATTCAATATGCAGTACCAAACATAGAATAAAATAAAAAAATAAAACTGTTAGGTCTTTAGGCCAAAGTAACTCCATTTTGAAAATCAGCACCTGCACACCCAGGCATGATCTTCCTGGCAGGCCGACCCTGGGAGAGTCCCTAAGTCCTGAAACCACAGCAAAGACGTCAAGTAACAGTCACAGGACCAGACCGGTTATTTTTTAACTACTCCATTGTACATGACTATATAGTTTAGAAGTTTTTCCTGCAGGCTGCTGCTCCTTGCAGAGAGGCAGCCTGGCAGACTTTCGCTGTCAAAAAACCTTTGCTTGAACACAGAGATGTGTCTCTCTTGGATATTTGCGCCAGCTACCCTAACCAAAACAATGTAAAGGCTTTACATTACATTAATGCAATGCATTACATAAGGAGTTGTTATGCTACATTGTTTAGGGAATAATGACACAAAGAAATGTCCATTCATTTTCATGACAGACAACATTTTAAAATGTGTTTTCCATCTGTGGTTGGCTGAATCAACGGATGGGGACTGTGGGGGTGGGGAGGTCTGTATTTCAATTAGTTTCATAGTGTGGTAGACAGAATTCTAAGATGATAGTGCCCAATACCATAGTCTTTAAACCTGTCAGTGGGACTGTTTTAACATACTAAATTCACTCAGATCCCCAACTTTCAAAAAAATTGAAAAGCAACAAAACATACTTAATACAAAGTCTAGAAGACATTTCATTGTCTTTGGCTTTCGGAAGGCAGCTCAGGAACTTAGGGTGTCTCTGACAAATCACTAATGCTACTGATGTTCAGGAGTTTGGCAACTGAATCAAATCAGGGCTGAGAGACATACTTGGTGCTGCTTTTTAACAGTGTTTAAAACGTGACCATTTTCCTGAGCTCTCATATTTTCTTGGATATGAGAAAATGGGAGGGTTTAAGTCAGAAGAAGCAAGATTAGCATCCCAGACCCTTGCTCCCTGACAGGTGATCTTAGGGACATTACTCAGTTTCCCCAGCCTCAGATTTTCACATATAAACTTCGGGAGAACATCTGTCACTCAGCTGAGGATGAATGAGGGAACGTTTGGGGAGTACTTAGTGTATAATAGATGCTCAGAGTTAGATGCCACTGCCGTTAATGACTGCGGGGTCCGTGACTCATCTGGGTGGTATTACTAGTGCTTTACCTGACCTGTTTTCTGCCCTTTTTAATAAACATTCACATTGTCATTTTATTGTGGTTGCATCTGGGTGTACAGAGAGAAAAGGCTGAAAATGTTCAATACAATGTCAACAGGTTCTCTGCATCTTCAAGGCTCTGTGAAAGCCCTGTGGGGGACAGCAAGGAGAAAGATGCCACCCTGCTCTGCTGGGGACCCTGCGATGTGGGGAAACTCTGCTTTGTGTGGGGCGGTGAGGAGGAGCGCTAAATAGAGATGTGCCAGGCCTTCTCTCAGTTACAGGAAGTCCGAGGGCGGGGAGGAGCCAGGAATCTCAAGATGCCGCAGTGTGGGCAAGCTGAGTGAGCCATCTTGGTCAAGACAAGGGCAGGAGCCCGGAGCTGGAGCTCACTATCTCACTAGCCCCACTCCTGCTGGTGGTGAGAAGAGCTTTCACCCCTGACTGCTCGGAACTGCTGACCAGAAGCCATGGAGCGCGTAGTTATTCCCAACAGTGTGACTGCCCACTCACCCCAGGCTCTCGGTAGCCAACAAACATTTGTTCAGCGTGTTTGCACTGATCTGCTTACACCTCCCAAGAGGTTTCAAAGTAAGCATCAGAGAAGACTGAGAAAGTGTCTGCACCTTCTGCCGCTCTCCCAGTGTTGACCTTGCTTCTTCTCTCTCTGGTTTGAATATGGGATTTTTCTTTTTCCTCTACACAATTCTACTTTTGCTTTTGCTAGAGAATCTTTGTTTTTTGGGTACTGGGGATTGAACCCAGAGGCGCCTAAGACCTGAGCCACATCCCCAGCCCTTTTGTATTTTGAGACAGTGTCTCCTAAGTTATGAGGCTGGCTTTGAGCGTTTCATTCTCCGGGCTCAGCTTCCGCAGACTCTGGGGTTCCGGGTATGCGCCATTGTGTTCAGCTTAGAATCCTATGAAATAAAAACTAAGCACATACCGTTTACTTGAGTCACTGTTTGGAAGTAATCAGAAGTCCCCGCTTTTTGTCAGTCTTCTTTGGAGGTGGGGGAGGTAGAAGTGCTCAGATTCACCATAGAGATCTTCCTGGAGCTTGTATGTGGGGCCTTGTGCTTCTAGATAGGACCACCCTGTCTGTCTCCAAGCCTAGTGTATAGTCTAAAAGTTTATTGTGTGTTCATACTTCTGTTGCTGGCAAGGGCAGGTGGCTGGTTTTAATCAGTCAGCTTGAGCCAGTGTGTGCCTGGTGTCATCTATCAAAATGCCACCACTGTGAGTCAGGGTGTCAGTCCAGGGCAGGAAGATGTGGGGCAGAAGCCTTTGCATCATGGTGGCCCAGCTCCATACAATACCTAGGCCTGTTCTTCTGTAAAATGTGTATGAGACGACTAGGGAGTTCCTGAGGCTCCAGCCCATCTGAGGTGGCTGTGACGCTCACTGCCACTCATCAGAGGGTAACCAAAAACCAGCTTTATTAGAGGCCCAGCCCACAGGAGCTTATTTTAACAAACAAGTGGTTTAATCTCAGTGGTTTCCTTCTGTGGAATTGTCTGGGCAGGTTAAAGAGGTTTCTGAGAAGAGGTTGAAACACATGATCCAGGAGGGGCTGGCGTCTCCTGGTGTCCCTGCCTGGCGTGGACTCATTTCAGCTCAGCGAATGCTCTTGGTGAACGTAATTGGTGGATCATAAAGGACAAGTGTCCTTAAGGTGTGATGAGGAATAAGACAAAGAGGAAATTAAATATCGTAACCATTACAATAGCTACCTTTACCAATAGGCTTTGCTTTACATACACCCATGGCTTTCTGATTTTATATCTGTAGAATCATCCCACGCTTTGTAGGAGACTGGGCAAGGCCTGCAAATTTACATTTGTGACATATTTCCAAGTGATGCTTATCAGGGAACATATTTTGAAAACCAGTATGAAATTCATTCAGTTCTCAGTCTCCTAAGGCATATATTGTTATGCCCAATTCACAAATAAAGGAACATAAGTGCCCAAGATTTCATTGAATTTAAGTTCAGTTTTTTTTTTCTAGCTCCAAATCCCATTCTTGCCCCATCCAAGAAAGGAAGTCTGGGTGTGTGTGTGTGTGTGTGTGTGTGTGTGTGTGTGGTATTTGGTATATATGAACATAATTGTTTTTCTTTGGTCATCCTGACTCACTCAGTTGTACACAGCATTTCTGATTCTGGAAGAAAATGGTTGAAAGTTTTTGTCTCCATTGATCATCATCCTTAAGTAATAGGATTATGAGTGTTCTAAATTATTTTTTAAATTCTTGTGTTTTTTGCTTGACACTTTTCATGTAGTATGTAACTATCTAAAATATATTTAGTATACTTATCCCAGAATTCTGTTACTGGACTGAATGATGCAACGCTGAATATTGATTTTCACACGCACACAAAAAAACAACCCTGCCTCTGTAGGTGTTTTAAAGTGCATACCTATAAAGGCGGAGCGTGACATTCCCCTAACATTTGGTCCCAGGGGAAAGCTTTGGCAGATTGGTTCTTCAGGCAATTTCTTCATAGACTATACCAACATTTTAGATAACTGGTTATGAACGCAATAATGCACAAACACATTTCCACGCGGCATTACAACAGTACAGACGGCAGAACCCTGCTCTGCCCGCCTCCTGCGGACCCCGCCCTCCCTGCCTCTCCACCGTCCCTCACCTTCCCGTAGGCCACGCCCATGCCCCAGACCCCGCCTTCCCCTCGCCCTCTTCTTACGACCCTATCCTCTTTTTCTTTCCTGTAGGCCACGCCCCTTCCTCAGAGTCCTTCCTCTTTCTCCTCCCCCCCCGGCCACGCCCTTTCTCCGGCCTCGCCCTCCCTTTTCTCCCCGTAGGCTCCTCCCCTTCCTTCCTCTCGATTGTCCCTTTCCTTCCTGTAGTCCACGCCACGCCCCTTCCTCATTCTCAGTCCTCCCTCTCCTCCCATAGGCCCCATCTCTTCCTCCCGCATCGCCCTCCCTTCTCTTCTATTGGCCCTGCTCCTCTCTCAGGCCCCGCCCTTCCTAGCCTCCTAGTCTCCGCCCCCTCCCCAGACCCGCCCTCCTCTCCTTCCTGTCGCCCCGCCCCTCCTCCTGCCCCGCCCCTCCCTGGGGCTCCACCCTTCGCCGCCGCGAGGGCGCCTGGGAAGCGGCGGGAGCAATATGGCGGATGGCGAGGAGCCGTAAGTACCGGGGTTGGCCGGCCTGCGCGCCGGGCTGGGCTGGCTGTGAGAGCGCGGCGGTGGGCGGTTGCCGCCGCCGCCGGGGTCCCCTCCCCCGCCCCGTCCCCTCGCCCCATCCCTTCGCGGCGCCAGTGTGCGGCGTGATGCTGACCCTTCTTTTATTCTCTCTTTCTTTTAGGGAGAAGAAAAGAAGGAGAGTAGAGGAGCTGCTGGCTGAGAAGTTAGTGCTGCCGGGAGGCCGGGGCCTCTCCGGGGACCCCCGCCTCCCGCCCCGGCGCGGGGACAGCCGCAGCGGCCGGGGGGCCGGGGCGGGCCGGGGCCCTGCCGCCGCGCGGGGACCGCGGCCTGCGCCGCAGCCCGGGGAGCGCCGGGGGCCCGCGGCCGGCGCCCCGCGCTGCGCGCCAGCCGGGCGGGGTCGCGGGCCCGGGTCTGGCCGCGCCGGCCCGGCCTCGGTGCGCGGGGGAGGGGCTCCGGCGGCGCGGCTCTGACGGCCGAGTGGCACGCCGGCCTCAGCCCGCCCGCCGCCGAGCCCACACGTGTGCGCCGAGTGACAGTTGCAGGCCGGGCGCCCCGAGTGCCCAGCGCGGCCGAGCCCCTCGGGTAGCGAGGCCCCGGTGGGTGAGGCTGTGGCCGTCACTGGCCTGCTCAGAGGACAGCGTTGCTAGTTGTGCAGCCCGGCCCAGCCCTGCGGGAAACCGAGGTCCTTCTTGATAACAGCATTTCTTGGTCCGTTTTAAAAAATTTGATGTCACTGATGTTTGAAGAGCGAGATTGTGGGTTTATGGAGATTGTGAAAAAGAGGCACAACCAGCCAAGAATCCTGCACTGACCAGGAAATAATGTGCTTATTGTCGGTGGAGCCCCGAGCCCGCAGCTGTGTCCGGAAGGATTCTAGCTGATACTGCCTCTGAAACACCTTTTTTTTGGTGTATGTTTAGTGACAACCACCGCCTCACCGTACGATTCTGTATTTTCTTAAGTTGGGACCTCCGTTTCTTTCTGAGAGAAAAGCCTGAAAGTTCCTTTCATCAAAAATGATCTTTAGGGCTGGGGTTGTGGCTCAGTAGTAGAGCACTCACCTAGCCTGCGTGAGGGCCTGGGTTCGATCCTCAGGACCACATAAAAATAACAGAAAGGTATTGTGTCCACCTACAACTAAAACAAAATATTTTTAAAAAAATGATCTTTAACTCACACCAATCTGACTCAGAAAGGAAAATAGACAGTCGTATAGTGGAAACAGCACAGTTGTGAAAGTGCCCTACTTATCTGATACCTCCTGATCCAGTGTTTTGAAGGCACGGACTAAAAGTTTGCAGTGATCTTTTGTAAATGCAAAATGCAGAGAAGTCCATTTCTCATGGATAGATCGATATTCCAAGTTTGATCCTGGGTTGCTCTAGGAACCCGTAAACACGCTGATTTATTTCATCAAATGGATGAAATTAAAAATAGAGTCAAACACAGAGTTCTTAATTTTAGATTAACCAATATAATAGGCAAGACAAATTGGAAAGCCTAAACATAACCACATTGAACATTTCCTATTCTATTTGAGCAGGTGTGGTATGGTTACCTTTTCATTCAGGAAAACCATAATAGTTATAGGTGTGACTTTTTCATACTGATCTTTGCAGTTGAATTTACTGTGTTCTGTGCAGAATGGCTGTTGATGGTGGGTGTGGGGACACTGGAGACTGGGAAGGTCGCTGGAACCATGTAAAGAAGTTCCTCGAGCGATCTGGACCCTTCACACACCCTGATTTCGAACCAAGCACTGAAGTGAGAAACATTTATTTTTAAATAATTGCTCTAGTAGTTTACATTTTGAAAATAATAAAATGCTTCCTTTTTAATTTGCTCTTATAATGCAAATACTAACTGGTGAAACAAAGTTATCTTGAAGTATTAAGTTGAATATTGGCAAGTGATTTTATTTGAATGACTAATATTTGAGCCACTTTCATATTATGTAAGTTGAAAATTTTCACTTCATAACTTTATTCAAATTGTTTCACTTTAAATTCCAATTTAAAGTGATTTCTTAGACACATTTCCTTTTGTAACTTTGCTATGAGAAATTAACTTTTGACAGGAATATAGATATGTTTAAGTTTTGAAATTGAGCTGGAATGAGCATCTTTACTTAGCATTGACTATAATGAATTACATGTTAAAAATCTGTGTACTATATGATAGAATTTTGAACTGATAATGTCTGACTTGAAGCGAATGGTCAATTAGGTACAATTTGCTTTTCATTATAAGGTGGAAAAAAGGGTTCTTTGCAGTAAATTTTTATGTTCTTTTGTATTCATGAAGAGGTATTATTTTGAAATAGAAATATTGTGCAGCTCCCAAAATTTAGTGTGCAGAGTTTTGAGTTTGGCCCATGGTCTCATCCTTGTGTAGTTGAACAGAATTGACAGGTTTACTTCTGCTTTCTTTGGATAATATACCATACTTTCTTGTACTTTTAAAGTTTTTGTTTGTTTTTGCTTGATGATTTAAGATTATCTCCTCTGTTAAATTATTGTTTGAAATTGTATTTTTGCTGATAAGGAATTTTCTGAGTTTCATCTGTTTTTTCTCCTGTCATCTCATGTTTTGTTTCTCTTACTATGTTCAAAAACAGCTGTTATTGTTCTTACCTTATTTCTTAAAGCTTTAAACACCTCATGCAATGCTCCATCATCTCTTTTTAAGATTTTTAAACTTTTCTATTTCTAGGAAATCAGTTAAGTAAGTGAATTTGATGTTTTCCCTACCCTTTCAAGAATTTAAGGAAAAATAATTAGGATAGCTTTTCATATTAGAAATAGCCTTTTAATTTTACATAGTAAAAGTCAATTTAAAAACATCAAAACTGTGAAATCATTAGTATTTTAGAATTTCTGCTCCAATCTGATTCATAAATTTGAAGTAACTGATCAAATGAAAACTGTGCTCTTTAATTGTATTTTTCATGGGTACACAGAAGCTGTCTTGTGGTTTGTTGGTTTATTAATGGTAATCATTGAGATTTTAATATGCCTTTCCATTCTTTACAGTCTCTCCAGTTTTTGTTAGATACATGTAAAGTTCTAATCATTGGAGCTGGTGGCTTAGGATGTGAGCTCCTGAAAAATCTGGTAATATATATGTGTGTATATATATATATATATATATATAAAGATATAAAATATTATTGTCTTTGGTGATGAGTAAATCCTTAGGAAATTTCTCTGTGTGTCAACTTTTTCTTGAGTCCTTGTTAGATGAATTTAGCAGGTCAAATTCTAGACAGTAAATTAGATCAAGGACATCACTTTGGAACTTTTTGAACTCTATAAAGTTCTCAACTATGAAGTCATGGATAGAATTTCTTACTTCCATTTTCTTCTCTGCTCTTGACCAAATTTTGGTATATTCTTTTGCAAAGTGCCCACTTTATTTCACTGACCCTGAAATAAATAACAAAACAGGTAACTGGTGTTTTAATATGTAGTTTCAAATAATTTATTGTTTCTTTTGTTTCTCCAAATAAGCCAACTAGATGAGTGAACATTGTATCATTTTATATAGAATGAAACATTGAAGTCAGGGAAGTTACATGACTTTCCCAGAATTTTCTGGATTATAGTGAATGACCTAGAATCAACTGTTAGACTAGTGTTCTTTTTCACTGAAGCAGTAAGCATTATATGACCTAATAAAATGGTAATTTTTGATGACCAATGGTAGACCCCTAAATTTGGGACAGCTAAACCTGTAGTGAAGCTATTTCTATATACTGTATGAAAATTCATAATTTGCTGTATAATTAATTGGTTTCATTAACTTCTTATAAAAACACAATGGCTTTTTCTAAGTCTTTTATCAGTTTATTTAACAAAATTAGGTAAGGGGAGAATTGATTTAAAGCTGTTACATGGTGGGCTTCTCATTGCTGTGCAGAACAGTGGAAATGCTTGAGAAGATGAAGCAGGCCAGAGACAAATGGGAGATCTGAATGGTTGCCCAAGGCAGTTGAAGTTTTGGTATAAAAGCTGGGCACAGTGGCACATACCTATAATCTCAGCGACTTGGGGCAATTTAAGACCAGCCTCAGCAACTTAGAGAGTCCCTAAGCAATTTAATGAGAACCTGTCTCAAAATTAAAAATAAAAAAGGCTGGGGCTGGGGCTCAGGAGTTAAGTACTCCTGGGTTAAATCTCCAATACCAAAAAAAAAAAAAAAAAAGTTTTGTATAAACAAAGCTGCAATAATTGTGTGAGAAAACACTAATGTCACTCCTACTGAAGTTGCAGAAATTTAAATGTTCATTGTACATAGTATTAGGCTGGCTTCTGTGGGAATTGAAGCTCTTCATGGTCTCTGCAGTGAATGTACATTTTTACTGGGGAGACAAGTAGATAGCAGTGTGTGTGACAGTCTCTGTTGGCATGCCAGAGGGATGGCACTTGATTAGATTTAGCTGCTCCTACGGTGCGAGGCCACAGACTTCTGGAAGGGAACTTCTCATGGAGCTCAGGCAGTGGTTTTGTTAAGCATTGTGGATATACAAATTTCCTGAAGCTTTACTTCCATTTTGAAGCCATTGTTTCTGATGTGGTGTGTACTAATTTTAAATGTAAAGTAATTAAAGATTAGTTCTGAGGATTAGTCATCAGACAGCTTTAAGGAGTGGCTGTTATTTATTTGTTACATCATAATAACTTCTTATACACACACAAAAACTTAGGATTTCAGTTTTCTCCCTTGTTACTTTGTTTTATTTAGCCATAGCACATAAGAGATCCATGGTTTTCTTGTTTTGTTTTTTATTTAGTGACTGGATGGCCTCTAATGATTCGTTCTAAACAAAGAATCTGGCATTACCTCACTGATTGAGCAAATATTTCTTGAGCCTCCTCCGCATGTGTCAAGCACCACTTTAGATGGGAAAGATGCAGTATTGAGCAACAGACAGGTGTGCGTGCCCTCACATTTTAGCTGAGGGAAGACCAGCAGAATCTGTAGGTGGCGACCATGCTGTGAAGAAAGGGAGGAGGCAGGAGAGGCAGCCTGGTGTGGCTGCACGGGCTGTCTTGGAGCAGGGCGGGCGCTGGGCAGAGCGCCACGCAGGAGCCTGGGGGACACCCCTCTAGGCAGGGAACGGCAGACTCAGGAGCCACAGAAACTCGAGCTCTGTCCTTTGGTTACAGGCTGTTGCATTTTGCCCTTCACACATTTTATGTGCATGTAGACTTCTTTTAGTAAAATCATGGAATGCAGTTGTGTAGAACTTGTTACCAAGAGTTTTGGGTGTGGGCTGCACTGAAAACAAATCTTAAATTTCCACAACTGTCAGGGCACTTATGCTTAATTGGATTGCTTTTGTTCCCACAGGCTCTGTCTGGTTTTAGGCAGATTCATGTTATAGACATGGACACGATAGATGTTTCCAATCTAAATAGGCAGTTTTTATTTAGGTAAGTTTTCATATCATAGTTTGTTTTCTTAACCCTGAAAAACATTTGAACTTGAGTACATTGTAGCTTAATAGATTTTTTTAAAACTAATTGAGAATATAATGTTCATTTAGGAAAAAAAGAACTTGCACTCAGTTTTAAAGTTTTGCATGATAATTTTGAGTATTTGAGTGGAAAATAGTTCTGTAAGCACATATATCCATTTTTTGTATGTGGGCCATTTCTAGTCTGACAAAGTTTGATTATATAAATGCTCTAAAAGACCACTGAATGATTGGTTATTGGTAACAGACCATGTCCTTTAATTTGTGGCTACTGGCTGAAGATAATAATGATAGTTGACATTTATTGAGTGTTTATGAAGTGCTAACCACTTTCTAAAATCTATATGTGTTACTTTATATAATCTCAGAGCGTCTTCAATGTAGATACTTGCTTTCAAAGTTAAGTAATTCAGTCAAGATGTCCGTAAGGATGTGTGCAAAAGGCCATTTTATGTAAGGCCTTACATAAGACAGTCTTGGTGGAGCAGTCAGATCCCACTTAGAATGTAAACCTACTGTCTTCCCAGAAACCATGTGGGGTTCTTCTGCTTGGTATCTGCTGCAGATTTCAGGATGCATGGCATGATCCCTACTATACACTCAAGGAGCTTCCTGTGTGCACAGTAGTTGAACCAATACTGAAATCAAGTGCTCTGGTTTATAGCCCTCTCTTCTGATGCAAATCAGAACAAACTGACAATAACACTCTAAAAAGAATATTGAATCTAAAAAGAATATTGCTCTGTGGAGAAGAGAAAAATTAACCTACTAAAGTGTTTTTCTTTGAAATTCCAACCTGCTATTTTTCTTCAAAATTCCAATTTTAAATAAAATATAATCTAATAAGCCAATGTGATGTGTTATTTTCCTTTGTTTTAAAGTGTTCATGTTAGACATGAAGGAATACATGCTTGCTTTCTTCCAGGTGTTTAAATCTGGTGGGTCTGATAGGTGTGCATATGATAAAATGTGTCACGAAGTTAGTAGTCTTGAGGCCCTTCCTGAGTGCATGAAGGAGCAATCCTTAGATGAGGAGGATGAGGAGTATTAGGAAGAGAGATGCCCTTGGTACTGTTGGCAGAGGGAATGGAGTCCTCTCCTGTTTACATACGTGGTTATTATTTGCAGTTTTTAGGTAATGCCTTTGAAAATTACTCCTTCATTAAAAACATGAATAAAGCTGCTTAAGGGACCCAGAATTTACTACTTAGCACACACTGGAAGGTGATGATAGAGAGTTTTCATATCCCAGAATGAACCTCTGTATCTTAGTCAATGCCTGCATAGTAGGTAAGGAACCTCTTGAGGTTCTGGGTTCAGGCTCAGTACTTAGAATGCTTGGTTCTGGAACAGGATTTTTACAGTGAATAATGTCATAGTGAGAACTGACCAGGAAACGGCATTTTTGTGCTTTATCTGGGGAAAAAAAGCACTATTCATGTTTTCACTTAAATACATAATTAGATGTCATGGTAATTTGGACCATCAGAAAAATTGATATTTATGGTTGGAAGTTATTGGTGTAAAAATGCTTAATTAAAAAAAATTATATTCTATAAGTAAACTCATGGAGGATTTATATTTATGTTTAAAAGTTAATTATATGGATCATCTAGATTTATATTATGAATGATGATTTAAATATAATTTTTCCTTAGGCCTAAAGATGTTGGAAGACCTAAGGCTGAAGTTGCTGCAGAATTTCTAAATGACAGGATTCCTAATTGCAATGTGGTTCCGTATCCTTTTGTCAAAAACATAGCTTGCTTTTTGAAAGCAAATTTTATTATAACATATTTAACAAAGAGTATGGATAAGGGAAAAAGGCGGCAAGATCTTACTACTGAGGTAATGGCTAGTAACCTTTTGTTTTATAGTCTTTCCATCTTTTCTTTATGGTTATATAAATGTGTTTTTGCCCAGATTTTTATTATTTTTATTTTTTTGCATTATTGGAATTAACCCTGGGCACTCTACTACTGAGCTACCGCTTTCTGTTTTATTTGGGGCGGTCTAGGTAAGTTTCCCAGGCTGGCCTAGGGCTTGGTTCCTTCTCCCGCAGCCTCCCTAGGAGCTGGGGTGATGGGCGCGGCTGTCGCCCAGCTGTGCCTGAGTTTTCCAGTTAAGCTCACGTGGCCTGTGTCGTCATCTGCTTTCATTTTGCATGGTTGTCCTTAGTCTCAGTCTCGGCCACACGCATCCTCTACTAGACTGAGTTCCTAGGCCAGTAGTGTCTTCTAGTAACTGACAGAGTAGACAGTTGGTATGTTACCAGGCAAATGGAAGTTGTGTTATGTCAGAAAAAATTAACTTTTATGAGAATCAGTTTTCAAAAGGAGTATTCCTACTGTGGTATGAATTTAGATCTGGGCAACTTTTGATATTTTACAGGAAATCAGGAGATTGAATGTAGATGTGAGATCCTATAGAAATCAAAATCAACAGCTGTGTTTCCATGCCCTATAGCGAGCACCTGGAAACTGAAATTTAAAGTATAGTGCCATATGGAACCATGTAAAAACAATAAAATATAAGTGTAAATCTTAACAAGATAATACAAGAACAAGACCTGTATACTGAAAACTATAAAATGTTGATGAAAGAATCAAAGAATATCTAAATAAAAGGATTGAAAAACTCAATTTGGTAATGACACTTCTGTGTGACAGTTCCTATCACTATCCCAAAAACATTTTTTGATACAAAATTATTCCAGAATTTGTATAGAAAGGAAAAGACTAAAACAATTCTGGCGGGGGTGGGGGTGGGGTGGAGGGGGGGGAATAAAGTGGAACCAATCATTGTCCAATTCCAGCTTCTGTGGGTAATTTAATCAAAACTGCATGGTATTGTACAGTCCAGACAGATCAGTGACCAGAACGGCAGGGCCAGAGGAACCCAGAGCAGGGACAGCAGTCGTTCCTTGGAGAGGCACAAGAACTGCTCGGTGGAAGAAGGCTGTCTTGCCACAGGTGGTGCTGGGGAGCTGGGGTGCTGAAGTGAAGGAGGCCATCTTGACCTGCACCTCCTCCTCACACTACGATCAGCAGAGTGGGTCGTAGGATAAGTGTGAAGTATGAAACCAGAAGGTGACGCAGTGTCTCTGGGACCTAGGACTTGTTGACGAGCCTTAGATGATATCAGAAGCGTCATCCATAGAAGAAAAAGATGGGCTTCACTAAATTGAAAACTGTGAAAGATCCTCCTACAGGGATGGATAGACAGACTATCAGACTAGAGGAAGTGATAGAGCAGCTGGCCAGGGACTCAAGTTTTGAATATGGTTGTCCTTTAGTGTCCATGCAGATTAATCCAGGAACTCTCAAAGATCCAAAGGATGCTGAAATCCTTTGTGTAAAATGGCATGGTATTTGCATATAACTACTAAGGCGAATCATTTCTAGATTACTTATAATACCTAATGCAATTTAAATGCTATGAAAGTTGCTAAACTATGTGTGGGGAACAGTGACAAAGTAAAAGCTTTGTTTAGTACAGGCACTAATCTTTTTTTAAAAATGCTATCCAAAAGTGTTGAACCCATGCCTGTAGAACCTATGGAGACAGAGGACCAACTATATATAAAGAATTCTGAAAACTCCTTAGTAAGCCCAGGTCACTGGTGCACTCTGTAATCCTAGCTGCTGTGGAGGCTGTGGCAGGATATTGCAATTTTGAGGCCAATCTGGGCAACTTAAGGGAGACTCTGCCTCGAAATAAAAATAAAAATGGCTGGGGATATAGCTCAGTGGTATAGTGCTTGCCTAGCATATGTAAAACCTTGGGTTAAATCTCCAGTATCACCAAACAGTTAACCCAATTTAAAAATGGATAAAAGATATAAAGGGATATTTTACTAAAGAAATGGCAAAAAGCCCCTAAAAAGATGTTCAGCATTGAATCAAAACCACAATGAGATACTATGACACACCTATTAGACTAGCTTAAAAAAATATAGTATCCAATGCTAATGAAATTATAGAAAAACAAGATCACTGACATGTCATGGAAATGTAAAATAGGGTAGCCATCTGCAAAAATAATTTGGCTGTTCTTGAAATTCTAAGCATAAACTTGCATAGCACCCAGTAGTGTCATTTCTGGACATAGCCCAGTGGAATGAACACACGTTCACAGAAGAGCCCATGCGCCAGTGTTCATGGCCAACTGTAATATATCTATGTCACAAATACCACTGAGCAGTAAAAGTAACTTAGGAAAAGGGAAGGTCAGATTCTGGGTGGCTCCCCTTATGTACCATCTTGAATGGCAAAAGGAATGGAGGTCTGAATGGGTGAGCGAATCAAATTTATTTTTCATGACTTTATTTGTAGGCACAAATTTAAAATCTTGCTCTTTAAATGGAGGGCTGTGCTGGAGATGTTGCCTACTAGTAGAGGGCTTGCCTAGTGTGTGTGAGGCCCTGGGTTCAATCTACAGTACCAAAACAAAACAAAAAACCAACAAGGGACAAGTAGCCTGGGGACTTCCCAGCAGGGGCATTGCTCCGATAGGTGCTCACAGGGAGGAAACCAGTGGCTAGGGTAGGAGGAAAGGCTATGTCAGAAAATAGGCTCCTGTTTTGTCAGATTTCTTGAATCCCAATGCTTGAACACTGTTTCTTGTTTAAAGATACACTTATCGTTTGTTCTGTTGGCATTTTTAAGTTCGTTTTAGAAATTAAAATTTTAGCAGCTTAAGTTCCTTTACCTATTATGTTCAGACACTTCAACAAGATTCAAGATTTCAATGACACTTTCTATCGACGTAAGTTGTTGGCTTGAAACTAAATTCCCTCAGTTCTTAGCTTTTTAGTTGCTCTCCTTTCCAAAGATTGCTGGCTGTTGAAGACTCTCTTTGACTGATTTTCCCAGCACTGGCTTTTTCAGTCAGATTCTCAACCAGTCACCTGAGAAGAGGGCACCAAGGTCTTGGTCTCAGTCAGCACCACTTGCTACATTGTTCTGTGAGGACTTGCGTCAGAATTACTCAAGGATCAGGGACTTTGAAAGAGAGATCAAAATAAAATGCTCTTTATTATTTGTTTCTAAAAAAGCGAATTATTTTGTAAAACTGCCTTATTTAAATTAATAAATCATTTTTTAGAGCAGTTTCAGGTTCTCAGCACATTTGGGTGGGAGGTCATTTCCTGTCCCCTCTGACCCACAGCTTTCCCTGCTGTCGGCTCCCCGCACCCGAGTGGCACGTTGTTACAGCATGTGGAACTGCGTTTCTAATAAATAAACCTGCATTTGTCTCTCTCAGAATTTCATATTATCGTGTGTGGACTGGACTCCATCATAGCCAGAAGATGGATTAATGGAATGCTGGTAAAGACTCGTGTTATAGTTCTCTGGTGTTTGTTGCTATTTTTGACATACCAAGGACCAGAATTGCATATCCTGTTTTTGAAAATCAGAATTTATGTTATTCTGGATTAAGTAGATGTACTACTGTTAATTGCCAGTCACCGGTTCAGGGGAGAGCACAGATTGTTAACACCGTCACCCTTGAGTGTAGACATTAGCAGCATGACCCTCCCAGAGTTACCTGGAAGCGTGCTGCTGGTGTTCAGTTTTAACCCCTTCTCCTCTTCAACATTCAAAACGCTTCCCTAGATATCTCTCCTAAACTATGAAGATGGTGTATTGGATCCGAGCTCCATCGTCCCTCTGATAGATGGGGGCACAGAAGGTTTCAAAGGCAACGCTCGGGTGATCCTGCCTGGGATGACTGCTTGCATTGAGTGCACGCTGGAGCTCTATCCTCCACAGGTAACCAGACGCACCTGCACTTCTATAGCATCTTCTGCAGACATTGGGGCTGAAGTCTCGTGTCTAGTCAGGATTTTTAATTAGGGGTGAAACGTTTTTAATTGTGCTAAGGGCTTGGGGGTGTAGTGCAGTGGTAAAGCACCTATTTAGCATGCATGAGGCTGGCTTCAATCCCCAGCACAAAATAAATAAATAAGTTTATTTAGAAAAATATTATTTTAAGAAGAAAGAATAAAATCTGAGGTTCTTGTCTATTTGAAAAGAGAAATAGACTGAATATCATAGTTCTGAACTGTTTTGTTTTATACTTCACTTGCATCAGTTGTTTGGGAGGTAGGGATCAGGGGAAATACAGCTTGTATGTTGAGATAAAGCTGTAGTTTATTTGGTTTTCACTTACACAGTAGTCCTCCCTCATCCATGTTTTTGCTTTCCCTGGTTTTAGTCACCTATGCTGCAAAAACATTAAATGGTAAATTCTGGAAATAGATAGTTTGTAAGTTTTAAATTGTGCACTCAGTGTGTGATGAAATCGTAGGTCATCCCATTCTGGCCTGCCTGCCCAGCTCCATGAGTGTCCATGAGTGTCCTGTGTCACTGGAAGTGTGGGAGGTGCTCCTGTCTCACGTAACAATGGTTCCCGAGCACAGGAGCAATTGATACATGCCAGAAACAGCAGGTGCTTCCCTTCAGTGAAAAGGTCAATACAGTGGAAAAAGAGATGGCCCATGTGGTGGTTGGGACAGGAGGATCACAGGTTCAAAGCCAGCCTCAGCAACTTAGCAAGGCCCCAAGCAACTTGGCCAGACCCTGTCTCAAAACAAAAAGGGCTGGGGATATGGCTCTGGTTAAGTGCCCCTGGGTTTAACCCCTGGTGCCAGAACATCAACAAAACCAGTAAATTGTGCTTTCTAAGATCTGTAGTACAGTGACACTTTGAGGTCACATTCACATCACTCTTATTATACTGTGTTTTAATTGTTTTATTGTTATTCCTGTATTTAATATATAAGATTTAATTTATAACTTTTTCATAGGCTGAAGCATATATGTATAGGGAAGAACAGCATATGTAGGGTTTGGTATGAATCTGCAGCTTCAGGCTTCTATTGAGGGCTTTGGAACGTATCCCCCACAGATGAAGCGGGGACAGCTGTCCTTAATCAAGGAAATAAAAATACCAGCAATAGAATGATGTTTCCAAAGATGGGGCTCTTTAGTCTACATGCCCAATTTAAAGGATAGTTTGGATTTTATATTTTTATATGACTTCGCGTAAAATTGGTTTCTCTGAATTTGCTTTTTTTGTTTCATACCTATATGTTTAAATATCAGATAAACATAAGTGACTCATATTTGAGAATCTGATTCAGCACTTCTCATGGTCTAACAGAGCTTAAATTTACATACCATAAAAGTGTAGGGCAACCCGTCTTTATAGGAAGATGAACCTAAAGAGACTAAGATGCTCCATTAGTTTTAGAAGCATTAATGGCATACAGTGTTTTCCTTATATAAGTGGATTCTGAGGTGAATTATAAAAACTGTTACAAGCTAAATCGTAATTGGAAGTTGCTTTTTAAAATAATTC